>NC_140634.1:18099215-18771715 GCF_057382275.1 Copadichromis virginalis
TCATATTCCCCAGAAAAGTCTCAAAAAGCCACACAATTTTTTTTTTTAATGAGGACTGGGAACCAACTCAGGTTCAGGGACTCCGATTAGCTGAGGTGAAGCCTAGCAGACAGCTAGCAGCTACAGATGTGCCTCCATCACCATCTAGAGCACAGGTGTCGAACTCCAGGCCTCAAGGGCTGGTGTCCTGCAGGTTTTAGATAACAGCCTGGGTCAACAAACCTGAATCAAATGATTAGTTCATTACCAGGCCTCTGGAGAACTTCAAGACATGTTGAGGAGGTAATTTAGACATTTTAATCACCTGTGTTGGATCAAGGACACATCTACCTGCAGGACACCGGCCCTGGAGGCCTGGACTTCGACACCTGTGATCTAGAGCCTCTGCTGGACATAAAAGGTACTATATGTTGGTGCTTCAGTTTTAGTTTACAGCAAACTAACTGGCACAATATTTGCAGACAGTGAATCTTTATAAAAATAATTATTTTTAGTCTTTTAAACCAGTAAAATGAAGATTGTGACTAAAAATAAAAACATTACTTAAAACTTTATGTTAAAACTCATAGTCATAGGTGGATAGCTTCTCTGATAGCCTTTCAGTCTTTAAACATGCAGAAGCTCAAACAGATCTGAACTCAGCTGCATGTTGTGTTTATCTTACAGTCCACCTCAGGCCAGGCTGAGACCGGCCATCTGTCAGCACTGCAAACCCAGTGAAGCCTGGCCGGTCCTGAACCCAGCCAGGCTCATGGCTGACAGGAAGTGTTTAATGGGGAACACTTGGAATCAAACAACCTGCAACAAGCCAGAAACACAATATCAAAACTTTTATTTGGTCTAGATTTGAACATCAGTGTGTGATAATAATCAGACTTAGCCTAAGAGCATTATTGCAGCAAAAACCAGAAGCAGGAGGATTTTTTAGTCCACAAAATCTGCTCTCTGCTCTCTAACACAGTCATGCGACAATGACAGCTCAGAGGCAAACTCATGGGTACTGATAGCTTCTGTCAGCTTTGTTAGGAGAGATCATGTTCTGAACGTGGTGAAAGGGGACCTCTTTACTTCATAAAACTAAGAGTAAAACATGAGAGGACCAAAATCAGACTAAAACTGAGATGACAGGATAGTACAGCTGTAAAGTTTATCACATCTGCTATGTTATATTAACATTTGTCCCATTTATGTTTGTTAATGCTTATAGTTGAGCTGCCCTGGCATTTGGGGGTTTTATAGAAATATAAAGGAACACATATTAGTCAGGCTAAAAGGGTTTTATAAAATAAACTTCTGAATGTCACAACTAGAATCAGTTAGTTTGAATAGAAAATCACACAAAAATACACTCAAAACACACACACACTGAGGAAGGGGACGAGAAACAGATGAACGTAATAAAGTCACGAATGAGGCATAAAACTGAAAACAAGATACTGGAGACACTTTCAAAATAAAACAGGAAACAACAAAATAACCACACTAAACACTGAAAGAGAAATGTAAATATGAAACTCAAGACTGAGACAGAAACGGAAACTCTTTGCTAAAAGAATTGAAAACTAGGCAGGAACCAAATAAAAAAACTGAAGAAAACTCAAATGAATATGAAACTGGATGAAAGAATGACAGTGAAATCAAAACATTCAACTGAGTCTGTCAGTGTCTGAGTTCAGCTGGAGTGCTGGCAGGTATGAGCTGTCTGAGGACACAGGTATTCAGATCCAGGTTTTTTGGGTTGGCGCCAGTGAAGCTTCACGTGTTTACGACAACCAAAAAACCAAAAGACCATCATGCCTGATATCATGATTATCGAGCCCGGGCATGTTGCTCACATCACCAACAAAAGGTCAAACTTAAGAAAACCTTCCTACATGTTGCAGACATGCACAGCATCATTGTGGTTTTAGGGTAAATTGAATCTCATAACATTTCTAATATAAAAATACAACATATTAGAAAATTAGGAGTCACAGCTGGAAGATGTATTAAAGTCATTGCGCATTGAAATGCTTGTGAGTGGTTAGGTGGAACTCTGATTTGTTTAATTTATCAGTTTAGCATCTGTTAAAATTAGTTTAAGATTTAAAATCAGGAATCTTCATTGATGAGCAGCGCTCGGTGAGAGATAAATATCTGGAGTTTTTCATGTTTGTTTGTCCTGATATCTTCTGCTCTTCGCTGCAGAATACTGAAAGGAAAAGCCCATCAGCTGACAGACTCACAGCCATTAACCTTATCATCGTTTCCCTGTTTGCAGCTTTAAAGTGGCACAGTTGGCACTCACACTTGGCCTAATGTGAGCAGAGATGCTGCTCTGACATTTTTACTTGCTCTTCCAAACGGATGGTTGGCAAACGGCATGGCTCCATGCAGACGCCGTGGAAGCCAAGAACGTGTCCTTCTCTGCTGACTCGGAGACACAGTGACATTTGTAAGGACCGACTCTTTGGGCTTAGAGAGGTCGTTGTAAATGTCAGCCAAGTGCAGCAGAAATCAGAGCAGGAAAACACCGCGTTCAGCCCTGCAGGAGCTTTAAGTCACTTCACTACAGCCACTGATCACATGTCAACACAGGCAAGAGGAAGTCATGTGATCTGAAGGCTTTTGTGACAGGAAGAGAGGAACTGAATGCCCAATCTGAAAAAAGCCAAACAAAAACATTTTTAAGTTATCCAAGTGACTTATAGATCATGTTTAACCTGAGCAGCTAAAAACTGTGGGGGGTTTCTAAATATATAAAGGGGGTCCGGTGTTCTCGTCAGCTCTAGTGAGCCTTGACCCCCCGGCTACCTCTGAAGCTGGTGGGTAACAGACATCTCTGAAAACGTCAGAGCACTTTAGCAAATATGTGATCTCTTGATAAACTGAGCAGATATTTGAAGTTTACACACCTGCATTCTGGCCTGAAAATATGTTAAAAGTTTGTTTTGTGACCCAGAAGGAGTAATAAGAGTAATATTAAAACTAAGTAGCTGTTGCCATTGTTGGAAACTGGAATTGGCTCGCCGTGCTATGAATTCTGGGATAGGTTGGGCCATGGGAAGGATACACCCGATCCATCCTTCAAATTCGGGGAAATGAACGCAATTGTGGGCTGCATTTGGAGGAGCCTTCGAATTGGGACAGCCTTCATCACCTGGCTGTGACGCAATCCACCTTCAAATGCGGCCTCTGAAGGATGTGTCATGCATAATGTGTCATGGTCTGGGTGAGTCACAGTAATTTTTCCACAGTGCCTGCTCTCCTCCTCTGAGTGGAGCCTTCATCGCCCCTCCCAGGAGTCACACCTGGAGCTAATCAGACCGGTTGTGTTTAAGACCAGCCTTTGCCAGATTGTCTGCTAACCTTGTGTTTTTCCATAGTGCTTGTACTTACCCTTTTCCTCTTGTCGTCTCAGTCGGATCACGAAAAATCCACACCCAACCCTGCAATAACCTCTCACGCCTGGTTGCTGGTCTCCTCTGCTCACTCACAGCCAGTAACATTTCTTTGCCTGCTCTCCTGCCTCACCTGCCTGCCTGCCTCCCTGCTCCTCTGTTTTGAAAACCTGGGAAAATTCTCGATTGGACTCACCCAGGCCTCTACCTCACGTCCTCCCCATCCTGCATCACTTCACCTGCATACAAAGTAAGACGTTAAGACTTTTTACTGGATGTGTATTCATTCAATCCTCAGAACCACCCTGTTTCTCCTCTCCCTTGGTTTCAGTGCCATAGACCACAAGCTCTTGAACCACAGTTTGTTTGACATGCTCGAGCACCTGTATCCAGTCGGCCTAGGCTGGAGCCTCCCTGTCCATGTATATTGTATTTAGTTAATCTCGGTCTAGAATATCATAGTTCATGTTAACTACCCAAAGCCTGGTTCAAAGTCTAGTTCATAGCTCATGTTAAGTATTCATAGTCCTGCTCAGAGCTTTAGTTCATGCTTTCACGTTGCCTTTCACAGGGTCACTTTGTAAATAAAGCACTCAGTTCACACAATCAAGTCTCTGTTCTGAATCTGCTCTTGGGTCCACTTCGTGTTTCTGATGGCCGAACCATGACCAAATGAGGCGAGGGCCAAAAAACAGGAAGACCGTAAAACCTGAAGAAAACATAAGCAACATGAGAATAAGCAATGGAACAGAAAGAAAGATGAAAACAAAGATGATTAGTGGCTGAAAACAGAGCAGTGAGAGGTCAACATCAGCCCAGTGACTGTCATCAAAATCAGATCTGTTTCTGTGTTTATTGGCGTCACAGTGCCTTCTCTCAGAGGACAGAGATAAATGCCACGAGCACTGTTGAAAAACTGGCTCATTGTGGTAGGTGTACGAATATGAAAAATTATATATTAATAAGAATACTGAGAGGTGGGCTAAAATTTCAATTTAACAGGTTATCACACTTGGTTGTACACCTCGGACAGGCCTCTGAGACCCAACATCGCATAAAACAAAGCTGTGGCTATGTCAACCACTGGTTTGAAAGTTCCTGTTGCAAAACCTCAAGCTCACTTCCACAGCTTGGTGTTTAAAAGATCCATGTGAATAGTGAACAATGGCAGTAATAGTAAGTTGCTATTAAGCTTAGAAAGCATTTATAGGGACCATGTGGAGCAAAGCAAATAATATTGAGTGATGCGAAGCATCCACTTACCACCTCATTTAAAATGGCACCATCAGCACTGCGCCAACACAGGCACCACATAGGTTACCCAGTTAGTGTGGCCATGATTGCTGTTTTATACGTGCTCATAAATAAATTGACTTGACTGCATCTGAAAAGCAGCAGCTCTCTCTGAAGTGCAGCATGAGTGTTCTCTGCATCAGCATGCTGTGGTAAGTTAACAGGAGGTTTATTGTGAAAGGAAAGCAGTCTGAGTACGTCCTGCCGCTCGGCTCTCGGTGCAGAGGTGAAGTCGCTCCAAACGTCTCTGAATTTCACGCCGCTGTGCTCAGGCTGTGACCCACTTCTTTCACTCAAAGCCTTCCTTTTACTTCAGCAGAGATAAACAAACACGAGCTCCCCACGAGGTGTTTCATTACCAGCCGAGACGCTCAAACACCATTCAACACATTTAAACAGGAATAACTCAGCTGCAACGAGAAGACGGGGTTTTGTTGAACTGGAAGTTGTCATGCAGGGATAATGTGGTGACATGATGATGAGTCAGTGTGTTTCTGTGCAGTGTTTTCAGAAACTGATGTCTCCTGTTTCTGCTTTTATTGTTTTGGAGCTTTTTTAAAAAAACAAACATTCTCAGAGAGAAATGTAAATGAGCATCAAAGAAGAGGCAGCTCGTTAGCGGCTCAGAGGGGCTCCACAGGCTCATGTTTAACATCAGGAACAACACCAGAAAGAGTGTTTCTAATGGTACTGTTAGACTAATCATTGGTTTTTTTAATATACACCACATGTTAAAATGTTTTTGTCTAAATGTAGATTTGAACCAAAGTTCAAGAAATGTTGTAATAAGATGCAAATTAATGGTGGGTATTTTGGCCTCTGTGGATAATTTTCCCCTTCATAACAACGGCGTTAACTTTGGTTACAGACAAAAGATCGGACAAAGTTAAAGCGAGGAACCAGAAGAGAGTGCAGCTACAGTGGGGCAAAAAAGTATTTAGTCAGCCACCGATTGTGCAAGTTCCCCCACCTAAAATGATGACAGAGGTCAGTAATTTGCACCAGAGGTACACTTCAACTGTGAGAGACAGAATGTGAAAAAAAAAAAAAAAAAAAATCCATGAATCCATATGGTAAGATTTGTAAAGAATTTATTGGTAAATCAGGGTGGAAAATAAGTATTTGGTCAATAACAAAAATACAACTCAATACTTTGTAACATAACCTTTGTTGGCAATAACAGAGGTCAAACGTTTACTATAGGTCTTTACCAGGTTTGCACACACAGTAGCTGGTATTTTGGCCCATTCCTCCATGCAGATCTTCTCGAGAGCAGTGATGTTTTGGGGCTGTCGCCGAGCAACACGGACTTTCAACTCCCGCCACAGATTTTCTATGGGGTTGAGGTCTGGAGACTGGCTAGGCCACTCCAGGACTTTCAAATGCTTCTTACGGAGCCACTCCTTTGTTGCCCGGGCGGTGTGCTTTGGATCATTGTCATGTTGGAAGACCCAGCCTCGTTTCATCTTCAAAGTTCTCACTGATGGAAGGAGGTTTTGGCTCAAAATCTCACGATACATGGCCCCATTCATTCTGTCCTTAACACGGATCAGTCGTCCTGTCCCCTTGGCAGAAAAACAGCCCCATAGCATGATGTTTCCACCCCCATGCTTCACAGTAGGTATGGTGTTCTTGGGATGCAACTCAGTATTCTTCTTCCTCCAAACACGACGAGTTGAGTTTATACCAAAAAGTTCTACTTTGGTTTCATCTGACCACATGACATTCTCCCAATCCTCTGCTGTATCATCCATGTGCTCTCTGGCAAACTTCAGACGGGCCTGGACATGCACTGGCTTCAGCAGCGGAACACGTCTGGCACTGCGGGATTTGATTCCCTGCCGTTGTAGTGTGTTACTGATGGTGACCTTTGTTACTTTGGTCCCAGCTCTCTGCAGGTCATTCACCAGGTCCCCCCGTGTGGTTCTGGGATCTTTGCTCACCGTTCTCATGATCATTTTGACCCCACGGGATGAGATCTTGCGTGGAGCCCCAGATCGAGGGAGATTATCAGTGGTCTTGTATGTCTTCCATTTTCTGATGATTGCTCCCACAGTTGATTTTTTCACACCAAGCTGCTTGCCTATTGTAGATTCACTCTTCCCAGTCTGGTGCAGGTCTACAATACTTTTCCTGGTGTCCTTCGAAAGCTCTTTGGTCTTGGCCATGGCGGAGTTTGGAGTCTGACTGTTTGAGGCTGTGGACAGGTGTCTTTTATACAGATGATGAGTTCAAACAGGTGCCATTCATACAGGTAACGAGTGGGGGACAGAAAAGCTTCTTACAGAAGACGTTACAGGTCTGTGAGAGCCAGAGATTTTCCTTGTTTGAGGTGACCAAATACTTATTTTCCACCCTGATTTACGAATAAATTCTTTACAAATCCTACCATGTGGATTCATGGATTTTTTTTTCACATTCTGTCTCTCACAGTTGAAGTGTACCTCTGGTGCAAATTACTGACCTCTGTCATCATTTTAAGTGGGGGAACTTGCACAATCGGTGGCTGACTAAATACTTTTTTGCCCCACTGTATACTGGAGAAGAAGATAACTAACAGTTATCTGGGGTTCATTTCAGGAGTCAGAGACAAATATAACAACTGTATAGAGGAGAATATTTTAATAAATTTGCAGTATTTGGGGTGTGACCTCTTTGACTGACAGGTCGATGGTGACATAAGCATCACTATGGTGTTTTTCACTCATGTTCAACACCATAAACTCATCAGGGAAGAGTTTCCAGAGTTCGAGGACCAGCAGGTTCATTTCTTCATAGATTTCTTATCAATCAGACTTCCGAGGAATAGCCCCCTGCTGGTAATGAGAGGGAGTGCAGGTTTAAGTGATGAGTTCATTTCAAACTACTTTTCAAACAGTAAGTAATCTGATGTCTCGGAGGGTTTATTAAGCTTTGTGTAGCTGCTGCTTTATACTTTTGTTGCTTGGTCGGAGCAGAATCAAACTAACACATTACCCTGGAACCTCCGAGCCACACTGTGCAGCTCTTTGGCAGCAGCTTGTTCTAAATTTGAGGGTTTAATAGGAATGAATTATTAATCAGCATAATTCAATCATCTTGGTCTGATTGTTCTAAAGTCCCTCCAGTGTTTGCTGAGCCACTTAATATTAAGGCCGAAAGACAGTTTCTAATCAGCCGTTCTGAAGAGGCCGACGGGCAGATTCATTCATCACACAGATATTTCCCCAGGTGCAACATCAGCCACAGTCGGTTATGAGCTCTGATCCACAGCGGCAACAGCGGGGAGGAGCAACCAGAGACGAAGAACCGAAGACGAAGCAGCAGACGGTTTAGATGACACGGTCCAGCAGTGTTGTGCAATTAAACACAGCAAATTCTGCAACTGAGCACAACTGCAGCAAGACCTGAAACAAACAAACAAACAAAAAAACTTGTGAAACTCAGCAGCAACAACACAGCAGCCAATCCAACTGCTGTGATTAAACACCTGCAGCTCAACACAACAACTTACCTGCAGCAACAATTGCAACTAAAAACAATAATATTATAACAACACCTATAACTGTATACAGCAAGTCCTGCGGCAAAAACTGCTTAAACTAAGGATGACCTAGTTTATTGGTCCGGGTTGCAGTGTTTGTTTGCAGAAGCAGGGCCGGACTGGTAATCTAGCATGGTCCCGGTGAACCAACCCACTTTTGGGCGGATGGGTCAGTTGAGGGGCTGCACTGGCCCTACATGCACTGAGAGCAGTAGTTTAGTGCAGAAGAAATGACTTAAAGGCAGAGCTGAAAATGTAAGACAGAAAAAGAAACTAAAAGTAAATTCAGCAAAATTGGAAAATTAACCGACATGTTAGCTATCGAATCTCCTGCACAGTGGACAGTACCAGTAACAACCAGCTACCACGCTGAAATTAACGTGGTAAGAAGACAGATGGATGGACATAATTAGGAAGGGAGAGATTTATTTTTGATCATGATGAGCTGCATTGACCGAAAAAGCCAGGGCCGATTATTTGTCCCTGTCCGGCCAGAAGTTGCTCTAGTTTTATTTGTTGCAGAAATGATTTCATGCTGTTAGTCGCAGCTGTAGCAAAAAGGTTTTGTTGTTTCTCTCTGAAAGTTCTGCAACTTGTTGAAAAATGTAAATGTTAAGTTTTCCTCTCATTGAAAACCAGCAAAAGTAAATATCCACATCCATATACGGATCTGAGAAAATTAAATCTATTTTCCTTTTTGATATGTCTGTGAAGGTTCTCAGTCATCCAGGTTATCATAGTCTAAGGAGCTTGGAAAGAAAAGCGTCTGGACTTCTTTAAGTTGCTTGAAGACGTTTCACCTCTCATCCGAGAAGCTTCTTCAGTTCTAAGGTCAAATGGTGGAGAGTCCCAGATTTAAGCCCTATGGGAGTGTCCCCCAAGGAGGTCGTGAACCTCCTATTGATCCTCTACCTAATCACATGAGCCAAGGTGTGAAAACGGGTGTGGGTCACAATCAGCCAAGGCTTTGGGTGAACCCACTGTGAAACCTAGCCCCACCCTATCATTTGATTTACTGAGGTCAAACGGCCCAGGATGTGAGTGGGCGTTGAGACGACTGGGAAGGGGTCATAAGCCACCGCCTCTGTTCAAAGATGGTCGCTCACAGTGGACATAGATGGCTTCTTTCACTCCTCTTTCAAACCATCTGTCTTCTCTGTCCAAAATGTGAACATAGGCATCCTCGAAAGAGTGACCTTCATCCTTAAGATGCAGATGGACTGCTGAGTCTTGTCCTGTGGAGGTGGCTCTTCTGTGTTGTGCCATGCGCTTGTGAAGTGGCTGTTTGGTCTCTCCAATGTAGAGGTCTGGGCATTCCTCGCTGCACTGTACAGCATTAACGACATTGCTAAGTTTGTGTTTAGGAGTTTTGTCTTTGGGACGAACCAGTTTTTGTCTGAGTGTGTTGCTGGGTCTGAAGTACACTGGGATGTCATGCTTGAAGAAGACTCTCCTGAATTTTTCTGAAACACCGCCTACATAGGAGATAACAGTGTTGTTGCATTTGTCTTTCTGATCCTCCCTAGATGGTGTCTGACTTTTTTTCTGTGCATCTTTGCTGATTTGACAAAAGCCCAATTAGGATAACCACATGTTTTAAGTGCTTCCTTTACATGTGTGTGTTCCCTCTTTTTCCCTTCAGGCTTAGAGGGAACATTTTTCTGCCCGGTGTTGTAGAGTTCTGTTGGGAGTCAAAGAGGATGTACTGGTCCTTTTGTGGGCTTCTGGTAAACTTCAATGTTTAGGTTTCCATTCTTCCATTTTTTTCCATTTTTTGATGTGATGTGGGGTCTTCCCCACCAGGGCTGTTAGGATGCCAGCAAGGTGTTTAGAAATGTTGAAAAATTGGCTGAGTTTATGCTGCTAACAGTGGGTCTGAGTGGGACCCCTTCTTTGTGGATCTTAGGAAGTCTGTAAATACAGGGTATGGCATTCTCTGGGTATAGACGATGATATGCAGGGCGGCCAATGATTTTGTTCTTTTCAAGGTCTGGAAGCCAAGCGATAATTTGGTTGGATGTTGAGCTCCATACACAAGTCCAGTTGAAAAAAAACTCTGAGAGGAAACAGTAGAAGCTCTGATAACTTAAATTATTTTATTTAATGGAGACAGCATCGGGATCATTAAGAAACATGCTGCTTCCCTTTAATTTGTCACTGTACTAATTGCTGTCCACATTGCAGGGCAATTAATTCAACCTAATTAGAGCTCCATTTGCAAAAGCCTAATTGACACGTAGATCTGTGTGCTGAACTGGCGATTAGAGCGTAGACGCATGAAAAACTGTGAGCACTGAACAAAATGACTGTGAGATCTTAACGATTTAATCAAATGAAATTAATTAGAGGCGGGAATGTGAGGGCAGGTCTGCTGCGATGAGATTATTAAAGAAACGGAGTCAAAGCGTCAACCTGACAGCTGCACCAGAGTCCATTCAGAAAACACTCAATTTTAGCTCCACGCATTTCAGTTCTGATATTCTCCTCATAAAGAAGTAAACATAAGGGCACATGAGACACTAAATATACCGATTACTCAGAACAACTCAGTGAACACATGAAAGTGTGAATGAATCACTGAAATACTTAAGTCAGCAAAAGGATGGATTTATCAGGAACTCTTTATCAGCAGAAAAAACAACAAATGAAAAATAAATATGAATAACCTGTGAAATTAACGAACATGTGTGATTACATCTGTGGAATAAATGAGCTAGTGAAGAAATATAGGATATGTAGTGATATTAACTATATATAACTATATATATTAACTATATACAATAAATTTAACAAATGACTTTACGGTGGTGTGACTGCATGACAATAACTGAGTGTAATGAACACATGAGCAAATGAGTGAATGATGTTAAATCCACGTTGTTGCTGGACTTTTGTTGGTTATTTATTTCAGCCCTCCCGAGCTCTCTGATGTTCCGCATCTCTGCTGATCAGCAGCGCATCAGCTTTCTGGGAGGAGGCGACGCCTTTGATTCGCCGCTTGACTGAATGAATCCCCAAAAACCAGACCCCGCTGAGGGGCGAGGGCCCGGCCCGACTCGCAGTGACCCACCGCGCACAGCAGGAGGCAGCAGCTCGTGTTACAGCAGCCAAGTGTGCAGACCCGCTCAGCAGTCACACATTTTACTGACATGAAACGGAGAGAAGCAGAATTCATTCATGTTTCTGTAGTTTTAGACTTTTATGGTGTTTATAATAAATGTTTCAGAGGTTCAGTTCTGCTCTTTTTCTTTTCTTTAATTTGCACAAAATGCCTGAAACGTCACAGCCGTGGGAAATGATCTTGAAAATAAAATACTGGATGTGATATTTACATTTCCTTTTACCCTTGCAAACACCTGCTGCTCTCTGTCACATGACTATGACGTCATATGTTTCTTGTTTTTAATTACAGTCGCAGCCCAAAGTAATTTTAGCTGAGTCGATGCCTCACATGCAGTGAATTTATATAAAAGATGGACGCAGTCTAAACATGAGTTTCTTTAACCTGCATTCTTTCTAATGTCCAGCAGAGGGCGACGTCTCAGGTTGTAAAATCTGTTCGATCTGATCGTATTGACCTCTGCGAGAAAATGAGCCTGATTTCAACGTACAATTATAGATAAATCATGTTTTATCTTGTTGTTTAGTAGAGACACATTAAAACAGAACAGACTACAGCAGGAACATCAGACCTGTTTTACATAGTGGCATACGTCCACTGCACTTTGACCTTAAACTGGACTGTGAGACTCCCAAGCTCATTATTATTTAAACATACAGGTGCTGAATGTCGCACTGACTGTTTCCAGCCTGCACTCAGTTATTATACAGACACATGAAAACTGAAACTGCTTCTTATTCTTATTCTGAACAGTCTTCTTGCTGCAGCTGACTTTCTCCAAATGTTTTTAAAAATGATTTTTATGAAGATCCTGTCAGTCTGGATCATTAGTTGTTTTTTCATTCGTAAAGAGTGAGCCGATGAGATGTTGGTAAATAGAAGCAGGATTTAAAATCTGCTCTCGGTCGGTGTGAAGTGTCAGCTCTGTGTGTTTTATTTAAAAGGCTTAAAGAACCTCTGTGGGCCTGCATGCTGGCGCCTTCCGCATTAAACAGGTTTTCTCTTTTTTCTGCTGCCAGCTTTTTCCATTTTCTCCTCGCCAGCTGGTCAGGGGTCTCCCGCTGCCCACCAGGCCCACAGCTCACTTCCTTCTTTCTCCAGCACCTGTTCCTATTTGGCAGGCCGGGCGGGATGCTGGAAGCTTGGAGATGAGCCATCTGCTGCCCAACTCTACCGTTTTACCCCCGATCCCTCGTGTCTCTGCACGCAGCCATGAGGTTTTCTCTCCGCCTTTTTCACAGCACTGCTGAGACGAAGCTGAAGCATAAATCAGTGTTTAGCTGAAGCAAGAAGCTGCAAGTACGATGCTGAAATCACGACAGCAGAGCTCATTTACCTCATGCAGATGGAGCCACGCTCGTCTTCCATCTCTGAGGCTGAAAGTTAGTCTGAAGTCAAATCACAGGATTGTTTTATAAACATGTTTAACGCTCAGTGGACATTTCCTGCTTCTCCTTATTTTCTGTCATATGTGAGTCGTTCCACAGAAAAATCACTGACCTTCCACAACCAGCTGACCCCGAAAGAAGATGGTCCTAGAATTTAAGCGCAGCTTAAAGAAGACCTTTAATATTCTCTGTACTGTTCTGAGCAGCCATTAATTCAACAATGTGAGCCTTCAAAATTTACCCAGAATGCACGTCTAAGATGAATCATTGAGCACACAGCTTGGCTGATGTTGACTCCTCACAGGTTTCCTCTGCTTCAGCACATCCAGCTCATAAACATTGGGTGCTCCTCAGCAGGCTTCCAGAACCTGCCCAATCAAAGAGAATGGAGGTGATCCGAGGCCCAGTATCAGATAAAGAAGGATTATTATTAACTGGTGCATTAGAAACAAACACAGAAACAAATTACAGACTGCTGTAATGTGATGTTCTCTGTTTTGGTCAGGGAAAAGTGAAGGTAACAAAGGAAGGAGGACTAATCGACCCCAGACGATCATAAAGAGCCGAAAGAAACAAAAACAGGAGGTAAAATTTAAAAAAAAAAGGAGCATTTTAAATTCCGGATTTAACATGGAGCCAATGAAGAGAAGCGAGTATAGGAGAAATATGCTCTCTCTTTCTAGTCTTCTTTAAAAACTTCCTGTTTTCAGTGGTGAAACAACATTTCCTCTCGAGCTTACGGGTTATCTGCTCTAAGCTGCACGTTAGAGAGTTATATAAGCCACGTACGTAAGGCTCTCTTTTTCACAGGAGCTACAGTATTAACTCATTCACTGCCATTGATGTCTATAGCCGTCAATTGCAGTGAATGAGTTAAGAGTCATACACAGTAAATATGAACCACTATTGTCGAGGATAGGCGTAGCTTTGGGTCACGTGGTGTTGATAATAGTAGTAGTGATTGCTATATCTCCTGTTCACGGCCCGAGGAAATTTCCTGAACGAGTGGGTGATGGTGGAAGTTGACTTTTGCTGACCGCTCAAGCCTGGAATGTTTTGATCACTGTTTTTTCTATGGATTTTAAGGATTCGGATAACAAATAAAGGAGTTTTTAAATTGGAACTTTGAGTAACGCGTCAACATTATCCCCCTATTCAGCTGCTCGACGACTCAAAGGCTTGACAGTCGCCAATAACTATTAATGAGAAAATCCTCAATGAGAAAGCACTGTATACTTTCAGCTTTAGACACCATGATATAAATCCAACGCAAAGGTTCACTCACTGATGAAGTAACAGTTTTCGCCATAAATGTTATAAGTGGACAGACATGGATTTTAAGGTGCAGTTTACCAGTTATGGAATGTAGTCATACAACCTCCTGTGAATGCCGGTTGTACGACTACGTTCTAATAATACTTTCAGTTTTCTTCTCACTTAAGCTGCTCTGCTGAAAATACTCTGTGAGTTCAGACTTAGTCTTACAGTCACAGAGCAGCAGGAAGAAAACAAAATGAGTGTCTTTCTGTATTTTTGTACCATCAGAAGAATCATAAAAATAAGTTTGTGACTGGAAAGAGTCACAGAGATTATCTTTAAGGCTGAAACAACAACTCTAAAAGTCGAGTTTTGTGACATATTTCAGACAGAAAGATGGAGGATGGATTAATGATGATTGACACAGTTACTGTGACTTTAACAGATGTGACAGTAAATACTGTTTGTGTCCTGCTGCACATCACTCAGGTCAGCTGTGATGCAGATTTCAGGGTCATGCTCGTGTAGTTTGTAATGAGGCATATCTGAGTGGTTAGATATCTATAACTGTGACTTTTACTCCATGAAAATAATTCAAACTTCAGAGGATCGGTGAAGCAGAGAGACGCCATCAAAGTCAGAGAGCAGAATCAGCAGCTGTCCAACAGTAAAGACTGAAACAAGGAGGAGAGAGCTGTGAGACTGATGGAGACGATTTGTTTTACATTAACTCTGATATTTGATCACTTTGTTCAGTTAGAGTCGAATAACATGTGCAGAGATGTCGCTGTGTGACCGATGCACTCCAGTGGCTGAACAAACAGCTCTCCACGGGTTACAGTTGTGCCTCAACATCTCAAACCAGGTCTTCAGTTTTCTGCAACCACAGAGCATGACTGACCTCTGCCTGCATGAAATAATCAGCTGATCTGAGCTTCTTTTGTCTACCCTCTTTTTAACAGACCAACATCCATGACTGGGGAGAGTTTTTACCCTAAATGTCCTTCCTGGCATAAAGTGTTGCTGTAAGATCTACAAAATGACCCTTTGAACAGTCCTCTAATGTTTTCACTGCAGTTTGACTTTTGTCCAGCAGGTGGATTCACTGCACAGCAGGCTGTCAGTTCTCTGCAACTTCCACATAAACATGAAAAACATGAAGAAAAAAAACTTACACGGCACATTGTTTTGTTTGCTTTTTTATTCATTCAAATTTAAATGAATGTTACAGCTGCTGCTGTTGCTGAAGCCTGATTATAACAAACACTGAATCAAACATCAGAAACACTGACAGGCGTTTCTAATGTTTAAGAAACCTACAGTGAACTGAGATTTAGCTCACAAAACTATCAGTAACAAATCAATGAAACAACAATATTTCAATTGTTATTATTTATTTTATTTTTTAAAGGCAGCATGGAGGTTAAATTGGGGGTGATAACTGAAAAAGCTTAATTGTCCTTGTTTTTCAGCCAGGTTTTTGAGACTGCCAGGAGCAACACTGAAGGAACATATGGAGTCAGCAGCTGGCATATACAGTATCTCACAAAAAGGAGTACACCCCTCACATTTTTGTAAATATGTTATTCTATCTTTTCATGGGACAACATTGAAGATATGACACTTTGATACAATGTAAAGTAGTCAGTGTACAGCTTGTATAACAGTGTAAATTTGCTGTCACCTCAAAACAACTCAACATACAGCCATAAATATCAAAACTGCTGCCAACAAAAGTGAGTACACCCCTAAGTGAAAATGTCCAAACTGTGGCCAAAGTGTCAATATTTTGTGTGGCAACCACTGGAGTTCACTACATCTTCAGAGGCTGCCACTGGAGTCCTCTTCCACTCCTCCATGATGACATCATGGAGCTGGTGGATGTTAGAGACCTTGCGCTCTTCCACCTTCCATTTGAACATGCCCCACAGATGCTCAATAGGGTTTAAGTCTGGAGACATGCTTGGCCAGTCAAGTACCTTTACCCTCAGTTTATTTAGCAAGGCACTGGTCTTTTTGGAGCTGTGTTTGGGGTTATCATCATGTTGGAATACTGTCCCGTGGCCCAGTTTCTGAAGGGAGGGGATCATGCTCTGCTTCAGTATGTCACCGTACATGTTGACATTCATGGTTCCCTCAATTAACTGTAGCTCCTCAGTGCCAGCAGCACTCATGCAGCCCCAAACAATGACATCACACCACCATGCTTGACAGTAGACAAGACACACTCTCTTTGTACTGGTTTCCACCACACACCCTTGACACCATCTGAACCAAGTAAGTTTATCTTGGTCTCATCAGACCACAGGTAATCCATGTCCGTAGTCTGCTTGTCTTCAGCAAACTGTTTGTGGGCTTCCTTCTGGGACGACAGCCATGTGATGCAGTGTGCGGCATTTGGTCTGAGCACTGACAGGCTGACTCTCCATGCCTCCAACCTCTGTAATAATGCTGGCAGCACTCGTACATCCATTTTCAGAAGACAACCTCTGGATATGATGCTGAGCATGTGTATGGGCTCAAAATGTGGTCATAAATATTTTGTACTTGTAAATCAGGATTTGTATTTGTGAAAAGAATTTGTGTGTGCGTAAAAAAGATTTGTGTGTGGACTTAGCCAAAAAAACCCGTGTGAATCTCTGCAAGTTGCAAGTACGAATTCTGACCCTATTTTTCTTCCTTTCATCTGATTGGTCAATGTCACGTCAAGCACAAATGTAACAATCGAATCAGAGAACAGATGGGTTTGGCTGTCGGAGGGGAGCTATTTTGAACTAACCCTGCATGTTTTACCTGTGCAGAGCTGCCCCTTCGGAGCAGTGGTGGTGCAGAGCTTGGCCACTGGACCACAGATTGAAAGTCACTAGGGCTTGTGACCATTAAGCAAGACCCTTCACCCTGCATATAAAGTTAAATAATCACCGGTGACATATTTAATATTTAATATAATTTATGTGCGTAGTATGCATTTACCTTTGCGTTTTTTTAACCTTTTATTATCGTTTTAAAAAACATATGGACTACAATTCCCAGACTAAAGGCCGCTTTGTGGTGCGCATGCGTGAAAAGTGGGCCGCGCAAACCCATGCGAATATACCGCTCTGTAAAATGGCGGCGTAAGGAGGTTTGTTCAAAAACACAGAGCGGTGTTACCTGTTAAGGTGTTCAGCCAGACGTTACCTGGAGCTGTCAGAGCCGCGCGGAGGCAGAGACCGGACTTTACGTTACAGACAAGGTGCGTCACATTTACCTGTTAACAAAAAATCATTAAACGCCGGAAACGAGAGGAGCTCGTGCCATTAGCCTGCTGGCTAACATTAGCTGCTTGTGAGCGGCCCGGTTAGCTTGCTTGTTTAGTTCCGCGGCTAACAGCCAGAACATGATGTTAGACACCGGAGTGGACAGGCCAGGTGGCCTCGGTGTGTTCTCCGGTAATGGTAGGCCACTTTATCAGGAGCCAGTTTTTCAGTAATCGGAAATCTGAGTAAAACGTTTGTTAGAAAATCTCTCGGCTCAGGTACACAGGTGATTGATTATACCCGGAAAGAAGCGCTAACCGAATCAGGCTAGTTGATGGTTAACCCGGATAAAGGCTGCCTGACAGGAGTGCTTAACCCTGTGCATTTGATTTAGTTAAACATCAGCTTTCCTTGGACCGCACTAGGAATTCACAGGTATGTTTCAACCTTTACACCATCCAGAATATTCGAACAGCAGCTCCACCACAGCGGTTTATAGTCGATTAATCGGTGATTATCGGCCTCCGTTAATAACTAAACACCAAATGAAGCCGGGTTTTTGGCGAAAAGCTGTAAAGAATTTGGAGCTTTTTATCATTTGACGCACTACTTTCTTTTAGCAAAATGCTCAATTTATTGTTTCACATTTTGAGGTGAAACCTTTAAATGTTCAGAATAGCCATCCAAAGCTCAGATTTACACCTGTTGTTACCTGTTGCCTGTTCACTTGAATATCAGGTGTTTTATTGGAGAAAAAGCAGAGTGGTGTGTTCAGGTGAAGTAATACTGAAAGTAGGTGAGATAAAAGCTCAGGTTCAGTAAGTTAAGGTTCAGTCTGTGGGCAGCTTTGGACTAGGGCTGCCACGATTAGTCGACTAGTCACGATTACGTCGACTATCAAAATCGTCGACGACTGATTTAATAGTCGACGCGTCGTTTGAAGCTTTGTAAGATCACAAAAGACGCAGGAATATGTAGTAGGATTTAAGAGTGTAATAACGGACTGAAACAGAAGATGGCAGCACTGCATGTACAAGGATGCCAGCTGCCGTTAAACCCCGAAGAAGAAGAAGCTGTGTCCCAGAATTCATAGCGCGGCCCAGCTCAGTTTCCAACAATGGCGGCAGCTAGTTAGTTTTAATATTACTCTTATTATTCTTTCTGGGTCACAAAATAAACGTTTAACATATTTTCAGGCGGGAATGTAGCTGTGGAAACCTTAAATATCTGCTCAGTTTATCAGGACACCACATATTTTCAAAAGCGCTCCGACGTTTTCGGAGACGTCTGTTACCCACTAGCTCGATAGCTAGCCGGGGGCTAGGTCACTAGAGCCGTGAGAACACCAGACTCCCGGCAAATTGTTTTCAAACCCACCGCCGTCTTTCGCTACCCAGGTTAAACATATGAGTCACTTAGATAACTTAAAAATGTTATTGTTTGGCTTTTTTTTTTTTTTTTTTTTAGTATTTTATTTGTTCCTGAGTAAATCGGTTTGGCTGAGATTAAAGTTATAGTTTTTACACAGCTGAATAAACGTCAAGCAGACAGCTGATTATCAGAAGTGTGAGATGCTGGAGAATCTACTCCGGTGTCCTGTTATATTTTAGATAGCAAGGAGTTTATTAAACTTCACCGAAACAAACTATCATCTTGTCTTTATTTTTAGTTAGCACATACCTTAAACACTTAAAGCTGTAAGCTAATGATAGTTATATAAGAGCAGATGCTGCTGGTGCAATAAGCTGTACGTTTTACGTCCAATGGATGATGATCTGATTAGTCGACTAATCGCAAAAATAATCGGTGACTAGTCGACTATCAAAATAATCGTTTGTGGCAGCCCTACTTTGGACATCTGTGGATTCTTCCACAGATTTCTGTTCTGGAGCATTGAGCCAGATCTAGAAGATGAGCAGAAAAATGTTAACAGTAGTGATATTAACAAGAAAAGTCAACTAAAATAGTTTAGATTAAATAGTAATTGTAACAAACTGTCCATAAAATTGAGTAATTGTGCTAATAGACAAACTGAGCTCTGTTATCTGATTTACACCAGCTGGTTAATCAATAGTTATCAATAATAATCCTGTTTTGTTTTTGTGTTCTGAATCTTTTCTACTTCTTATTCAGTTCAATTCTGTAAAATGCTGGTTAAGACGCACTAAACCCTGGAAAAAAAATGAAAGAGAACACAAACTGAATTCTTATGTTTTGTTACAGAGCCAGTGGGATGGCGAAGAGGATCGCTGATAAGGAGCTCACGGACAGGAACTGGGATCAGGAGGAGGAGGGCGAGGAGGTAAGAGGCCATGTTGAAACTCTAAGTCTGGCTTCAGGAAGTTGGAATTATGTGAGTCTGACTTTCTTGTCCTCCTTCAGGCCGGGACGTTTTCAGTGGCGAGTGAAGATGTGCTTAAGAATCGAGCAATCAAGAAGGCCAAACGCAGAAACACTGGAACCGAGGTACGAGGAGAAAACCATTGTTTACCTGTTGCATCTGATTATAATCATGAAGTAATCTGAGTGTTTCCCTGTTTCAGAACGAGGGCAGTGGAGCATTTAAAGGCTTTAAAGGCTTCTCCTTGACCGCGGCGGCAAGCAGCAGCTCAGCTCCAGCTCCAACTCCAACTCCGTTCTCCGGGTTTGGGAATGGCGGAGGCTTCAAAGGCCTCGGCGGCCTGACGAATGGGAACAGCGGCACGCCCTCCTTCGGAGGTTTCGCCTCGCCTGCAGCGTCCTCGTCTGCACCTGGTGAGCAAAACATTGATCAGCTCGATCAGTTATTAATCGGAAACTATTTCCTCTTTATGTGCCATTCCATAGTTTCAGCTCAGATTCCTGTTCGTCCTTTGAATGTGATCCATAAATGAGCTTTCTTTTTGTGTTAAAATGTCTTCATTAGTTTTTAGAAGCTTTAAAAATGCTAAGACATGGACATGATGAGTTTATTGATCTCTTGTGGGTGTAAAATGTGTTCAGGATGCTCACAGCAGTTCATCTTTATGATCGATTTTAAAAAACCAAATTTTCCGTCTCTTTGTTTTAATAATAATAATAATGATGGATTTATATAGTGCTTTACAATTCCACTATTCATTCACACACTGGTGGAGGCAGCTACAGTTGTAGCCACAGCTGCAGACTGACAGAAGCGAGGCTGCCATATCGCGCCATCAGCCCCTCTGGCCAGCACCAGTAGGCGGCAGGTGAAGTGTCTTGCCCAAGGACACGACCGTCCGAGCCGGGGCTCGAACCGGCAACCTTCCGGTTACAAGACGAACTGCCAACTCTTTGAGCCACGATCGCCCCGTGTAACTCTCTTATTCTGCTTCCTTCTTCCTAAGCTGAGCTTTCTGCCATCACTAACACTTTCTCCTTCCTCGAAGGTCTGACGTTTAACGGGCCATCCTCGGCTAAACCCGCCACTGATATTGCCACCAAGCAGACCAATGGCTCCGCCACCAGTGCGAGTCAGAGCTCCAGCAGCAATAAAGAGTACAGCCGGCAGCTCACGGCGCTCAACTGCTCAGTGCGGGACTGGATCACCAAACACGTGAACGACAACCCGCTGTGCGACCTCAACCCCATCTTCAGGGACTACGAGCGCCACCTGGCCAGCATTGAGCGCCAGTATGGCGGCGGATCAGCTGAAGGAGGCTCCGAAGAGAAGAAGAAGCATGGAGGGACGCTGCCAGCCACGGCCGCAGTTCTTCCTCCTCCTTCATCTTCCTCCAGCAGCAGCTCAGCGACCTCCACTCCTGCTGCCTTGTTCTCCTTCACCAAAAACACAACGGACGAATCAACACGGGAGAAAAGCTCCGCCGCCGCTCCAATCCCTGCTGGAGTCACGTTCAACTTTGGCAAGAAGGTGGACAGCTCAGTTCTGGGTTCCTTAGGGAACAAATCGAATCCCCCCAGCTTCTCCTTCTCGTCCTCCTCCTCCTCCTCCAGTCAGACCTCAGTGTTCGGAGCTCCAGGATCAGCCGCTCCGCTGTCCTTTAGTGGGGCGAAAGCCGAGGACGCTCAACCCACAGGTCAGCAAAACACTCAAATACATGAAGTTATATCTAAGTTTTAAAGCTGAGATTCTGTCTCATATTTTTTACTGTGAAGATCAAATGGGATGAGTTTGGAAATTATTTGAAAATGATTTTAAATAGTTTAAATAAATCAGTTAAAACTTAATCAGTGCTCATTTTATCAGCAGTTTGAAAGACAAAGATTCAACATGAAAGGAAAAAACATGATGTGATTTATATTTATATATATATATAATTTTTATATTTTATTTAATTTTATTGATATTTTTTTTGTAGACGAAAACGGTGACGAGGAGTCGGAAGACCCGCCCAAGCCGGAGGTCAAAGAGGTGAAAGAGGACGATGCTTTCTACTCCAAGAAGTAAGTTTCTGAAATGTTTCACCCTGAAGCTGCAGGTCGAGCTTCAGCTTCACATAGAAATCAATCTGAAAAGGAGGAAACAGGAGCAGCGTTGTGCACAGAACTCAGAGCTGTGGTGAATACAAGTGAAGTTAGAATAAATGAATTTCAGTCAAATTATTTAATAAAAATTAACTTCACACTGCATCTTGAAGGTTATCAGGAGGAGGAGCTTAGTAATGCTTTTGAAGCCAGCTGGAGCTGATTGGATCACATTTTTAGACAAAGATGGAGGAAAAGGAGAGGGCTTAGAAAAAAGTGAGAAACTGTAGCTCTGTAGCTTCCAGCTGTTGGTTCAGCTTCTCATCTCCCTGGCTGTTTGTCCTTTCCCTGCACTCACGGAGTTCACCTCCTCTCAGAGAGGAGCAGACAGATCATTATGTTATCCTATTGTAGTCATGAAATACAAACTTCCAGCAAGTTTTAAAAGAACACAATGAGAAATGAACTTGACCTGCAGCTGATGGAGGAATCTCCAACCTGCTGTAAGCTTCCTCCATCTTAGTAAGATTTAGAGAGCAGACTTTAAATCTTCATCACTAAAAACCCTGAAAGTGTCCCATCGACTCTGAACTTTGTTTTTTAAAAATAATCCTGTTTATTTAATTATAAGTGATTTGTAATTTATTAATTTCTTGTCTGCTCTGCTTCCAGGTGTAAAATGTTCTATAAGAAAGAGTCGGAGTTCAAAGATAAAGGAGTGGGAACGCTGCACCTCAAAAAGACAACCGAGGGGAAAACTCAGATGATCATCCGAGCCGATACCAACCTGGGTGAGAGCATCGCGTCGACAGATTGATTTTATATAAAACATCTGATGTCATCACAATATTCAATCCAACTTGAGATTTTTTTCTTTAAAT
Organism: Copadichromis virginalis; assembly: GCF_057382275.1. Classification (NCBI taxonomy): domain Eukaryota; kingdom Metazoa; phylum Chordata; class Actinopteri; order Cichliformes; family Cichlidae; genus Copadichromis; species Copadichromis virginalis. The sequence goes on from NC_140634.1 coordinate 18,121,723, forward strand.
CAAACAAACACATTAATGTCAGAGATGATCAGGTTTAAAGAATCAAACGTGCGTGATGTTTGTCAGGATGGTCACTGTGTCAGATTAGTCCTAACAAAAACAAAGGGGACACAAATAGACTTTAAAGTGTAATCTGAAATAACACAGACCATTTAAAGTGGTGTAACCAATAACTGCTCACTTATAATTGTAATAAGCCGCATCAAACCTACAACAGTGAAACATTTAATATGTCGAGCTTCAGGTTTTAGGCCCAGAAACATCCAAAACACCTAAAAGCATAAAAATAATCCACATTCAGCAGCTTCCTCTTCATGAGGTCTGAACTGTGATCAGACTGCTCCACCTGCTGGTCAGATACAAGCACTGCTGCTTCAACAATGAAAACGGATCAAATCCTTGATGACATGAAAGGACTCGATCAGGATTACTGCAGCTAATCAACGATATCAAAGATAAAGCTTTAAATTGAGAGCAAGTGAAACTTCTTCCACAAACAGCTGGAAGATCTGGAACTGGTACAGCTTTTAACCTCCATTTTTATCAAACATCAAATCCACAGATTCAGAAATAATCTGCAGATTAACCAACAGGAATCGCTGAAGGACACTAATAAAATATTTCTTTGTACTGTATTTTCCGCACTATAAGGCTCACTTTTGTTTGTTGGACCAGCTGGTAAATAATGATGTGCTACATGATTGCTAGCGAAACAGCTGTGTTAGCATAACATAAACACAAAACACAAAATTAGAAATCTTCAAGTCACCAAATATAAATATTAATTTTAAAGCCGGGTCTTCTGCTTGTATAACGTTCTCTCCTCCTCCAGGAAACATCCTGCTGAACATCATCGTGCAGCCATCCATGCCATGCACTCGGGTGGGGAAGAATAACGTGATGGTGGTGTGCGTGCCAAATCCGCCCGTTGACGACAAGAACCCCACCACCCCCGTCCCCCTGCTGATTCGGGTCAAAACCTCCGAGGACGCCGACGAGCTCCACAAGATCCTTGAAGAGAAGAAAGCCTGAGCTGACCCCGCCCCACCTCCCCCAGGGTTTTAGCAGACTCCGCAGTGGTTTTAGCAGTGGTCATCCTCAGACTCCGCCCCCTCCCACGTGGAATCACTGACCTCTTCATCGCGCCGGTTTATCCACACACACATGCACACACCCCCGTCGTTTCCTCGTCTGATCACAACGAATTGGTCGTCAAACTGTGAATCATTTCTTTGAATCGTAACAATCGAAGCAGGTCGTCGCCTACATTCCCTCCGGTTCATCGCCGCCGCTGCTGTTAGACTCGTAGTGCTTCAGTTTTACGGTTTGAATCTGTCGAGTGACTGAACGAGTGACTTCCTGAGCAGTTTTTGGGGAGCGCTCTAAGTAACGGGCCAGTCGATTTGGTTTTACAAATTAAATACCTGCAGTAACATTTCCTCTTAGAGTGTGTCTGCTGAGTGTTTTTGTGTTATTGCTCTGGAAACTATTTATTGTGTCGGCAGAGTTTCTACTTGGAGTGAATGTTCCCCCGAAGAGCGCGGCGTTTATTCTCTGTAAACACAGACTGTCGTTTTCCAAGTGTCCTTTGTGTGGCCTTCAGCTCGGCCTTCCAGATGCCGTCATCATCTGAGAACATTTGTAAAGACATTTATTGGAGAATAAAAGGAAACGAAACAAGCGGCTCCTCTGTTGTCTTTATTTCTGCTTCACCTCCACAAACATCTAGCACCGCCCTCCTGACGGGCTGAGTGCTGAGAATAATTCCAGTTTAATAGTCCCGGGAGAAATCAAGCTTTAAACCAGAACTGCTGCCAACATCAGGAGGTAAAACTGCATGAAGCATCTTCTCGCCCGACAAGCAACCCAAACTCTGCCTTTAACACGTGAACATGAGGTAACACTTTCATGCTCATTCTTAGTTTTAGAAAACTCTTGCACTCGCTTCATTTCAGTGCAGTGATTTATTGAAGTGTAGAAACAAAAATGTAAAATACAGAATATAAGGCAAAAACAGTTTTGATGTAAGTACCTTTATTCTTCAGTCTGAACTTTGTCATCTCTGCGTCTGCAGGCTTCACAGCTCTTCTTTGGATAATTCTGTTTTACATAGAAACACAGAACTATCAGGTGTGTTTTTACTGCACTGGCAGTGTGTTTGGGATCATTGTGATGTTGCTGCTGATCAGATGTGTGTATGTTCATAATTCATCAGTTTTAATAAAGCTCACCTGATGACCTGTACATACTGAAAATGATTTCGATCCATCTCTCCATCAGAAGTTTTCCTCTGATTTTCAGTCCAGTTGTGTCATTTTCATAAGTCCGCCTTTCCCTGACACTTTTTGTCTTTTGTTTGTTTTTGTCCTCCATTTGTCCAGTTTACTCAGCTTTTAAGGACAGTGCACATCATGTATTGTTTTCAGTTTGCTGGTGCAGAAATATTATGTCAAAGTGTTGTTTGCTATTTTAATCTAAACCAGTGTTTCCCAACATATAGGAACCACGGCACATATTTCACATTAACAAAAATGATAATAATCACACGGCACACCACCAAACAAATGTCACAAAATGCATATTGATAATTTTTCCCAGCGCACCAGCAGAATCGGATCGATTTCTCCCCACTATACCAATTTTGCTTTCTTGTGACCACTACTCATGCTATGGGCTTATCTGGGTTGGAATTTTCTCCAGGACCTTTTTTTCCCCAAAAAATATTTATCTATTGCTATTACGCCCTGTGTTGTCGCACTCACTATGTAATTTCTTTGTCGCCTGTTTTACTGGCAGTTTGCAACCCATTTAATTAGAGCAGGAAGTTGTACTGCCCTCTAGTGGAAGAGAATGTAGTTGTTCTGCCCATTACACCGGTCACTTAAGAATCAGGTGGAACCAGATAATCTTCCACTGCATTTCATTTGGCAAACAGTGATCTAAACAAATGAGTCGTCTATTTCGTGTAGACACGTGAGTGAAAGGTCAGCGTTGTGTTTTAACACAAACACACTCCTGTGAATACTGTCGAGTATAAGACCTGGAAAAGCCGCCAGTGTCCAAAGAACTTTGAAAGACCTTCAGGAAGAAAAATGTAAAGAAACAGGCAGTGGTTCAAGACTTCTGCACACTACAGTTCCAGTGGTGGATGTTAACATGGCCAGTTGAGGTTGGCGTGTGTACAGTAATCCCTGTGATCCAAGGCTTCTAAGACAGTTTTTTTTTCTACTTTTGGAAGGAAAGTGTTTTTTTGTTATTTATTTTGGTGCCCTCATTACTACAGCCACACCTGGTCCTCGGCAGGCTTCCAAAAGCTGGTCAACCAGAAAAAACAGCTTTTGCAGAGGGTGTATTTAAAGGGGGAGGACCTAACACAGCATGTTTACACTGAAGGGCTTCACCACAGCTCAGTGTAACTGTAGTAAGTCCACCTTAATGACCTGTGACTGTGGGGCTGAATTCAGACGACTTGACATTGAGGTGTTTTTCTGCTAATGTGTATTTCAGTAAATAAATGCAGGAGAATGTACAGAGAGTCTGGAAACAAAGGAAGAGACAGAAACATGCACATTAAGTGTGTCTGTGTACAAAAGCTGTGATGGAAGCATGAACACGTCAACAGAAAGTTTAACAAACTGCTTCCAAAAAGGCTGTAAAAGCGTTTTACAGTGCAAACCGTCACAGTCCGTCAAACGTCTCTCACTTAAAGCGCTTGTTAATCAGCGTGGATACATTCAGCTGGAGATCTATAAACTACATCAAAAACACTGACACAAAGAAAAAGGTGCAATACGACACGGAGGAAAACACTCTGAGCGACGATGGCTTCATCTGAGAGCAAACCAATACTGATGACATCTGATCAATAACACCAACAGCTGATCTGACTCCACCCTCAAACCTGAAAACACCAGGTGTTTGTAGTACAGCGTACATGCAAATCATTAAAACCTCAAAGTGTATTCTTGAAAATTTTTTTTCCAATATCTAAAACTAATTTTAATAATGTAAGATGATAACATTACATCATTTTATCACAAACTTTGGATCAGAGTTGGAGTTTTTTCTCAAGGTACGACTTACTTTAAAAACAGATTCATTTTTCTTTGAAATTTTAGAGTAAAATTGATTTCACTTTTAGGAGGTTACTGAGATTTTCTCCATTCAGGAGGTAAAAGCAGTTTTCTTTAATAAATGCCCTTAAAACTAAAATTTTTACTTACCTAGACTCAGTTCAATTTTAGCCCCCCTCCCCTCCTTACAGTGTTGAATTTGTTCCAGTTTTCTTAAAACATTTCTCAGCTGTAACTTTTTCCAACATCCAAAAAGATTAAGTTTTCACAGGAAACATAGAAAAAGGAGTCGCTGTGAGTCACACAGAGTGATTCTGATTCTGGTGTTCTGATGATGCAGGTGAGGAGCAGGTGACGCTTCGAAGCCTGGGCTGGTTGGTGTGTCTAAAACGTCTCACAGGTGAGTTTAAAGAAACAGGAAGTGAAAAGAGGAGATGTTACACAGTCAGTGTGTTTAAGGCTTCGGGAGCTCAGAGGGACAAAAACCGGGAGTCACTTTAACATCAACAGCCGGCTGCTTCAGTTTCTTTTGTTCCCTTAAAGTTTCGTCTGGAACTTCAGCAGTTTTTCAAGTCTCGTCCAGTTTCAGCCGCAGGTTTGAAAATAAATCTGTAAAAAGTAAAAGCTGGTTTTTATAAGCTGCTTTTTTTCTTTTACCTTTTTTCGCTTTAGTGAGTCGACGTGAAAAGTCGAAAAAGTGATTTCGTATAAAGACGAGGACACGAGGACGGGGTCAAATACTGAATCATGGTTCAACAAGTCCTACTGAAATGATCCCAAACTGAACATGTCATCAGAATTAAAGCTGTATCTGTATTCAAACTCGTTTTAATTTGAACTTTAAAGTAGACTCAAAGATTTTGGACTTAAAATTTTAATTTTAGTCAAGTATTTAAATACTGAAATAATTTTGTGTAACAATTCATGAACTGCAATTTTACAATAAGTTTTATTTTTTTAAACTGAATATTTTTAATGAGCTTAATGAGATAATGCAACAGAAAGAAAACTCATGGCACAAACTTGTGAAAAATCTTAAGTTCTAAAGTTCTTTTTAAAAAATTTCCTTCAGCGCTGACGATAAATGCTAGTATTAAAAACACTTGTCATAAAGTTACCATTAAAATGTTATAGACGGGTTGCTTTCAATCATACGTACATACAGATAAAAGTTAAAACTATTTAGTGAATACTCTGGAGTGTTGGAATAAAATATGAGAATTTCTTCATCAGGATTACTCAACGTTAGCCTTTATGATGTTGCACCAGTTAAAATAATTCAAGATTTCTCTCAAAATGACTTTAATAGATTCTCGTTTTGTTAGTTGGAAATTTTCTGTAAATTCAGTTTTATTCATATAATCACAACAAAAGTCGCCTCCAAGTGTTTCACACTGGAAGGTAAGACAGAAGTACAAATTTGTGAAAAACGCAGATATAATAACTTACATTTATAGTTTCACATCTTAAACTTATAAAATTCATTATATACAAAGAAATTAAGAACGCACAAGATGAAGTTGGGTCTTCAGCACCAGAACTGTATTTATTTTCTGTATTTTTGGTTCATTAGAACACATTTACTCAGAAAATCCAACATGAAGCGAGTAGTGTTTAAATAAAGAGTTTTAGGTTTTAGTGTCTGAAGGACTCGTTTTACTGTTTGCTGATCTTAGTGAATGACTGAGGTCTGAGTCATTCTGAGAGAAATCTTAAGCTGAAAATGTAACTATTCTTTAGATGCATTTTCTTTCAGAAGGGAAAACTTTCAACATAATGAACAAAAATGATTATTTTTATAATACCTTTTCCTGTAAAATCTTTGATGTCTGATAATAAAATTCAACAACAAATATAAATAAATATGAAATATTTCATGTTTTCTCTACAAAAACAGGGGAAAAACTTGAATAAGTGTTGTGAAAATGTGGGTCATGTCTTAGTTGAAAAAAGTATCATTCTTAGAATTCTTTTTAAAATTTTTGTCTTTAGTTATAATCCTGTAAAATGATTATGACAGAATCCTTAACTGACTGTGTCATGTGACACATATCACATGTCGTTTGGTTTAAACTGTGAACTCAGTTGTACAGGTTGGTGTTTTATTCTGAAGTGAAGCGACCACTTCCTGTATAAGTCAGGTGGATTTGACCCCGCCGTTTCCTCTCACACAATCACTGTGACCCAGAATTTCACCCGTGGTGGAGTTTAAACAAGAAGTCCACAGCGAGCCGAACAGGAAGTAGGAGGCGGTCTCTAAAAGCTCGACCTTTAGTCAAGGCGTCTGTGAGAAAAGCAGCAGGTATTTACAGACAAAAACATTCTTCGCTCTCATTTCCGGTCAGTTCACGCAGAGGTCATGTGATCCTGACTCCGGGCCCATTTCCGTGGAGATGGCCGCAGGAACCGAAAGAGTCGGAGGCACTTCTCGGATGGCTGGTTTGTTCGTCGTCCCTCTGACGCCGTTTCTGCGTCTCCGGTTGAAGCGGCTGTTTGGTTGCGGGTCTCGGTCAGAACACCGGGGGCGCTGCTGTTGTCTCGGTGGCCTGATGCAGGAGGCACTTCGTAGTGATGCTTTGAGTCCAGCTATGCTATGTCATCAGGATCGGCTTCTGCCTCACCTCCAGGATGTCTGAAACACACAGACACAATAAATAACAGAGCGCGCACAATCCATCAGTGATCATCAGCACACATCTGCTGTCACTGACAACACAAAACAATGTTAATGATCTCCTGCTGGGCAATGAAAGACAAACATGATCCTGCAGATTATCCAAAGGCAGGTTTTATCCTTTATGTAGCCCTCAATAGAATCAATATTATGAATTAATGAGACCTAAAATAAATTTAAAATGTCATTCTTTACTTCCTGCAGTTCCCGCAGTGTCCCTGCAGAGGGTAGTAGGGCACTGTGGTGCTGTGTGAGACCTCTGACCTGTGGTGATGCGGTGCAGTGGCAGGGTGACGTAGGTCAGGTGTGAGTACAGCAGGAAATAATCCTCTGCCCGGTTCAGTTTGAGCCACGAGCCGACCAATGAGCGCCCGGTGCCCGACAGCGAGCGCGAGCGGAGGTTTGTGGTGGTGTGAAGATCTGAACACAAAAAAGAAATTGAAAAAAATGTTATTAATAAACCATTTTTGGTAATGCTCTTAAATGTTTTACAGAGTAAATTAAAGATTTTTGCCCACTGAGGGTTAAAATTCAGCTTTAAGTAAAACCAGAACATGTCATGGCGCCATTTTACACTTACTGTCATTAAATTCTCCAGCTGGGTTTCTTACAGAGGAGCAGGAAGTTTGCTTACTGGAGGTTCAAAGATGATCAGATATCATAGTGGCTCTGACCATAAACCATGCCAACATTTGATCGGGTAGCGTTTTTTTCCCCATAACCGACCAAGCAACATCCAGGAACCCAAAGTCTGAATTCCAGGACGAGTTTAGTTTACTGAGCCACAACCGCACAGGTTACATTTAATTAACTTTACTGATCTGTTTTGAGAACTCTAGGTAGCTAGTTTGTGACACATTCATGTTTCTGGATCTTTGATTACTTCAGGGGGAAAAGGAGATTTTGAACCTGCTGCTGAGAACTGCTGTATATTAGAAACGACTGTTTAATGATCTTTTATTAATGTTGTGTTATCACAAAGAGACTCACAGCTAACCTGATTAATAAACTGAATTAATTCAGGAAAACTTTACCCACACTTGTGGTGAGCGTCTCAGGAATGAGGCAGAAGTGCCAGTCTTTACCTTCATCTTCCTCCTCCCTGAAGAACTCCTCGCTGTCGTTGGCAGAGTGAGACTTCTTCATCTCAGCGATCCGGTTTCGAGGCATCTTGCGCCTCAGAGACGGCGAGAAGAAGGAGGGGCGGTTCTTCTCCGGGGTCGGAGGCGTGCTGAACGATGTCACCTGAGGAAGGACAGCAGGTTAGAGTCCACACAGGAAGTAAGATTTAATCACATGTCACCGAGACCTCGTTATACAGAAGTGAGACGGGGAGGCAGAAGAGATGTTTCACTGGCCGAAATCCTCAGTTGCATTTTATTCGTTTGCAATCCAACCTTAAATTCCCGATGTACTGTAAGTGTACGGCTGGTGACCAGAGCAGGGACACGAAATTCTCTAAAACCCAAACTGTTTGTCTTGTTGGGAAGTTTCACATTAATAAAGTGAGTCACATACAGAGATCGGAACCATCGATCGAAACATTTAAAAGCCCCAAAAGGAGCAAATGTTTGGTTTTTTGTTTGTTTTTAAAAACAGGGGCACAAATAAACCCAAGAGGAGGGGCTCAAAGAAGGTTTCATAAAGGATGGCATCATCAGCAAAACAGTATACTTTGTGTTCAGCTGTAAAGTCTTATTCAAGTAAAAAAATATATATATCAGAAGGCCTAATGTCGAACCCTGAGGGACATCTTACTCTGGAACAGCAGAGAAATTTGGCCTTTTCAGGAACAACATTGTGGATTATATATTTAATAAAACATCACAGGATGTCTGTGGTCCACAGGTGATCAGTGGTTTAATCTGCTGATTGTGCATCATTGTCCTGCTGGTGATGGTGGGATGATATGCAGCTTGTATTACAGAGACACAAGCCAACCTGAGCTAAAATTAATTAGCAATTAACTGTGTAAATATCCTAAAATTCACACCTGACCAGCACCAGATTCTTTGGTAATGAGGAGAAAGTTTAGCTGGAAATCAGCTGAAACGTTTTCTTCTACATCTCTGTGTGATGTCCTGATGTTCAGAGAGCTTCCTGTTGGAACGTCGGGCAGTTTGAAGTTTATTTGTGGGGAAGAGCTGCTCCAATTAAGCAGAGTAAATTTATTCCTTCAGCTCTCCCATCGCTCCTGTCCTTGTTTCAGTAAACACCGTCACATCCTTTGGTTTTTTGGTTCATGTGAATTTTTTTTTTTTTTTTAATTATTGTTCAGATCAATAATCAAAGAGTGGATTCATGCTGAGCTCTCCTTCCAGCAGACGTCTCTGTGAGAGACACACCCGGCTGTTAAATGATGCACAGTCAGTCCAGCTGCATGTATTATTGATCTCGACCTGATTTCGTCTGAGCAGAGCTTCGTGCCGTTCGCTCGACTCACTTCCTGAGTTTTGGGGTTTTCTGTTCTACTTCTCAAAGATCTCGGACACAGAAGTGAAACCACACCAGTGGTTGCCCGAGCCGAGCAGGTTTTCATCACAGCTCTGTGATGGAGATGAGCTTCAGGTGAAGACCTTCAGATTTCATTTAAGAGGTTAAACTGAAACATTCAATTAGCTGCTGAGGGATTACAGTCCTCTGTTGTAACTGGACAATTCAATCAAAACCCTTTTAATGCACAGATGTGGAGATATGTGGGCTGTTCATTCACTTTTCTTTTTAATGTAAGCAGGAACAAAGGCCTGGACATGATTACAAAAGTGTCCAAGGAACTCTGATAGCAGTAAAACAGACTGTTATAAAAGAGGATGGATTGATTTTATGCAGAATGATCCTTTTATCACAACATAAAGCTAAGCGTACCATATCCAGCTCTACTGTAAAGAGGTTTTATAGAGCAAGCACAGGCTTCAGTACAAGGTTCAAACTGTTTATCGGCCTCGGGAATGAAAGTGAGATCAGACTTCAGCAGCTCAAAAAGCAATTTAACTGTAACTCCACCTGCAGTGTTGTTCTGTGGTGGATGGTCACACGAGCCTCTCTGTGGTAACTCAGATTTCAACCTAATCACAACTGGTCTCATCCTCTGAAGAAAAACTTGGTTTGAGACATAAAGCAGTCCCCGTCCTCTCCACAGAGTATTACAGTAAAGTGCTTACGTTCAATCACATTTGAGGTCATGAACACAGCTGTTCAAAAACAAAACCTTCAAATCTGTTGTGGAGACATTCAGAGGAAAAAATGAAAAATCTCAAGACCGAATATTTAAACTGCATCTTCTCCCTCACCCTCTCGTGCATGGGTGACACCTGGTCCTCCTCGGTGCCGCAGGGGGAGGTGTTGCCAGTCGGCACCCTGCTGACGGCCATCTCGGCGTGACCTTTGCCCTGCGGCCCCTTCATCCTCACAAACTCCATGTTGTTGTACTTGTAGAAGCCGAAAGACATCCGCTGGGCCATCTTAGCAGCAACGCTCACCTGAAACACGACACGGACGTCAAACTGCTGACAGTTGATTGACCCATCACACCTGAGAGCTTCAGAGTCTGCAGGTGTTCTTAGCCCAAGTGTCAAGACTTCATAAATGTGAGCATGCTAAATGAGAACACATTCACACTCCTGTAGCATGTTTCTGCTAGTGTAGTGCAGGTGTTCATGTGTGCAGGTGTTCATGTGTGCAGGTGTTCATGTGTGCAGGTGTTCATGTGTGCAGGTGTTCATGTGTGCAGGTGTACGCTCTGGTCTCTAACCCGGTTGTCGTAGACCTTCTTGAGCGCCTCGTAGCGGATCGAGCCCTGGAAGATGACGCCCTGGAAGGTGTTGCTCTTGTCGCTCGCCACCAGCTCCACGCACACCATCTCGCCCTCACCCACCGTCATGTCACTGAACACCTGCACAAACAGAAGGTCACATGACTTCACCTGCAAATGTCCCGTGTCTTTCTGTGCGGCAGCAGAAACATCGACTCGTGACTGTGGTCAGCAGCGTTTCCCTTGCCTTGGAGGATCATCGGTTTCTGTCCCAGCACGAACTCTGCTGCTTGTGGCGGTAAAAACGCTGCGCTTGTGCACAAGCTCGTTTTTAAAATGGGCCGAGAGCTTTTAGTCACGCTTCATCAACTAATCTGCGCAGTCACCGCCCTCACTCCTCCCCCACCTCCCCTCCTCAGTGTGATAGCACTGTGAGCTCAGAGACGTTTCACCACAGAAGCTCTGCACGAGCTGAAAACATCCTTTTACCTCCTCAAAGTTGTCGATCATGAAGAAGATGTTGGGGTAGCTCATCTTGGACTCCTCCCCTTTGCTGTCCATGGCATGTTTACTCGGAGATGCGAACACTTCCTGTGAGCACAGGAGGGGAAATAAAATGAGACAAATCACGGGTGGGATGAGAGAAGGTTGGTGGCTTCATCAGCTCGAGCTGCTGCAGAGCGCCTACCTGACATTTCTTCTTGTGGATGTGGATATCTCCTGCGTCTGAGCGCGTGCAGACGGCGCACGTCACCACATAGTCCAGCTGGAAGAGGGTGCAGGAGTCAGGTTAGTGAGGACAACAAAAAACAGTTTAAAAGATTCTTTTTTTAAACTTTACTGCTCTGCACCTTCTGAAGGATGAGGTTCAGGTAGACGCTCTCCTCCCAGTCGATGTCGGGGTCACCAAGACCCGGAAGCTTCTTGGAGTCCCTCCTGTAGACCTCCACCTCCACCTGAAACACAGCACAAAGCCTCCATCAGCACCACGTCTGAACACACTTACCATCAGACTCAGCTCCTTCAACCTTACTTCCTCCCAGATTCCCTCTCCTACTTCCTCTTTTTCCCCATCCATCCCGCCTATACACATACTTCCTTCCTTCCTCCACCGTTTCCTTGCCCACTTGGTGAATTTCTCTGGTCTTGAGGGAAATACAAGTTTTCCACAAGCCAGCCTTCATATCACTCAGAAACCATTTAGAGCGTAGGAGCGGTCGTCATGGTTTCCCTGTGAAGCGCTTGTGTGTGTGTGTGTGGTTTTTATGTGGCCTCAGATCCTCCTGCTTTGACGAACTGAAACTGAAAAAGTGACGCTGATTCAGCAAAAACACAAAGCTCATTTCAGGTCAAATGACTCTAGTTTTCCATTGTGTGTGTGTGTGTGTGTGTGTGTGTGTGTGTGTGTTGCAGGAGATTATGATCCTGATTTCACAGCAATGCAAACTTCATGAACATTTTCTGACCTGAACGATGAAGCAAACACGTCACAGCAGCGTGACCCGCTTTACGGCAGCTGCCATTTTGATTTCACATCTTAAACCAGGTGCAGCTTCTTCAGTTTGATGTCATGAACCATTTCTGGTCCAGATGTTCAGTCTGACATCACGCAAACTCCAAGGGTTAAAGCGATTGAAGCTCCAGGCGTCCATCAGAGAACATGAAACCAATGAAGAAGAACCAAAACCCGCAAATCCTCCAAAGGTCAAATCACACGTCACACACACTGATGCCAGCTGAAAGATCACCTGGAATGCACTTTTTGAATGATCAGAAGCAGAGGAGCAGGTGTCTGCTGCAGGTTGTTCACACTCGCACTGATGCTCACAGCTGGTTAAACTTACAAATGCTGGAAAAAAGTTCCTGAGCTTAAATAAGTTTTCCCTGGAAACATTACAAATGTGAAGGAGAAAGGTTCCCAGAGCTGTTTCTGCTCTGGGACAGGAAGCAGTGACCTGGACACAGCAGGGGGATGAAGGACGAACAGAGCCTGAGCTTATAAAATATAATTATGACGACCAGAGATGAAGAGCAGGACGAGGCTGAGATTTAGGGCATCATGAGAAATCTGCAGGTTTAAACGTTTGATCACAAAGACAAAAACTAAAATGATAATAAGTTAACCTCAGATTAATTTCAGTTACTGAGACTAATGCTTCTGTCTCATCAGCTGGTTCCATCGTTTTTCTGATCTGCTCTGTTTCAGGTTCTGTTCCTGTGACTGAAGCTGCATTCTTCAGAGGACAGAGTGATGGGAAGCTGATGGCTGCTGTCGCTGCCGATCATCTCGCCGGCTGTTATGGCGTCTGCTGTCTGTATCGTCTGATCTGCTGTTAGTCTGACTGACAGCCACGGACGCTGCAGTAAAAATGAACCGCACTGTCCACCTGCGGGCGAAGCCGCTCTGCTGCAGACTCAGATAAATCTAATCATCAGATCTGTCAAAGGCCAGAGCCACGGAGGAAAGTGTGAGCACCTCAGAGAGCAGGAAGTCCTCTAGGGTCTTTTCAGGGTTGATTGTGGGAAAGATGTAACCACTCTGGGTCGGTGCTTTGGATAACCGAGCCAACGTCTCAGTGGTTAAAGTTTAGTTCTCTGATTTTCCTTTTTTCTGTCACATATTCTGCTCCTGTGGTGGACAAACTATCATAACCACATCCAAAATTTGCAATATGTCATTTAATGGGCCAAAAACTCACAGGTCAGGTGCACCGAAGGTAAAAATACAAAAAACTACAAATAAATAAAGGAGACGCCGGAAAGGGTCTGAAAAACTCTGCATTTTCACAATAAAAGTAGTAGGAAAGCTCAGGGCAAGGGAGCGATGGTGGGTCAAAGTCCCCCTCTGAATGATCCTCACATGAACACCAACGTTACACAACCACTGCAGCTCACAGGGAGCCTGAACATGGTTTATTTTAATGCTGCTCCACATCCAGACCAGCAAGCCATCTATAATTCACCAACAGAGACACAAATGCAGCCTCACATCCATCATGTCTCACCGCCTCATTCACGTTTCTCTGAAACCTTTTATTTTGGAATCCTGGCCCTCAGGCTCTGCTGGTGCTCTGCAAATGTCTGAAACGTGAGCGATGATGACTCTTTACATCAAGTGTCATGTCACCTTCTTGCCCTCGCTGTTGTCGGCGCTGACGTAGGAGAGCTTCCGGCGGACGTAGAACAGCATGTCGTCCTGTCGCGGCGCCCACTTCTCCATAAAGTACGTGGAAAACATCCAGGTCCAGAAAACGATGCGGTCATCTTTAAAACAGCCTGCAGAGACAAGAAACACAAGGTCAAAACAACAAGTCAGCACGAGAATTCAGTTTAAAGCAGCTTCATGCAGATTTTTAAACAGTCTGGAACGATTTCTGAGTAAATGACTGGGATGGATTAGACATGACTGTCTGAGCATGCTCGCTGGCGCACACCACATAATCGTCCCGACATCATTAATGACCAAATTTTACTCAATTAACTCCATGTTTTATTCAATGTTACTGAAACTATCGCGACTCATGAGGAGGGTGTTTACGTGTTTTCCCATCAACGTTTATGGGACCAGAAGCCTTTAGGCAATCGTTGCCCCTGGTGCAGAATGCAGATTTAAGACCTAGAAGCTACGTCTATCCTTTACTTTTCTTGTTGCTTTGTTGTACACATGTATGGAATGGGCATCTTCCTGTTCTTTCCTTTCACAGTAAAAGTACTTGACATATGTGTGACTGCCCAACAAAAACCACTTTGACAGGATTCACGTTCCTTACTGTTGTGGGTGTTCCTGACTGTTAAGAGCTGCAGTGTGTAGTCAAGTACTGTACATACACCATTTTTCTCCACTTACGGTCCGAGTCCGGCAGTTAGAAAAAAGCCGACAGTTTATTTCATGCACATATTGCTCTCTCATGATATTTGCATAGCATTATCTAATTGGCTAACAGCTGTCACCAACTGTGACATGACAGATGTTTCAAACGTTGAATAACTAAATAAATGAATACATTTTGGTGCTGTGTGACATCACAGCGTTTAAAACGAAGGAAAGGCGAGACTAGAGAAGCCTGAAACACGTCCAGTGATTCCTACCTTACACTTACAGAGTGATCGGCTGCTCGAGGAAAAAATATTTGTTCTTCAACTGCTAACGAAATCTGGCCTCAGTTCAAGCTTCTTTATAAATTTTGGCCTTTCAGAGGAACAAAAACAGAAAAAGGGAAGAAACTATTCGGCAACAAGAGTTCCTTCAGCAAAAATACATGCATGAGCATTTATTTACTCATATCGAGGAACATAACAGACAGCCGTGACAGTTCAGTCATTTTTAATCCAACATCAGCACCGATCTTACTGATCTATGGACAGAATCCAGCAGCTGCTGATGTCAAGCAGCACACAAGTGGTATTTAGGACAGCAGTGCTCCTCAGAGGTTTAAACCAACCTGCAGCCACGGGAAACAATCAGATGATTAATTAACCAAACATCCAGGTTCAAGGTCTGCACTTCAATAAAAGCTTTAACTACAACTGTGACATCACAAAATCTGAAACTGTTCCACAAAAATTAAATATTAAAATAACCTTTTTCATTCAGACGGGCTTCAAAAACCCGAGCACTGACACTAAACCTGGACTTAAACGTTTCAAAGGCCTTTCCCTGTGAATATGGTGTCAGTGAGTGTTTAATGTCTGAAAGCAGCTCAGAGGAAGTGTGCTTTGTTCACACTCTGTCTCTAAAATCTATTATTCCATTATTCAGCTCCAGCTTTTGTTCAGATCCACAGTTATTTCTTCCTTATGACCAATAAAATCAGCTCATGCATTATTCACAGGCTGCTGGATTACTAGACACGCTTTTATTTTGAAGGATCAAACAGGGCCGAGTGTGAGAGGATACAGACACCAATCGATTTCATACTGACGCTCTGTGTTTCACTCGGTATCGACCCCCTGTCCTCCGTCACCCCGGGTTCTTTGCTACCTTTTTACAGGCCGGAGGCACCTGCCTTGTTGCTTAGCAACAGTTGTCAGGCAGTTGCCAGAGAATGACTCTGCATTGAATTAAACTTCCTGCGAGAGCTTCTCTTGCAGATAAACCTGGAGAGCAGCAGGAGAAGGTCAGCGGGTCAGACGGCTGAACCGGAGCCAATTAAGATTCACGCTCATTAGAGTTTTTGCTAATTTTGATTTAATTAAAGAAAACTGGTGAACTTTGATTCCTCACACAGTTTAACATGTTTTAAATTAAACACATCGATGCTGAGCTGTGTGTGTGTGTGTGTGTGTGTGTGTGTGTGTGTGTGTGTGTGTGTGTGTGTGTGTGTGTGTGTTCCTGTCTGTGATTGGCTCTTGTTGAGTTGGACTCTTTGTGGACCACAAAGCCACTGTGACACCACGCCACATTTAGAAGCCTCGGCGTTTGTATTTTAGCTGCTAACGTTTTGTGTTTTGGTGTCAGAAGTTATTTCTGACACCAGAAGCGCAGAAAAGAAGATGAGACGCCATCTAGGGAGGATCAGAAAGACAAACTCAACAACATTGTTATCCCCTATGTTGCCGGTTTATCAGAAAAACTCAAGAGTCTTCTTCAAGCATCACATCCCAGTGTACTTCAGACCCAGCTACACACTCAGACAAAAACTGACTCATCCCAAAGACAAAACTCCTAAACACAAACTTAGCAACGTAGAGCATGCTGTACAGTGTAGCAAGGAACGCCCAGACCTCTACATTGGAGAGACCAAACAGCCACTTCACAAATACATGACACAACATAGAAGAGCCAACTCGACGAGACAAGGCACGGCTGTCCATCTGCATCTAAAGGACAAAGGTCACTCTTTCGAGGATGCCAATGTTCACATCTTGGACAGAGTACAGATAGTTTGAAAGATGAGTGAAAGAAGCCATCTATGTACATTGTGAACGACAATCTTTGAACAGAGGCGGTGGCTTACGACACCAACTGTCTGCCATCTATAATCCAGTTTTGAGATCCTTGAGGCTCCAACAGCACAAACATGATCCAGAGGGCCAGTTCAGTGATTCCAATTAGCTGAGGTGGAGCCTAGCAGACAGCTAGCAGCTCCAGCCATCTGTGTCACCATCCACCCAGTCAGTTAAAGAGGCCACGCCCCTAATCATGCAAACTTTAAGCCCTAATACAAGTTATATTTGTTTCTGACTCCTGATATTACAGTCTCAGATAAACAATTACAATCTTCCTCTTTTCTAATAAATAACACTGTCATCTGCAAATAGTGACAGTTTTCTTACTATTCCTCTCTTTTACTTCCTCTTTATTCCTTGGCAAAAGTTGTTGTGAAGCTGGAACTTCTCTCTAGAAACCAAAACAGTTTGTGCATCAGGGTGTAAACATCTTTATTTCTGCTGTAAAAGTTTTAACACGGCTGTCCGCAGTTATTTTTTAGCCTGTTTAATGTTTAATTACCTTCTGCTATAAATATATCTATATTGTCTATTTTACCTCCCATCTGTTTAAAAAGTCCCCCTCTCTAAAGATCAGATCAGACTTTAAGATTTTATTCTGTTTCTAGATTTTATAAGTAGCCTTTTATTTTCTTTTGCTGTATATCCAATTAAAATTAAAATCAAATTCTAAATATTCTAAGATCAGTACAAAGTTAAAGGAGACACAGCATGACGAGGAGTAACCAACCCACATGATGTGGGTATAAAGCCCTTCCATGATGGTGTATTGGCATTTCATTAAATTTCACAGATATTAAATGAATTAGTTTAACTCTATGTCGGTCCAGGAGGATAAACTTCGTTTGCTTTGATTTGTTCAGGCTTTAATTTAATTTGAGATGAAGATGAAACCAGAGTAATTGTACAAACACTTCTTATGGGTTTAATTTAGAGTGACTGAGAGGACGAGTCTGAATAAACCTGCAAATAATGGAAATAAATGAATACTTATCACTGGTTCTGGTAGGTAAATACAATTTTTTCTTTTTTTTTCCTTTTAAATGGTACTTCTCATAAATAAACATCTCATAAAGAACTGACATGGTGATCGTGGCTCAAGAGTTGGGAGTTCGCCTTGTTATCGGAAGGTTGCCAGTTCGAGCCCCGGCTTGGACAGTCTCGGTCGTTGTGTCCTTGGGCAAGACACTTCACCCGTTGCCTACTGGTGGTAGTCAGAGGGCCCGGTGGCGCCAGTGTCCGGCAGCCTCGCCTCTGTCAGTGCGCCCCAGGGTGGCTGTGGCTACAATGTAGCTTACCATCACCAGTGTGTGAATGGGTGGATGACTGGATATGTAAAGCGCTTTGGGGTGCTTAGGGACTAGTAAAGCGCTATATAAATACAGACCATTACTGCAGAAGTAATTAAGCTTCTCTGATGACAAGCACCCCAAGATGGGTGTTTGTGGTCTTGTTGTCTAGCCTCTCCGAATTACTCATGTTTAACTCTGCGCTCCTATAAAAGGACTAAGACTTCCTCTGTGGTGTTAGTACCCGATGTCAGCAGTCATTATTCAGAGTTTACAGCTGAAACTCAAGTGTGTGAATTAATGTTTAGGCTGCTGCTTAAAGCTGTTCACATCTCACACAAGTCAACACCTCCAAGCTAAGGCAGCAGCCAAGCAGAGCCGCTGGCTGTAGAAAGGAAGTGACCTCTGGCCTTCATCCAGTCACGCTTGGCATGAGGGATGTTTTCCCCAGACGGGGGGTGAGTCAGTGAACACGACCTGCTGGCAACCCAAGCAGAAGAAGCTCCAAAGAGCAACAGGAAGCACTGAACCAGCCAAAAGAAATCCTTAACTCAGGCTCCAATATCAGGTAACTACAGTCAGAGTAATGACTCAGTAACTTTAAACCACGCCTCACAGCCAGCATAGTTTATTAAACCTCAGCATCTCATACTTGACCATCAGTCCTTTAATTTCTGGTACTTTAAAACGGCAGCTCTGCAGGAAGGACAAACCACATTCTTCCAGGGTTTTGATGACGGTGCAGCGTCAACTGTTGCCACACCTTGTGTTGTTGGCTGTTGTTTTAATCACATGTGAACACCAAACAGCCCAGATTTTGCATTTAAGATCCACCTATCATGCCAGAGGTGTAGCTGTTTACCAATATCCTTAAATATCCTCGGAGTATTTGCTGTGAAACTCTGGAGCCCAGACGACTGTGTTTGGGATAACTCTAGAAATCCGAAAGGTTCCTAAAACAAAACAAAACAAAAAAATCATCTGAGAGAGCAAACCCTGAACCACTGAAAACCTGAACAGAGACCAATAAAGGCTCCATACAACCTTGTAGTGACTCCAACAATACCTAAACCACAGGTGTCAAACTCCAGGCCTCGAGGGCCGGTGTCCTGCATGTTTTAGACGTGTCCTTGATCCAACACAGCTGATTTAAATGGCTAAATTATCACCTCAACATGTCTTGAAGTTCTCCAGAAGCCTGGTAATGAACTAATAATTTGATTCAGGTGTGTTGAAACGGGGCGATATCTAAAACCTGCGGGACACCAGCCCTCGAGGCCTGGAGTTCGACACCCCTGACCTAAACTATACCAAAGGCCTCCTACAAGAGAACTTGAACCACATATAGACCTAAAGGAAGCACCTACATTTTCTCTAGAACTCCTAAAACTACCTATTGAATCACATTTATAATTAGAGCCAAAGGATTCTTCAAACCTCCCTAATGGCAACTCAAACCTTCTTTCTTGCCGCTGGAACCAACAAAAGTTTGACTACAATTGTCTTGAAATCTTACTAAAACCTCCTAAAGGAACTAACCACGGCAGGTTCAGGATATACGAGATCAGCCTAGTTATGGTCAGATGCAGAAGACTGAACCAATGGTTCAGATCAGGAATGATAATGACCACTAAATGTTTTAGAAGACCAATGCTGCGACACCACATAACATGCCACTAAAAGACTAGCATGTTTCAGTTTCTCCTGATGACAACGTAAACCACCTAATGGATGTTAAGGACCTCTATTACCACTCCAACCACCCAAAGAATGGCCAAACTTACCCAGAGAGCCCCCAGCTCTCTTTAAATCCCACTAAAAAGTTGTTTTTTTCCTTTGGTGTGATAATTGTTTGTCCAAAAAAGGTTTCTCCTGTAAATGAGATATTGTGTCTCAATGGGAATACCTGTATAAATCAAGGTTAAATTAAAAATATATATATACACACACACACACACACACACACACACACACACACACACACACACACACACACGAATGAAAGAAAACCAGCGCTGCCTTACATCATCCTGACTGAAAACCAGCATGTTCAAACTTTTTGGGGTCTTCAACAACTTCTCATGACATATGTCGATGACCCTGCTGAGTCCCATATGAACCACTTCTGCTGACATGATCATGAAAATCACTAGCTACCACGCATGTCATACTAAGCAGTCCGCATAATCGATTAGATCAAGTCTTTCATGAAAAGATTTTATGACAGAAACTGTGACCATGTCTGAGTGTGACATAACCCCACTTGCAGATCCCTGAAATCACAGCTTCACACTGCAACGAAGGTGAAGATGATGACGTCATGAACCAGAGAACAGTAAAAGACAAAATCATCTCGTGAAGGCTCACTGTAATGTATGAATTACATTCAAGGAAATGTATTCTGATTTGAGTCGAGGATGAGTCAGCCTTGATGTGCTGAACAGTGTCATTTAGTTTAAACTCACCCAGGTATCTTGTTGTATCTTGTTATAATGTCACCTGGGCTTCAGAGTGTTGTTTAAAGGTGTTAAAGGCTCACAGCTGACTGAAGCAGAGTACAGTTCTGCAGGAGCCTCTGGGACGTTGATAAAAGTCCAGCTCTATTTATAGCTGCATATGCCATTTTAAAAATACATCAACTGTGTTATGAAGCCCGGCGCACTATCACTCATCATCTGAGGAAAGTGAGCTGAATCACCCCAAATCTCTCTGCAGCAGTGGGTAGAAATATCATGAGCCGTGGTAGGCCTGCTGCATTTTTCATGACAGTTATATAATCCTGTGTGATGTGCTTTCGAAGCTCCAGTGACCTGGATGAAAGGATGAACAAAGTGCACGCACCAGCGCCGAATGAACCAGCGAGACTCTCTGCAACGCCTGAGCCACTGAGGCCAAACGTCTGAAAGTGCTTCGTAATTAAGCTCCAATGTACTTAAAGAAAAATGCAAATACTCACACCTACAACCTTTGACTGGCCAGCGCTCATTCTGCTCTGATACAATCTGCATGTCACAGATGTTGTACGGCAGCTGAGAGAGCGTTGGCGTACCATCCAGCTGAGCATCAGTATGACGACCACAAAGCTGACTTTGACGTGATGAAGCCAACACAGCTAAGCTTAGCTTCCTCTCCAACATTGGAGGAAAACCCAAAGCTGGGTGGAAATATTTGGAATATTAAATTAAAAGGTTACACAGACTGTGCTTTAAATATAATCAACATGTTCTTTCTGAGCGCACTGAGGGTCACTAAAGTCACAGTGGTAAGGAACATTTCCAGTGTCACACTTGTGTTTGCAGACACACTGAGTGAAACTCTTTCACACCAGCTACACGAGACCGCAGCAATCTTCTACTGACCAAAGCAGCCACAGGGAGGTTTGTTTTGCTGTCACCCTCGCTGAAACCAGCCAGTGACCTCAAGCAACCACTCACCAACGATCTGGGAAATACAGTTTTAAAGCAAGGCTCGGGAATAAATACAGGATTATTTTAAACTGTGAATCATGCAAAGCTACTCTGAAAATGATCCAAACAGGTCTGATTTTACTTTTTGTTAAACAAATTACAAAAACCATTTTCTAGAAGTTCAAATTTTACAGCCTTACATAAATTAAAGCTAAAAACCAATCGGCTAAATAAACGCAGCACTGAGATGTTTCCATTCGCTTATTAAAGGAAATCGACGGTAACAACTGGTCCTGTACATTAAACCTTTACAGTCTGGCTCCAACAGTCCACTCCACAGACAGACTGTACACAGCTTGGAGCTGCTGTGACGTCCTGCGGTCACACACATATGTGCACGTAGACACAAACTGGAGCACTTCAACCACCTCTGCGCGGACTCGGACTGCGGCCTCATTAAATATTTAGCAGGATTTGTAATAATTTGTCAGCAGAGAGCGAGTCACGGTCAGATCGGCGGTAACTCTGCACCACAGTTCCTGAAGAGCAGATCTCAGACGATCGATGGACGCTCTCACCGTTAGCGTCAGCGTGAAAGCTGCGCTGATGTCAGAGTATTTACAGCAGGAGGTAATTAAAGCTAAATCATTCATGTTCATCTCTCTGCCTCGCCTGGCTGCCGCTTCACTGCCTCAGCGAGTATTTATAGTTCAGACCGTGAATTCTCAAATAAGAGCTCGTATTCAAATTATACGAGCCGCCACCAACCGATAAAAAGCACCGAGGCGGTCTAATCGCCCTCCATGTTTTTCTATTTTCTATCAAACTTTCAGCAGCTGTGTTTATTCAGGTGTGGCTGCAGAATAATAGTCACACCCAGAGTTCTGAGCTGCTCATTAACCCAGCAGAGGTGCTGCCGGAGCTGACATCATGCCACTTGTCACCACACACAGACCTCACCTGTGTGGACTGCCCAGGTGGAGCTTTGCCCCAAGAGCTACGCTAGCTGCAATGGATTTATGCTCTTATTTTGAAAGTTCAGCCGCTATACTCAGCTCGCCTTTCCCCTTCCTCTCCCGTGTTTTCATTCAGCTGACTCTCCAGAGAGCCTCTCCGCCCACGGTCTGATAGTGATGGCTCAGCGGCGAGCTGGAGGACGTTTCCCCAACATGGAGGAGGGAGGCAGCTGGTTATCATTTCCTGTGAAGAGCTTGGCAAGTGAAATATCTGAAGCATGTTCAGCTCATGGTTTATCATAAAAGCTAAAATAAAATAAATTCTTACTGTGTAAACGAGCAAAAACAGAACTGTAAGCACATCCCTTAGG
Source organism: Copadichromis virginalis (assembly GCF_057382275.1). Lineage (NCBI taxonomy): Eukaryota > Metazoa > Chordata > Actinopteri > Cichliformes > Cichlidae > Copadichromis > Copadichromis virginalis. The sequence goes on from NC_140634.1 coordinate 18,144,193, forward strand.
CTTTTAATGTGAAAAACCTCAGTTTCCTTATTGAGTCAGCTGTCGTGATTGTCAGCTGTGTGTGAGCTTATATACTCACCATGCTTTTAGCGACATCACCATGTTTTTGCGTCTGAGAGACTGATCCGAGTTATTCTGTGATCAGAGCAAAGACCTGAGTCACTGTCGGATCAGACCTGAGTCACCACCAGCCGCCTGCAGAGGAGCATCCAAGGACACGACAGAGTCTGCATGAAGAAACAGGAGCACCTCCAGCCCCACTGTACAGTCTTTACCGTTAAATATTGCCCTGTGTGACACCACAGGGGTGCGTGTGTGTGATACCGCAGGTGTCACACACACGCTGTGACGTATCCACAGACTCCTCTTCTCTACGATATTTAAGTTATCGATCGATTAGTCTGGAAACCTGCTCTTATTCAGAAAAAATAGATCTGTGTCACTGTAAACTAATCCAGAGTCTATTAAAAATTAGCTCAGTTTAAATAATCATTCAAACATGAAAAGGCTCCAAATTCAAGGATGAACCAGTGCTGCAACTGCACATGATGGCCACCTGAGCAACAAATCATTTAATCATGTCTTTTATTACCAGATGATCCCTGAAACACTTCATTTCTTTAGTTCTGTTAAAGAAATGAGAATGTGCCAAAGATAAAACAGGTTAACATCGATACGATTTTTGTACTAACAAGGTGATTTTCAAAGAGCTGAAGACCTAGATTATCTCAGCGTGGTGTGTCCTAAAAAAAAAAAAATAGAAAAATAATTTTATTTATTTATTTATTTTAAAAGAAGGAAAAGTGGACAAGTGAAGGACAAAAGAAGAAGAGTGAGGCCTAAAAACCATCTACAGCAGATGATCAGAATCTGAAAAGACCCAAGACCAGGCTCATCTCTGTAATGACAGGAGGAAATAATGTGGTCAGACCACAGATCAGCTTTCAAGCTCAGATTTGTACAAACTCTGATTTCTATTTAGTTTAATACAGTGGAAAAGAAAGAAAGAAATGAGGCCTGGCTCGAGACTGTATGATGACACGAAGCAGAGGTAGCACTGCAGTGTCTAACATTTGCTCTGCTCCTGGTGATGACAGTGAAGTTGCTGTGATGAAGTCATGTGCTGTGAACAGAGCTTCATTGATTTATCCATCAGAACAAATGAGCAGCAGAAACAGGCGGAGCGGCGCTCCGACGATGTTGGCGGCAAACGCAGGCCGGAGCAAAGATCAACTTTCATTTTTATTTTCAACGAGGCTCGTGACGAGGACCGGGCGACAAGGCAGTCACGAGGACTCGACACAGTCCTTGCAAAAAAGAGAAACATAGAGATGGAGGATCCACGGCAGCTGAGGTCATTACAGGAGACATTCAGGTCCTCCTCAGAAAACAGATTTCTGACCTTTGTGGAGCTCAGAGTTTAGAAAATTAACCATAAATGTCATTACATTAATTCAGTTATTATTTTTATTGATCAAAGCTGCCTTCAGATCATTATTTTATAATCACTCCAATATTTTGGGGCTTTTATTCTGCTGTAAAGTTGGACATTTGTTCACTGCTGGAGCCTCTGGTGGACACTAGAGGACCTGCAATTTCTTATTTAACATTGACAGTTATTTACTGTATTTTTAAAACTCCACTGTGCGCTGTGGCTCTAAGCCCGAACCCTGTTTGAACAGCATGTGCATTTTTAGACTTTTTTGGTTAACTAAAAAACCTTTTCGCACCTGTCTTTAGTTTTTAGTTTAAAGAAATGTCCACCAATGCTTAAACATGGAAACATCTGCTGGGTTAGAAAGCGAGGAGAGCACTGTGTTTGGGTCTTCACGGGGTCCCAACACCAGAGTACAGCCCCGGGGGCCTTCAGCAGATAGATCCAGCCCTGCTCCAAAGTAAACCAGACCCACAGATAAATGAGAGCCAGCCTGAAACACGTCAGAGGGCTCATCCCTGCTCACGGGAGTTCAGGTGCTGCCTGTGTGGATACGAAGAAGCCCGCAGACACTCACCGATGCCGCTGATCTCCTGTCGGCTGTTCAGGCGGCTCCTCTCGTCCGCGATGGCCTTCAGCATCTGCTGCAGGGATCCGTCCAGCTCCCCGTTCTCCTCCTCCGCGGGCCCGACAGCCTTACACAAACCGGGGAAGGACGCCATCTCCGAGCTGGGATCATGACAGTCCGAGCTAACAGCTTCCGACGGCCCCGGCTCACGGCTATCGGACGAGAATAAGCCCCCGGCTCTCCTCCTGATTTACCCCGGAACGACTGTCTCTTCGCGGCGCAAAGGAGCCGCCGGAGGTCAGGACCGGCGAGCTTTGCTAAGGTGCCCGAAAAAAGCACAGACAGGTCGGACTGCTGAGGGAGACTCCGGTCCTCCTGTTGTTCAGATCAGCTGGAAACACCCCTCACACTTCCTGTAACAACACGAGGCTCTTAAAGGGACAGGGCACCGCGACGGCGGGCACGCGCAGGTCGAGCGTGAGAGCGCTGAGGTGTAACAGAAAAATACGTACCGAAGAATTCAGTGATCCTGCAGGACCTGTCCGCCTGAACAAAAATACCCAAACTTTGGACGAAATAAACAATAATAAAATAAAACAAACTGTTTAACAAAAGCTTAAATAAACAATAGAAAAAGTGGACAAATTTAAAACAAAACAAAATGTAAAACAAAAATAAACATGAATCAGAATCAGAGACTTTGTTAATCCGAGAGGGAAATTGAGCTGTCATAGCAGAAACTATACAACAAACATCAAGCACTTCAATAAAATTAGTGTAGAAAAATAGATATTGATGGATAAATATTAAGATAAATAGATAGATATAGAGGTATAAAGATAAAGATAAATATAGAAAATAAATGAATACAAAAGGATGTATTCATTCATATGTCGTGGTATACAAAAGTGACAGGGTGCATTGAGGTGTTATTAAATTTGTTCCAAATGACCGACAAATGTAAAAGAAAAAGTTAAAATATAAAACACAAGCTTTTAAAAATATTAAATCAGATTCAAGAAAAAAAAATTTCAATAAAGAAAACAAGAAATATTTAAGATACAAAGTTAAATTAAAATATATATTTTTGAAAAATTATAAAACGAAGTTTATAAAGTATAAATTTTGATAAGAACTAAAAACTATTAGATGAATTTTAAATTGCAACAGAAAATTCCAGTTATGACATTAAGGAAACGGTTCAAGATAATTTTCTTATTAAACTGGGAGCTGAAAATGAAATATATGAGAAATAAAATAATTAAATAAAGACTGCATTTTTTTCTTTTAATTTAAACATTTATATAAGTTTATTGAATCTAAACTTCAAAACTAAATTAAATGAGAAGGGGGAGCAATGTTTTTTCTCCCATTTCCACTCATTGTTTAGTCTGATGTGGCATGAAAGATCGTTTAAGTACTAATTATCTGGACATCGATAGTCTGCTTGGTTAAACTTCTATAACCTACTGAAAGTAATAAGCTATTGTAAATGAGTTGCTTTGCAGTAGTGACTGAGAACGATGATGTATTTGAAGGTTCCTGCCCTGTTTGTCTAACAAAACAAAAAAACACAAAAAAAAATCATCAGATTTTGATTTGATTTTCTTTTCCTTTTTTTTGTATTACAACTGAAGAAATATTGATGTATATGGAACTTAATAAAAAAAAAGGGAAACAATCCCTTTGGTCCTGCAGGATGTCGCTGGTCTACAATCCTCCGGGGCTCAGCAGTTAATAAATCAAACACACCCTTGTTACTGTTGTTTGTAATGCGAAGACAGTCCCCGCCCTGCTGGCCGGCAAAGAGAAAGGAGAGCAATTCGAGTGTAAAACACTGAAAATCTGCGTCTCTGTGAGTCGTCATAAATCATCTGGTCATATTTCAGCTTCAGTTCACTAACGGCTTCAAGCCTGAGAAATGAACCTTTGAATTTCACTGAAGGCGCGATCAGGTCCCAGTTTGTGACAGTCACGGAATTCTGCAAAACATCAGCGTCGTCCCGCAGCAAACCCCGCACACAGAAACCAGACCTCAGCGCCGGACAAAGCAGTGCATGTAAACAAATACACCCTTTGTTCAAGACAAAGGATTACGTCATTGTTTTACGAGATAAAGTCGCGGAACGTAAATAAATAATTGAATAAAATAAAATATATAACGAAAATAAATGACTTTTTTTCTTGTACTGTAGATAAATAATAAATACTTTTCAAAGGGATTTATTAAAACCCTCTATTGCATGACTATTTAATTTTGTGGGGGAAAAAAATATTTCACCGTATTTTGGGGGAGCTTTAGGGTCCCTAATAATATATCAATCATAAAGTTTGACACCCCCCCCCCCCCCCCCACCCCAAACAGATATTGGTTTGTTGCTTCAAGGCAACATTGTGCGACAAGGGTAGTCAAAACGAAGTTATTCTATAATAAGTTTTATTAGTACAACAAGGATGAACCAATAATCAAACAACAAATAAACAATGTAAACATTTCACAGAACAATAAACCACCAAAATACATCCGACATTTGATCCTAACCCCATACACGCCTGCGCGCACACACATACACACACACACACACATGTTGTGTTTCCATCACTTTCCATTAACTTCCATCCACTTCCTGGAGACTTATCCTGACCCATCACAACTACCTGCCTGAACCTAACCCTAACCTTACCCTAAACCTGACTCAAGCCTTCACCCTAAAATGTAATGATTTACCTTGCCATTTGTCCCCATAAAGTAGGCGAGACATCACAATGTGAGTGTGTAAACAGATTTGTGTCCCCACAACAATAAGTAATACATGTCCACACACACACACACACACACACACACACAATTACTTTACCAACTGACCCCTGAGCTCCTAAGTGTCCCTCAAACCTGATTCAGGGATCCACTCCTCCACTTCCCTGTCACTCCCTGAAAGCTCACTGTCCTCACTTTCTGAGGGAATGTCCCTAACTGCACATTCCCTTGGTTTCCTTGCATAAAAGGTTTTTACGTCCATGTCCTGTAATTATCAGTAGATTGTAAAGTAAAAAACAGTGACTATGATCCTATAAATTCACACAAACACATCTCTACACACATATGCATTATTTTGCCTGAAAAAAATTAGGCTAACTCCACAGTGTTGCCTTGAGGCAAAGAATGAAAATTAACAGTTTTACTGTATAAATAAATTTTAAAAAGTAGAACAAACAATCAAATATACTTCTTAACATATTCATGCACATACAAGTGTTTTTTATATACATTTATTTCACTAAAGCGCTATATAAATGCAAACCATTATTATTATTATTATTACTATTATTATTATTATTATTATTATTATTATTATTATTACTATAATGATGTAAAATAGTGATCTTTATCTTACCTTCTAATGGAGATGTCTCTCATGTAATGCAGCCCCCCCCCCCCCCCCCCCCAAAAAAAAAATGAAAGTCACACCACCTTCAACTCATCCTTTTATTGGAAAGTTGTCGCATTATTTGACAAAAAAAAAAAAAGTTTTTTTGAAGGCCCAGTGTGAGGCATGAAAATGTGGTTTGTTGCCTCAGGGCAACGCTATGCAGTAGAGGGATAAGCGTGTTAAAAATATTGGAAACCAATGAAATTAATATTTCATTTTTGTACTTACTCGTTTAATATCATTATATATTTTTGACATGAATCATTTAATTAATAATAAAGTTTATGAATAAACTTTTTAGACAAAAATAAAGATTTAAAGAACATTGTAAAGTAAAATCTCATGTTTTCTACTGATAATTTTGTGTTACAGATATGAAAACATTATTTAAATATAGGGATATAAAATAACTATAAGGATATAATAATACTACAACCTATAGCAATAATTTTACATACTACTATAAGAATATATGAGTTATTTCCAAGTTTCTCTTTGTTCACAGCCATTGACATGTCGAAGAGGTTAACACGTGAGGAGCGGATCGAAATTGTGTTGATATCTGGTGAACGCAGTAACCGGGTCATTGCAGCAGATTTCAATGCAAGACACCCTACGAGACCACCCATCTCCCATGCTACAGTTAGCAAACTGCTTGCTAAGTTTTGTGAAACTGGTTCAGTGTTGGATTTGCAAGAAAACTGTCACTAATGAAGAAACATCAGTGGCTGTCCTAGCTTCATTCAGCAAGAGCCCACAGCGTAGCACTCGCCGCATGTCACAGAGTGGCATTAGTCGAACATCCCTTCGGTGGATATTAGCTACTCACAAATGGCACCCTTACAAACTCCAGCTACTGCAGCATCTCAACGAGGATGACCCAGATCGGCGCACAGAATTTGCAGAACGGGCAAAACAAAAACTGGAACAGGACCCTCAGTTCACGCAGAAGATTTTGTTCAGTGATGAGGCAAACTTTTATGTGAATGGTGAAGTTAACAAACAAAACCACCGCTATTGGTCTGACACTAACCCACATTGGATGGATCCCTCCAAGACTGTTGGACCAACAAAAGTGATGGTTTGGTGTGGTATATGGGGTACAACGATAGTGGGTCCATTCTTCATCAATGGAAACCTCAAGGCCACTGGATATTTGAAATTGCTACATGATGATGTGTTTCCCTCTTTATGCACTGAAGCTGGCACGTTCCCTGAGTTTTTCCAGCAAGATGGTGCACCACCACATTATGGGTGCCAGGTCCGAGCATTCCTAGATGAACAGTTTCCTGGAAAGTGGATTGGTCGTCATGGGCCAGTTGAATGGCCCCCAAAGTCTCCCGATCTGACCCCCTTAGACTTTTATCTTTGGGGTCATCTGAAGGCAATTGTCTATGGTGTGAAGATACGAGATGTGCAGCACCTGAAACTACAGATACCAGATGCCTGTGCTGGCATTTCTCCTGCGGTGTTGCCATCAGTGTGTGAAGAGTGGGAGAAGAGGGTTGCATTGACAATCCAACACAATGGGCAGCACAGTGAACACATTTTGTAAGTGGTCAGAAACTTGTAAATAACTCATGAAAGAATAAAGTTACGTTGAAACCAAGCACACCATTGTTTTTCTTGTGACATTACCAATAAGTTTGATGTGTCACATGACCCTCTTCCTATTGAAAAAACAAAAGTTGTATCCAAGATGGCCGACTTCTTGAGGAGTTTGCCCCCTCACATATACTAATGTGCCACAAACAGGACTTTAATATCACCAACCATTCCCATGTTATTACGGTGTATCCATATAAATGGCCCACCCTGTAGATTGCATTTTTTAATTGACATTTTTCAAACTTCTTCTGTTTGATGTTTAACCCATAAATAAATGGCTGTCACATAAAATTATAACTTTAAATTAAAATGTTTACTTTTTTGTCTTTGTGGAATAAAATGATTTAAAGATTTTGTTCAGTTGTGAGGTTATAAATGATTCCCAGACAGAATGTTTTAAATTCTGATTTTATTGTGAAAATGAATTTTTGTCAACCCGGAGTCAAACAGGAAGTTGTGTCATTGATATGTGATCAGTGACGGAGTGATCAGATGAATCCTCGTCGGATGTCTGAAGGTCGCCCTCCTGTTGGTCGGATTCTGTGGAAGTCGTGGCGAGGTCGTCTGTGCGGGTCTGCGAGCGGGCCTATGGGGTCGTAGCGGGGGCGGGGGAGTAGGCCGTGGGGCAGGTTTGGTCGCTGATCGTATTCTCCACCGATGATGCCCGGCACCGGGGGGAAGTGAGGGTAGGGGATGGGGTGGAAGATGTCTCCTGGATGGAAAGGCAGGAGGGGGCGGGGGCGGGTCGGGGCAGCGTTTCGAAGTTCAGAGCGAAACTTGTACGACTTTTTGTAGAGCTGGAAAACAAATAAAAACAAATTAAATTATTTACACAAAAAATCCCCCCCAAAAAAAATCAACAACAAATCACATTAAAGCTTAAATTCTGCGAGCTATCATCAATCTGCCCCACATTAGTCTAATTTATTATTACCTTAAAATATTCATATTAAAAACGACACATTAGGAGGTTTTAAGAGTTTACAGTTCTTTAGTTATTTACTTTGATGAAGTGTGTTTCTCACCTCTTTCCAGTCTGTGTCTCTGGATCTGCCTGAGCCTGAATCTGAAAAACGGCAAACACAATCAGTCACTTTAATTATAATGATTTTGTTGAAAAACTGGACAATCACAATGAATCAATCAATAAATTTAATTGACTCATTTCACAACTTCAAATCTGTGTAAATTTAGAAAATATTTTGATACTTTTTAGTTTATTTATTTCTAAAAACGATCTTAAACACGGTGGACATTCAGGTGTTTCCCCCACAATTTCTGCTTATTTGTGGAGAAAATAATGACTGATTTGTTTTTACATTTTTTAAATGTTATTTTCTTTTTTAATGCTGTCATTTAAATTATCTTATTCAGATTCTAATATTTAATGTAGAGTAAGCTGTTTAAAACTTCACTGAAAATTATTTAATTAATAAGTAAATTAAGACATTATAACAGGTTTTAATAAGTTAAGGGTGTTCTAAGGGTGAAAAATAGAAAAAAAATCAAGAACATCTAAAAAGCACATGAAAAAGAACATTTAAACAGTGTCAGTGGAACATTTGACCCATAGTTAGAGAAATTTGCAGAAATAATTGTAAAAATAAATGAAATAGTTTTAGGGACTCTTTTTCCACCTGCGAAGTCGCGGCGGTACAGGTGTCTCCACAGCGACGAGTCTGCTGTGGCGACGTTGAAGTGCCGGCTTACCGCCGACAGTCTGACCACAGAGCGAACGTCGAGCAGGCGGAGGACTCGGAGGAGCAGCTCCGGAGGAAGAGCAGGCAGACCAAACGCCACGGGGAGAGCCATCGCTGAAACACATCACAGACTGTCAGTACCAGACATTAGCATGTTAGCACGTTAGCATCTGCTTACAGAGAAACATCATCAATGAAAACGCGACTCAAGCTCATATGAGTCAAACAAGCTGTTCCTCTAAAGCAGCTTCCCAAATGTTTCGGGACAGATTTTACTAGAATTCTTCGGGATATTAACATGAAATAGTTTATTACAAAACAAATGAGTTTGTGTGAAAAGAAAAACTAGAAAAGGAAACTCTGTATGAACTCAAGTCTGAAAGTAAAAAACGAATTTAAGATGGCAAAATAATCTGTAATCCTTTTTTTTTTTTTTTTTTTTTTTAACTCATGGCTTCAAAGGTTGGGATGAAACCTTTCATGGACACTCATATAAGTTCTTTATCCAACACTTTTTTACTACAAATAAAAGTTATTTGTTCTTTGGTATTTAAATAAGATGATGTAGTTGATAAAATGGGATTTCGATCAAAATATGTTTTGATCATAAGAAACGTAAAATTGAGTGTCATCTACATGTAACTTTTAAAGCTGCTAATCTTCTCAGTTCGAAGCACATAGAAGTCAAACACCAGAGGACCTAAACTGGAACCCTGGGGAACACCGTAGGTCACAGGTGTCGAACTCCAGGCCTCGAGGGCAGATGTCCTGCAGGTTTTAGATGTGTCCTTGATCCAACACAGCTGATGTAAATCACTAAATGACCTCCTCAACATGTCTTGAAGTTCTCCAGAGGCCTGGTAATGAACTAATCATTTGTTTCAGGTGTGTTGACCCTGGGTGAGATCTAAAACCTGCAGGACACCGGCCCCCGAGGTCTGGAGTTTGACACCCCTGCCCTAGGTGATAAAATACAGAATAAATTTGACTTTTAGAGGCACTTACTGCTAATTTATGGTGAAGTTATTTAATAATGTAATCCCCTTACATAATGCAAGTGAACAGTTTAAGAGACGCTTTAATTACATGTCAAAATGTCTTAAAATTTATAATAAAGCTGCAAATTCAAGGAGTAATCTTTTAATTTTGTATAACTTTAAATAACTTTCATTAAGATTTTGATTGGTTAATATAATTCTCTTTGCCCTGTATGTTTTTTATGAGTGGGATTTTGAGTTTTACATTTTAATTTTAATGAAATTGAACATCGATTTAAATAAAATCTTTCTTAAACTCACTAAAAGCTGTAACATGGCTAATGTTCACAGCAATTTAACTTCTCTGAGGTTTTCTCTGATTAAAGCTGATGAACTGGATGATGTCAGCACCAACATGTTGTGACTCATCTGAGAGGGGGCGTTACCTTCTCTGGCGGTGGCGATCAGTGGGTACGCCAGCTGGTCTTTGAAGAGTCGGGACAGTTTGCTGAGGTCTTTAAATGCTGCTGCAGCACTTCCTCCTGAACAACATCAGACACAGAAAATTAATCAAAGACGCTCCTGTGCTGGTGGCGTTATGCCAACCAATCACAGCTTTACCTGGCCACTCATTGGTCACGTAGCTGGATGCATTCAGACATAGTTTGCGGACAGTGTCGACCGTTTCTGTAACCTTCAGAGTCGCTGCATGAAGAAGAAAAAGGTCAGAAACACAGTGGGAGTTGAACACTAAAAGGTCAAAGAAAAATAAATTCAGCCCATTTAAAGAGGACTCACTGTTCATGACGAGCATTGGGCCCATGCACACAGCCACCACCGAGGCCAGGCTGCTCTCACACAGAGGATGAGTGTACTGCAGCTTGTAGACTCCACCTGCACACCTCCATCCAGCAGGCATCTCACCGGGCTTCAGCTCGGTGCCCTGTGGAGGCGCACACACTTACTCAAAGCGTCTGCCTTCACCTGTTTACTCAGCAGGATATTAACCTGTCCCCCTCGCCTCACCTGAGCAATGAACCCAGTCTCGAGCATCAGGAGATGTCCGGCCACCATGATGGCATCATTGGGACTTGTTGGCTGGGCCGTGTGGTACAGGAGCTCCAGAGAGAGTGGTGCCTGACCCTCCTCGGCCTCACTGCACAGCATTGGCTCCCAGATGGAGGCTGAAGATTCAGAGTCCAGCATCTCACAGGACGGCTGGGACTCTGAAAGGACTGCAGGACCGGCAGCCCCACTGACACTGCTGCTGCTGCTCGGCTGTTTACCAACAACAAAACTGTGAGCTTGGGCACGTCTACGCCCCATCGTCAGGTCTGATGAGTGACGCGGCACAGGCTAAAATAATTTGCTGTTGTTTCTTTGTTATAATAACTTAAAATATAAAACAGACATGAACAACATCAAAAACAACAACCTGCCATAAACAGGTCAAGGCTGATCTCCTTTAATGTTACAGCTGACCACAAACATCAAAACACAGTCAGATCCATAAGTATGTGAACAATGATGCCTCTGCTGACCAGCCTTTGAAAATGCAGGACTGTAATTGGCTGAAATTCCTGAACAGTCAACGCAACACTTTGTTGTCTTCTCGAGTTAAAGCTCAAAGTCTTATTGTTTGATATGAAATATTCTGTGATGACCCACGAGGCTAAACTACCAAGGCTCTGTCAGTTTTCAAATACTTGTGGTGACAACTGTAAAAGACAAACAGCAAGGGGCCTGGATGGGAACCTTGTGGAACACCGTACGATTATAAATCAGTGTTTGTCTTCATTTTCAGAATGATAGGGAATTTTAAAATACCATCAAACCATTACACAGATTTAACGCCCACTATGCTCTTCCAGTGAGTTTGTTTTTATTTTTTGGCACCAGTAACACTGGAGACCATCTCCTGCAATGGGTAAAGCTCATCCTTTTAAACCTTTGCAGAACTTTGTTTTTCTCTCCAGCTGTTCATGAGACGCACATCTGTAAGGATTTAAAAGCGCCCCAAGCACCAAATATATAAATGCTTCTCAGGCTGACTGAGACTTCGCTATTTAAAAATGTGTCTGGTGATGTGAAGCTGAGGATGTGTCTGAAAATGCTCCGTTAGACTCCTGCAGCTTTCCAGATGTGAAGATTTCTACTGCTGCGAGAGAGCCGGTGCTTCCACGATGAAGGCTGGCACGCCCATGACTTTTAACTGTTCTTTAATCCAAAGTTCCCTGAAAGCTTGTAAGTATCAGGTGAGAAAGCTTTTGAACCTGTGAATTCGTCCAGCTCCAAACAAAACATCTCAGGTTTCAGAGGCACAGCTGGTTCACCTAAACACTTTCAGTCTGATGCTGCTGATGCAAACTGAGATGAGTCAGAGTGTCATCAGTGTTGGATGATGTGAAATTAAGTGTGTCCTCGTGTGGATCCACAGAAGAGAAGCTGTGAGGGGGGTGTGGCCCTTTAAACCAGCTTTAACCCTTGCTGTGTGCTCTGTGGTGTGTCTGTATTTGCGAGTTATTTTATGTTATAATTCAGCTCATAAAAACACGAGAAAGTAAAACAGAAACTGTGCACTGAAGCCAGAAGTATGTGGATGCTTTCTGGGCCTGTTTCTGATCTCTGGCCGAGGCAGTCTACAGTCTGTGTAGACTGACCTCCCACACATGGACTGGAAACAGGCTCGATATGTCTCACACACCTATCCAGCCCACCTGAACAACCTGCTGGAGGTGAACATCATACCTGAGTGGAGGCCATGATGGGGGTCTGCTGGCTTTGCCTCTGGTTTGCAGAGCTCTTGGCTGCCGTGTAGGTGGAGCTTGTAGACGAGGCTGAGCTGGTTGAACCGGCGGCAGCTGTGGCTTCAGACTGAGGCAGATGGACACAGATCAAATCTCCGGACACGATGCCGCAGGATGCCAAAGTCTGAGCAGTGTCCGTGAGCAGCTTGGAGCCGTTCAGAGACAAACCAAACTCTGTGTCTGAACTGAAGCGCAAGTAGGGAGTCAAATAACTGAAACTTTATAAACCACAACTCAGATTACAGAGTTAGACATGTGCAGCACCGACCTGAGTCCATGTGAGGACAACAGCATCTCCTGGATGTGATCTCTGAGCTCTTTCAAACTGGGATCTTCTCCAAGTAACTCCACCCGGCTGGTCTGCCTGTTGATTCGAACTCGCAGCTTCATGATGCTGCTCACACACAGACACAGGAAGAGGACTCACACTAAGTAATGCACAGACTGCAGAGGGCCATGATGCTCTTAACAGAACTGTATTCACATGTTTGGATTTTATATCACGCAGTCTGATTTTTCATATAATTTTATTTCCATGTTGTATTTAATATTTTATTTATATGCAACTTTGTTTTATTCCTTTATTATTATTATTATTATTATTATTATTCAAAGGAGCTTGCAAAGAAAAGAGTCTGGACTTCTTTAAGTTACTTGAAGAGGTTTCACCTCTCATCCGAGAAGCTTCTTCAGTTCTGAGAACCTTCACAGACATTATTATTATTATTATATTTTTTCTTTATTTTAATCATCTTTCTATTAATGTTTAATTGTTTCATTTCTAATTTTTACTAATAATTATTATTTTTGTATGTAATTGTATTCATTTCTTTAGTATGTATTAATCTATTTCATTTTTTGTTATCAGGTTCTTATTTTTCGTTTCTTATTGTATTTGTGTTTCTCATAAAAATATGTTGTCAAATTTCACTAAAAACAGATAAAAAGTGAATGGAGTCTGGTGAAAAGATTCCAGCTGCTAAATCAGATCATCAGTGAACAGTGACGTAATATCTAATGAACTTTAACTAACATTAATTTAATCTGTGCACATATTTAAAAAGTATCACGTGATTTTTACTGTGCACAAAGTGACTCTGATTCAAATCCAAACCTCACAGTAAACTTTAGCTCATTAAGTACGAAACCTCATTACAAATCTGCCAAATTTAACTTTTGATGAGTCACTAATGACGTTTTGAAATTTCTTAGCAGCTTTAGCTCCGCTTTACCGCTAAAACGTCACATTTAGAGGGTTTTCGTTCATTTTGCGCTGATTTCAGAGCGTCGTTGGTTCTCTGTGAGGTAGAAAAATATGTAAAGAGCTGCGTGAAAACAAACGTTTCGTTTTCGTTTCCGCAGTCTTATCGTTAGCTAACGTTTCACTGACGCTGCTGCTGCTTAGCGCGGGTTAGTGTTAACTAACCGGGTTAAGGAGCGTTTGTAGTCCTGAAAGCTGGAAGTCAAACAGAAGAACACTCACACCGTGAACTACCGGGAAGACATCCACGACTCTTCATGTGCTTCTCTGTAAACACACAAACCTGCAGCGCCCCAAAACACGCACACACCGCTTCCGGGATGGATTTTCATAATACAACACGTCGAGGGCACTCAAATCAAAAGTTTATAAACCAAAGTTTTTTTAAAAAAAAATCGTAATAATTCTGTTAGAATAAATGTATTATGCCGTAAAAAGGCCCAACTTTTCAAAATAACAACTTTTATTAAATTAGATGCATGTATTTATATTTTTTATTTATATGTACGCATGCATTATGTTGCTTTGTGTAGATTCTGCTTTTGTTTTGAAGGCTTGTCACTAAACTTCCTGAATCATTATCCAAAATAAACTTTCGTAAAACTACAAATACGGCAACCGGGCTGCATAAAATCCTGAGTATTCTCCAGAACATTTCGATTGGTATGAATAAATCTGCAGGGGAGATAAAATTAATCATCTTTATATACTGTTTAAATAACGGCATTTTATGTTCCCCAAAAGGTTGATTCTGTTCATCTGGACGTAGCTTTGTCAGTGGGAGAAACGTTTCATCACTCATTCAAGTGACTTCTTCAGTCTCAGCTGACTGTGGGTTTCCCCAGCATTATAAACAGTACATTTGCACGATAACTGAAACTAGCCCACTGAATGAACGGTGGGCTGTGAGGTCAGTTCCTTGATCATTAATATGCAAATTCTCATTATCATTGATCCATAACCACTGATCGAAGCCCGTTGATCAAAGCCCGTTGATCAATGGTACTCATTGACCATGAGTACCATTCACAGAGAGTTGGGAAATGTCTGCAATCACAGCATTGTAAGATAGTGAAAGATGTACCCTTACTGTATTTTCTGCTGAAAGTAGAAGAAAAACAAGATGATGGTTTAAGTTGAAAATTTCCGCTTCTTATTTCTGTCTATTATATCTTGAGATCATTTAATGAATTCACAGATCAGTGCTGCTCTCTCTTTCTTTGCTAATATAAGTCAGTGGATCTCACTCAGCAGTGTCTGTCTCTGTCATTTATCTCCATAGTAACCATCTCAGTATTTATTATATAATATTTATTTAATGACGCTTTGAATCTCCAAAAATTCAGTGATTAAAAAGCCAAGAAGCTGGATGTAATTCAGCCAAAGACT
Source organism: Copadichromis virginalis (assembly GCF_057382275.1). Lineage (NCBI taxonomy): Eukaryota > Metazoa > Chordata > Actinopteri > Cichliformes > Cichlidae > Copadichromis > Copadichromis virginalis. Next base: position 18,159,369 of record NC_140634.1, read on the forward strand.
CTATGTGGAGCACTTTTATTCCACAACAGTATTGCCATGACAAGAAAAAGAAATCAGAAAAGAAAAAACAAATTAGTGACTGATGGAAAGAGCAGACTGAACACACAGTTCAGGAGGACAGGGCCGTGTCTTATTTGCAGCGTGGGCCACCAGAATACCCAGAAATCATAAATACATCATCGATGAACGACAGCAAAGGTTGTCGGAAATGACTGAAAGGGAAGGGTTTAGTTTATGATTCACAATACAGCAAGGACACGTGTGAGTGTGGGAGCACTGTCACGGGCAGGAACTCCTCACAGAGGGCAGGAAGTGTTTCCATCACAGAAATTGAACCCGCAGAGCAGGAGGAGCAGAGAGATCCTGGAGCACGTCCACACACTGCTGTTCTACTGAGGATAATACCGCATAGAGAATAACCGTGGAACACTGAACAGTAGGTGGCAGTAATGCGCGTGCAGCCTGTTGAGCGTAGAAGAAAAAGAAGCCGAAGAAGACTCTTTTCTTCGGCTTCTTTTTCTAATCTTACATTAGACAGCCAGTGAAACGCGGCGTTAAAGAGTGAGATTTGCCGTTTTTGGTCGTTTGTGGAGTCATGAGTCGCAGTTACAATGATGAGCTGCAGTTTCTGGATAAAATCTCCTCCACCTCCTGGAGAATCAAAAAGGGCTTCGTCCCCAACATGCAGGTACGAGCTAACAGATAACAGCTCACAGCTAGCTGGTAACGTGGCTGGGCTGACAGCTGCAGGTGACTTGATTAAACACAGGTGTCCACGGCATGAGAGGAGAACATCAGAGACAGTAGAACACAGGAGCTGACGGAACCCCCGAGAAATGCCGAATAAGCACGAGGCTAAAAATGATTCTGAACAGCAGCACAAACTTAAAAACGCTTAAAATGATTTACGAAAGTTTTAAGTGTATCTGTTCTGCTCCACCCGCGGGTGGACGCTGGGAGGAGGTGACTCTGCTCCATTTTAGTTTATTTTCAGTTGGTTTCATTGTCTCACAGAAGAAAGATTCAGAATAATCATTAAAGCGAAGCAGGGACGCTCCTTAAAAGCTTTTATTTCCTCTGCTGTCACCTCTTGACTCCTCCTCCTTTTCCTCTTTAGGTGGAAGGAGTTTTCTACGTGAACGAGTCTCTGGAGAAGCTTATGTTCGAGGAGCTTCGTAATGCCTGCCGAGGAGGAGGTTGGTGACCTTTGAACCCCTCTGAGAGCCCCCTCTACCTGACCTCCACCCTCCTCATTTCGCTCTGTTCCTCCTCCTCAGGTGTGGGCGGGTTCCTTCCAGCCATGAAACAGATTGGGAATGTGGCGGCGCTGCCGGGGATTGTGAACGTGAGTGTTGCCGTTCTGTATGTGTCCACAGTAAATGTTTTGCTTCGTACTCAGGGTGTCTCTGATTGGTCGGCAGAAATCCATCGGCCTGCCAGATGTCCACTCTGGGTACGGATTTGCTATCGGGAACATGGCAGCCTTTGACATGGACAACCCCAATTCCGTGGTGTCTCCAGGTAGGAAGTACTATGATAAAACATAAGCAGGGTCCTCTAAAACCTGATGAAAAATGAATGGAGTTTGGTGGGAAGCTATGTGCAGGAAGTAAAAAAATCTTCCAACCTGTGGATTTCCCTGCTGTGGTCACCCGTCATGAAACTTACTCTGTGACCCACCCTGTTAAAACAGTACTTCCCATGTGCCCTCCAGGTGGCGTGGGCTTCGACATAAACTGCGGTGTCCGCCTGCTGAGGACAAACCTGGACGAGGGCGATGTCCAGCCGGTGAAGGAGCAGCTCGCTCAGTCACTGTTTGACCACATCCCTGTGGGAGTCGGCTCCAAAGGCGTCATCCCGATGGGCGCCAAGTAAGTAGAACAGAACAGACCTGCCTCTCCTCACCTGTGTGTCACCTGACTAATGCATGTGTCACCAGGGACCTGGAGGAGGCGCTGGAAATGGGCATGGACTGGTCTCTAAGGGAGGGCTACGCCTGGGCCGAGGATAAGGAGCACTGCGAAGAGTACGGGCGCATGCTGCAGGCCGACCCCAACAAGGTGTCCTCCAAGGCCAAGAAGAGAGGCCTGCCGCAGGTAGCCCTGCAGCTCACACCTGTGTTCACACCTGCAACCCTCTGCTGGTGTCTAAAGCTGTGTGTGTGTGTGTGTGTGTGTGTGTGTGTTGCAGCTTGGCACTTTGGGAGCAGGAAACCACTATGCTGAGATCCAGGTGGTGGATGAGATCTACAACGACTACGCCGCCAAGAAGATGGGCATTGACCACAAAGGCCAGGTGTGCGTGATGATCCACAGCGGCAGCCGAGGCCTCGGGCATCAGGTCGCCACAGGTACGAGTGCCGCCGAAATGGATCGCCGAATATTACAAACCTTCACTTCTGCCTTTTAAATTATCAACGAAAACACCTGGTGATATTTACAGATGCTCTGGTTGCCATGGAGAAGGCGATGAAGCGTGACAAAATCACGGTGAACGATCGACAGCTGGCCTGCGCTCAAATCAACTCTCCTGAGGGGCAGGATTACCTGAAAGGCATGGCAGCCGCAGGAAACTACGCCTGGGTCAACCGCTCCTCCATGACCTTCCTCACCAGACAGGTACGCTCACCTGAGCCGCTCTCGGGTCATAAACGCACCGCTGCACCCGCCCTAACAAGAGAAGTGACCTCACATGGTGCTTAAAGCGCAGCTCTTCTCATGAAGAAGTGAGTTCCATGATCAGGAGGATGAACCCACTCTGTTCCACTCCGAGTCGGGGATTCGACGAATGCACTTAAACGCACCACAAATAATATAAAAATACAACTGTAAAAATCATTAATGTGATAGAAAATTCAATTTCTGCTTCTGTTCATTTGTTTTTTATTTTCGTTACATTTTTTATTAATTTTTTTAATCTTTTAACTTTTATTTAATTCATAATTTTTGTGTATTTCTTTTGTTTTCATTTCATTTATAGGATATTCTGTAATTTGAACTTCCGGCATCGGATTGCTGTGGAGTCTAATAATGTCCCGATTCTGCTATGATCGTTATGGGGAGAGGGTTTGGGTGAGCGGAGTCTGTAAAAGCAGTTTTCGTGTCTTTCAGGCCTTCTCCAAAGTGTTCGGTACGACGCCGGATGACCTTGACATGCACGTCATCTACGACGTCTCTCACAACATCGCCAAAGTGGAGGAGCACATTGTGGACGGGAAGCAGAGGACGCTGCTCGTTCACCGCAAAGGATCCACGCGAGCCTTCCCCCCTCACCACCCCCTCATCCCCGTCGACTACCAGGTAAGAGCGCGTCATGTTCGTCTGTTTACTCGCCATCATGATGTGAGTCTTGCCTGAACTCGCTGCCATTTCCAGCTCACAGGTCAGCCGGTGCTCATCGGTGGGACGATGGGGACCTGCAGCTACGTCCTGACGGGGACCGAGCAGGGCATGATGGAGACGTTTGGGACCACCTGCCATGGAGCGGTACGAGTCTGAGCGCCCTTCGCGCTGTCACATGGTCAACCTTGGTTCGTTTCATGTCTTTAAGCAACTTCCTGTCTGTTTCAGGGCCGAGCGCTCTCTCGAGCAAAGTCACGCAGGAACCTGGACTTCCAGGACGTCCTGGACAAACTGGCCGACATGGGCATTGCCATCCGGGTGGCGTCGCCCAAACTGGTGATGGAGGAGGTGAGGGGGAGGAGTCAGGGTGGGTTTTTATGCACTTTAAGCTGTTTTCTGTTTGCGTCTGACTTTTTTTTTTTTTTTTTTTTTTTGTGTTAAGGCTCCTGAATCATACAAAAACGTGACAGACGTGGTGAACACGTGTCACGAGGCTGGCATCAGCAAGAAGGCAATCAAACTGAGGCCGATCGCTGTCATCAAAGGATGAAGCTGAACCACAGAAATGACTCATGGGCGAAAGACGATAAACACGACTTTTCTGTTTGGAGAGAATTTACGTTAAAGAAGGATTTAAAAAAAAAATAAAATAAAAAAAAAGACATTCTGTTTTTGTTTGGTTGCCAAGAAAACCAGATCGCACTGCAGTGGAGGTCAGAGGTCACCTCTCAGGACTGAAGTGGCCGCTGTAGTTTCCAGTTTCTGCTTCATGAGCTCTCTGAGACACGTCCTCAGAAATGAGCGGCTGCACTTCTTGCAGATCAAAAAACGAGCCGCTGCGGCTGAAAATTTTCTCCGCTCAGCATGAAGTGAGTCCCAGAAGAAAAGCTGGATCTGAATCCTTTGAGATAAATGCAGAAATCTGCTTTCATTTCAGTGTGCTCACACTACTGCAATAAAAATCGAATTCATGCCTTAAATGTGCGTAATAACGAAGACTGTCTGAGAAAACGTAAACATGTTTAATTTCTGTTTAGTTTCCAAAAAAGATCGACTTCAATAAAGAACCAAGTGTGCAGTGAACGGGTTCAGTCTTTGTTTTCCACTGCCGCTGAGAATACAAACACCTGTGAAGTGTTTGGTCCACAGTGAGAAAAAAAGATTTTATAAAATGAAAACAGATGTGCTGTGGATGAATGATGTTCTCCTGTTTTAGGACGTAAATGTCAGAGCTGTGAGTTTAGCTTCTTCTCAAGAAGCAAAATTGAAAGAATTCGTGAATTTCTCATATTTTATTCCATTACATCTCAGGATCCACCTCTGGGAACGTTTCCGGACACGTTAACCAAATAAAAGCAGTCACATGATCTCTGTAGAGGAGGTAAAGTCAAAGTCACTGTCCTAATCCCACATGTAGGCTCAGAGATTTAATCTCACATTACGACTAGAGATGGCACGATACCACTTTTTTATGTCCGATACCGATATCATAAATTTGGATATCTGCCGATACCGATATGAATCCGATATAGTGTTTTTTAATCAACAAAACTGTTTTTTAAATATCTTGCTGCATTTTGTATAAGTTCATACTCAAGTTTAAAACAACAACTACACTAAAGCTATTCTGTTATACCTGTATGCAAAAAAAAATATTTCATAGTTCAGCAATACTGATCAATCTAATAAACTTAAACCTACACCATCCTCCCTATTCTGGTATTTTAAAGAGTACTTAGCATAAATATTAAGCAACCTAACTAATAGGGTTCCAACTCCCAGCAACAACAAAAATAAAAAAATAGGGAACCACCCCTCACGCTCCACCTCATGATGCTTAATCGACGTAATCAACCTTAATTTGATGCAGTGTGAAAAAAAATGCACAGAAATCAATTATTTTTCAAGAAATATTAAATAGATTCAACATCTTTCTTCAACAAAATTGCAGACTGCACAGATGGTGCCTTCCCAAAGGAAAAAGTACTATAGCTTACTAGGGTATATTAGACTTAACAGTTACTATATGCAGTAATGGACTTCTATACATTTTACATCAGATTAAAACTTTGGGTGTAAGATTCAGATAAATATTAAATAATTAAAAGCAAGACATTTTAAATGAGAATAAGAAAAAAAAGTATGTCTTTGTGCCCCCTTTTCCCTGTTAATGCCCTATCGGCCCCCCTGGCTAAACTTTGCTAGATCCGCCCCTGCACAGTTACCAGCGTCAGCTAAAGATCCTCGAGTAGAAAGTAATATTAAATAAATTCTAACAACAGCTGATCAAGCTTAAACGTGCTGCTGTTGTTCAGCCGCTGGTTTCCTCTTTCTGGTGCAAAGTGGGCCAAAAGCAAACAAGAGACACGGACTCGCAACAGAAAAGCCGATCAGCTGATCGTTAAGCAGTTTCATGATTGAAGTAGCAGCCGGAGAGGCAGTCGCTCGTTAATCTTAACGCAGGAATGCTTTACAAACATTCAGAGATGGACTTACACACTTGCTTTACTTCTCTCGGGGATAACTTTGTCGGAGATGAAATGCCGGGTTGCTAGCGAAGCTCCAAATGCTATCCAGACCACCGACAGGTCCTGCATGCCACAGCCGCTCTATCACGTGATGCATACTGCTCCGACGTGCTAACGTTCTGAGGTGAGTTACAGCGTGTTGCAAGTTTTGTGAGGTGCTTTCGTGATATTTAATGGATCGGATTACATTTTTTATTTTTCTCCGATATCCGATCCAGTAATTTAGGTCAGTATCGGACCGATACCGATACGTAATATCGGATCGGTCCATCTCTAATTACGACAGCAAACAAAAAATTAAAGGAAATAATTTGCGTGGTTCAACAGGGTTAAAATAAAAACGTTATTACAGAACCTGAGACTGACTTTACTGAATGATATTTGCAGTTTCCTTCAAACATTTACATAAATTGAAGTTTACAAACTTGTCTAACATATTTAAGTCTTTATGATCATCAAGGACTGAGCTGCTTAACTACAGACATAAACTTTTTTTTATGTGAGCTGTTAATATTAGTAATAACAGAGCCTGGATGTCACAATATTTCCTTTGTGCAGATGATGAAAAGAAATGCAAATCTTTTCAAATTAAAGACCCCAAATAATTCACAAGGATGTAGGACTGAATTTATTAATTTACAAATACTTCACTTTGTCAATATTATTAATATACATCTTAGTTGTAAACTTTGCTTAGCTATTGTGGCACGAATATACCTCCATACATCATATAAAATGAAGCCAATTTCTGAATTTTTACTGCATCTTTATCCAGATATATAAATAAAAAAAGGATGAGGTGGCTGATTAGTTAACACTTTTTATGGACATTCAAACAGAAGGTTCAAAAATAAAAGTCAACACATTTCACCATCAATAAAATGTATTTATTTGGCAATTTTTCAGTTCTCTCTCTGCTCAGGACCACTTACAGGAAAATATAACCTGAAAATTCAAACATCCATTAAATCCTTTAAATTAAAAAAACCCCCCAAAAAAAACCTGATTCTGCTTTTTTGTGGGTTGACGGATTTGCAGAGCTGACCCTTAGTGTCGGCGTGAATACTTCTACGGTATAAAAAAGTCACTTCAAGCTGATGGGGCATGAACAACATGTGGAGGTGCACATTTTTCTATAGAGACTACAAGGTGTAGATCCTGGTGTTAGTGTAACAGCTGAGTGTTTTTTAAAAGCGTTCGGCATTTGCAGAAAGGGAGATATTAAACAAGCAATAATTCCAGTCTTTCATTTACAGTCATTAGAAACAGGTGCTCATCAGGTGTAGTTTTACTTTGGACAGAGCTAAGCTAGTCATTTACAGTCTTTATGCTAAGCTAAGCTAAACAGTAAACTCTCAGACTTGAAGTAAAATCCAGCTGAGCATCTCCCTGAAGGAAAGTTTTAATTTCGCTACAGACATTCTTTTAAAAGAAAGGTCACCTAAAAAAACAAAAACAAAAAAAAAACCCAACTTCCCCCCCAAAAAACCCTGACATTTAATAAATGTTTTTGTATTTCTATAGAAGACAACTTGAGTGCATTTTTGTATCAACGCTGGGACCTTTTTTAAATTTTCAGTGGCGGAATATGGCTTTTATATGTTGCTAAGAAATTTACAGTCTGAGAAAATCCAAATCCAAACTGCAATTAGTTTCGTTTAGCACAAAGACTGAAATCAAGGGAAACGAAATCAGAGAAACTGCTAATCAGCGTGTCATCAAAACAGCTACCAGTCAACATAGCTAACATTACAAAGGGTATAAGCAGCCACTGTAATGTTGGGGGTTTTTTTTTTGTTTGTTTGTTTTTTTACATCCTTTTAGCTTTGACCATCTTTGTGATATACTAACATCATCATGGTTATGTTTAATTTTCATTGTTATTAATTAGGAATAAAACATTTGAAGGCTTTTAAAAACAGGTACCCCCCCCCAAAAAAAACAAAACCCAAAACAAAACCCTGTACCCTATAGATCCTTTTAGCCTAGCTTAACATAACGCGGAAATTGAAATGGGAGGAACCGCAAGCCTAGCCTACACTGGCAAAAAAAAAAAAAAAAAACAAAGACAAAAGACCCACACATTTAATAACTACTGTAAATAATTTCAATAACAATGGATTTTTTTTGGATAAAAATATAGAAATGACAGATCTTTGTTTTAGCAGCAATTAGCATTAGCTTGTTAGCTAAACCAGATAAAACTAAAATCTACCTTTAATTAGGTAACAGGCCTCTTTAGCTATTTATACTAAGCTGGGTTAAAGTTGCGGTAACAACACTGGTCAATTTATAAATGGGACATAATGTTCAAAATGCTAATAAAATAATTTCTAACCACAGATATTTGTAGCTAAGCAGGCTAACTGTTTTCGCGTACTTAGCTTGGCAGCTTTTATTAACCTAACATCATTGAGTGAGTTCTTTCATATCACCAGAGAACTGAGGTGGATTATATCAGAGCCAGAAACCAATTGCCCTGCGTTAAACCATGTATTTAGACCACTAGCACTTTGCTAGGTCTATGGAAGCCCACATCTGCCAAAAATAAACTATTTACGATTTTTTTTTTAAAAAAGCTGAAAATATTCACATTTTAGTTCAGGCTCACTATGAATGTGATATTCGTATTTGTCTAATAAAGAAAATGTTTTTCTTTTTATTTCAAATGCATTAATATCAGATATTGTTTGAAGAGATAGCATCTTTAAATTCACCACAGAGGAGAAAAACCAACTGTATTACAGTTAACTGAAAAGGTAAACAATGATTTAATGACATTTCATTAGATTTTTGTTGTCATCAAATCCGTTCTGCATCATTAATTGGCAAACTGTACATCCAATTCAATCCGTGTTAATATGCAGCTGACAACTGTTACTCCTCAAATAAACATTCGCTTTTTGGGTAAATTACGGAGCCTTTTCTTTAAAGAAAAAAAAAAATTACTATCGTTGATTAGATTTTTTCCCCCGCTGGATTTCTTGAGAGTGTAAGATGTCCCCTTTTAACTGGAACCAACAATTTCAGGCACTTTCTCAGCAGGTTGTCCAAAGGCAACGTTTCAGGAAAATTACAGCAAATTACGATGAACACACCGACTTATTCAAACATTGGAAATATTTCCAGGGCGTCACAAAATCTGGAGGTGTGAAGAGCATCTGTACAGATTGTTGCTGTTTCAGGACAGTTATAACTGTTTAGCAGCTCCTTCACAGTAAAAGTGTTGCATAATGAATTGTCCTGAATTGTCACTGCAATATAAAATTAATCGAGCTGCTTCTGCAAACAGCAACGGTCTGTTTTTACAGGAGATTCGCACGATTTAGTTCCGATTTCTACGGTCCTCATATGCCAAGAAAAAGGAATGAAAGTTGTCCAAATTAGAGATGAACAGATTCAAATTTTAAGTTTGGTAAATCAGCATTACTGAGTAAATCACAACAATTTCAATGCTAGATTACATTTATTATTGTTCAGATTTTTTTTCAAGTTTTAGATTTTGAGATTTGAGGCATCAAAAGTACAAATACTCAGAATAAGTAATTTCTTCCCCGAAAAAAATTTTTTCAATTGCCAAACGTTAAACTATAAGAGACTAGAACAAAATATTTAATTAATAAATTGATGATATGAATAATGTAAAATCTATGAAAGTCATAGAAACTCACAACTTAACTGAATACAGCAAACCTCAAAATATTGAGAAACTGCATCAAAAATGTTAATTACTCAAATCAAAAAAAAAAAAAAAGTCACTCATGTTTGACTAAATACATCAAAGCAGTTAATAACCGGATAAACTTTTGGAATAATAAACATATTTATGTTTACTTTCACATCACACCTGTTAAAATTTTAATTTCAAACAACCTAAAACTGTGACTTTAAGGTCGAGAAAAAAACCCAAACAAAAAGCCACAGCAAGCTTTTAAGTCACAACAGAGTAACTTGCAACCTTTGCAAATTGTAATTTTTAAATTTATCAAACGAAATGTTTTTTTTTTAAAGATGTGTCAGTGCAATAATAAATATAACCATGTACTGATTAATTCAATTTACATGATTTTTGTATTGAAGTAGTAAAACTAATGGTGTGGGTCAAATGTTTTGTATAAAAGTTTCATCGGTGAAATTTATAGTTTTACTTTAAAGTCACGCTTTATAGTAAGTTTAAATATTCACTTTTTATGAAATTATGGAAACCAAATTTTTACGCATTGAGTCCCCATAAGGTAACCAAAAAGAAAATTCAAAAAACAAATACAAAGTTGTGTTAATACTCAGCAAGTTGCATTTATAAGAAAATACCTGGAATAAAATGTTCATTCTGAAAGTGAATTTAATTGAATACTCCATTGATTTATAAACAAAAAGTTTTAAGAACGCATATTTAATTTTTTGTATAAACTTTTGATGCCACAAATCGGAAACTTTCACTTTTATATTACATTTTTTCCCTGGCATAAATGGGCCTCCGCACATGGTTTCCAGATGGGAATGAATATTTAAAAAACAAAAAGAAACTAAACCTAGGAATTTTATTTACATTTTTAACATCTTATTCTCTTATTTACACTTTGTTCCTCCATTGCATTTTCATTTCCATCTGAAATTAAAAAAAAAAAAAAAAAAAAGTCAGCCACTTCCAGCAAACAAAAATGTGGTGTCTATTTCCGTCACGTCTTCGGTTTTAAAATCCACACCGAGGATCTCTGTCTGATCAGGTAACAAGATAATACTTGATCTGCAGATCGAGTCGGGCTGTAACGTTTCACTTCAAACCTAAAACCAACCGTGCAATCCTCAGCATGTATGTTTAAAAAAAACAAAACAAAAAGCCACATTTTAAATAAGAATAATGCGTCAGCCCTTTTTATTCTTCCTTCTTATAAAACTCAGTCTAGCCTGTTCTGAAATGTGGTTTCTAATGTGAGTGTAAAGCTATCGATTCTTCTAACCTAGAAGGTCACTGAGGATAATTACCCAATCTTTTCCCGACAAGAGGCATCCTCTCCTGAAAAAGGAAAAAAAAAAAAAAAAAAAGCCCTTTCCTCATGGCGTCCACAAAGTTCTCCACGTTTCTGAGCAGACGTGGCGCTCCTGCACATCTGCTGATCTCAGAGGGAGGGGTTTCACCAGGCTTCGTTCCGCCTCCCCGACTTAGACAAGCTGGGCTTTGTTATGCATTTAATTCTAAGTGCAAGAGCAGCGCCTATGCTAAGGTCCTGTATTTTTCAATTGTTGAGTGGCAGTATGACCACTTCCTGTGAAGAGTCCTTCAGTCCCCGTGAACTTCCAGGTTTTTTCCCTACAGTTTTCCTCGCTGGAAGAACGCCTGTTGACATAAAAAAAAGGTCATCAGTAGAAATGAAACAGGTGAACTCGGCCGTAAACCAAGAAAGAACAACAACTCGTACCTTAATGTAGTTTTTCAGGACTTTGACGTCAGGCTGCTGGAGAACCTGGCAGAGCTCCTGATGGATAAAAGAAAAGACAAACTGTTAGCAGGCTTTCTGACACACCCACCTGTCCAACGTCAAACACTAGGTAACGTTCAACCACAGTTCGTCCAAAGTACGGAGAGTCAGCAGGGTCAAACTATATATTACGATACCAACAAGAAACTATCAAGGGCGGGAAAAAAAATGCAAGAACAAAATTATTAAACATATTTAAATAAAGAAACACTTTGAAATGAATAAAACTGAACATAAATAAAGGAACACGTCTCGAGGTATTTTTGGACGTCAGGGTTTAAGCTTTTCTGACCTGTGAAATTTCCGGGGCCACCTGGAGTGATGGCAGGTACTCCTGCTGCAAGAACTGGATGAATTCGAGTCCCTGAAACAAAAACAGCACGTGTTCAAGTGGAAGCGCAGTGACACATAACAAAGCTTGGTCAACCACAAAAACACATTTTTACCCGTTTGAGATGAATCATCTTCAGTGTCAGAGCGCACTCCGACAGAACCTGAAAAAAAGAAAACAGTTGAGGCTTGTCACCAAAACGCGATTTTTCTTTTATTAAAGGTGGAATTAAAGAAACTCACCAGGACCGTCTGTGCATCTGACAGGTCAAAGGTCGGTTTGAGGGGAGCCAGGAAACAGGCTGGGACGATGTGTTTGTAGATAAAGTCGGGGAAGCCCACCATGCCGTCTTTACCTCCTGCAGAAGAAGAAGAGCTCAGAGTGAAGCTCACACCCTGTATTGACCAGCAGGGAGCGACAGAAAACGAGCTTCCTGCTCACAGGACACGACTTCCTGTCGAGGTCATGTTTCAGACTCACCCCACAGCTCCACCAGTTTGGTGAGGATGATGAAGCAGGTCTTCTGCGCGATGGGGTCGGGAAAGTCGACAGCGCCCTGAATGATGGTGAACACGATGCGCTCCATGTTTTCTGCCCCTGGAAACAAAACATTTAACTTTGGCCTGTTCTTTCATTTTAAGTATAATAAGAAAAAAATATTCTGGACCGTTTTCTCCTCTTGTTTCCTTTCCTCATTTGTTTCCTTCTTCCTACCATCTCTTTTTTTCCCTTCATTCCTTCCCTTCTTCCTTTCCTAATCCATTTTCTCTCCTTCCTTTTCCCTTCATTCCTTCTATGCTTCCTTTCCCTGAATGAGCCCTCCCCTGTGAGGTTCAGACCCTACTTCTGTGTCTACGTGTTTCTTGGCATGCTGAGTGGCGCTCACCCTGATTGGCCATCACCTCGTTCATCCCACTTCCTGCGATGGTCTGGATGAAGCTGAAGTAACTCCTCCTCAGCATCTGCTTCTCCAGTGCCGCTGTCTGGTCGTTCTCTTCTGCCGGGCGTGCCAGAACCTCGAAGATGGCAAGGACGAGGGGCATGAAGATCTGCTGCAGGAAGGGAGACACCTGCCGCTGCCGTGGCAACAGGAGAAGTTTGTTAAGGATGGCGAGTCAGAGTGTGCAGGAAGGTTTGGTGCTGGTTCAGCGGCGGCTTACCTTAAACTTGGCAGTGATCTGGCTGATGAGCGGGATGAACTCCTGTAGATCTTTGGCCTCGCAGTCCTTCAGCATGTGCTCTGAGGCAGCGGGGACGAAGGGCAGCACCTCCTCCTCCATGCAGATGATCATGCGGTGCAGGAACGAGCGGACGGAGCTGCGCAGCACGCTCCGTTGCACGGGGCAGCTGAGTGCGGGCAGGAAGGCCTGCAGGCAGTCCCGGTACACCTCGGTGCAGCCACACTGCTTCACTGTCTGCTTGTTGCTGAAAGCTTTGCTGGTCCGGCTGAAATGCCACAGACGGTGGCGAGGTGAGTAGCACGCCGTGGCGATGGACAGAATAATAAATAAATAGATCGTTGATGGATTCTGACCTGGCGAAGCCGACGGCGTGACTCAGGCAGTCGGCGAGGGCGGTCTGACGCTCCTCCTCAGTCTCCTGGGGGAGTTTGGTGAGTAGCAGGCGGAAGGCGTCCATCAGCGGTGTCAGCAGGCTCCTCATCAGTGCCTGCTTCCTCTCCACAGGGCTCTCGCTGTTGACGATGAGGATGCCGGCTGCCTCAAACATAAAGAGCTGGTCGTCGCTGGTCAGGAGTGCCGGGAAACCGTTTTCCTAGACAGAGAAATGCATGAGTTAGTATAGGAGGAGGAAACAGCAAGAAGAGGCGGTGTTGTGATACTCACAGGTGGAGTGAGCTCCAGCAGGTCCTGAATCCTCGTCAGGATGTCCTCGACGAAGGCATTCATGTGTTTACTGCCAACAGAGAGCGGTAAACGAACACTGGGTTTTAAAGTCAACTGAGCGTATTTTCAATCATTCGTATGTTCTTTCTTAAATCAGACTCTTCGTTCATGGATTCATTAACTACATTAGATTCACATCCGACTGTAATGAGTGTCATTCTATATTTCTGTCATGGAGCAGCCTGAGCAGACGCCTCGGGGCCTTAAGGCCTCACTGAGGGGGCCTCCTGGTCAGATCCACCTCACTCTGCCTTCCAGATTGAGGCTAAGTTCCTTAGCATCATTCTTTCTACTCATGACCACAGCGGAGGTTAGAAATCTTAATAAATAAACAGCTGAGAGCCACACCAGTGAAAGCTGGAGGTCAAAACCTGATAAAGCCGACAGATCGAAACCGTCATCATAAACCACTGAAACTGACTCCAGCCTGAGTTATGAACAGGTTCAGCGTCAGAGGGCAACTTGCTCACACGTTTCATGTCTTTTTTGTCTTTGTGGTAATATAGAAAGAAAAAGAATCATCTGATTTCAAAAGACTAAATATTACAAATTATCTTTTAAAAACATGGCTAGACATGTAGTTTTACATACAAAAGTTTGCACATGTTCAGTGCGTCCCCCTCCGGACGCTGTCGTCCACACGACAATAAAACTCGTCCCAAATGTTTGTGATGTGTGGACTCACCACTGCTGTTAATCTACCTGCTGGCAACCACAAGAAACTCACAAATCTGATCTAACAGTTTGTGTTTCCATGGCTACTGTGAACGAAACGACAGCTGTAGTTTCTGTTTTATTACGTTAAAAAGAAGCTGGTACAGCTCAAAGAGTTTATGAAACAATATTTTCTCAGGTTGTAGTTTTGCTGTTTTCTGTGTAAACATCACATTTTGTTGTGGTGGAGTTATTCTTGGTGTAGCGCACACTTGTGAAGCCTGTTGCCGCATCAACGGCATCACATGGCTTCCAATGGCTTCCAATGGCAACGGCTTGCCATTGGAAACTGAAACATGTGATATTGTGCAGCAAGTGAAGCTGGACTCACTGTAGGGTTTTGATGAATCTGGAGAACAGGTAGGCCACCCTGCTGCGGACCTTCGGGCTGTTGTGTCTCAAGCCTCGCTGGTCCAGGAACGCCATCAGCACGCCAGGAATGTGCTGTGGCTCCACGATAAAGAACTTGTCGTATCGCACAACCGTTTCAAAGAACTCCAGAGCGACGGAGGTGTGCTGGTAGCTGCTGACACCGCAGGAAACCAGCTAAGGGTTCAAAAAGAAAACGCGTTTAAAATTTTGCCGCACAGGCGCCGAACCACAGCCGAGCGGTCATGTGACTCACCGTCCTCATCATGTCCTGCAGGGCGCTCGTCTTGGCCGTGTCTCCAGAGAAGTGGGCACCATGCGCCGCCGGTAAGGCCTCACCCAGCATGTAGAGCAGCCTGATGGCGACCTCCACCTCCATGAAGGGTGCTGTCTGCCAGTTCCTAAGAGGAGATATTACAGCTGAAACATGGCAGCTGCGTTTTTCCCACCTCTCTAAACAAATCAAAACATTTCTTACTGCATCGTGTTGGTGAAGACGCGGCGGACGGCTTCCAGCAGCAGCTCCGGTGAAACCTGAGCGAGTCGATCCAAAAGCATCTTCAGCTGCTTCCTGTACTCCACAAACATCGCCTCGTCCTCGCCCTGAGAAACAACAACAGCAGGTGTAATGCCTGCCGCTCTGCCCCGCCCTCACAGAGGAAGAAACAGAAACTCACCTCGTTCTCAAAGTTGTACTCGTCATCGTACGTGAGTTTTTTCATTACAGCGAGCATGATGGCCTATGGTGACAGCGAGAAAACTTTTTAATGATTTGCCCTCAGATAAAGACGTGAGAATGCACTGAGCGCGCTCAGAGACTCACCTCGATGTTCGCTTTCTGCTGGTCCGTCAGCTGAGGAAGCTATGAACAGAAAACAACCTCAGAACATTTTAAACCACTGCTGTGAGATCCGAAGGTCCCTAATTTTTAACATGTTCTCACTTTTAAACTTGTTCCTAAAAGTTAGAAAAGCTGCCCGGGCCTCAGAAGCCTCACCTGTTTGAGGACGTGCAGGTACTCGTAGCAGAAGCCCACGATGTTTGCCGAGATGTCGTCATCCTCGTGCACCAGCAGCTGCACCAGCAGAGGCACTTTGGCCTCCACGGCCTGCAGCGTCTCCGCTGCGTCCTTCACGTTGCCGGTTTTCGCCAGCTTGGTCCAGCTCAGCACCAGACTCTGACCCATGCCGTTCACCAGCCGTGAGAACTTGGCCAGGAAGTCCACATCCTCCTCCTAAAGGGGACAGGAAGAGGAAACATAAACATGAAGCTGTAACGGAAACACATTCTGCAGGAACAGTTCAGCGCTGCAAACTTAAGAAAACAAAATCAATTTTTAAACTGATACATGTTTAACGAACCAGCTGTCAGACCACAAACACCAAATCCTCCTTTCATAAACACTGAGTTTTTGTAGAACTGAGGCCTCAGTGTTGCTGCTTTTTTCCTTTAAGTAAAATATTCTTGTGTTAAACGATGATCTACAGCAGCTATTCTTCACTTGGTGTCTTTTGATTAGCTCTGGACAGGCTGTGAACAACGATGATGGATGGACAATGGAAATGTTTCATGTTTACATTTAAGTCACAGCTGGAAATATTTATAAAAACAGCAGAACGGTGCTTTAAGTCACTGTCAGACATTTTCAGGACCCTCGTGAGCCTCTGTGGCTGTGATGGGCGTGTTCCTTGTATCCATGGTAACTCTAACCTGCTCCACGTTGAAGAAGCCTGCTGACTGTAGCACTTGGCACAGAGACTCTACCAGCTTGGTTTTGTCCACTGGATCCATTCCCTTGTTGACGATTTCAAACAGGCAGTCGCAGGCCTCCTCCCTCAGCTCCTCCATGGACATCTGGCTCAGCAGCAGGTTCACGAACCTGAAAACACAAAGACAGGTGAGACGTGATGGCCAAGGGTCAGAAATCATGTACACGACGCCTCTCCCCGTGCTTGTTCTGACCTGTCATTGGCGATGAGGTTGAGGTCGATCCAGGACACGTAGGCTCCGACCACCTCCAAGCACTGACAGGTGAGCTCGGGGTGGGACTGCTGGTACGTCTGCAGGATCTGGAACCAGGACTCCACCAGGCTGGGGATGCTCTGCTCCCTCATGCTGTCTTTGATCAGCGTGTTCCTGCGAGTCTCCTGCAGGAATACATGCAGCGAAATCATCACCAAAGCTACAAACGCTTCCTATGACACATTTCCTGTTGGGTCATGTGACCACTCTTCCTTAGAAACCAGTCTGTTTTTGTGAGTAACGTGTGGGCCAGAGCTCTGCGGGTTTCCTTTCCTGCAGAGGCTTCTTCCTCCCACATCAGCCTGCTCTCCTTCTCTAACTCAGCAACAAATATAAAACACCACCAAAAGTTTTCCCATCATGATCCGCTTTCTGACCTCCGGCGTGTGCAGGATGTCTCTGTCCACCACCTCGGCATCGATGGCCATCAGTGTCCTCAGGTAGATGTCAACTCCGTGGGGGTTCAGACCCACCAGGGACAGGATGTCGAAGAAGAACTTGGGCCACAGAGTCATGTACTCCATGACGAAGGTGAGGGCGAACACCTGTGCTGCCTTGTTCCTGATGAAGGCCTTCTCGGGCTGAGTGTTCATCAGCTGCGGGGAAGAGGAAGAGACGAAAGACGTGACAGCGAGTCTGTGAGGAGATGTGAGCGAGGCTCAAATCTGCACCACTAAAACAGTGAAAATTACTGTGATGTTTAAACTGGCACAAAGTTGTGACATACCTGAAACTGGAGCCACTTCATTAGAGTCTCTCTGATGAGCTGCTGCTGAACAGCACTCAAACTGCAATGTCTGTAATACACACACACACACACACACACACACGCACGCACACACACACACACACACACGCGCGCACACACACACACGTGAGAGCAGCTCCAGCAGGTAATACTCATCATGTGATCACGTGTGAAGAAGCTTCTTTCTCACCTGAACTTGATCTGATGCTCCAAGACTTGGAAGCAGAAGAATTTGACGTGGTCATCACTGAAACACAGAAATGCATTTAACAGCTGCAGGTACGACTCTAACACACCTGTGGTGTGTGGGCGGGGCACTCACCTGTAAATCCCTTTGGCGAGAGCCTCAGCACAAACCTCCCAAGCGTCCTGAGACTCCTTCAGCTGCTCGAAGTAAGCGATAGCCTGGAAATACACAGAAGGGCGACATCAATGACATCACCAGCTATTGCTCTACTCAAGCAGCTCTCACACCTCCTCCTCTCCTGCACCTTTACATCCGCAGAGGGTTTACTGGTGCTGATGTCAGGTTTTGATCTGAGTGTGCTCTGCTTATCTTGTTTCTATTGGACGCTGATGGAGCTCCAGATGTTTTTTTTAGCAGGCCAGTTCAGCACCTGAACGCTGTCTTTAACTAAGAAGTCGTGTTTCTGGAAGCTCTGCACCGTGTGGTTTGTGTCTCATCTTTGAAACGGAGCAACAGAAGTGTCTTCAGCGTGTTTAAGTATGACTAAATGCAGTTTTGTACCAGCTCAAACACAAACACAGTGAGAAAAGACCTGTAAACATCTGCAGGATGAAGTGAAAGTGGCAGATAATCTGTCAGGCTGGCCGGATGCATTCATGGTGCAGAGCATCCTCGTTCTCTAGCAGAGATTTAAACCTGATCTCGTGATTATTCCTCCAGATCCTCTGAACAACCTGAAGCTTCAGTACCCAGACTCTTCCTTCACTCCACTGATTAACCTCATTTTTGCTGCGTTACTTCTGTTAAAGTACCCGTGACATTGAGTAAGATTTACTACTTTCAGCTCCTGACGTGTCATCTTTGAACCATTTTCAACTCATGCATCTGTAAACCCATCCTGCTTGATTTTTGTGACTGTTTTGGGTGTGTGGGTGGGGGGTATCAGTGGCGATGTGTGGTAGTGCCTCACCCTCTGCCTGTAGCGGGCATCGGCGTTCGGGTTGAGCCCCAGCAGGGCCTGCTCGTCCATGACTACAGCGACAGACTGGCAGGCCATTCGTGGGTTAGCTTTCCTCCAAGGCTAGTTCACTCCTCTCTGCTGCTGCCGGCCAGAACTCTCTCATCTGCAGCAAGGAAAGAGACGATTGTCACAGCACAGGTTAGTGAGATTGAAGCAGATTAATTAGATGATTTAAGGGCAGTTACAGGTTTCAGGTGTCATTTGTTCAGGTAAACTGTTTCAGCAGAAGCCAAAGAAACACGATCAGCTTTAGAGTTATTAAGGTTACAGTTAAAGAAGCACAAGAGACTTATTTTTAGTGAATAATCAGAAATCCCAGGAAAACATACAGACTCCATTAAATAAAAAGTGAATGGACTCCATTAAAAAAAAAAACAAAAAAAAACCACACATCACATTTAGTTAAAAACTCTGTTTTTCATCTCTTGCTCCCATCCTAGTGCCGTTAAAGTTTTATTTATTTTAATTTGTCCTTCCTTTCCTTCATCCTACTTTAGTTATATTCCCTCATTCATATCCTACTTCCTTCCTTCTCCCCTTGATTCCTCCATTTTAAAAACTCTTCCTCTTCCTTTTCTGCCTCTTCTTGCTTATTTCTATCCCTTTTCTTAATCTTGTCCGTTGTTCTTTCCTTTGTGTACTTAAGACTTGTTGTTGCTGTTTGTAAATACAAATGTAATGAATAAAAGACTCAAAGTATGTGACTGATGTTGTCAGATAAAAGTAATAACTCAAAAAGAAAGGCTCCAGAGATGTGGCTCTTTCCAAAGGCCATTCCCTTTTTATCAGATTAGTGGAAATTTGATTCTGCACTGTAGTGATGATAAACACATCAGATCTAGGTTGTAGTTTCAGTGAAACATGTGAGCAAGGGTGGGATGATTAAGTTGATTATTAACACAGCTGGATAAACAGGGCGCCTCTCTACCAAACTCCATTCACTTTTTATTATATTTCAATAAAGAAAGGTTTGGGTGCTCTTCTTAACCTTATTAGCTTCGTTTTTTTTTAATTCACCAAGTACGTGGTCGAGTAGGTGTACACTGCTGTACAGTAATAACACATGGGTAATCTGCTGTAGAAAACGGGCATTTCTCTACCAGACTCCATTCACTTTTGGCCCAATTTAGAGAATTTGTCCAGCGTTCTTATAAAACCAGATGTAATCAAAATTACAGACTGAATTACGTTGGCTATGTACTATGACAGGTAAATAGGTGTCCAGCTGATAGTCAGTCCAGGTGAGCTGGCAGTGCTCTTGCCCGCAGTGACAGCTCGGGTGGCGTTTGTGGACGACGGAGACCGAGGGTGATGCAACACGGGGCCAATACTCCAGCCTCCATGTTTACACCGAAACACCACCCACAGCACACGGTCTCATCTCTACCGAACACCTGAGCCCCAGGCGGATATCTCCATGTCGCAGCTCCTGGATGAAGCCCACCTTCGTCAGTTAGCTCCGAGCTAACACCTTCACATCGGAACAAACTAGCTGCTAACGCCAGCTAGCCTGCTAGCCGCTGAACTCGCGGGCGGGCGGAGGGCGCTCCTCGCATGGTTGAAACTCAACCAAACCCCGCCGACTTCACCCGAAGGTGTTTAATTAGATCGGCTGTGACGGTGCGGGGGAGCGGATGGAGCCGAGGGAGGTTCTTCCCCGGTTTATGACGGCCCGGTGAGGCTACCTGCCCGCGGCTCCGCGAGCTCCACAGCAACTTAAGCCTCACGCAAAAAAACTCAGCAAGCCTCAGCCCCGTTTGCAGTTCACAGACAGAGCTCAGAGGGGAGAAGAAGAATGAGATCCTACCTTAATGAAACCGTCCTCCTCCGGTGGTTCTTCTCCGTCAGCGCCTTACAGAGCCGCCGGGAGTACCACTGCACGAAGCGTGTCCGCGCACGATCACTTCCGGCTCACCGCGCGTGACCCGGAAGAGGGTCCGCCGTCACTGCGTCAGCAAAACGTGCACATTTTTTTAATTATTTATTTTTTTAATGATCTTTATCAAAAACAAACTGTTGTTGTTACGGTTGAGCATTACTACAAGATAAAAAAAGAACTGAAAAAGAAAAGTGAAAGAAAGAAAGAAAGAAAGAAAGAAAGAAAGAAAGAAAGAAAGAAAGAAAGAAAGAAAGAAAGAAAGAAAGAAAGAAAGAAAGAAAGGGCAATGTAAAATCTGAGAGTATAGGCATAGACCATGAGAATAAAAAGGGAAATCACGATCCACATCTCAAATAGAGAGGCCTCCTTTGAACATAAACTGAACTTATTGAATAGTACAACAAGTTTACAGGCTTTCTTGTCATTTACATGTTTTAGCAACTTACTCAAGAGTTTAAGATCATTCAGCCATCTGTTTATACATGGTT
Source organism: Copadichromis virginalis (assembly GCF_057382275.1). Classification (NCBI taxonomy): domain Eukaryota; kingdom Metazoa; phylum Chordata; class Actinopteri; order Cichliformes; family Cichlidae; genus Copadichromis; species Copadichromis virginalis. The sequence goes on from NC_140634.1 coordinate 18,180,381, forward strand.
TAGCTTTGAAATGTCTGCATTTGTGAATAAAAATGTTTCCCAGTAACAAGACAGTCCTAATCACGAAGTCTAAATTGGGTTCTCAGCAAGCATCCCAAGTTTAACTACAGTTACCGTCAAATGTGCTAACTGAATTCCCCTCGGCTGTAGCCAGCTCCACGCATCAATTCAAAAGGAGTGGACTGAGAAAAACAAGTGATCCAACAAGTGAACCCTAACTCTAATTTTGAACATTTCATTAGCATTTTAATTCCTCTGTTTGTGCAATCTTTTCTTGATTTTTTAATTTTATTTATTTATGTATTTTTTCAGTGAAGCTGTCAGACTGCAGAGAAGCTTCAGACTGAATTTTGGCTGGATTTAATTCTGAGGTTAAAAGTTAAAGTTCAGCTGGAACTGTCATTTTCTCTGTCTTACACAGCCTTTGCTTCATTAGATCAGTAGATTCATTGACATGGAGATGTTGAATCAAGACCGCTTTATTTATTTTAAATCAGGCATACAAAAGGCTAAAAGGTGACAATAACAGGACAGAAAACACAGTAGGCCCTTTGTGTTGTTCCTGAGGTCACAGATTTAACATCTAGTTTGTTTTCTTTAATGAAAGTCACAAGATGGGTTCAGTATGGGAAAGATGAACTTTTATAGGCAAGCACATAGACCATGATTACTAGATCTGTTTCTTATGAAGTCAAAAGACACTAAAGAATACATTTACCAAGATAATACATTCTTCTTCTTGTTTTTTTTCTTCTTCTTCTTCTTTTAATTATACAAGGTTAAAGATTCCATGAGTATGTGAACACCTGTAACCGTGTGATGACAATAATCATGCCACAGGAAGAAAGAGTGCACACTTTACTTTGAATTTAAGAGTTCAGATCACAGCTTTACAGCAGGTAAACATCTGAAGGAGCATGTGGAACAGATGTGCTCCCTCAGACAGCACATGACAGGACACAGCTGACAGCTGATTCTCCCACACTCAGGCATCCAATCAGAGTGTGACATAATAAATCAATACTCAAGAGTGATCGACTCTCATATTGATCATATCAGTGTGGAGCTCTCTTTCTTCAGCTCCACCTGCTTGCAGTGGAAAAACCATCTTGGTCAAACTCTTTATTTTGTAACATTTTTGTGGTCTTAAAACAGTATTTCTAAACGGGGATTGAACCACGAGCCTGTTTTCTCCTCCGTGCTTTGATGTGCTGACTGAAGACTCGTCCTGCTGTTCATTAAACAGCAGGAAGCCTGATCTTTCTTATAAGGATATAGGGATAAGCACTATATCTTTCTATTTAAGATATAGACAGATATATGTAAACATACATCTGTGTGTTTGATGTCCAGTGTTCATGATTATTCTGGTAAAACGCTGCAGGATTATAAAGAGGATATATTTCAAATAAAGAAATCACTTGTATTATAATCAGTCCAGAGCTTCCTGCCATTTAACCCTCCTTCATTAAAAACAGATTTTAGCCTCAGAATGAAGTCATACCATCGCTGACACAAATTGTTTGACAGATGTTTGACAGATTATGGGTCAATAACTTATCTTCTTCGGTTTCTGGGGGGAACTCAACTCGGACGGCACCTCTATGGAACTTCCGCCCTCCATTTGACGTGCGCATGCTCCGCCCTGCTGCTTCCTCTTTTACTGTGGCAGTGAGCGAGAGGCACCATGAAGGCGTCCGGCACAGTACGTAAACCGTAAATTTACACTTTTTCACTCTTCACACGCGGCTTCCAACAGCACATTTAATAAAATAACGTCTAGTTTGAGGGGCTCGTGCAGAGCTATTTCCATAAAGTGCGACTTAAAGCGGCAATTTGAGTCTTTTCACCCCGGTGCGTTCGCGTCTACAACATGGCGTCAGCACCATGTGGACTGGGCTCAAACTGAGGGCTGCAGCCGGAGAGAGTGCGAGCTCTCACGCCTTCACTGAGAAAATGAGCTCGGCTTAAGGTGTGGAAAGCGGTCCAGCAGTAGCACTGATCATATTTAATCTGATTTAATTTCAGCGCAGCTTGATTTGCGCTAGTAGAAGCTAACGTTAGCAGCTAATGTGAGTTCATCTCTGACCCGAGCTATCGGCGTGCTTTTTAACCAGGCATAGTGAGCCGGTTTTTTAGTAGGAACTGTAGTTTTTAATCATTGTTTTATAAATATCTGGACTTTATGGAGCTTTTTTTTTTTTAAAGTCTTAAACAGTTTTTTTTGTAGAATCGCTGCTTTTTCAAAGCGAGTGCGGTCAGTGAATGAATACCGTAAAAACTCCTCCAGCTCACAGCAGTTATTCTCCACTGTAGGCCAGAACTGGAGTTGATATAAAGTGTTCAGAAACAGACACAAAGGCTTGGCAGCACAAACTGAAACACGGACTCAATGAACTGCCTTTAATCCGTATAGAAAGCACTGAATGGAGCGGCTGCAGAACCTCTTTTTTAAAAAAGCCCAATTTAAGGTTTTCTCCAGATACTCAATAATTCAGTGGCAGGTGTGTGCACACCTGTGGTGGTGATAGAAATAGGAAATGCTAAGAAAGATTTCGGCTAATGATGACAGCAAAAAAACCCCAACCTAACCCCGAGGAAGTATAAGATAAAAGGAAACAGTTATGGATTCTTGTTTTTAATAGAAAAACACAAATTTTTAGAGGATTGTGTTATTTGTAGTTTAAAATATAATTGTTCAAAAAAGCTTTAAGATATCAATAAAAACTGAAGTCATTTTAAAGTTTTGTTTTTTAGCCAAAATGCCACTACACACACCTCAGATCCGTCAGTTTAATGATAATTTAATCATGTTTGAATGTTTGTGGTAAGAAAATGAAACTGTTATTTTATTATTAGTTTGTTTTTGGTGATGTTTAAGTGAGCAATGTTATTTGTAGCTTGTGTGTCATTTGTGATGTCTCCGTACGCACCCAAACCCAAAGGTCACGCCGTTTTCGTGGCGTGATTTTGTCTGGCGTGCGAACAGGAACTTGGTCCTTGTCGCCTTTCTCTGCTGCTGTCGTGCCTCCGAAAGTGAATTCAGGGATCAACATGTCCTATTGTTGTCTCGCTGTTGTTGCTTTGATCATTTTACCTACATGTGACGCATCTTCATTTTCTTTCCACAGCTTAGGGAGTATAAGGTCATTGGGCGTCTGCTGCCCTCGGCTAAGAACCCCGCCCCCCCTCTCTACCGGATGAGGATCTTCGCCCCGAACCACATCGTAGCCAAGTCTCGCTTCTGGTACTTTGTCTCTCAGCTGAGGAAGATGAAGAAGGCATCCGGAGAGATCGTCTACTGCGGCCTGGTGAGTCTCTGTTTAACCCTCATTTCTTTTTTCCTTGTTAGCGACTCTGACATCGTCTAATGGCTCGTCGTGTTTTCCGGTCAGGTCAACGAGAAGACGCCTCTGAAGGTGAAGAACTTCGGCATCTGGCTGCGCTACGACTCCCGCAGCGGCACCCACAACATGTACAGAGAGTACAGGGACCTCACCACATCTGGAGCCGTCACTCAGTGCTGTGAGTACTAACAGCGGGCCAACGAGGCGCCGTTAGAAACTGTTTTTAGAAATCAGATGAATTTACCCGGATCACAGTGAGAATGAGGTTTGGATCTGCTTGGTTTACGGTTAATCCCAAAAGTGGGGATTCTGTTTTTCACAGCAGCAAAATATTAAAGATGATTTCAGATTTTGACCTTTTGTCGTGTTTTCATGAGAAATGGGGAGCTGGCTTTGTGCTTTCCTGGCAGATATATTGATCGTTGTGTTTTTGTCAGGAAAAAAGTTTGCTGATGAAAACTTGGAAATGTTTTCGCCAGTAAAATTAACGACGGTCAGCGTGCAGCCAGATTAAATTTTTCTGACTTGTTCTTCATTGTGAGGATTTCTCTGCTAAGGACGTGCCGATGGAAACCTCGGACAGTAAATCTGCAGAATCATTTCCGTTTTGTAGTTTCATGGCATCTGAGCGTGCTCCTGCAGTTTCTCCACGGTTTTAAGGACCTCCTGGCTCCAACGTCCAGCTGAGCTCGCACGAGCGCTCTGAAGCGCCTGTTCACTGGTTTTTGTTTGAGCTGCTAAACCCAGCTGTGTGTCAGCGCTGTGGTGTGTTTGGTCTGAGCTGACAGCTGGTGGTCAAACACCTGAGTGTGGACGTAACTCCTGCCTCTAAGGAGGTTTTAGGCTTAATGATGAATTAATGTCATCATCTGGATTATTTAACAGGATTAATTTAAACATCTAAAATTACTGAACTATTATTGTTCCATCACTGATGCCGTTTCCTCCAGCGTCTGATCAATGATCTCTAACGAGCAGGAAGGCGAGCATTTCGCTCACATCTGAATCTAAAAATTGAACCTTAGTAGAAACGAAGAGCAGCAGGTGACGTCTGAGCGTTTTTAGGGTTTAATTTTTATCTAAACCCTAAAAACCCTTAATTTTGCAGGGCGTGGAAGATTTTATCAACAGATGTCTGCACAGAGCGGCTGCTTCCTGTTTGTTAAGCTCTGCCTCCTAACCTCTCTTTCAGATCGTGACATGGGAGCTCGCCATCGTGCTCGTGCCCACTCAATCCAGATCATGAAGGTGCAGGTGATCGCCGCCAACAAGTGTCGCAGACCCGCCATCAAGCAGTTCCACGTAAGTCTTCCTCTCGCTGCCCTCCCTCATCAGGAGGCGGGACTCTCTCTGGGCTGCTGCCACCATTGTCAGCTCCAGCTTGAAAACCCGCCACACCAATGGCCAGATTCCTCTTCCAGGTTTCGAGTCTCCATCTTTAAACCTGGCGGTCATGAAGCTGGCGACAGACAACCGTTAGCGCCTTTGTTTGGCGCTTTAACGTCTGATCGTGTGACTTTTGTGTTTCCCTGCAGGACTCCAAGATCAGGTTCCCCCTGCCCCACCGGGTCCTGCGCCGCCAGCACAAACCCCGCTTCACCACCAAGAGACCAAACACCTTCTACTAAAAACAGCTGTATTTGTTTTTGTGCGGGAAATAATAAACGAATCGACCGAACAGCCGACGCCTCGTCTCTGTCTCCATCTTACTGTCACACAAACATCAAACGCTGAGCTGCCGGCGCTCAGTCCTCACATCACATTTAACCGTATTATGCCATTTGTATCATATTTGCTACATGAGTGTCTGAGAGCTCATCAACATGATCAATACTTGACATAATTTCAAAATGTTATGGACAAAACCTTTTTGGGGGTCTAAATTTCACATTCTTGTTAACAAAAAGTTGCCCAAAACACCCACTGTATCAACTGTGATGCAAAAAAAATCTAACAAAATATATCTTAAACAACATGATATAGCAAAACAATTGTTATGAAGGTTATTAAACATATGAATTATAATATTTCTTTGATGGGTTGGATTGGATTACAGGGTTAAAGAATAAAAAATGAAGCACAGTTTGAACAGCAAAATTACCAATAAAGTCCTGTTAGTACACAGACCATACTGTCCCATATTTATAGGGTAATTAAGTTTTTATTTTTATAAATTGATTCAGTGTGGTATGAATGGGGGAATGCCTTTGCTAAATATTCTCCAAAGCTGTCTGGCGGGCTGGTTCTGGAGCCCGGGCCTTATGACGCCCCTGATTTAAAGAGCTGAACTTTGACCCACCCTCTCATGTTTTTTATTTTATTTTTTATTTTTATTTTTACATGGCTTCAAACTTAACATAAATTAATATTCTGGAGCTAAAACTTTCATAAATAAAGGATGGTCTGCCTGGGTGTCAGAGGACCGTGAATCCAATTCTGATTTTAAACTTTTAAAGGTGTCTTACAAATGTAGAAAATGGGACTTCTTCTTGTTTGATATTTTCTCAGATGATGAACTGAAGCACTTTTATCCACCTTCTCTCTAAATCCACCAGACATGACATCACTGTGATGTTTGTGATGGTCACATTTTAGTTTTTGATGAATGTGATCAAACACCAATCAGCTGACAGTTTCTATTGGTCGAACCTTAAAGAGTGATGAAACTGCTGAGGCTGACGGGCAAATCAAATCCCAACAAATCCCTGATCTCTGACCTTTGACCCTAGGAGTAATTGTGAACTTGCTGCTCTTATGCTGTCTGTCCACACGGTGGCAGTGTTGTCCAGGACATGAAGTGTAGCTGAGCAGCGATTTCAAAGCTGCCACCTCAACTGATTATTGATTAGCTTAACCTTTGTGCTGATGAAGGCCACCTTCTCAGCCGACCTCAACCTCTAAACATTCAGAGCTCCGCCTGTCCAGATCTTTGTGCTGGATCTAATTTCCAGTTTGATGACATCAGGCCACACTCGAGATCATCAAGTGTGGATCGTAGCTGAGAGGCCCTGAAACCTGACAGGAATGAAAAGGAGAGACTTCCTAAACACTTTGTGTCGTCATGCTGTTTTCAAAGGTTCTGTATTTCTATGAAACTTACTCAATTGAAATTCTTCACAGTCTTTGGTGAGAATCTGAGGGACCTGCAGAAATGTGAAGGGTGAGAATGTGTGTTTGGTAGAGTGGCTCAGTGTGAATGTGGGTCCACTTCGGTTGTTCGGACTCGGCTGTAATCGTCCTCAATGTGGACTAACTTACAGAAAAGGAGTGAACTGGGCATGTGCAGAGAGGACCTCAGATAGCGCTGGAAAACTTCACCTTCATGAACATGTAAAATTGTTAGCTATACAGAGGGAGGCGGACAGCAGGAGGACGGCGGCGTGTTTTCCGTTATTTTTGAGCAGCTCCATGCACAGCACTGGTGACAGGAAGCTGGTTATAACTCCAGAAATGAATACCGCACAAAGCAGCTTAGTCTGTATGGCAGGGATTTTATTGTTGGTCTTAAAAGGCCGTTTGGTTTAAATTCTCAGGACTTCGAGCTCCGACTGCACACAGTTAAAGCTTCCCAGAGGAGCTCATTGGGAACGCCAAGCTGCCAAGAGCTCAGAGGCCCTTAAATGCTGCTGGCTGTTCTCTGCATGTTTGAAATACTGCTGATGGCTCTCACACAGAAAATAAGTGTAGGCAGAGAGGGGACGTCTGATACCAGCCTGCTGCAGGACCGAGCTACGGTGGCCCAGAGGTGCCAAATACTACAAACGTCAGAACTTTCCTCTGTTAATGATCTTATTTCCGAACGTTTAACTCACCGAGCATTAGCATCAGCTAGCTCTCCACTGAAACCATTAGCTCCAGTTTAAACATGTGTGACGCAGAGCAGCAGAAACATGCCTGGGTGGATGTTTGACCCCTCTCTCATAATTCATATAACGCCCAAGCATGCATTCTGTGTAAACTCAAAGGCTTGTGGGATTTAATTAAAATTAAATTACATTTTCTGACTGGGTTATCATGGAAAGCATGACAGCAGAGACATTTTTCAGCTTCATCGCAGGAAAAACAGTCAGCCTTTACAAAATGATTCTGAACCTGAAGAAATCAGGGCTGGAAAAATGATCCTACTTTCAAATTTAGGTGAAAAACAAACCTTTCATGAATCTAAAATATTTGAATGCCGATGTGAGCCTTGAAAGTTTACCCAGAATGCACTTTTTATTAAATATGGGAGAGGAAACGACAACATGGCAGCAGCCAATAATCACAGTGAAAATACAGTCGGCCTGTTAAAGTCTGAACAATTAAATAATTGCCAGAAAATTCCTTTTTTCTGAAAATGGAGTGGTTAATGAATCTTCATAAGAGTTTTAATTTAAAATGATAATTTTAATGTTTTAAAATGTATTGTTTGTAATGTATAGTGCAATTAAAACTCAAAACATTATTAAGGGGTAGTGAAAACACTGTGAAATCACAGTGTCATTAAGTTCATGTGTTTCAGCAGTCTGAGAGTGGCTGTGGTCCAGGCATCCAGCTGGTCACCTACCAACTGGAATATCAGTGGGTTGGTCCCCAAGTCCCTGAGCAGACCCCAGGTTGTCCCTGATGCTTCCATCATGTATAAATGTTGGACAACGTCCTCGGGCACAGAGGAAGTGATGTAGGAATGTGTGTGTGATTTGGTAAAAGAGTAGTGTAGAAAGTGCTTTGAGTGACAAGCTAAGAAGGAAGGAAGTGCTCTGATTTCTCTCCTCTGCTCACTGTTTCAGGTTGTTTTAAGCCCCGCCCCCACCACGCACACAATGAACAGATTCAATTCAATTTCTTTATTGTCCCACAAGGGGAAATTAGTTTAGCAGCAGGAGGATAAAAATAAACAGAACAATACTATAAAATAATAATAACAATAATAATGATAGAAAGTTCAAGGACAATTATTTGCCATTAAGGAGACAAGACACAGTAGGGATAAAAGAGACCTGGAGTCTTTTAGTCCTCCTCGGAGGTACTCTAAAACGGCGGCCGGAAGGCAACAACTCAAACTCACTGTGAAGTGGATGGTTCACACAATTAATAATAGAATGAGCCTTTCTGAGCACATTTCTATTGTAAATAGGGATGGGTATCGTTTTGGTTTTATCCGATACCGGTGCCAAACTGGTACTTTTGAAATGGTGCCGGTGCTTAAACGGTGCTTAAACCAGTGCTTACAGAATGGAGAACACAAAATTGGTCCAAAAACCTCTCATGTTCAGCTGTTTTTTTGTAAAAAGATAACAATGTTAGCCTTTTCTGCAGCTATGGGGCATATATGGTATCACTCTTGGCTGGAAGCAGTGCTTAAACAATGGAAAAAACACAAACTTTGTCCAAAAACCTCTCATGTTTAGCTGTTTCCCACTTTTTCTTTGGTCATTTTAGCCTTTTTGGCCAGGGTGAAGGGAGTATCTGCCATCAAACAAGAAGACAGCCGCATGTAGCTATGATGATGTTTGCTAGTTCACCTTACATGCATTAATGTAATAACGTGGTTAGCCTACTCAACATAAATTATACACGAACAACATTAAGCTACTCACGCAGAGAAGAACGGCTGCTGCTGCATCATCATCCGTCATCATTTCTGCTACACTGGCAGGGCTACGGGCCAGGACTCTCGTCTTTGGGTTTTTGGGGGATGATGCTAACTCCGGGTCCGATAACTGGCACCACACCCACAGTAGATGTGCTCGGTGTGAGGTCTCGCAGCAAGCTATCAAATACGCACATTTCTCGGCTTTTAAAAAAAACCCGCTATGCGTCGCCAGGTGTTTCATCGGATTTGAGGTGTTACCTCCTTTGACAGTATCACAGTATCAGCTTAAAGCACTTGTTGCAGGCTGCTGAGTTTGCATCTTTTGCTGTGAAGTACAGCCAGACTTTTGACCACTTCGCCTTGGGCATTTTTAATCTGTAGCTCTGCTCTAAAAGAACGTACGTACCTGGACCCGCCTACTATCCTCGGAAACGTAAACTGATTGGCTAGAATTCAAAGTGTATGACATCTCAGGGGAAAAAAGCACCGAAATAAAGCACCGAAATGTGCGCTGCTTTTCGGTCTGGTTACTACCGTTTATGTCAGAACCGGTGCCATCATGGCACCGGATACCGGTACCCATCCCTAATTGTAAATGGCCAAAAGTTCATCTTGCCAGCGCCCTGAAATTTTGCTAGCAGTTTTTACCAGAAGTCCCAACTGATTCTTATTCTTCACCGTCAGGTTACCAAACCAGGCAGCAATACAAAAAGACATCACAGATTCGATAAAACGATAGAGCACAAGAATTGAAGTCAAGACAGCCTGTTACTGTGTTATACTGTTGTATTAGTCTGTTACAGTATTATCCATTAGCCATCTGCACCATCATCAGTCTGCTTAGCAGTAAAGCTGCGGAGCGTGACCTCAGGTCAGGTTATTTATCCTGTACTGGCAGCAGACGTGTCACTCTGGGCTTTCTTCCTGTTTTCTGGTGTTTTTCAGCCCAAATGATTCATTAAGAAAAGAACCTGCAGCTCGTCTCAGGATTAAATCACTGATGTGTGCTGCTGTTGCAGAGTTTCATGTTAGCTGTTTGCTTCCTGCACACTGAGGGGAATCCTGAGGCTCTGACCTGACCACAGTCTGGTCTTGGCCTCAGCCAGGTTTACTGTTCTGCGGCCTGGGCCGACAGCTCGAGGTGGCCGGGAGGCTTTGTGGATCCCCAGCCAGCCAAAAACTCTCCGCAGGTACAGAGTGGCAAAGCCTCAAACCACAAAATCCACAGGGCATAAAGGCTTAGTGTCAGGGCTGCAGGTGGAGACGCAGGAGTGAGGCGGAGGTGGAGAGGGTAATTATGCTGTGGTGGCAGTGCTGAGTCCTGACCTCTATGCTGTCCTTGTGTTTGGGACTGAACAGCTCATCAGAGGGATTCATCCAGTGCTATGAGTCCTCCAGGAGCTCACGAGGTTCCCAGTGAGCCTGCAATGATCTTAAAAACCTCGACATTCATGTGAGAAGTGTCAGTGTTCTTTTACCTGACGCACTGATTGTTCTCACCTGTGTTGGTAACGATTACCTGTCCTGCTCCTTCTGTCTCATTTTTACAGTCAGTCTGTTCCTCGTGCAGATTTGTTTAGTTGAATTTGTTTGTTTCAGTGATGGTTTCAAAACAATCTGACACTAACAGCGACACTCATCACATCTGGGTGGGTTTAGGATGAAGGTCCTGGTGGTTTGATCCCCAGCTGCTGACTCCAGCTAGTAGGATGTCAACGCTCTGGAGGGGATTTAGCCTGAGATAGATGTTTGATCCCCGCTGAAATGAACTGAAGATGAATATAATGACTAAGCATCGTCTTTTATCGTCGTCAATAAAAAAGCTCAAATGCAATCCCCCATATGAGGACACATGGTCACAGGAGGTCAAAGGTCAACCTTTAGATGCACGCAGGTCCTCACCCACTCCACACTGAGTTGTCTCCTGAGGTCACTCCACACTGGTGGATTACAGTGGTGTTTGGTATGTGAAGGCATTCTGAACTGTTTGTGGATCAGCTGAAGGACTTACAGATTAAACTGAGCTGTGGCAGTAAGAGACGGTGGGATGGAGAAAGGCGAGCAACTATGGGAGGCGTGATTGCAGTGGAGCAGCAGAACGAGAACTTCCTGTGCAGGACGAGCGATGAGACTGGATTCACAGCGTCTCCCTGGAAGCACCAGTATGCTGTAGTATTCTTTAGAACCTGGAACTAATGGGAACCTTTCCTGGAGACAAAAATATTTAAAGCTGAATGAAAATGACTTGAAGCTCAGCCTCAGATGGAGCATAAACTTCAGAGCAGCACGAAGTGTTTCGGCCCTCTGCTGAGCTCAAACATCACACCATCGTTAACTTCACACAAACTGAAAGTCTGAGTAGGACTTTCTGGCAGCTCCTTGCCCACCTGAGGCCGTCACACTGCAGGCCTGCAGGTCGCCTTACATAAATCCAACATGGCCACATAAAATCATCAGCGAGCAGCAGCCTGAGAGTACTCAGAGTAATTACCCCTCACTGAGGCAGAGCTGGCTCTTAAATAATCTCCCCTACACTTTGAGGGGAGGTCGGGGACTTTCCCCCGCGGTCCGCCTGCAGAGAAAAGACAGCGCACGCTCCAAACAAAGAAGCACCTTTCTTCGCTGCCGGCTCAGCTATCGGCAACAGGACCGCAACCCGCTGACTCAGGCTTTGATTGACGGGCTTTAAGTTTTCTCCAGCAGGAGAAAGGAGTGCGCTGACCAGGACTGAACCCAGACCACGTTCTGCCGCCGCTGCACAGGAATGTGCTAAAAGCTCCGTGCTCAGCAGCCAAACACTTTCCATCTTCCACTTAATGCTTCTCCAAACCTCCCACGAATGTTCGGAGCCGTCGGAGCCAAAACGACATGTAATCACAAAGATCAACAAAGCTTAACAGCTTCTACAGAACACACACACACACACACACACACACACACACACACACACACACACACACACACACACACACACACACACACACACACACACTCACTGCAGAGTTCTCTGCAGACTTTGTACCAGTTTAAACTCATTCTTTCAGTGTAAACAGCAACACCTGATGGCCAAACCCTGCAGTTGACTCACAGGACAAACGTGTTTTAAAGTGTCGGATATTCACATGAAACCTTTTAAGGATTTAGGATGGCAAACATGTGGAAACAAATGCCTGGGAGTCATAAGCTCAGAAGGTGACCCCACATGCTGTGAGGCTCGTGCACAGGTTTGAGGACCTTTATTTCCTCGATAAAATAAAAGCACAATAAAAGCTGAAAAAGCCCCACCCACCCCTAAAGTTGCACCAGACCTCCTCCTGTAACCCGTGTGAGATTTGAGGATCACTGGGCCCTTGCATCTTTTCCAGTAGTTGCACGTTACTCCCACAGGGGGCGGTGCAGACTGTTCCACAGATTTATCGTAACCTGATGACATCACTGTTATCCCAGGTGTCAACTCGCTCACAGGTGAATCTGTTCTTTTTGAAGCATCAGTGTTAGCGTGTTAATTCTGTGGAGCCATCTGTTAGCAGCCCATCTGTACAACCAGTGAAAAAAATTGTTGAGCTTTTATTTTGAAGTTATTTAAATGTTTATTTGAACTTGCCTAAACACTGAACATGTTTTCTTTTCTAAAAAAGATTTATGACCAATCACAGCAGTCTATTTCACATTGACTAACACCTGTTAAACCTGAAGAGAACGTCATGGGTCAGAAGTCGTTCTGCAGACACCCGACCATACAATATTCTAGAGATTACGCTGAGTTTTGCAATAACAATCACATTTTTCTGCTGCAGATTTTGTCCTCACAGTTATCTGTCTGTTTTATCAAGTAAGATTATGTTTTTTTTCTGCTAAATGAGACATCAGATAAACAAACTGTCACTAAAACCTGCTGTAAGACAGTCAGTCTGCAACCAGTGTGTGATTGAATAAATGTCAACGAAGCAATTACATGCAATCTTTTTCTGATAATACAGCAATGAACAGTGACAAATCAGTGAAAATCATGTAGGTGAAGCTGTGTACAAATTTAATTATTACATGTGTGCTCAACAGCCTTTCTGATCTACAGGAATGTAACCAGAGTTAAGTCGAGTCCACTTGAATGGTCTCACTGACACAGACTCACTCACTCATGAGTCTGCAATCTGTCTGTATTTATAAACCAGACAGTAATCTCTCTGAGTGACTTCAGTCTGAGCTATGCTAGTTGCTCAGCTAACGCTGTCTCAGGATGTTGGTGAGGCCCTCTGTTCATAATATTTCCTGAGTATTTTTGTTTATTTAACAGAACACTGATATTTGGTGTCCCTGTATCGAGACAATATCAATAAATGAATATGGTGCTACTGTGCTGTATGGATCGCCACCCCTTTCAGGTTATTTGATCTTTTGTTTTTATGTCTGTATCTGCGTGCAGACTCGAGCCAGCTGCTAAATCATCTGTTTGAACTCTGTATGATCTCTTATGTTTGCCATATGTCATTAGCGTGAAGTTCTTCAAGCTAGAAGTTGTTTTCATCATAACCCTTTTGTTTTGTCTTTTAGAAAACAGACATTAGAAAACTGAGGATTACTTCGTGTTCATTGGGCAGCTTGTTGTTCCTTACTTCCTGCTCCTCTGTAACTCTACCATGACCATAACCTCCAAAATGATCATCATGTTTCATTCAATCTGCGACCAGAAACCCATCACCTGAGAAGGACGCTCATTTTCTCTTAGAAGGCGAGCTCTATACAATCTGAGCAGAGGAGTTCCCCCCCCTGGACATTACAGAGAATTCAGGTTTGAGGCTTCACCTTTACTTTTCACGAGCCACAACAAGGGTTTTCATGAATATAAAATAATCTGAACTTTCACCTAAGGTCAGGGTGATGAGGGTGATGATACTGCTCCAAAAACATTCCTCTGATGCCATCGCAGCAATATGCAGAGTCGGCGTTTGAAGTTCTCAAGCCTTCACACTGTCAGACATGGAACTGCTTGTTCGCTTCGTCCTCATCAGATCATAAGTTCTGATGAGAGAAACTGTCAGCGCTGTCAAACCAGAGGACATAGAGGAGGCTTTATTCCCCAAGAGGATGCTCACAGGAAGCTGGAGGGGGCAGGGCATATCTACAGTCATGCACCTGAAAACACAACAAGGGAAACCAAACAGATTCCTGCCTTTGTACGAAAACAGTCTGAAAGGTGAAGTAGTGAAGAGGGTTTTACACACTGAAGCAGTGATTGGTGGAATGGAGTCAGGTGAGTGTTTGGGAGGGAAACAGGGCAGGTGTTAGAGGATGAGGTAACGTGTAAACTGAAAAAAGTGTTAACTTCATCCTACTCCTTTTTGAGCATAAACATTGTGTAGACAGAGATTTTGAAGAAAACTTGATGTTTTTAAGTTTTTCTTTTCCCTTGTTATATCAATTATATTTACAAGTTTGAAATAACATCATTCTATCTATATGTGTGTGACGTTGACTTTTTTACTGAACAGAATACATTTTATCTTGCACTCTGGACACAATAAGTCAACACTTTTGACTCAGTCTTACAGTCACCACATGTTCTTAATGATTCCTTACATTAATAATAATTCATTTTAGAAGATATTTCTTTCTTCTTCTTTTTTTTTAAATCTTTTTGTCTGTTAATACAAATATTTTAAATATTTTAAAATCAAAATGGTTATTTTTTAATTTTAAAATATAAAGTATCTATAAAGTTGCATATATCATAATTTATTTTTTTCAACTGAATTTCTGTTTTTCATGAAATTTTCTTCTTAATCATTTTAATTTTTTTTTAACCCACTGGGATACAGCCCCAGTGAATGATTTTGTTTTTTACCATGCCAGGTTTGAATAAAATGTGTTTTAAAGATGCTGTATTTATACTTTGACATATCCCTACTTTTAGATTTTAGTCTCATACTTTTAAATCTTATTTGGTGACTTTAATGTTCTACTCTATTTTATTTTCATTTGGTCACATTTTTTTATTTTGACCATTTTAAAGATTTTTTTAAATTCATAACTCTTGATTAAAATTCCTCCTGGTGGAGGAAAAGGTTCCTCAGTATCCTGGGCTGTTTTATTTTTTATTATTTTGGCATACAGGCTGGAGAGTGCGGTTATTCCCCTGTAATAACAGTTATAAACACAGAGCTCCACTTTCTGTAATGGAGTGCAGTTCATTAAGGAGCTGGTTGCTTCTTCCTCTTCTTCTTTGGTGGCCTGGATACGTTGGTGTTGTTGTTCAGGTCTGCAGGACGCGTGCTCACACTTCAAACAGTGGCCAGTTGTTGTTGGAGAGTCCTCAGCTGGACGCCGGCTTCGTGTCTGTGCAGCAAGGAGTTAATCAGCGTGGCCTCGTTACAGGACAGGATGTTGGTTTAAAGACACAAATGTCAACAGACACTTAAGTGCAGCTCGTTAATTCCATTAACTTTCGTGAAGGTGTGGGTTTGTTCAGCTAACTGGGCTGAATTATTCAATTTGTGCATTTTGGAGGTGATGTTTGGACAGCTAATGTGTGGAGGACATTTTCCATAAAGAGAAGAAAGACAGAGTTCAGAGAGTAAAAGGAGCTGCAGATAACTATAGTTCATGGCTGCAAGTTCGCAAACACATTTTGATTTAATCAGTGAAGGGATGAAACAGACCACCATTGCTGGAGTCCGGCATTAAACAGTCAGTCAACACTTTCAACGGAGAAACCCAGAAACACAAACTCACAAAGTCTTCCTGCTCTCAATTTAACTTAAAAACTAATATCTGAACAAAAAACACACAGCTATTAACCTCATGCTGAAGGTATTCACTTTTTATTTGTATTTTCTAAATTTTATTTAACGTTCTGAAGGAATTTAACAAACCCTCAGAAACAATGCTGTATCATCCAAAAAATGTACACTGTATATAAAAGATGGACATAGCCACCAGTTTCTGCAGTCCCGTCTCTAAGTTTTATTTGGATCCTAAGTTTTTCCAGTTTTATCCTGCTGAGCAGTAATCCTGAATTTGTGTCCATCTACTTAAAAAAACCCCATTAAACATTAAAAAAAACCCATTCATGATTATTACAGTGGTCCCTCATTTATTGCGGGAGTTACATTCTAGAAATAACCCGCGATAGGTGAAATCTGCAAAGTAGCTAACTTTATATTTTACAATTATTATAGATGTTTTAAGACCGTAAAACCCCTCACTACACACTCTATACACTTTTCTCAGACAGGCACGAACATTTTCACACCTTTCTCTCTTGTTTAAACACTCTCAAAGTTCAAACCTTCGTAGAAAAAAGTCCAGTATTATAGAATGAAACCAAAAACCCTCGGTTGCCTTTGACGGTGCAAAACGTTTCGTCGACATTGCTGTGTTTGTTGGGGAGAAAACTTACAGACATACAGTACAGCACTTCAGAGTCACTGCTAGCGATCAAAGATTTAAATGTGACAAGCTGTACTGTACAGGAGACACGACACGAGATTGATTGACAATGGTCTACAGCCAATCAGGTTGCAGAACACAATGTGCTGTAAAAAAAAAAGAAAAGCATGCAAAATTGCACAAAACAATTCAGCGAAACAGCGAGCCACATTGTAGCAAAGGACCACTGTAGTAGCAGACTGATCAAAGAGGCCACGCTCTCTTTAATGCTGGTCAGTTATACATAGATGTATACAGATGTACTGAAGGGGGAAATTATCTATGGAGACCAAAGACTTTTTGCTTGAGACTGTAAACATGTTTATTTCTCCTGTAAAGCTGTAACAGTTTCTGGGGACTGATTCACTGCTGGAGCCTCTTTTGGACATCAGAGGAACTGCAGGTTTTTTAATTCATGTTTAAGCTGCAGGTCTGTCTCTCTTTAAGTTGTTTTCAGGCACACTGTGACCTTTAAGTTTCAAAGTGAACATGACGGCTCTCAGCAGCGTGCTGTGGTGGATTTACAGCTCCTCTCTCTCCTCCATGACGTTTCTGCAAACTGGAGACGGCACCAAACTCTGAGCAGCAGACAGAAACCGGCTGAGCAACAAAAAGCTATTTTTTAGCAGAGAACTGACAGCTGGGAGCACATCTGCCCACCACACCCTCACTCCTTATGTAACGCTGACAGCCCAGTAGGACAACCTCCAGCCTCTGACACTTTGAACAGAAGCTGCTGAAAGAAAAGGTTTTAATGCCATTTTTAAACTTATTTCAAACCCACGTTCCCCTTCTCTTTAATGTCTTTAATCCAGAGCTTTCAGCTGAATGATTTACTGTGAAGGTTTCCTCTAACTGAGGCATACATCAAAGCGACTCCAGGATGAAATAAAGCTCCTGTGACATGTCTGGAAGTCCAGACTGGACTCAAAGAAGGAGCCTGACGCCGTTTCATCGAGTCCACACTGAGGTAAAGTATCTGGAGACAGTCGAAGACCTCTGCTTCCTGTCTCCACTCAATGGACTCCTGTGTGTGCCTGACAATAAAGGATGAAGGTTACAGGCTGTCCACCCTCCACTTCATCATCCTCTCAGTGCTGGAACAGATAAGTTTCTCAGAACTCTAAGCTGCATGGAAAATTGAAGTTTTGTACTTCTGTGGCCAGTATCAGGAAGTCAGGAGGAACTTTGTCAATGTTATTCATCATCTGAAGCTCTTTGAGGTTGTTTTGTTTCTACAAGACAGAAAAGTCAAAGCCATTTTTATCCTCCCAGGAGGAGAATCATTAGGTGGCAAAACATTTGCCTGCTGGGTCACCCAGAAACACCTGTGTCACCAGAAGTGAACACAATTTATTAAACTGTAGTGCAGGGGTAGGCAACTCCAGGCCTCGAGTGCCAGTGTCCTGGAGGTTTTAGATGTGTCCATGATCCATCACAGCTGATTTAAAGGGCTAAATGGCTCCTCCGCATTTCTTGAAGTTCTCCAGAGGCCTGGTAATGAACTAATCATTTGATTCAGGTGTGTTGACCCAGGGTGCGATCTAAAACCTGCAGGACACCGGCACTCGAGGCCTGGAGTTGCCTACCCCTGCTGTAGTGTAGTCATTACGTATTCTTAGCGGCATTGTCTCAGAGTACACATGATCGAATAGTGATTGGTACCTCACAGCCTGCAGTGTGTGATACTGGAAATGTTGGTACTGGTCCAATACCACATACATACTGGGTCAGTATTACAGATACCAGTACCGATACTTTTAACCTGTGAAGAGAGTGTATGCTGGGGAGATCAGTGCGTCATGATTTATGAAATGAATCATCAATCTGCAAAGGCTGAACACATTTTAATGATCACTAAATCATTGTGACTTTTACTTTCCACAACGAGTTCAACAAAACGCACCTTTCTGCTTTTTATTTTTAAACTGTTGTTTGTGGACCTGAGTGTAAATGTATGCCTGTCTGTAAAGCACTTTGGGTCACCTTCTGTTCTTTTAATCTGCTATAGTCTATAAGTAAAATAAACATGACAGTCAATACAAAAAGGCTCAGACATTTTTTATATTGCATTTTTAAGTTACACTTTTCTTTCCACTAAGATCCTGTTCTGCTAATTTCGATCTAATAACAATACCAGAGTTGGTAGTGATGCTACTGCAGTGTGGAATGATCTGCCAACCTGTACCCTATTTGTCAAATGCCTAAATTACCTTCACAAAATTTTCAGAAAACTTGACCTCTGACCTTAACATTCGGGTCAAGGTTGCTAATAGTTGAATTGGTCTTTAGGTTTTAGTAATCGCCACTCCTTGAGTTATCGTGTTCATAAAGTTGCGTGTCCACATCGCCCACTATGTGACAACAGTAAAGGCATAAAAATGTGATTTTAGAAAGTGAGCAGAAATGCTCTTTGTTTTCTCAGAGAGCCAAGCTGCAGATACTTATCTGGGCACAAAGTGAGAGATGGAAAATCACTTATTTTACATGAAAAAGTAATGAATGTGCAACAATGACGCAACCTGAAGGTGATAATCACTGCGAGAGAGAAAAAGTTAATCAGAATCCCAAAACTGGAATGTGAAAACCTGCGCAAGAAACTGTTGAATGTTTGGGTAGATTTGATTTGTGGCTGCATGTTGATTATACTTAGAGTGGAGAGGCCGCTGGTCCAGATGACACACCTGTGCAGGTATGGAGATCTTTCCTGGAGTGAGAAGATGCCTGAGGACACCTGTGACCAGGTTCCTGGTTCAGTCTCTTTGTGTTATGGATTCTGTTAAGGATTTCTTCCTTCTCTCAGTGAACTGCTGTTCATGGGGAAGTCTCTGATAGTTAAGCTCTCCTCTCCAATATTTTTGTCTTTACAAATAAAGCAAACTGAGTTGACTTTGTCCTCGATAAATAAAGACGGTACTTTTCTGACACATTTTACACCACAAAGATATAAAATCTGGCACTTTGACAAAAGAATAAAAGATGATGGTGATGGCGCTAGACAAAGGACAACAAAGACAAAATCCAAGCTAAAAAGTGAAAAGAAAAATAGTGCAAAGCAGTAAAAGGCAGAAAAGAAACAATGGGCAAAAGAGAAGAGAGACCAAAACAAAAAGGTGTGTAGGACAGCGGAGCTAAAGGGTCCATAAGATGCTTAAAATGATGGAAAACAGAAAAAAAATAATTGTAATAATTGTAAACCATGCGAAACTGCGACAGAATGGTGCAATAGACATGGAAAGGCATAAATATGCCAGAAACAGCACAAAAACTGGACCAAGTGTGTAAAGCACAACATGGTCACATCAAAGGGGTGGACATAAGTGTTTAGAGTAAAAGTGTAGATTGCCACTGAATGTCAGATTGCTGCATTTTTACTTCATTCCTCATAAATAAAGCTCAACATTAGAAGGAGACAGAGAAGGAGAAGAGATCTTAGTTGCAGTTTTCTTTTGGACACGTTAACTCAAGGACCTGGACGTAATCGCTGCCTCCCATTGGTGTTCCTTCCACAGTCACGGTCATCAGAACAAAGTACTGATTGATCCCAGCTGCTTCCAGGATGCTCATTGATCACTTCTGTGTTCCTGGAGCAGCTCAGAGATTTAGCGGCTGAATGATGAAGCAGCAAAATCCTCGACGGAAACGGGCTATTCATCCTGTGGCTGTTTGAACTGTAGGAGCTCTGTGAGGCTGAGAGCACGAAGAAAATAATTAGAGGTGGGTTTTCGGTTCAGGGAGAAGTGGAAATAATGATGCAGGAGTCTGAGTTTTCTCACGGCTGCAGACCCAACATGATTCAGGCTGGAAAATGCAGTGATCTGCTCGAAGGACTCGGCTCTTAAAGCAAATTTAATCTGACTGTAAATCTGCATCTCTGGACGAAGGAAAGCAGCACAGTGATGGTTTTTAATTCATCATGTTTATGAATCCTGAACATTTTTACCTGCTGGACAGAAGAAACGAGGATGAGGAAGCTACACAAAAAAATTAAAACATTTCCAAACAATTAAAATGATGCAGAATGGGAAAAAAATGAAAACATAAAAGGAAACGAGGAGATTTAAATCTGTGGACTGGAGATCAGAAACACCGACTCGCGAGGCCAGCAGTTGAGCTCAGTGTGTGTGTGTCTCCATTTCAGTCAGTTAACGCCACTATGAAGACAAAAGTTCCTCCAGTATGGCCTTGCTGTTGGGCTGTCAGACTTTGTCCTGTTGAGTTGGACTCTGATTAGATTTCAGGATAAGGCAAGTGGGTGCCTGACAGTTTCTATCTTCAGTCTTGTCCTAATGATTTCGCTGTCGGGGGTCAGCGAGTCCCCGGGCCCGAGTCGGAGTGCCTGAGCCTCTCCCTGCTCACAATCAAAACAAGGAAGAGCAGCTTTCAGCGCCACGCCCAGAGAAAGCAACCCGAGCCAGGCTGGATCGCACACATCGCCCTGATGCCAGCATGGAGCTCAGATCAGAGCTCAGATACGCCGTCCTGATGCTGCAGATTAGGCTGCAGTTACGTGTCGTCTGTAGCAGCATGAACTCCATGCTGGATCAATTCTGTTTCATTTTTCTTTGAATTGTGAAATTATTCCTCAGTTTTACCTACAGTGGAGCTTCTCTTCATTGACTCATGATGTTGTTGTTTTTTCTTTCCTTATGTGCTCAAATTTACACTTATTATTTATTTCAGTGTATTATTTACACTGAGCTTTGACTTTAGGGCAAAATGATGCAAAACATGAACTATGAAACTCAATGGCTGGACAGAGCAAGAGCATAAGAGTTAAGAAAAATGGTGAAAACAATGGGGGAAAGTAGAAAGAGATGGAAAATGAATGAAATACTTGCAAAAATTGGGAATGAAAAAAAAAAAACCAAAAACTAAACAACTGACAGACACCAGACAAAAGAGCCTAAAAATACTCAAAGATTTTCAGTTTACAGAAAATTGGAAAAATGTGCAAAATAACAAAGCAGGAGAAAACATGTCAAAAATAGCAGGAAGCTGGGAGAAAAAAAATGGAACAAAAATTTGTATAAATAAAGACAAGAGTGCAAAGAAACAGGACACAAGCTAAAGAAAGATGGAATAAAAGTGGTGCAAAATCCAGGACAAAGAAAACCTGAAAATGTTCTAATCTAAAATCAAGAACATGAATGGGGGGTGCGGGGAGACAGGACGCTAAACAAACGCTCAAATATCTGATTAACGTTCACTGAGGGAGGAGGCAGCAGTCTGGCAGTCGCCTCATTTCTCTGCTAAAATTAGAAAGATGAAGCATAAAGTGGGCAAGGAGCTCGTTAGGATGATAAATTTAGAGGCTCCAAGATTTGAGGAGGAAGACTCTCTCAGCGCTCTTCACTAATGGAAGCCGCCTCCACCCTCCGACTGTCAGCAGGAAGTCAGTTTGTCTCTTCTTGTAAAATATCAGAACAGAAGATTATCGGACGATCAGAAGATTTAAAGGCTAAACATGTTGTCTGATTTCACCACAATGAGCGACTGAGGCGTCACGTACAGTCTGTCCTGTAGAAAAGATAAATAAAAACACAGTTTACAGTAAACCCTCACACAAATGGTAGATCAGTTCTGTCTGCAAATTCATATTTACTTTTTTGTTTACCCTTTTCCATTCTTTCAAGTTCAAGTTCAAGTTCAACTTTATTGTCACTTCAACCATATACAGTTTAAAAATACACAGTGAGGCGAAACAACGTTCCTCCAGGAACCAAGGTGCTACAAGACAAGTTAGTGCAAAAAAAATAATAATATATAATATATCTAGTAATAATATTGTGCAAAAGAGCATTTACAGGTTGGTGTGTGCGATGGTTTGGTGGTGTAGGTCAGTGTGTTTGCGCTTGTGTTGGTTTATCTCTCTCTCTCATATATATATATATATATATATATATATATATTAGGGGTGCAACGATACACAAAATTCACGGTTCGGTTCGATACTTTGGTGTCACGGTTCGATATTTTTTCGATACAAAAAATGTTCATGCATTTTTAATTTGTCATTTATTAAAATTATAAATATATATTTTAACTCAAAAGTACAGTTTTTAAATTTAACCCTAACCCTTGTGCGTGTTTTTTATTTTGACAGCGAATGCGCACCTGCGGACCACTTATGTGCAGCCCTGGTTATTTAGCTCATCATATTGCAGCCACAGAAATTCTTTTGTCCATGAAACCATAAAGCTGCACTTTCTTTTTGACTTTTATTGTCTGATTTGTCATAACTTCTCCGTATTGTGGTAAGCTTTTCTTTGGCTGTCACTTCTTCACCCTGATCTGTCTTATTTGGCTCAGCAGAACTGAAATGCTTTTACACACTCACTCACATAAGCTCAGCGATTCTCTGCGCGATCAACCTCTCACATGTTTAAGCTGCGGGAGATTTCACTTGTCATGTTTGCATAGTAAGCTAACGATTAATAAGACGATGTCAGAGGAATTGGTGCCCAAATTATCATCACTCACAGATCAGTGCTGTCGCTCTCTATACACAGTTCGCACGATTGCAAAGTGAAAGCAAAAAAACAAGCGCAAATTCAAACGCGACTTCAATATGTCACATATTGACAGTGGCTCACCGATGCCAATGACATAATTACCCAGCTACATTTCCGAAAGAGTGCAAAAGCATTGACATATATTTTTCCTACAATAGCCCGACGGGCAGGGAAGAGATAGATTTTGGTACCCCGACTGAAAAAATCGCTAGCTCCGGGACGTCGGGCTAACGATATTGCGAGCCCTGTATCTGATTGAGGAATCACTCATCTTTGGAAAAGAGAGTTTATTACAGAGAAATGTCTCTTTCTAAAATAAAAGCTATACTATCCGCTTCTTCTGGGCTATATTCTCAGCAGCATAAGGAGAATCATGTGCTAACAGCTGTCTAAATGACTCGGCTAAAGTTAGTAGCATGCTTGCTTGTTTTTTTTCTGCTTCCACTTGTCTTTGCACTACGATGATGTCGGCGTAAATGTGCAGTCATATTCGTTGTGTTCCCACTAGTGCTTTCAGGTTAATCTCGTTGAAATGACCTTAACGCCACAACACGCCAAATCTCCGTTAACGAGCTACCGCCGATCACTCCGTGCATGGGGCTAGACGGCCAACACGTTAACAAGCTAACTGCGCTAACACACTAGTTCACACCAATGTAATTGAGCATTGCATGCCACATTCAACATACTGTTTTACTTTAGTCCATGACTCGCTTACCTTCAGGGTCATACGTCACATGAAAACCAAAATAATTCCAAACGCCAGATCTGAATGACGTTCAATTTGCCTGTTGCAAGGAGAGCTTAACTTCTGTCTTGCTAGCTTGCCCTGCGCTCTTCCTTCTGACTATGCTGTCTGTGTTGAGCGCTCAGTGGATCTGCGCTCGACAGTGCAGCCTAGGCGGAGTAGTCGAACACAGATTCACTGAGCGCTCAACACAGACAGCATCGTCAGAAGGAAAGTTGATAAAATAAATTACAAATGTTGTATTGTTCGATACATATGCGTACCGAACCGAAAGCACTGTATCGAACGGTTCAATATCGATACGAATATCGTTGCACCCCTAATATATATATATATATATATATATATATATATATATATATATATATATATATATATATATATATTCAGAGTAGCTAATGAACCTCAGTTCATTTTTTATACCTTTTCCCATACTTTTCTATAACATTAGATTCAATATTTAGGCCTTTTTCTGGGATTAATCTTCACTAGTTTTCACAAAGTTTATTTTTGGTTTTGATTATTTTAACCAAGTGTTGATCTCATTAGTTTACTTTTTCACATTTTTTAATTTTCTCTTTTAAAATTAATTATCATGTGACAACCATTTTTTAAACAGATCTATTTGAAATCAATCATATCACACGTAAATTAAATATATATTTGCTCATTTTTTTCAGGATGGCTTTTTATTTTTATCTTTTTATTTTTTTTTAAATTGACTGTTTTCTTATTATTTTGTATTTAGGAATACATTCAGAGCAGCTAATGAAGCTTATATGAAACAAAAGTTTCAGAGCGGCCTGCTTCCAGTTTCTGAGGTCAGAGGTGAAGTATTTCTGGGATTTCTTTTGTGAAACAATCAGCTGCGGCCTTTGACCTCTGGCTCTACGTGCCTTTCGTTGTGGTCTCTGCTGGGCGTGTGCCCTTAGCTGTCATCGGGCGCCTCACAAACTGTAATGAACGATAAAAGAACTCCTTATCATCTCATCAACCAATCAAATCAGAGTCTTTAGCATGATGTCATCCTCACAAAGGGGTATTAATAAACTTATTTAAACATCGTGTGATGGAGAGCTCATATCTAGCAGAGGATTCATATCTGCACTCGCCTACTCGATGACACGCTTACATAATGCTGGCCAGGCTCATGATGTGGGCTTTATCTCCCTCTGTGGCATCTGCAGGTAGAGGCAAACAGGTGGAAACAGGTTGTGAGTGTGCTTCCTGTCACGCTCACAACCTGTTTCTAAGTTGTGATGCTCTAAAAATAAACCGAAACAGGCATTTAAAGATTCATGTTTCTCGGTTTGAAGCTGAGCGACGACAGGAAGGTTTTAGTGTCAGCGTGAGGCAAACAGGAAGCAGGAAAATAACAGAGGATCATTATGAAGTCAAACACATCATAAAGACAACAAAACAGCTGCATGTTTATTTTATGGAGTCCATACAGACTGACACCGATTATTTTAAAAACACCACCAAAGGTTAAACTTACACATTTGCAGACAGAAAACTCTTTGAGTTTGAGGAGACTTGTGATATGTAATGCCTTTACACCTATTCTTAATGCTGACATTCAAACTGACCAACTCATTTTGCAGGACACCAGAACTGAATACACAACAACATGGGAGCAGTAACCTCAGACACACAGCTGCACACTGCGTCGGCTCAGTCGTCTCCCTGAAATGATCCCTCTGCCTCAGATGTAGTCCCGACTCCGCTAACAAGAGCTCAAACTGCCCTACTGACATCCTAAAATATGTACGAAAGCAGCTGTGACGCAACCTCCACTACTGGTCCAAACAGGGAAATTCTCGCTGGTGCTATATTCTCCTGTACATGTTACACGACAAATTCACATCTATAAAATTCATATATATATTTTAAAACATGCTCAGTGTGAGCCTTTTTTCTCTCTGTCATGAGTAAGTCTACTCTGCGTCCTGTTTCAGTTTATATGATGGTTACCTACTCACGTGCTTCACTGCGTTCTTAATAATAATGTATACTTTATTGATCCCCGTGGGAAATTCCTCTCTGCATTTAACCCATTCACTCAGTGAAGCAGTGGGCAGCCACTGCAGTGTGTAGGGACAGTACCTTGCTCAGGGGTACCTCAGGATAGCCATTCAGTGGATTCGATCCCCCGACCATGGGGCCACCACTCTACCTACTGAGCTATCCCTCTCCCCCTTAGTTCCCTCCTTTGGTCATGTCCTTGTTATTGTCCTGATTGGTTTCACTTGATCCTTGTTATCCAGCTATTTGATCATTTTCTCCTGTTGGTTCCCTGGTTTTTGTTTAACAGTGTTTTGGTGTCTCCTGCCACTCTGTCTCCTGCTCCACCATAGTTTGTTATTTTTCCAGTTGCTTTTATACATCTGGACACTGCCTCCTCATGTGAACCTTTTAAAAAACTGTAAAAATCAAGTTGTGTTTTTGTTCAAAATCTAATTGATTAAACCCCGGATGCGCCTGTGCTTACTGGAGAATTGTTAAGTGGGTCAAACATATATAGTATATAGTGGGTCAAAATAAAAACCTCATGCAAACTGCTTTTGAAATGTTCCCTGTGTGAGATCAAGACCAGAATCAAAACCAAAGCTTAAAGTTTAAGAACTTTCCTGTAAAAACAGCATCTACATTTTAAACAGCAAACCTCTGACTCCAGGTAGACACAAAGACAAACCTGTGCACATTTATGTCTGTTTGAGGCAGGCAACAGAAGCTGTAGATATGTACCAAATGTGGCGGTCAGTTCAGACTTTATGGAGGTACCTGCTGGGACCCAGAAACACAAGAAAACATCTGGACTTGAAAGGCGTGACTGAATCTGAGCTGATTGCCCCTGCAGACGCAGACCTCTGGATGGTATCTGAAGCAGGTTTTACTAATAAGGCTGAGAAGCTGAGGACGTTGTGCCTCCTGTTAATCACCATCGGCCCAGATGAGGTTTTGTCAGAACATCTGCAGACCAAACAAGAAGCGTCCTGCTGCAGCCGCTCACTCATTGTAGAGCAGAAAGAAAAAGAGCAACGGCCTGAAAGTACGCTGTTCAGCTGGCCTCGGCGGTCAGAGCAGTGACGGCCGAGCCGAGGATCCCCGCTCACCACGGCTCCATGAACCTCATGAATGAACGAGTGTTTCATGTGGAAAATTGTTCTTGCAACCACAAACACAAGTGTTATGGAAAAGTAATTGGAGTAATTACGGGGATGGGGTCAGACTCGGGGGCTTTCCCAGAGCACAACGTTTCCTCTGCAAACATCAGCATGGAAACACCTCGCACTTTAACCTGCAGCGACACACATCATACCAGAAACACATTTACTCCATCACACTCAGCTTACAGCAGGACATGTTAGCTCCTCGATTTTAAGTGTTCACATTCTCTTATATTCAAGTGACTATTTCAAAAACTCTGAAATCACCTTTTGATTGACTCTCGGTGCTGAAGGCTCCCCCTTATTCAGAGCTGCTAACTGAGGCATCCTGTTGTGTGCCACACAGGTCCTGTGGCTTGAGTGGGGGTGCATTTTGAGACCAGTCTTTCTACCCCTGAAGAACACAGACTGTACATAAAAGATAGAGAACAAACTGGTTTCTGGTCTCCAGAACAAGAATGTTAGCTTTGTTTTTTTCACGGTCACCACAAATGACCAAAGTGCTTGGTCAGGTAAACTTTACCATAATAATAATGGTACATGTTATTTTTAAAGCTCTCTTTCTTGGTTACCAGAGTGACCCATTGCTTCAAGTGTTTTTACACCACCTTTGTTTATTCCGTTTAAATCAAGCTCTGGCTCGTTTTCCCTCCTTTGTGCAGTTTGTTTGTGCAGGTGTGAACATGGTAATCATACTCAGGTGAAAATCAGGAAATCAGAAATGTAAAGAGTTCTATACTTTTGATGTTTGCAGGTTTACACCGTGTCTATCTTTTATCTCCCCACAGGACAGAGGTTTTCTTTGAAGGTTTCTCCTTGTCTCTGATTGGGAGAGCAGCTCGAAAAACCAGGCAAATGGCGTTTAAGCTTCGTGATCTGACCTTTCACCCCTGCTGCAGCCTAAATATAAACCTGAACACACTAAGCAAACATGTGTGCTGCAAATAGTACTGTTAAAGTCTTTAGCGGGAACTCACTGGATTGGTGTACGGCTCAGAAATAGCAAGGAAAAGAAACTGATGGCAGGCAGGTAACAACCAACCAATAGGTATTGGTTCTTCATGATTAATCAATTAAAGTAATCGGGACCACATATGGAATAGAAAACAGGAACAGAGGACCTTAGGGCTGAAGTTAGAAACAGGAAAATAACCTCAAATCTATATTTTAAAAAGGCTAATGAAGTGTTTTTAAGACTTTCTAGACCAGCAGATGTGCTGTATTAAGATCTGAGCATCGTGGGGAGCTCTATTGGGGAGGCTGAACTCTGGAGGGTAAAAACAAAGAGTTATTCTGCTGCAGAAAGCCTTCACAGATTGGTTTACACCTGAACTAGCACATTTGGCTCCTCTCCCTGGATCCACATATTGGCTTTGATTACTGTAATTGGCTGTGAGGCCCTGCAAAAACCAGCAGAACCAGTAAAAAAAGTACCCTCTCACTAAAGCCATTAACCCTGTCATAACGAAGAGCAGGGAGGAGGAAGAGGCAGAGGAGGGTAAAGAACGTCTGTAACAGGCTGCAAGCCAATCAAAACACTCGCCATCCAGTCCAAATCAGAACCACATGCAGGTAAGACGAAGCACAAAGAACCATAATCAACAGGAGGGTCCACTTCCTGGCCGCTGACCAGGGGAAGGGGGGGAAACGCAGGCAGCCAATCAGTTTGCTGGTGCAGTCAAAATAACAGCAAGTGGTTAACACAGGGATTTATAGTTTTATTACAAAAATACAGACACTATGGCTAATGAGTGTTATTGAGCAGGTTTGTCCTATAAATAAACATAATCCATGCAGAGAATATGCTGCCATTATAATTTAAACGTTTTTATTTATATCCATGATTTACCCTGGCAGGAGCTCCATTGAGATTAAAAAAACCCAACTCTTGTTCATGAGCGATCTGGACAAAGTTAACTCATTCACTGCCATTGACGTCTATAGACGTCAATTACGTTTTTCAATGGGAGGGGCTAGAATACAACCTCGGGCAGCTTGTCAGTGAACATCAGACTGCTTGAAATGTATTTTTCACAAAAAGCTCGTTTTCTCCCTTTTTGTGGTCAAAACAGGCATTTTTGGTGGAACCCACCTCTCTTCTACAGCTGATTACTAAAGAATGGAAAATGGTAGAAACAAGCTTTTTTTTTTGGATGGAAGAAGAGAGTCTGTTCTTCATTTTGGTAGGTTCGGCGTTTATATGATCATAACACACAGTTTTCTGTGGCTCTTCAAAAATGAGTAAAAATGCTCAAAAACCCTGGCAGTGAATGAGTTAAAGTCTAAAGTCATGCAGTACCCAGGTATGTTTTTAAAAAAAAAAACCCATATAGAGTAAAAGTTGACAAATGAAATAAAAATAAAAATACTTCCTTAAATCAGTAAATAAAATCTGTGATTAACCTCAGCAGGACTTAAGATTCATGGAAGGATCATTTTGTTTTCAGGATCAGATTTGACCCTGACGGTCATTATTTTGGCTAACAATAGCTAACTGCTAGCTATTCTACATAACGTACACAGAGTGGTTCGTGGGTTGGCTTTGGAGGGTTAAAAGTATCCATAGCATCCTGTCTCATAAAGAAAAATCTCATCTTGAAGAGACAATATTGGCCAATATAGCCAAACTTGACTTTCAAATTACTTCATCAGCTAACATTGTAACAAACTACCAACCAACAAAATGTATGCAGACTATATTACAGCTACTTGGCTAACTTTAGCAACTAAGAAAGCTAAAGTTAACGAAAATCATCTATGCTTTCAAGGTAATCTCATTTTCAAACAGGAAGCAGCATGTGTTGTGCTGACTGCGAGGTCGACTGACTGGTTCAAAGTTTGTCATTGGTTTTCACTTGTAGTATTTGCAACTGCCCTCTCTCATTTTGCATTTCTCTTGGGAGCACGGTAAAAGAAGGCACTTGCACATGCTTTGGTCGACCCAGCAGGGAACAGTTATTGGAACCAGCATGCTCTGGGCTCTAAAACCCAGAGCATGCTGGTTCCAATATCAACGGGTCAAAAACCAAACAGACATTTCACTTGTAAACAAGCAATTAAATCGAAGGCCTGTGCAAACATTAGTTCTCACGGCTCCTGATATTCAAGAGGACAGGTGAAAGGGGTCAAGGGTGTGGTGGCAGGACACGCCAGGTCTGACAATACCCACAGCTTACACCAACAGAAGGGAGCTTTATCATGCCAGCAAGACATTCGTCTCCTCCATTTGAATTAAATAAACCAGCTGAATACCAACACAGCAACAGCTAGCATTAGCTGAAGGCATCCTTACAGAGCCAAGTATGAGCTATGCAAAAAAATGCTAGGTTAAACGCCAGTCACCAGCGCTTTAGTACATGCCAATTAAATTAAAAATAAATAATGAAGGACATTTATAAAACACAAATAAGAAAGCTGTGAGTGTAAATAACACACATCACATAAATTACATGGATTTTAGTCTTTTATTTACACCGTAAATAACATAACCTAACTTATATAAACACATTTTAAACACTCACTAAACTGTTTTTTAATGACTTACATTCAGTCACCAAAACAAATGAATTATTTTAGCAAGGGTGACATGCACACACATGCAACTCTCAGCTGTTGAACAACATATAGAACATATAACAGACATACAGCAGATCGACATGACAAAGCTAGACAGTTTGAGTATGACTAAGCACTCTTTTGGTTGCTCTTAGCTTGCAAACCAAGTTAGAATGATGGCTGCAGTATATTTAATGGTGGCAGGTGTCAGTACAGGACAGTGTGAAGATGTCTAACTAAATTTAACTCCTAGTTGATTAATGAGCTCTTCTCGGGGTATTTCGTCCTTTAAATATACTCCTCCAGGTGGGTTTGGTGATGAGCCGTGGCACACAGGAAAAATAGTTGTCTGTAAAGCAGCAGAGTTGAAGTCAGTCCTCTGTTTCACCCTCCACTTTGAGGAAAAACCTGAAGAAAAACACTCGACCTCCATCCAGAGTGGTTTTCATGTTTTGGATGTGAACACAAAGAGGAAAAACTGGAGAGCTTGAAAAACTTGAAAAACTGCAGCTTTTAATAATAACAGGAATCACATTTTGACCTGTTTGGATCTTTTAAGTTAAATAACAGTAGTACCTTGAATTTATTTTTTGGCCTGTTGTTGGTCTTTTATTTCTCGTATCAGATGGTGAAATTCAGACCACACTGAATCCTGGCTATGCTTACGGATGTTGTTTCTCTACTTTTCATCTTGCAGCTCTTGGAGGATCATCCTCCAGGCGTCCTCTGCATTTCCTCGTCGTTCATCTGCGGCGTGCAGACAGCCAGGAGCCGCTGTTCTCCTCCAGGCTAATATGTGAACACTTGGACAGGTAGTGGGATCAGAAGGCAGCAGCGAAGCCAATAAGTGACTGTGAGGTGATGTGTCCCAGACTCTGCTGATGGACTGTCGCACCTCTTTACTTCTGTCATCTGAGCCCACCTCTGCTCTTCACATCAGCCTCTTCATTGAGGCCCAGAGGACAGCTGATCCCACGCTCTCTCCAACCCCTGGACTTGCCTGAGTTTCATT
This sequence comes from Copadichromis virginalis, assembly GCF_057382275.1. NCBI lineage: Eukaryota > Metazoa > Chordata > Actinopteri > Cichliformes > Cichlidae > Copadichromis > Copadichromis virginalis. The sequence goes on from NC_140634.1 coordinate 18,211,728, forward strand.
CACAGGCTGATTGTCCTGTCACGATCCAATTATTGCACACCCAGAGTGTCCATTTACAGTACATGCAGTCTGTTTGACCTGTAAATCTGTGAGTAGTTGTGTTTTCTACAACAAATTTTTCCATTTGCTTCACCTGAAATGTTTTATAGTTTGTATAAAACATCACAAACATTCCATGAGTAATGTTAAATAATAATTCAGGAAGGGCCTTCGGCAAAAAAAATCTCTGCCAAATCAAACATAAGGACCTACCTGCTGTGGTAAAAGTAGCTTTTAATAGAGTTGCTGGTTGAAACAGGCACTTGTTTAAAGGAGGTGGGCAGTAACGACGGTGCTGTCCTCATCTGTCTGCTGACTGCCTCACAGTGTTTCTGGTCTCTGATCCTGGATGAGGTTCTTGTCTGATTAATGTGCTGAAATTTATTTATTTGTAACACCTGTCTCATGTATATATGAGCAGGGCCTGGGTCTCTACAGTGCCGTTTACTTTTGATATTCCTTTGTTGATGCTTATAACCCATAATATGAATCATGTAAATAAACCACAAAACAAGCATATCATTTGAAATGCAACAGTTTCACTTTAGTGATTTTCAGGAAAAAAGAGAAAACAAGTAAAATCACTTGGGTTAGAAAGTAAATAACATGTAGCACTGATAAAGTGGTGTTCAGTACTGTTCATTCACTACGGTTTGTAATACCAACTGAAACACAATAATTAAACATTATGGTGGGCTCATCACACTCTCACCTACCCACACCTCTATTGCAACACTCTCAAAAGTTCTCAAAATAACCCTCGCTGCAGCCCTGGGTTGTGGCTGGGGTTTGTTGGGGCTTCACTTGTAAACAAGCACTAAAATAACAGGCACGTGCAAATATCAGTACTCATGGCTCCTGATAGTTCAAAGGACAGGTTGGAGGGAAGGGGTCAAGACCGCCAGCAGGGCGCGGCACACATGGTCCACCGGGTCACAGAAAATCCACTATCACGCCGGTAAAATGTCAGCTACCTCCTCCTGAATTAAATAAATCAGCTGAATACCGACTCATTGCCGTCTCAGCAATAGCTAGCATTAGCTGAATACAGAGTGAGCTAAGCAGAAAAATGCTACGCTAAATGCGGTTATTTATATATCAGCACTTTTTACATGGTAACACTCACAGTTTTGGAAAAACCTCTCAGACTCCTAATCACCTCTTGGTTGCTTATAACAGCTCCACATGTCCGATAACTGCATGTTGCTCACCTACGGACTCAAACTTCCACGACAGCAGTAGCTCATCTCTCATCCCTCTCACGCAAACAGCTCCCCGCCAAATCCCGCCCCTCTACCTGAAAATCTCACCAGATTGATTGGAGTCACCAGAACTTTAGTACATGCCAATTAAATTAAAGAAAAAATAATTAAGGATACTTCAAAATGTACGTAAGAGTCTAAGCAGCACACATCACACATTTTTATGAATTCCAAACTCTTCCAGTTAAAGTATAAAATACATTTTAAAATGTTGTAACTACATTTTAAATGGTTTCTTTTTGTATTTTAACCATTAATAAGCATCTTTGAACATTTAAACACACTGAACTCAGATGAATTTTTCAGTCATTAAAATAAATGAATTATTTTAGCAAGGGATACATATTTATTTATTTATTTATTGACAGACATAATCCCCCCCAAAATCTATTCATCTGGATTCTCATCCTTTTCAGCTTGTTACTGATGTGAAGCACATCTTTAAGCTTAAGTTTTTAAAATCAAAGCTATGATCTCATTTTCTAACACCTGGAACATTTCTATAAAGGCCAACTCTCCTCACCAGCAGGAGTCCTAATAGTAATTGTAATCTACAGTCAGGCAACTTCTTTGGAAAGTTGTTTATACATGTACAATCATAAAAGTCAAGGAAAATTTTTACCCAAAAGGCAAAAAATGTCAGAGGGAATTTTCCAGTGAAAGCGCTTGGAGCTGAATCCAACAGATGAAAGGCTAGAACACCGAAAATGACCTAGGAGAAAGCAGGTAATAAGGAAAGAGGCTGGGCAACTAATCAGAACTGAAATCACTTCATTTTTGGTACATAATCTTTCTCATTTTGTTTATATTGTTTTTCAGTTTAGTTTATAGAAGGATCCCATGGATCCCCCCGACTGTGTGGAAGAATGGGCCAAAATCACACCTGAGCAGTGCATGCGACTAGTTTGTCCTTACAGGAGGCATCTTGAAGATGTCATCACCAACAAAGACTTTTGCATGAAGTATTAAATACATTTGAGTGTGTTCAATATTTTTTCCTTGTGTCATATCTCATTATTGCACATAATCTAAGCCCATCTGTGGTTTGATTTCTTTCATATTCTGATTGTTTGGGTTGTTACTGACATTTGGTGAAAAATTCACGTCATTATAAAAAAAATATTCATTTTAAAAATTGGTGATGATATTCATTAAGGGAAAATGTTTAATTAATGTCAATTATGATTTTAGGTCATATCGCCCAGCCCTACTGTGTTTCCTTGATTGCACTCTGGCCAGGAGACAGTCTGAAGACAGAAGCATATTTTGGGATATGTGGAGAGTTTTGTTTAGCTTCAGGCAGGATAACAGTTCATCCAAATGACTGACAGGCGTTGGGGTTAAAAGTTTACCTACACAAAAATGAGACAAGATGTTTCATGTCTCTGTTCACACTTTAATCATTATTTCTGTTTGTTAGCTGTTCACTGTATTTTAAATCTCTCATTACCCTTAGTTTTAATCCAAGATGCTGCAAAAGAGAATGGCTGAGAAAGTTTTATTCACATGTATAATTTCTTCATATCAAAACATGTGTATTTAAAGTCTATATATGAATCAGCGAGAAAAAAGGGATACAGATATCCACCAACCACGGATGTATAAAGATCAGTTAGAAATCTGTTGTGAATTACAAATGGTAGCGCATTGTTTTTTTTACAAAAAAAGTTATTTAAATAAAATAATGTGTAAATATTGTTATTTTTAATGCTTGAGTTACAAAAATGACCAAATTTGATCACCCCACCACATCACCCATGTTTTTATATCTTTAGATGCCAGTCATTTAACTAAATGCTTTTAATATCAGAATCAGAAAGACTTTATTTATCCCCAAGGGGCAATTAAGATCACGTGTTACACATAAATATAAATGGGTATCATCAGGATAGCAGTGTTTTCTAATAATAATAATAATAATAAGAAGCATTAAGAAATACTGGTCCTAGTACAGAACCCTGTGGAACTCCATGGCTGAATTTTGTGTGTGAAGAAGACTTCTTGTTTGCATGAATAATCTTAATCAGCAAGAAGGATTTAATCTTAAAATCAGTGAATTAAAGAAAAGAAAACCAATTTTCTAAAACCCTTAAGTGACTGAGTGCAAATATATTTATGATTATTATTTATGTTCATTTATGATTATTTTTAATGGCTCTCCTTGGACTTTCATACCTATTCTGTTTCCTCTATCTATGACTGAAAATAGTCAGATGCAATTAATTGTAACATTTAATCATTTTAATGCAAAACTGAGTTAAAAAACACAAAATCGGATTTATTTAGAAGACTTTTGCTTGGTGCTTCTTATAAAAAGGGAATTCTGTATTAGAGGATGTTTGTATTGTTTTGCTTACACATGTGTCAATCAACTGGTGACTGTGATACATTCATCAAAAAGTTAGAGTGAAGTCATCCTAGTCAAGTTTTGTCTCATCCTTTGAATAAACTGGTTTATAGATGTGGGTGCTTTCAGGGATTTTATTGTGAAACACCCAAAATATTTAAATGCCTTAAACAGAAAATTATCACAAGAAGAAGCCTAATTTTGGAACATTTACCTAGAAATTACAAACAAAGCCTGTGATGTCTAAAAATGGATGGATTGGACCCAATCTTTTAAAAAAAGATAAAAAAATTAGGAAATTTGAGGAAGTTAGGTTCGTTAAAAGTTTATTTGTGCTTAAATTGGCTCTCAACAGCAAAAATGAAATTCTGCTTGACTGGAGTTCTGGAGGAAAATGTGGAGTTGGAAATTAGCAGGCTCGACCATTTGTGGGGAGAAATTAAAGAGGTGGAAAAGTTGCACATTTTATTAAGATAAGATAAGATAAGATAGAACTTTATTAATCCCTCGGGTGGGTTCCTCTGGGAAATTCGATTTCCAAAAAAAGCACAGCAACGACCGAAGTTACAGTTACAGACACACACACACACACACACACACACACACACACACACACACACACACACACACACACACACACATATATAAATACAGAAACAAATATAAATAAAATATACAAAGGGGATAAATAGAATAAATAGGAATAAAAAAATAAAAATACAAGTGATTTGCACATTTCAAGTATTGAGTCTATTGCACTGTTGACTATTTACAAAAGTATTGCACAAGGTATTGTACAGTGAGGTGAAGAGGCACTACAGCTTAGTTGTTCCCCCCTCCTTTGTCCTCCTGTTTCCCCTCCCTCTCCCCTCCAGAGAGGAGTTAAACAGTTTGATGGCGTGTGGGACAAAGGAGTTTTTAAGTCTGTTAGTTCTTGTCTTGGGGAGAAACAACCTGTCACTGAACAGACTCTTCTGGTTGTTTATGGCCATGTGCAGAGGATGCCCAGCATTGTTCATAATGTCCAGCAGTTTCTTTAGTGTCCTTTTCTCTGCCACTGTCACCAGAGTGTCCAGCTTCATGCCGACCACAGAGCTAGCCCTCCTGATCAGTTTCTCCAGCCTGGATGAGTCCTTCTTTGCTGTGCTGCTCCCCCAGCACACCACAGCATAGAAAAGTACTCCAGCAACCACCGACTGGTAAAACATCCTCAGGAGCTTCCTGCAGATGTTAAAAGACCTCAGCCTCCTGAGGAAGTACAGTCGGCTTTGGGCTTTTTTATACAGGTGCTCTGTGTTGCATGACCAGTCCAGTTTATTGTCCACCCACAGCCCGAGGTACTTGTACTTGTTGACCACCTCCACCTCCTCCCCCTCTATCTGAACCGGCAGTGGACCTTCTCTGGACCTCCCGAAGTCCACAACCAGTTCCTTAGTCTTTGAGGTGTTGAGTTGCAGGTGGTTTGTGTGACTCCATGCGACAAAGTTCCTCACCAGACTTCTGTACTCCTCTTCCTGATCATCCCAGATACACCCCATGATGGCCGTGTCATCTGCAAACTTCTGAATATGGCATAATTCAGAGTTGTATCAGAAGTCAGAGGTGTACAGGGTGAAGAGAAGAGGGGACAGCACAGTTCCCTGTGGTGCTCCTGTGCTGCTGACCACAGTGTCAGACGTGATGTCCTTCAGCCTGACGTACTGTGGTCTGTCGGTGAGGTAGTCGGAGATCCAAGCCACCAGGCAGGGGTCCACCTCCATCCTGTTCAGTTTTTCCTGAAGCATACAGGGCCGGATGGTATTAAAGGCACTGGAAAAGTCAAGAAACAGGATCCTGACCGTGCCTTTTCCCCCATCCAGGTGTGAGTGGGCTCTGTGTAGGAGGTACAGGATGGCATCCTCCACTCCGACACCCGCCTTGTATGCAAACTGTAGTGGGTCCTGGGCATGTTGTACCTGTGGTCGGAGGAGGTTGAGGAAGAGCCGCTCTAGAGTCTTCATAAGATGTGACGTCAGTGCCACCGGTCGGAAGTCATTCAGCTCATTGGGCCGGTTCTTTTTGGGGACCGGGACGATGCAGGATGTCTTCCATAGGGCGGGCACTCTCCCCAGTCGCAGACTGAGGTTGAAGACTCGTTGTAGCGGCTCCCCAAGTTCAGCAGCACACGCCTTAAGCATCCTAGGACACACCTTGTCTGGGCCTGCTGCCTTTCTGGGGCGAAGCTTCCTCAGTTGCCTCCTGACCTGATCCACTGTGACACTGGGAGATGTTTGGGAGGAGGGGAGGGGGGGAGATGTCTTGCTGCTGAGAGAGGGATTGGAGGAGGGGGGTGTCATGGTGTCAGGAAGGGGGGGAAGCGAGGGAGGCAGGAGAGTGGGGAGAGGACTCTGTAGTGAAGGTGAGGGTGAGGGGGTTGTGGGCTGGTCAAACCTGTTGAAGAAGTTGTTGAGTTCGTTTGCCTTCTCCACAGTCCCCCCCCACTGTGCTTTTCTTGGTGTTGTGACCTGTGATGGTTTTCACACCATTCCAGACCTCCCTCATATTGTTCCTCTCCAACTTCTGCTCCACCTTCCTCCTGTAGGTGTCCTTTGCTTCCCTCAGGCAGCGTTTCACCTCCCGCTGTGCTGCTTTCATCTCATGACATTGGGTTAAAATTCTGTAAACTAAATATTTGGAGTATTTCTTTGCGTTTGGCACTGCAATGCTGATATTTCACAGACTGAATGATCACAGGTACTCAGCTGTCACTCAGTAGCGGTTGGGTCAGCTCTCTTCTCGGGTCGCTGGCGTCTGAAACTGAACCCGGATTGGAAGTAGAAGTCAAGCGTGCACGGCTAAAGTGCTGTCATGAAATCCAAGCTCTTAATTTTAACAGTACAAAGCAATAAAGTGGAGCATTAATACGACCCCCACCCTCCTCTTAACCTTCACCTCCACTCCCATCGCCTCTCTCTGTTCTTATTCTCTGGTCCATGTAGCCTGCGATGGTTTTTCCAGCGTTAAACGGCGGCCAACAGTGCTTTGATCCTGCTCATCTGCGCGTGTCCCAGTCTGCCCACACTTTCCCTGCAGCCGGCCAACCGGCGGCCTCAAACAGCTCCGTGGAGAGCGTTCAATGACTGAACCCAGATGAGGTGAGGGACTCCTCCAAACTGCCCTGGGGCTTCAGAATTCATCCCAAATGCTTTTATCAGCTGCTAAATGGGATTCCTCCAGCCGGCCAAATGACCTAATATACTGCATGGAGCTGATGTAGAGGCTCTGTTTACTGTACCACTGTTCTCAGCTGCCTCACACATGAAAAACGCACTGTGAGATTTTATTGGTGCTGCTGGACAGATTCTCTTTTCCATCTGCTGCTTTTAACAGATCAGAGGCAGATTTCAGAGACCCCTGGACTCTTCCTTCATCTCTAAGAAAATCCAAGGTTACAGATGCAGAGGAAGGAGAAAGGCAACGCTCCCCCCAAACCAATCAAAGTCAGCGGATTTTTAATGTACGGTCACCTTAGTGTATTTAATGAAGGCATGCAAAATTTTACCTTTATACTAGGAATTTTTTTTTGAGTTACAGGCAGTCAAATTACATGAGGTAAGTCCAGAATTAGGTCTTTTAAGTATATTTGAGCCCTCATAACTTTGTAAGTACCGGAGATATCCACATGAAATTTTCAGGGCTGAAAAACACATTTTAGCTCTGTTCAAAACTGCAACCAATCAATTTTATACCCACTGCAAGACTCCCGATCTAAAGACCAAATCTGTTTTTTGGTTCTCTAACCAACTTTGAACATCAAAATGTTATTGCCATCATTTTATTTGACATCATAAAAAGAGTTTATGTCTGCGAGGAAATAGGTCTTCTATAATATAGTCTCACATGCAGAACAAAAGCAAGTCTGAGCACATCTGAGCTGAAACATTTTAGGTATGAGCCAGAAAACAAGTCACAACATTTTGTAACAAAAGGGTAACAAAATAACAAAATAGTTTGTCTCTGTTTCAGGAATAACTGAGATCTAAATTAAGTTATGTGTTTCCTTGTGAAGATGCACATATGGATCGTATGAAGCTGCAGGTATTTAATAAACTCAAACAGCTGGAAGCAGCAAACATGGCCTCAGCTCCTGTTAATGTTTTGTTTAACCAGCATCAGGCTGCATTCACTGCTGAGTCTCATTAATATCCTCTTACAGACAGGTAAACTGAATTCTGCGTCCTCTAATATTCATGGACTAGAGCTGGTGCTGAAACCTGAAAAAAGCCCCATGGTAGAACTAAAAGTTTTTATTCTTCTTCATCTTAATAATATATTTTTTTGTTATCTTTATTCTTTATGCTCCTGCTGTAACAAACTAATTTTGCTTGCAGGAGCAATAAACTATCTTATTGTTTTTATTCATTTTTAAAGCTTCAGCTTTGATTCTTCCCCCTATTTGGCATCTGAGACTGAAAGAAAAAGTAAAAATTGAGTCACACCAAAAGGACAAGTTTACAAGTCTGAGTTAGTTGTGTTGCTGTCATGTAACCACTAACCATGTGGTCTGCCATGCTGTGCAGGGTTAAGTGAATACAAGCTTTTTTCACAGACCTACATACTGGTCCATGACCATCCTTATTGTGATTACTTTAGTCACTAACTTATTGCTGCAGTCGTTCATAGTTTTAATGAAAGACGCTGACTTGTCTGCAAACATTCACAAGCTAAAGATACCTGTGAAAATTGCGGTGCAAACCGGAAGTTCCAAATCATTTGCCTTCAGAGTAAAAGTTAACCCTTTTGATTGTGTTGCTTTGGTGGGAAAGCAGAACTTTTACTTTGAAGGTTAACAGTCTCAAATTCTGGTTTTCTTCACACTTTTTCAAGAATTTACTGCCAGTTGGCAAGTAGTTAGCAAGCGTTTGTAGAAAAGTCAGCAAAGGCAACTGCGGCATCCTGCTAGCAAAGCAATCTCAAGTAGGTTTTTAGTGCAGCAATCTCTTTGTGACTGATTTCAGCAAACAGCAGCCAGTCAGAGAATATAAACCACCAATTCCTCATCATGGGTGCATTACATCCAGTTTGACAGCTTTTGAGCAACGTGTGAATGACGTCATATGAAAAACCTGGTAGCTCTACGTTTAGTGCTTAACATATTTGCCTTCCATGTGAAGGATGCCATCAAAGGATGGTGTATGGCTAGTGCCAGTAACAAGCCAGAATAAACGATTCGGATCAGGAAGAACATCCGGAAAAAATCTGCCAAAGCAAACATGCAAATCCGCCTGCTGTGGTGACTCCAGTATAATAATTACTATATGGTCACCTTTTTTGATCGGAGTCCTATGCAGACCCAACATCTGGACCAGCTTTCACATTTGTTTTAAATTTCTTTTTTCCATACCTGCTCACAGAGGCAAAGACTAAAGATTTTTTTCCCCCTAAGATTAGATAAACGTCTACATTTTAAGCTTTAAGAGTTTTCCATTGAAGTAAAGGGTAATTGGCAGCTGTTGCTGGATAGACCAATGGGCAGCAGGATGCCCTTTATCACTGAGGAAAAACTAAGAGAGTATCAAACCAGTTTCATGCTTCCCCTTTTCCAAGAGTTCCAGTGTTTTCCACTCACTTCCAAATGTCAGGCTCAGTGTGAGCCTCTTAAACAGTCTTAAACATACAGCTGCGGTTCATTTTCAGTCAAATGTCAGTGATATAGTTTGTTCATGTAAAGATCCTCAAGGTCTAGTAAAATTTAACCAGTGAGAAAGGCTGTAGGTATCTGTTCACAAGAAATTAATATTAATAGACTTATAAAGCCAGCGAGACATTTTCCCTGAGGCCCATCTAATGGTCAACCAAGCAGATGATGAAAAACAACTTTTAATGCATGAATAATCAAGCTTTTATTTTTTAATTCAGTAATGAAGTTGAACATGTATTTCCTGCTCTGTAAGCCCAGACAGCAGAAACGACTTTTCGAAGAGGGAATCAGGGAAATGGGTCATTTGTTGTAATTAACTGTAGCTTATTGGAAGGCAGCAGACAGGTTATGTAAGTCTGAGATTATGAGAGCACAGTGACAGTGGTTTGGTTCACACTACATGACCGCTCCACTCACTTCAAAGAGGAAATGGGCTTTCATAATGTCCTGTCTTCACCAAAACCACTCGTGGGTGGGAGCTGGACCAGGTTTCCAAGACATCAGTTGGCATATATAAATACTGCAGACAGTCTTCGAGTGTCCAAACCACGTACATACTCATACATTTTTTTACATTCATACATTTTTACTTTATAACTAGTGATTAACTGAAACACATTATAAAAACTATTTATGCAAGGTTAATATTAAGTCTGTGCTTTTGCTTTGTATTATTACATGATGGATGAAATCTATACTGTTTTACACAAGTATATACAGGTTAGTATTTAGTATTTAGTATTTATAGTATTTATTTATTTATTGTCATTGTCAAGAACAATGAAATTGCGTTTGGGGCTTCCATACAACCCCAAAAAAAAGAAGAAAATAATAAATACCCCTTAAAACCCAAGTGTACATATTTAACCCAGTGTGACTCCAATGCAATAAGACAATCCTTAGCAATAATGTTCGTAGAAATTCAGACAAAGACCTGAGAAACATGACAAAATACAACAATGCAACCCATTCAATATTATTGTACTGTGAGATATGATATCAGATATGATAGTTATCTATTTAAGAAAGAGGGGGGGGGGGGGCAGGAGGGGGAAGAGAATAAAGATATGATGCACCAATGAGGACCAGTTCATTGCTATTAAGAAGTTGGATATGGTTATTGTCCGTGAGAGGGGGGCAGAGAGTTCAGGAGCCTCACAGCCTGTGGATACAGGCTGTTGGCCAGTCTGGATGTTCTGGCCTGTATAGACCTGTACCTTCTCCCTGAGGGCAGCAGATGGAAAAGGTGGCGCGCAGGGTGATGTTGGTCCCGCAGGATACTGTGCACCCTCCTCAGACAGCGAGTGGGGAAGATATTACTGATCTCTGGCAGACTTGTTCCAATAATTCTGCCAGCTTCTTTCACCACCCGCTGGAGTGCTTGCTGATCGGCCTTGGTGCAGCTGGGGAACCACACTAGAAATCCATACGTCAGAACGCTGCTGATGGCACAGTTGTAGAAGTTCAACATCAGAGATCTGGGAATGTGTGCGCTCCGCAGTCTCCTCAGGTAGTAGAGGCGCTGTTGGGCCTTCCGTACAACTGAGGTGATATGGTTGCCCCAGGACAGGTCCTCGGTCACAGTTACCCCCAAGAATTTAAAACTGCTCACCCTCTCCACCGCCTCACTGCCAATGAAGAGAGGCAGATGGTTGTTATGGCCCCTCTTCCGGAAATCTACAATGATCTCCTTGGTCTTTTTGGTGTTTAAGACCAAGTTATTGTCGTGGCACCATGACTCTAGTTGTTGCACCTCTGTCCTATAGTTTGTCTCATCATTGTTGGATATAAGTCCGAGCACTGTAGTGTCATCTGCAAACTTAACAATGAGATTGGACGCGCAGGAGGAAATACAGTCATGGGTGAAGAGAGTGTATAGCAGAGGGCTCAGAACACACCCCTGAGGGGCACCGGTGTTGACCACAAGGGTGGAAGAGGTGTTCTTACCCACTCTGACACTCTGTCTACGGTTAGTGAGGAAGTCCACAATCCAGTTGCACAGAGAGGAGTTAAGTCCCAGTTGGTGGAGTTTGGGACGGAGTTTGTATGGCCGGATGGTATTAAAAGCCGAGCTGTAGTCTACAAAGAGGAGCCGTGCATAGGTGTTCCTGTGTTCCAAGTGCTTCAGTAATGTGTGCAGCACTGTGGCGATCGCATCCTCGGTTGACCGGTTCTCCCTGTATGCAAACTGGTGCGAGTCCAGGGATGGTGGAAAAGCAGCTCTGATGTGTTTAATGACCAGTCTCTCCAGGCATTTGGCGGGAATGGGGGTGAGTGCCACAGGTCTGGAATCGTTCAGACATGTGACATTTGACTGTTTTGGGATGGGAACGATGGTTGCTGCTTTGAAACAGGATGGTACCAGTGAACAGGACAACGAGGTGTTATATATAGAGGTGAAGACGTCCGCCAGGTCCGCAGCACAGTCTTTTAGCACCCGGCCCAGCACTCCATCCGGCCCGGCCGCCTTCCTGGTGTTAATGCTCCGGAAAACACGCCTCAGCTCATGAGTGCTCAGGACCGGAGCAGGGTCGGTTGAGGGGAGAGGGGACAGGACAGGGTCGGTGTTCTCCCTGTCAAAACGGGCATAAAAGAGATTTAAATCCTCAGCCAGAGTAGAACTGTCGGCTGAGGGTGATGGTGTTCTTCTTTTGTAGTCCGTGATAGCCCTGATGCCCTCCCAGACCTGCCTTGGGTTTGTGTTGTTCTCAAACCTGGCCTCGATACGCCTCCTGTGCTGCTGCTTGGCAGTCTTGATGCCTCTTCTCAGGTTGGCCCTGGCAGCACTGTATGCCTCCTGGTCCCCGGATTTGAAAGCGTTGTTCCTTGTTCGAATAAGTTGTTGAACTCCGTGTGTCATCCAGGGTGGATTATTAGGGAACACACGGAATCGTTTCCAAGTTGTTACATTGTCCACACAGAAACAGATGTAGTCCAAGACAGTGGAGGTGTAACTGTCCAATGCGACACGATTGTCAGTGTCCTGCACCTTGAATACATCCCAGTCTGTGCAGTGGAAACAGTCCTGAAGCATCGGAATAGCGTCCTGCGGCCATGTTCTCACGGTTTTGGTTGTAATCCCAGTGCTCTTGATCTTTTGTGTGTATATTGGGTGTAGCAGAAGGGAGAGATGGTCTTTTTTTTTTTTTTTTTTTTTTTTCTAAATGACATCAGAAACAGCAGTATGCGACATTACGTGATGGCAGAGCTTCAGTTCATCCTTTGTCATTTTTTTTTTTTTTTTTTTTAATAAAGGGAGAGATGGTCTGACAGACCCAGGTGGGGATAAGCCTGGGCTCTGTACGCATTCGCCATGTTGGTGTACACCTGGTCCAACGTTCTATCTCCTCTGGTAGCACACTTCACATTACGGTGGAAATTGTGAAGTACAGATTTCAGGTCCGCGTGGTTAAAATCCCCAGCCGCAATAAAGACACTGTCCGGGTGTGCTACCAGGCTGTTATTGATGCTGCTGCTCAATTGTGCTAACGCTAGCTTAGCATTAGCATCTGGTGGAATGTAAACAGCGCAGATGTAAACGGCAGAAAATTCCCGAGGGAGATAGAATGGACGGCACTTTAACACCAACAGTTCTACCTCTGTACTGCACAGTTTTTCCGTTACCGTGACGTTCGTGCACCAAAGGTTGTTAATATAGATGCACAGCCCCCCGCCAGTCTTCTTACCCGAGTCCGCAGACCTGTCGGCTCGATAGGCGGTGCGGCCTGCTAGATCGATAGCCGCATCGGGAATGGCGCTGTCCAGCCAGGTTTCAGTGAAAATCATGCACGAACAGTTATTAAAAGTCCGTCGAGTGGCGATCTGCAGTCGTATTTAGATCATCTCTGTTGTATTGAAGTAACCCCAGACTGTGTGAAATAATACACAGTACCACCAAAAGTGCAAAAGTGTAGGAGCTCCGGGCCGCTGCGTCTGTGCGCGCCGCCTGTGACTTATCCCGCGGCTCCCCGTGCTGTGCCTCCGCCGCTGCCTCTACTGGCTGGAGCGCATCCCCACACTGTGCCTCCGCCTCAACCAGCAGTCGCAGTTTGCACGCTGCTTCCACCGGCTCCTTGCGCACCGCCTCCACCGCTGCCGGCTCCTCGGCTTTCTCCTGGGGCGCAGGAAGATGTCATGGATCATGCTAGCTGAGAAAGCTAGACAACTAGTATTTCCACGGAGATTTTTCAAAGACTAAAGATGCAGTTAGCTACACTGTTAGCTGATAGTCATTTGAAAATGTTCAGCTAAGGTTTCACATTATCCCTATGGGTGTGGAGGAATTAGCTGACCTTATCCTAAAATTCTCAAGACACTAGCTGTGTCCCAAAAAGTAGGCTGCTGCCTCCTGAGGCCGCATTTGTCACAGCGACACGACGAAGGCTGTCCCAGTTCGTAGAATCCTCCGAATCCGGCCTTTCCCCCAGATTTGAGGGATGGGTTGGATGTATTCTTCGTGGCCCACTATATCCCAGAATTCATAGTGCAGCCCAGCCAATTCCATTTTCCAACAATGGCGGCCGCTACCAAGTTTTAATATTACTCTTATTAATCTTTCTGGGTCACAAAATAAACTTTTAACATATTTTCAAGCGAGAAAGTAGCTGTGTAAACTTCAAATATCTGCTTGGTTTATCAAGATATTGCATATTTGCAAAAGTGCTCCAACGTTTTCGGAGACATCTGTCCCCCCCCCGCCGCTTGATAGCTAGCGGGGGGTAGTCCGCTATTCACTCGAGACGGCGAGAACAGCAGACTCCCGGCTTAATCATTTTCAGACCTGCGCGGTCTTTCGCTACTCAGGTTAAACATGATATATAAGTCACTCAGATAACTTGGTTCAGCTGAGATTAAAGTTATTAGATTAGATTAAATAAAATTTTATTAATCTCTCAGGTGGTTCCTCCGGGGTTTTAACATAGCTGAATAAACGTCAAACAGAAAACTGATTAAACAGAAGTGTGAGATGGTTGAGAATTTAGGGCAGTGTCCTGTTTTATTTTAAATAGCAAGGAGCAGATGGCTGAGTTTATTAAACTTGAACCTACTCCCCCCACCACGAGCGGGAGAGGGGATCAACCCGGACCGTCGGCACCCCCGGGCCCTGGTCAAGCGACAGGGAGGTGTCTGTTCTGGTGGCCACCCACGCATCCAGCTGTGCCGGTGATGAGGTGTGTCCAGGGGTCACCCACGTATCCACTGGCAGCCAGGGGCCACCCATGTGGCAAGCAGCGGCGCAGCTGGTGTGGCATTGAGCTGGGGCTCACAGGCGGCTGGGCAGGCGTCCAGCACGCCGGACCACACCACGCGCCGGCCTCTGGTGGAGGTGAGGCCGCTCTGCTCAGCCCGCAGACCTCGGGCTTCGGTGGCGTGGACTCCCCTAGCACAGGCACCTCCGACTTATCCCGCGGCTCCCCGTGCTGTGCCTCCGCCGCTGCCTCTACTGGCTGGAGCGCATCCCCACACTGTGCCTCCGCCTCAACCAGCAGTCGCAGTTTGCACGCTGCTTCCACCGGCTCCTTGCGCACCGCCTCCACCGCTGCCGGCTCCTCGGCTTTCTCCTGGGGCGCAGGAACGGGCACTGGCCCCTGCCGAGCCCCAGCGGCTCCCACGTGAGGGGTGGGAACGGGTGCTGGTCGCATCCCTGGGGCCGGCACAGGCACAGGCACAGACGCCGGATCCGACCAGTTCTCCTCCACTGCCACACTGGTGGGGTTGGCGGTGGTGCCAGCCAGGACCGGAGCTGGGCAGCCAGGTTCTCCATCCTCTGCAAGTGGAGCTCAGTCTGGACCTGCAGTTCTTCTTGCCAGCGTTGTGCTACCACCGCCTGCTCCCGCTGGTTGGCCGCCAGTTCGGCCACCATTTGGGCCAGCTCCTCGGCCCAGTCGTGGGTCTGCCATGCCCCCCATCCTGCGTTTCGGCACCACTTGTAACGTATGCAATACACACGGTGTGTCTGTTCACAAGTAATGTATTTATTTGACGCTCAGCATACAGGAAACAGTCCGTTCTGGTCCAGTGCGCCTTCCGCTCGACTCTGCCGTCACTATATAAACAAACAGAAAGGAAAAACACTATCATCAACAATCGCCACCACCTGTGGCTCACCTGCCTCCCGGTACCCCTTGAGCTCACTACACCACTCCTCCCCTGCAGCTGCGCCAGGGACCACACCCCCGCCACTAATTACGTTATCATTAGCTCATCTTAAAAGATTAAATAAATTAAATGCCCTCCTGCTTTCAAATACAGCTTTCCCCTGTGGATCAAAATCCTGTTGGGTTTTGTTGAATAAAACTGTGTTTATTCTGGCATTTACAGTAGCTTAAATGCTAACACAAACAAATTGCTTTCTAAGTAACTAGATGGAAAACCTTAGTTAGCTTAGATGTTAATATTGTGGCTATTTTGTCCTTGTCATTGCAGTGTTAGGGAGTAATGGAATACATTTACTGGTATTATGTATTTAAACTACAAAATAAGAGTAACTGTATTTTGTTACAGTTACAGAATACAGCCAAATTGTTGAAATAAATGGATTACACGGCAGTCTTTTCCTGTTTCGTATGTTAGGCTATGCCCTCTCTATTTTTGGTAATTCAACACCCCTGGAAACCCAAACAGAACATGCAATAAGAGACTCTAATGCAGGGGTCTTGTCACCATGTCACACCTACTTACATCATTATTGGTAGCATAATGATGTGAAGAAATATTTTTTTAAAATTATTATTCAAAAAATATTTTAGTTTGAAGGCAATATGAGCTGAGTGTTACAGGCATAGCCCTAAAGAATGTAGCATCATGGGCAGTGTAGTCCGTGCTGCAGGGAGAATGGACTGCCATACCCATTATGTGTCTGTGAGTGTGAGGGAGGGAGAAAAAGGGGAGACGAAAAGTACAAGTTGTTACCGACCAGAAACGGGAGATGGAAGCATGTACATATAATAATAACCACTGCAGCCAAAAAGAGTGCCTGACGAGCCCAGATGTAAGTAAGCTATTAACACTCGACTGTACACTGTGTTCGTGTTTTCCTCTGAAACAATAAGGTTCTGTTGGAGCAGCCTGTCAAGGCCTCCTTCTTGCTAGCAAAGTTGAAATAATAAATTAAAAAAAAAAAAAATTAAAACTAAATATAAATAATATAACGATATGGGAAAGGGATCTAGGGTTTACAATGAATGAAGATACATGGGATTCTATATTGTTGAATAATGGATTAAACATTAGGCAAGCCAGGGGAAAATTTATTCAGTACAAAATTCTTGATATTATTATACTCCTTCAAGGCTGTATAGAATTGGTGTTGGTAGAGAAGACTTGTGTTGGAAATGCCAACAAGCCAAAGGTACTTTGATACATGCCCTCTGGAGCTGCCTGTGTCACGGTTCTGGGTCAGTTTGACCCAGTATTTTGAGTTGTCATGTTTTTGCAGGTTTCGTTTAGTTCCATGTGTCATTTTCTGTCTGTCTCTCAGTGTCGAGTCTGCGTCTTTGTGTGATGGTTTCTTGTTCCTGTTTTATTGTGAAGGTCTGCGTCTCAAGTAAGTGTGTTCAGTTTTACCTCTTGTCTCGTCTCGTTGATTACTCCCAGCTGTGTCCCCCACCTGTGTGTAATCTTCCTGTGTTTCTCTGTGTGCATTTAAGTCGCGTCTTCTGTCTTTGTAGTTGCTGGTCTGTCTGTGTATTCCACCATGTTTCATCCGTGTGTTCCCTGCCGTCACCATCTTGTACCGTCGTCCACCTTGCTTCATGTTTGAGTTCCAGTTTGTATTCAGTAGTTTAGTTGTCTCCAGTATAGTTTAGTGTGATCTCTGTTTCCGTTTTTCCACTGGTGCATTGTGTTCAATAAACCACCTTCACTCCTCCACTTCTGCCTGCGATTGGATCCTCATTTATTATTTTTATACGGCTTATCTCACTCGCCGTGACAGCCTGCTGGTTTTTCCAGTTTGGAACAGTGTATTGAATTATATGCAGGGATGGATACCTTGTAACTTGCCCAGATCACCTAAATTATATCCACTAGGAGACAAACGAGAGGTGCCACAGTTAAATAAACACCAATTAGAGAGTTAAGCACTGCATTGGTAGCATGTGCCCGTGTCATTTTGGAATACTGGAAGGACTCCCATACTCCAACGCTTAAAATGTGGAAAGAAAGAATGATTGGGAACGTTGCCTGCAAAAAGATCTTGGGAAGGTTACATCATGTGACTGAAACTTCGGTGAAACGATGGGACAATTTTTACACCTACATGTCTACCTGACTTGGACATTCTAGCTTAATGCAACAGACGTTAAAAACTCACTGTTTTCTTGGTTCTCGTTTTTGTTTGTTGTTGTAAGATGTGAAATCTAATAAATAGTTGAAATAAGTCGTGTCCTTCTTAAAACTTGTTTAGCAGAAGTGGGGTCGTCGGAGGTTTGCTCGGTGGAAGACGTGGTAGCAGCAGAGGTCATTTCAGTGGGGATTTCACATTCCCATGGCAGCATGCTAGGTGCTTGCTCAGATTTGAAGTTTAATTTTTTGCTGTAGAAATACGTTTTCTTCCCACGCAGAAGAACAGTCTGAGGAGCATTACAGGCTGAAATGTGTTTGATGAACTTTAAGTCATTACAGCTCTTTGTCTCGTCATGTTGACTCTGACACCAGTCAGCAGGTCACGAACAAACGCTTTGTTAATTAACCAGCTGGAGATAGAGATGAACTAATTTGAAGTGGCATTAAAGTCACTTCTCAACAGGTAGCTGCTGTGATCATCTTCACCTCCAGACATGAAACGACACCCTAAAGCCTGAGTGTCCCCGCTGTTTGACCTGACCCGCCATCCTGACACCTGCACTCTCTGAAATGCTGCTTGGTGCTGATTGTTGAGACGTTGACAGCATGTGAATGTTTTCATAGTGACTTCCTGTGTTAATCGGTGGAAGGAGGACAGGGATCCGTTAGCTCTGAATTATCAGCCCTCCGCTAGGCATTTATTTAGCGGAAAAGTTCGGAGCCACTGGGTGCTAATTTGGCCCTGAGGGGCCAATTGTTGATGAAGATGTGGTCTGAAAAGATGTTTGTATGAATCAATAACAGAGACGGCGGCTGCTGGGAGCAAAAACAGTGATTCCTGATGGCATTTAAAGTCTTCATGCAAACAGGATGTGTGAGTCAGTTTAATATGAACATGATATCTGTTAGGTTTAATGTATGTGTTGTAGGGTGCCATTTAAAAAGCTAGAATGCTTCTGTTTGCTCTCTATGTAACCCACGCATATGAGTACGTGCACGACCTCCATAAGGGGAACAAGCAGCCTTTAGAAGAAAAGATTCTACTCAATGAAGGAAGCCACCCGGCTGGGACAAGATACCGACAGCATCCTGGGAGCGCTGCACTCCCATCATATAACCACACACATTGTATAACCATGCTTGCACAATACACTTTGTAACCAATTATAGTAACTTCTCTTATACAGCAAAAAGCTTTATGCCAATAAAAACAACCTGCAGGGGGAAAGCAAGTTGAAGTGGGTTGGAGACAACTGCTTCGCTCTCGCGAGTGAAAACTTAAGCTCTGTGTGACCTAGTTCCTGAGTGAGTTTCTGTTTATCCAGCAGTATCAGGGTAAAACTCTGACAATATCTGCAAATACATATTTCTCTGCCATAGTTTTTACGTCACTAGAAAAGCTTTGCATGAGTCATACTTCAAAAATCCCTTTTTCCCCCCCTTCTCATTGGCCAACTTCTGGAAGTCTGAAGAGGGCAGCTGTAGAGCTGTTAATAGGTGGGTGCATCAATTTTGGCTACTTTTAATAAGTAGTAGTGATTTTATGAAATACATGTATATATTAATAGAGAAAAAGTAATTTTAACCCTGTTTAATCAGGATAAGGTAGCATAATTACAGTAACAGCTCACTAAAAACATTCTAAAAGAGAGAGCCCAGGGACAAATAAATGTTCAGTTAAAATTGTTTTTAAAGACATTTTGGTTACATATACAGGGAGTGCAGAATTATTAGGCAAATGAGTATTTTGTCCACATCATCCTCTCCATGCATGTTGTCTTACTCCAAGCTGTATAGGCTCAAAAGCCTACTACCATATTAGGTGATGTGCATCTCTGTAATGAGAAGGGGTGTGGTCTAATGACATCAACACCCTATATCAGGTGTGCATAATTATTAGGCAACGTCCTTTCCTTTGGCAAAATGGGTCAAAAGAAGGACTTGACAGGCTCAGAAAAGTCAAAAATAGTGAGATATCTTGCAGAGGGATGCAGCAGTCTCAAAATTGCAAAGCTTCTGAAGCGTGATCATCGAACAATCAAGCGTTTCATTCAAAATAGTCAACAGGGTCGCAAGAAGCGTGTGGAAAAACCAAGGCGCAAAATAACTGCCCATGAACTGAGAAAAGTCAAGCGTGCAGCTGCCAAGATGCCACTTGCCACCAGTTTGGCCATATTTCAGAGCTGCAACATCACTGGAGTGCCCAAAAGCACAAGGTGTGCAATACTCAGAGACATGGCCAAGGTAAGAAAGGCTGAAAGACGACCACCACTGAACAAGACACACAAGCTGAAACGTCCAGACTGGGCCAAGAAATATCTCAAGACTGATTTTTCTAAGGTTTTTTGGACTGATGAAATGAGAGTGAGTCTTGATGGGCCAGATGGATGGGCCCGTGGCTGGATTGGTAAAGGGCAGAGAGCTCCAGTCCGACTCAGACACCAGCAAGGTGGAGGTGCAGTACTGGTTTGGGCTGGTATCATCAAAGATGAGCTTGTGGGGCCTTTTCAGGTTGAGGATGGAGTCAAGCTCAACTCCCAGTCCTACTGCCAGTTTCTGGAAGACACCTTCTTCAAGCAGTGGTACAGGAAGAAGTCTGCATCCTTCAAGAAAAACATGATTTTCATGCAGGACAATGCTCCATCACACGCGTCCAAGTACTCCACAGCATGGCTGGCAAGAAAGGGTATAAAAGAAGAAAAACTAATGACATGGCCTCCTTGTTCACCTGATCTGAACCCCATTGAGAACCTGTGGTCCATCATCAAATGTGAGATTTACAAGGAGGGAAAACAGTACACCTCTCTGAACAGTGTCTGGGAGGCTGTGGTTGCTGCTGCACGCAATGTTGATGGTGAACAGATCAAAACACTGACAGAATCCATGGATGGCAGGCTTTTGAGTGTCCTTGCAAAGAAAGGTGGCTATATTGGTCGCTGATTTGTTTTTGTTTTGTTTTTGAATGTCAGAAATGTATATTTGTGAATGTAGAGATGTTATATTGGTTTCACTGGTAAAAATAAATAATTGAAATGGGTATATATTTGTTTTTTGTTAAGTTGCCTAATAATTATGCACAGTAATAGTCACCTGCACACACAGATATCCCCCTAAAATAGCTAAAACTAAAAACAAACTAAAAACTACTTCCAAAAACATTCAGCTTTGATATTAATGAGTTTTTTGGGTTCATTGAGAACATGGTTGTTGTTCAATAATAAAATTATTCCTCAAAAATACAACTAATTCTGCACTCCCTGTATCTGTCAAACCTAACAAAAGTTCCTCCAGCCCCCTCACAATCAGCTGCTTTTTAAATCAGTTATAGCTTATTTAATGAATACAGCAATATAGGACCTTGGAGTAAAACAAACGGAACCAAAGCTAGATCCTCTATTCTCGGCCCTGACCCACGACCAGCTGGTCAGCCTCATATATGTCTGATGTTAAAAATGTCTCATTGGGACTGAATGCATAAAAGTCACCAAATAAACCATGGAAAGACAACAAAAACGCCTTGAGGTGACTGTTGTTGTGATTTGACGCTGTATAACTAAAATTGAATTGAATTGAATTGAAAAGATCACCACGAGAATGTACCTGATCAGACACTTTAGCCATCCTGATCTAGCTGAACCTTTAAGGTATCCAGAGCTCAGAGCCAGCCACAAGCCAGCAGCCTCAGTATGACCGGTCATGAGGAAAATAATAGAGAGGAGTGAAAGTGAGAAAACGGTTGATGTCATGTTTTGTGATGAAGTTATAAGCATGTTGAAAAATGATTCTAGTACCTAACTTTTGTTCTCTAAATCTCTTTCAGTGAAGCGATCCTGTAATTTACTGCAGACATATATATATTGTTTATTACTTTCATGTTAATAACATCAATTTATAAGTGAACACACGCTCTGCATGTAGCTGTGGCTTAGCACATTGAGCCAAGCTCCTTAGATTGCATCTAGTAGAGGTTGTTTTACAGTGTAGCTGCGTTGCTTGATGGATCGTATTAGCCCTTACCTTCAGTCACATCAGGTGGAGTCCTTTCTCCTTTCTCTTCAGTCGTGTCCTGTCTCCTTATTTGTTGATGGAGGCCCACTGCAGGACTCGGTACACCTGTGGCTGCTCAGGTCTGTTATTGGTCTTAAGACCCGTGGGAGGCGAGCAGTGCCCCCCCCATTCCACCCTGCCTCTGCAGCTGGGTGTGCTGATCCAGATGTCAGCGCATACCAGCGCTACAACAAAGAGAGCGGGGTTTACCTCCAATCCCCCAACCTGTTGACAATAGCTGCCAGTGCTACCGTGGGAATGTGATGTGAGCTCATGAAGCTCTGCTTCTTTGGGTGGGATGAAGCATAATGTCAGCTAAAGTGAATAAAAAGAAGATTTAATCATCAGACAAAATAACAGCGGTGTGAAGTGAATGATAATCCTCAACTGAAGTCATTGATCACTTAAACTCTGAAACTGTGCATAAAAAGCGCGTTTCAGTCGCTGGCTATGGTTTGAACCTGGAGATTTCAGCCCCGTATTCCTGCAGGTGTGCCTGGAAGGTGGGAGCATGTGTGTTTATGTTTGGGAGGCAGCAGTTCAGGGGCTACAGCGAGGTTTTCATGTTGACCTGTCTGTTCTGCGATGCTCGATCTTCCAGGCCTGGGAAGGGAGCTGCAGGCAGTGATCAGCTGGCTTTAGGGGGGCTTAGCTCCTCTAATGGGCTCCAGACTGGCGGCTCTGCCCTCCAGGACCAAAAGACCCGAATCAGCACATCTAGTTCCTGGCTTCCTCCCAGCTCCTGCACTCTCCACACCTCGGGGTATTTACACAGCAGCGTCCTCTCCAGCTGCTGACAGCTGGTCACACCTACACATCTGTTTGATTACACTGATCAGTGGAGGTGCAAGGCTGAATATTTGATTTCAGGTTTATTACAAAGACCACAGCTCCAGCTCTGAGAACTCTGTGACCTTATCACCCCTGCTCATCATACAGACATCAGTCTACACTCTCAATCCACAGCAGCGAGGGTACTGCGAGGATAATGATCCAGCACTCACACTCCGTATCGTCTGGAGTCTCAATGTGTCAAGTGGCTCTCTATTTTAGGGTGAGATGAAAAGCCGTGGGCGGCACAGAGCTGTAAACGGCTCATTAAGCTGTCGTCACGCTCACTGAGAAGAGTTTGAAACTGCCCGAGGTTTACGCCAAACAACATGAATTAGCAATCCGCACATCCACCACATGAACCCATATTAAACTCATTAGAGATGTTCTGCTGTAGCGGACAAAGTCAGTGTAAAGATGGATGCAGTGTTTGAGTCTGGTACACTTAGAAATATCCAGCAGGTCCAGCCAGTTTACATAGAAATCTGTGAAGAAATTTGTGATCTCTGCGCCCACTAAACTCCTTCCTGATGTGTTTATAGTCTCAGTTGCTGGTTTAAGGTCTGAATCAGTAAAACATAATATTTAGTTTGCAGATTATGGTCCCGTTAGAGTTCCAGAGAACGATAAAGTTGAGACTGCTCACGTCTGTGGCCACTTTGATTATGGAGAGTGTTTAAATTTATCAACATAAAGAGCAAAACTGTTACTTTCTTTACTTGTTTTTGTTTTCTTTGCTGAATCAAAAATGCACCAAACTGAATATTTAGTGTCCTGATGGGTCAGATCATCTCCCTGAGGCCCTCTTGTGGCCTCAGGAACATCATTCTGGGCTTTCATAGTGATTCTTAACCTTTTTTTGGCTTCTGGTTCTTAAACCAATATAATTATAGAAATCTCTAACATGGTAATTGTACGTTTTTGGTGGAAAACCACAGCAGACATGAATTATTATTCAAAGCTGAGTGTTTTTCATGCCTAAAACATGTGGCGGGGTGTTTAAACGCCTTGTGGCCATTCAGATTTAGACCCAGACCCCCGCCGACCTAAACCACCTGTTTCCCCATCCGTCCACAGCTCATTACAGACCTGCAGCTAACTGAGTGTTAGTGCTTTGACACCGTCATCATCGGTCACCCTGAGTTGTGCTGCCTTCTGTAATTCACCCGGCGGTTACTTTCTTGTCAGGAATACACTCAGTTGTGTTTACCCTCAGTAGATTGTACATGTTTCGTGTTCATGCTGTGGTTAACCAGCAATATAAAATGATTTTCTACCCCAAACCACGGAGTGTCTGTGCCGCCACAGTCCATCTCCCAGACTTCCCCCTCCTCATGCTGTAAAAACGCTGCACGGTTATTAACTGCCCCATCACTCTGTGACCGGGCAGAGTTAGGTTTCGGGGTATTCGATGCTCAGGAATGCCCGTCAGCTTCTCAGATTTGCATAAGTGAGCAGCCAGCTGACTGGCAGATGCCCCTCATCATTGTACTGAAGCCACAAGCAGTTTATCCAGAAACAGATGCTCAATCACAAAGAAGAGGTAATGATTTGAGGACTGAGCCATACCAAGGCACATAGTATCCAATACATTTCCAGCCTGACTCAATCCCTCCACACAAAGGCAACAGCAGCAGGAGGGTCAGAGGTGGCTGAGAATTAAATCATTTACAGTTTAGGGTGATTATTGAACACAACTGGAGTTCCTCTAACTTCCTGCAGAGGCTTCAGCACTGAGTCAGTCCCCATAGACTCCCATGTTAAAATGGCCAACTTTATAGCAAAAATAAATATTTACAGCCTGGTATAGAAACTGTCTTGGTCTCTAAAGATACTTTCCTCTTTCATAAGAACTGTATGGATGTCCTAAAAACTCCACAAAAAGCCTTTAGTTAGTTCAAAATGCTGCAGCAAGAGTACTGACAGGGACTAGAAAGAGAGAGCATATTTTTTCCTATATTGGCTCCTTGTTAAAGAATTGGATTCAAAATCCTGCTCCTCACATACAAGGTCTTGAATAACCAGGCCCCATCTTATCTTAATGACCTCATAGTACCATATCACCCCATTAGAGCTCTTTGCTCTCACACTGCAGGCTTAGTTGTTGTTCCTAGAGTATTTAAAAGTAGAATGGGAGGCAGAGCCTTCAGTTTTCAAATCTGTCTTCCTTCTCTCACCCCAACTGGTCTCAGCAGATGGCAGCCCCTACCTGAGCTTGGTTTTGCTGGTTTCTTACTGTTAAAAGGGAGTTTTTCCTTCCCACTTTTGCCAAAGCGCTTGCTCATAGAGGGTCATATGATTGTTGGGTTTTTCTCTGTCTGTATTATTGTAGGGTCTACCTTACAATATAAAGCACCTTGAGGTGACAGTTTTGATTTGGCGCTGTATAAATAAAATTGAATTTAATTGGAAATTGAATCATTAAAGATGTGGCCTCTTTGACTGACAGGTGTCTGTAGCTGCTAGCTGTCAGCTTGGCTTCACCTTAGCTAATTGGAGCCCTGCTGTGCTCCAATTAGCTAAGGTTGTTGGAGTCTTTTGCTGTTGGAGTCTTTTGAAACATTTTTAATGCAAATATCTGACCCATAAATTGACTGCTGTGATGTTACTGTACTAGTAATTGTCCATGAAGTCTGAAATCCAGTTTTGCTGAGTGAACTTCTTGGATTTTAGTTGGGGCCTCCAAATATGGTCCAAAAAACTAAATGCTAATAACGAGACTTCAAAAGCAGTGGGTTAGGTCAACTACTCTCTACAGCAGGGGTCCCCAATCCCAGTCCACGAGGACCGGTGTCCCTGCAGGTTTTAGATCTGTTGCCTATGTTGGACAACAATCATCTTACTGAGCAGCAGCATGACATTAATAGGATGTCATGATTAACACATATTTCTGTGATCATCCTTATTGACTGTTAGTCAACAGGACAGCCTGATAATCAAGAAGAAGGTTTTCTGGTGTCAGCTAACACCAGGTCAGATAGAGATGAGGATGATTCAGTGCCTCAGTAAAAACAGGAGGCTCCCTACACTGAAAATGTCCTTTTCCTGAACACAAATTCTCAGAAATTCTGATAATTTGTTTAATAAAGTTTAATTTTCCAACATTACACTTGCCAACAGGTTTGTGAAGTGGGTAGTGATGTCTCCCTCACTCTCTGCAGTTTAAAAGCAGCCAATTTGGACAAGATAGGGAGAATCTGCTGTCCAAAGGAAAGCCGCTCAAAGAAGATCTGGGTGTGGGCCATGGTGTAAGATGTCCTTAACCTATCAGACTGATGAACACTTGGACTGCTCACCTAAGAGCTGGGCTGTTTGTTGGTTTTGGAGAACCACCCCGGAGTCCTTGAAGCGGCTCCAGGTGCTTCGATCGACTCTGACGGTGAAACGGAGCTGAGCTGAGAGAAGGAGGGAGCAGAGGAGCTTTAGCAGAAAGTGATGATACAGCTGAGATCCCACTAACGCTTTAAGGAGGGAAGGATTTTAAGAAGCTGCCGCTCTCTCTCGTTTATCCTTTACATTTGTTTAATTTACTCCTCGAGGTCCAGCGAGAGCTGCGGAGTCGACAAAATAAAAAATGCCTTCATACTTTAATACCGGTAATTTGCATCTTCTCTAAGGTCCATAATTGTGTTGTTTTTCTGACAGTGTAGATTTTAACCAGTCAGACAACAAGTAAAGGTGCATTTGTTACTGCACATTAATGTCCAGTGAACACGTTCTCTGGAACTCCAACGGGACCATAATCTGCAAACTAAATATCACGTTTTACTGATTCAGACCTTAAACCAGCAACACGTTCAGCACAGGCTGAACTCTCTGAGGGAACTTTCTTGTAATTTCTTTAAATATTCTTCAGGAATAATTTTCCAGACTTCTTGGAGGACATTCAAAGCTCTTCTTTAGATGTTTCTGCCTTTTGATCATTGTCATGCTGGAAAATAAAGCCACTTAGACCCTTTGACTGTATGCTGGCTTAAACTCTGATGGTGCTTTTCTGAGTTCATGATTCATCAACTTTGGCAAAGATCTCCAACACCACTGGCTGAAAGGCAGCCCAATCCATGACAGAGCCTCTACCATGTTTCACAGATGACTAGACTCTCACTGTTGGACGTCTCCTCCATGTTTCCCTTCTTTAAAAATGACTTCTCGATAGCTTCCATTCAACTGAGGCCATTTCTGATGAGGCTTCAGTGAGCAGCAGATGCATCTATCAGGTCTTGTGTCAGGTATTTGCTGGATTTCTTCCTCTTTCTTAAAGACATGACTTTCGTATACTGTTCATATGCTGTAGGTAGATTTTTAGGCCATATACTTATACCATATACTTGCCCTCCAAGTGTCCAGTTTCCTCAGATTTTTTAAGGACAAGCTGTACATCATGCTGAGACATACTAGGTTTTCAGGCTGACTGCTTCAGGGGGCTTAACAAACAAAATAATTTCTCAGAAAATTGTCAGGTTCAAGGACTGGACTGAAAATTAGTGAAAAAGTAGCCAATGTCCAAAGAAAAAAAATTGAAAAACCTGCTGATGAACTGTCCCTCAAAAGGACTTACTTAAAATACAAGTCTATCTCCCTGTAACCAGTATAGACCTTTGCACAGCACTGTATGTGATGATCATGTCCAAGTCAGTTTTGTTGTCATTACTGAGGTTTACAGTATATAAATCACTAACCTGAGGGTGGATAGCCAGTAAACACCTGTCAGTAGCTGACAACCTGAACTGAGCTCTGGCTTGGAAAATGAAATGTGAGGCTTAGATTTAAAACAGAAACCTTTCTAGGCTAAATTTAACTGTAAAACCAAAATGATTGCGTTTGCATTTAGCAATAATATCCCATTTACATCCAGTCTTAGTCAGTGGGAGTTGTGGGAGTTGTTAAGCGCTCCATCTTGGAGACTTCTGAGAAAGTAAATCACATTACCAACTTAAGATCTTAGCTCTAAAGTTGATGAGTGCAATGCAAGCACAACCAATAGGAATAAAGGACAGAACTACAAAATAAGCTCCAGACTATTAAAAGACTGACAGTCCCTTCGCTTTAGAATGTGGAGGCTTGGACGTGAACACAAACAGCATTTTTCTTCAGCTGTAAACCCTGTCGAGGACGAATTTTGGGTGGTTTCCCTGTTTTACATTTTTTTTAATGCATTTCAATGATTAATTATGAGTACCACAAAAGACTGAAACCCTCCAAGTTGGTGGTTTAGGTTCCCGCATCAATACCTCTTTTATTGAAACAGTGGCTCTTTATAGGAGAGCAACTAACAGGACTCACATCAGCAGATACTGTTCCTCAATAAAGGAAATGTTTGCCTTGGCCCTCGAGGAAAAAGCTGACTCCCTCTTCCTCCTTTGACAACCTCCCAGCGAAGGTCCAAGTTTACATGACACAAGCAGAGATCTCGCTCCAATCCTGCTCTGAAAAAACATGAGAGTTTGTTCAAAAGCTGCTTCATAAACCGGATGCAGAGAAATGTTCCTCTGTGGAAGGAAAAGGAGGCTTCAAAGGAGGCGATTTATACGGGGAGTATTATAAACTGTGGAGAAAATGACCACACGCAGCAGCGCTGACCCCAGAACTGCTGAACAAACAGCGAGAAAGCAAAGAATTACTTAATTCTCCACTTAAAACATAAACCGTGAAATGGATTATTACACATAGAGAAGAGCGAAATTACTCAGGTATCGGATCACGCCGGCTCCAGAGTTCCCGTCTGATTACTTAGAGCTGCAGCCAGCTGACAATTTACACCCTGCTCTGTATGTTTGCTCTGTATATGTTTCTCTGTAATGGTTCCCATGCACTTTGGACTCAAAGACACATTTGTGCAAAAATCAGAAACCTGGTGCCTCAAATTCCCAAAAAGCGTTGTGCAGCATCACTCTTTGGCCTTATCTGAGATCTGGTTGTTGAACTGTGCAGCGGCTGAGGGTAATTTAGTAGAAAGGAAAAATATTGGCTGAAGGTATTCCACTATAATCCAATTTCATGTTCATGTGCACGTCGGCCAAGAGTGAGTTTTCCCTCTGCAGCACTAATTCTCCAAACATTCATCCTCATGTACTTTTATTATTTGAAAGGTATGGCAGGTTAAAATTCACTGGAGGGAATTTAAACAGGAAAATACACTCTACCACAAAGGAAAAGACATTTAAGTACATCTTACCTGACCTTTTCCCCCCTTCTTTTACACTCAACCTCTCAACATCTACCGGGGCACCAGCGACTGGTTAGGGTTTTTTTTGGCCACATTTCATAAACTTTAAAGAGTTTAAATAAATTTTGTCATTATAGTTTTTCTGCTAAAGGTTTTCCCATGTTTCCCATGACAAATAGAAAAAACTAAAAAAAAAAAAGATAAAAAAGAAAAGGGATGGACAGTAACCCACCCTGGAATGGATGTTTAGAGGTTAAAAAGCAAGAATAGTAATTTTAGAAATATCAATTATGATGATTTATTAGGGTGGGTAGCTCTTTATCCTCTCATGACTACTTGAGGGTCCCTGGAAAGTTGCCCAACCAGGTTGCTTGTGCACGCGGCGATCGTGGCTCAAGAGTTAGGAGTTCGCCTTGTAATCGGAAGGTTGCCCGTTCGAGGCCCGGCTCTGACAGTCTCGATCGTTGTGTCCTTGGGCAAGACACTTCACCCGTTGCCTACTGGTGGTGGTCAGAGGGACCGGTGGCGCCAGTGTCCGGCAGCCTCGCCTCTGTCAGTGCGCCCCATAGCAGCTGTGGCTACAATGTAGCTTGCCATCACCAGTGTGTGAATGTGTGTGTGAATGGGTGGATGACTGGATGTGTAAAGCGCTTTGGGGTCCTTAGGGACTAGAAAAGCGCTATATAAATACAGGCCATTTACCATTTGTGAATTCAGTAGATGATCTGATGGCATTCCTTGAGGTGTCCTGTTGGGAGTACTTTGGAGCCTTCCATCTCTGAATCTACTCTCTATTGCAGACAATAATGGAGAATTGGTTCTCAATGTTGGCCTGCCCACTGTCACTGATTCTGTTCATAACTTCAATAGACAAACTTTCTAGGGTAGCCAAGGGGTGGAAGGTTTTGCAGCTTTCTGGCTTCATGTCTTTAGTATTTTAAGGATGTGTGGTCCATCCATCCATCCATTCGCTTCCGCTTATCCTTTTCAGGGTCGCGGGGGGCGCTGGAGCCTATCCCAGCTGTCATAGGGCGAAAGGCGGGGTACACCCTGGACAGGTCGCCAGTCTGTCGCAGGGCTGGATGTGTGGTCATTCTTTCTTTTATTTCCAGATTATATTAGACCGCTTTACAGTCAAGTGTAAAGTGGTAGCAATGAGAATAAACATATGAAAGTCTGATACGATGCTTGAAGGGTGAGACGTGTCCACTTAGGCTCTTGTTTACGAGCAGAGGAAAAAAAATCGATCAGGAGATTGGCAGATGGACTGATGCAGCAGTCTGTCATTATGAACAGAACTCAGCGAATTAATTAATTGCTGATCTGGGTTCCAATCCTCACCTACAGCCACAAGCTGTGGGTAAGAATGAGATTGAAATGAACTTCCTTTGAAGGCGTCTGGGCTCAGCCTTAGAGAAGTTGTTCAGAATAGAGCTGCTGCTCCCTCACATTGGAAGGATTTTAAGTAAAATCAGGAAAGGCTGTGTAAACACATTGCATGCAAAAAGCTATCATCCTTACAGCCTAATTAGTGATAAAGACATCGAAATGACCACAGTCTAACTCAAACACTGTCTTCATATGGCTCCTCTCATTGACTGAAGTATATCATATCTCTGGTGATGTCAGGGTCCTGGGTCTCCTGACCCAGCGTTTTAGTTCATTGTGATTTTTGTATTATTGTACTTGGTGTGAGTTTCTATGGTTTCTAGTTTCGATCCCTTGCCCTTCATGTTTCTCTGTGTCCCCTCTGTTCTGTGTAAGTCTGTGTCTGCATGTTTGAGTTCCCCTCTGTGTCTCTCGGTTCTTAGAGTCCTCTGCCTTATGGTTTATGTCTCTGTGTTTCTTAGTTGCTGTCTCCACTGTGTCAAGTTCGCGTCTCTGTGTGATCCTTCCCGTTTTACTTTGTAGGTCCGTGTCTTATGTGAATGTGTCCTGCTTTGCTTGTCTCGTCAGTTCTAATTTCCCCCAGCTGTGCCCTCCTTCTGTATCTCATTCTCCTCGTTACTTCCCAGTGTATTTAGTCCCTGTGTTTCTCTGAGTCAGTGTTGCGTCGTACCCTCAACAAGCTGTGTGTGTTTTGCCTCCGTGTTACCAGTGTTTTGTTTCCAGTTCCAGTTCAGTGTTTTCTGCTTCAGTGTTTTAGTCCACCAGTGTTTTTGTTTGTCTTTTGATGCCTTTAGTTAGTAAGAGGGTTTCCAGCAATAAAGCTGCGCTTTAAGTTGAACTTCTGTGTCTGAGTCCTGCATTTTGGATCCACCACTCCTGCTTGCACGCCTGCCACACAGCCAACCATGACAGGTGACCCTTAACCTTTTGGCATGCGTCCGGCTTGATCTCTTTGTGAGCTCCTCATCCTGATGTCCCACTGATCACGGCTGGGTGCCTGTTTACACGGCAAGAAATACAAATAATGAAACCAACTCTGACAGTGTTGGGCTTCTACATATGACCTACTTTTACATTTTCCCTGGCACTAGCTTATCTGAGGCTGGGGAAATGTATGAGAGGTATTGGGAGCCAACCAAACAAAGAAATGTGCTGAGAGAAACTTCGTCCACCTGCGAACTGCGACTGACGGACCAACCGCTGGGTGCTAAATCAACCAAAGAAATACAAACAGTGAACCTTTTTACTTACCTGACCTCTGTGAGAAACAGCTGGACAGCGGTTTTCATTGAAACCTCTGTCGTCACTTTACCTCTGCTTCAGTGAAGTTAAATCAAAGCCGACCAGGCTTACGCTCAATAAAACTACAATAAATAAAAGTCACTATCAGTCCTATGGATAATAGGCACTGCATATTAGAACATATTAGAACAGTAATACCATTGTAATGGTGAGGTGAAACAAAAAAAAGGTAACAATTACAAAATTACCATATAGCTACCAAAGTACTTGGTATAAATGTATTTCAGTAATGTCAGTATGAATTTTATGTATCAGTAACTATAGGTCTTCTTTTTTGAAGTAAAATGGTAATACGCCAACGTTAGTGGCATAATAAGCTAATAATAATAACAACAACAACAATAATAGTAATAATACATTTTAGTCTCATATCCAAATTAACAGTTTGTAATGCTGACATTATTTCCTCTCTTCCTCTCTAATTAGTTTTCCAATCAAATTATGCTAAGCATGAGTAAAATTAAACTGGGGTTCTTTTTCATGTTTATTGCTTATAAAAATGCAGGATGAGGGGACATTAACTCAGGAGTATCATAAAAAGTTTGAGAACCACTGATTTAACATGCCAGATTTACAAAATAAAAGCCTATTTATGTTTTCTAACTTGTACAATGTAACCTGTCAACCTACAAGCAAGCAACAGCCCAGTTCTGGTAGTAGCAACAATCCTGTTGCAACTAATACAGAAATTACACAATCTAGTTGTTATTATTAATATTATTATATTATAGTCTTTCAAAAATGTTAAACTTATCTAGACCCATACTCATAGATACACTGTTTAAATACTAAAATAATGGACTTGTTCTTTATGCTTTACCATTATCCCATCCATTTCACTTTGGAGAAGAAGAAAAAATATTTTATTCCAATTTTACTGTTAGCTGATGACTGTATTGGTGGTATTTAATATGAAAAAGTATCTATGTGACTGAAAATACATAAACCTAAAATAGGCCCACATTCCTTTAATAATAGAAAGTGAAGTTGGTGCTGGATTATATTTACATTAATTCCATTTATCCACAAAAGAAGCTTAAGCTGTTATGTGAAAAAGTGTGGCTGTGTGCAGACCTATGAGGCAATGTAACAGGAGGCTGAATGAGCTGTGGTTTCTGTGGACAGGAGATGCTGTAGAGCTGAAGGAGTAAAGTGGGGAAATGTTTCGGGATGTGATTCAGAGATCAGGACTACAGCTCCATGCATCAATGTATTTACTGTTCTCCTATGTCAATTTGGAACAAGCGAGGCCACCAGCGACTCGCCAATTTACTGACATCACTTGGTAAATAATACCACTTATGAGAATGCAAGCCCCGCCCTGAAGCTGGGGCTGGCTTCCCTGAGCTTAATTTAGCTCTGAATCACTGCAGCCATTATGAAAACCTCTCAAAAGTGTATTCATGCTTCTCCCCCTCCAGCATCTTACCTCCTTTTTCCACACGATTCTTCACTTCACCCTGCCGTGTCCACACATCATCACCACGACAACGGCAGCCTGCAGAGGGCCTTGAGATGAAGGGCACGCTATTGTGTTTTCATTCACTTTGTGGGTCCTGGGTCCTGGCAGCCAACATTAAAAATTCTTGCAGAGAGAAGAAGAACAATTAGCTTGATGTTAGAAACTCAAAGAGGAATGAAAAACTCGTAAAGAATCTTCAGTATTGAGAAAAACTAAAGCTTCCAGTCTGTAGATCTGTATTTGAAGGCACTCAGCCTAACCTCAGGAAAAACATCATTAATCACACCTGCTGCTGTTAAGTCAGCTTTACTCATCAGTCTGTTGCTCACATTAGCCCGCATTGAGCATATGAATGGCAGGGTCAGCAACTGTCCTGCTCTGTCATGTTCCCTTACTGCATATTATGTATGTCATGTATGCTGTCCAGCATCTGAGAGGGGAGCATATTTGCTCTCTCTGAGTATCAGTACGATGACAGCAAAGTTCCTTGGACGTTATGAAGATACCAGTATCAGATATATGGTGTATAGCTAAGTTAAGGTAGCTGGCTAACCCTCCCATGTTTGCTGTTACTGTGGAAAGTGTAAGTGTAGTCTAAGCTGTACTTACTGTCCTGTATAAAGGATGAATGACATGAAATTATAATTTGATAAAGAGTATTAAATATATAGATAACTTCAATAATGTATAGAAGGTTCAAGGTTCTTTATTTGTCACGTGCATAGTTATACAAGTATAACACACAGTGAAATGTAGCCTGACACGCTCCTCGACATGTGCAAAAATTATATATATATATATATATATATATATATATATATATATATATATATATATATATATATATATATATATATATATATATACATATAGTATATACACTGGGTGAATGTGCAGTAGTAGCAGCAAGCAGGTGAATTCTGTACATTAATATGAATATACATTGACTATTTTACAGGATAGACAATATAAACATATTTAAAATTAAAGGAATTGAAATGTACATTGTGCCTTGGTTTAGTGTCTGGAAGAGTCCTGTCTCAGTCAATTATAGATGATGTGAGCGGGCGGGTGTGTGTGTTTAGGGCACGGATGGCTTGGGGATAGAAGCTCCTCTTGAGTCTCTCTGTCCTTGCCCGGAAGATGCGGAACCTTCTACCAGATTGCAGAAGTTGGAACAGTTTGTTGCCAGGATGGGACGGGTCCTTCAGTATCTGCGCTGCTCTAGTCCGGCATCTCCTGGTGTAGGTGTCCTGAAGCGGGGGGAGAGCAATCCTGCAGCAGCGTTCTGCTGTACGGATCACTCTCTGGAGAGCTTTTTGGTCCTTCACACAGCTGTTCCCAAACCACGATGTCATGTTCTGTGTGAGGATGCTCTCCACAGCGCCTGTATAGAAAATCCTGAGGATCTTTGGAGAGACCCTGAACTTCCTCAGTTGTCGTAGGTGATGCAGGCGCTGCCTAGCCTTTTTGGTCTGGACCTGAATGTGGGCAGCCCATGTCAGGTCTGAGGAGATGTGGACACCAAGATACTTGAAGGACTGCACCCTCTCCACTGGAGCTCCATTGATGATAATGGGCTTGTAGTCTCTGTGCTGACCCCTTCTGAAGTCCACCACCAGCTCCTTGGTCTTGCTGACGTTCAGCTGGAGGTGGTTGTCCTGGCACCACGATGCCAGATTCTTCACTTCATCCATGTAGGCCGCCTCATCGTTGTTGGAGATGGCACCCAACACCACTGTGTCGTCAGCAAACTTCACAATGGTGTTGGAGCCATGGGTGGCCACACAGTCTGAAGTGTAGAGGGAGTAGAGCAGTGGCGAGAGGACACATCCCTGAGGTGTTCCTGTGTTGATGGTGATGCTGTTGGAGAAGCACCTGCCCACCCTCACCACCTGAGTTCTGCCAGTGAGGAAGTCCAACACCCATGCACACAGACGGCTGTTAAGTCCCAGATCCCTGAGCTTTGTGAACAGTCTGCAGGGCACTATTGTGTTAAACGCTGAACTGTAATCAACAAACAGCATTCGCACATAGTTACCCTGTTTCTTGTCCACGTGGCTGAGAGTGGTGTGTAGGACGTGGGCGATGGCATCCTCTGTGGATCACCGCAGACCACGGCCTCTCTGTGTGAGGATCTAAACGTATTCTACGCTAGATTCGACGCAGCGAACACCATGAGACCGGACAGTGTGCGCACCGCGGATGACGTCAGTGCGCACACTGTGTCTGAGGAGGATGTGCGGAAGTGCTTCAGGAAGGTGAACGCGCGCAAAGCTACTGGTCCGGACGGGATTCCCGGCCGCGTCCTCAAGTCATGCGCGGCTCAGCTGGCTGGAGTGTTCACACACATCTTCAACCTTTCCCTCTCTCTATCTGTAGTCCCAGCCTGCTTCAAAATTGCCACCATCGTCCCTGTACCCAAATCCTCCACCATCTCCTCATTGAACGACTGGCGACCTGTAGCCCTGACCCCCATCGTAAGCAAATGCTTCGAGAAGCTGGTCAGGGACTTCATCTGCTCTGCACTACCCGACTCACTGGACCCTCTACAGTTCGCATACCGCCACAACAGGTCCACTGATGATGCCATAGCCCTGACACTACATACTGCCCTGTCACACCTGGAGAAGAGAGACACGTATGTGAGAATGCTGTTTGTAGATTACAGCTCAGCATTCAATACCATCGTTCCCTCGAAGCTGGACAGGAAACTGCAGGATCTAGGACTGAGCAGCTCCCTCTGCAGCTGGATCCTTAGCTTCCTGTCTGACAGACGCCAGGTGGTCAGCATCACCTCATCCCCCATCACACTGAACACTGGTGCTCCACAGGGGTGTGTACTGAGCCCTCTCCTGTACTCACTCTACACCTACGACTGCACAGCCACTAACAACTCCAACATCATTGTGAAGTTTGCGGACGACACTACAGTGGTGGGTCTTATCACCAACGGTGATGAGACGGCTTACAGGGAGGAGGTCAGCGCCCTGACCCACTGGTGTCAAGACAACCATCTCACCCTCAACGTCGCAAAGACAAAGGAGTTGATAGTGGACTTCCGGAGGTGCAGAGAAGTACACACCCCCATCACCATCAACGGCGCTGCTGTGGAGAGAGTGAGCAGCTTCCGGTTCCTTGGAGTACATCTGGCTGAGGATCTTACGTGGTCAGTACACACAAACAAAACAGTGAAGAAGGTGCAGCAGCGCCTCTTCTTTCTCAGGAGACTGAAAAGATTCGGCATGAGCCCCCGCATCCTCAGGACCTTCTATCACTGTGCCATTGAGAGCATCCTCACTGGATGCATCACCACCTGGTATGGCAACAGCACCGCCTACAACTGCAAAGCTCTCCAGCGAGTAGTGCGGTGCTCTGAACGGATAATTGGAGGTGAGCTTCCCTCCCTCCAAGACATCTACAGGAAGCGCTGCCTGAGGAAAGCGGGGAGGATCATCAAGGACTCCATACACTATTATATATTGTACATATATTTATTAGTTTCAGGTTGGCCATTCTTGTATTTTGCTCGTTTGTGTTGTTGTGTTTGCACATCTCTGTTGCTTGTGGGGCTCGCACACAAGAATTTCACTCGCATGTGCTGTGCCAGTGTGCCTGCACATGTGATGTGACAATAAAAGTGATTTGATTTGATTTGATTTTGATTTGTTGGATCTGTAGGCAAACTGCAGCGGATCTGTGGTGTCTGGGATGGAGGAGGAGATGATGTTCTTCAGCAGCCTCTCAAACACCTTCATTACTACCGAGGTCAGTGCAACTGGCCGGTAATCGTTCAGGGATGAGGGTTTGCTGTTCTTGGGCACAGGGATGATGGTGGATCTTTTGAAGCATGTGGGGACCACAGACTTCGCCAGGGACTCGTTGAAGATGTAAGTGAACACACCTGCTAGCTGGTCAGCACAGCAGCGCAGCAGACGGCCGGTGATGCCGTCTGGCCCCGCCGCTTTCCTTGTGTTCACTCTCCTCAGTGCCGCTCGGACGTCATGCTCCGCGATGCTGGTCACCGGTCTCTCGCTGATGACGTCACTGTCCTCGGTAGTCAGGCGGTAGATAGCATTAGCCGCCTGGCTAACCTCGAAACGGGCGTAGAACCGATTCAGCTCGTTGGTGAATGCAGAGTCGGCGTTGATCGGCGCAGTGTCCCTGGCTTTGTAGTCCGTAATGGTGCGTAGTCCGTGCCACATACTCCGTGTGTCGCCCTGGTGGAAGCGGGACTCCACACGTTCCCGGTACCGGCGTTTGGCATCTCTCACCGCGCGCCGCACGCCGTATGAGGCCGCTTTGTAGGCGCTCATATCGCCAGTGGCGAGACCCATGTTGTAGGAGGCGGTCCTGGCGTTTACTGCAGTGCGGATCGATCTGTCCATCCATGGTTTCTGGTTTGGGAATGTGGTGACTCTCGCAGTGGGGATAATCTCCTCCGCTAGCATATTGACGAAGCATACTGCTACTTCCGTAAACTCGTTGATGTCGACTGCGCATGCTCTGAACATGTCCCGGTCTACGTCGTTGAGTGCGTCCTGTAGCGTAGCTTCTGATTGGGCAGTCCACCGTTTTACTTCCCTCGTGGTCACGTCTTCCCTCCGTATGCTTTGTTTATACTGGGGAATGAGGAAGATGGCGTTGTGGTCAGACTTCCCAAAAGCCGGGTGTGAGACAGCTTTGTAGCCCTGCTTGTATGGCGTGTAGCAGTGATCCAAAATCCGATCCCCTCTCGTTGGACACGAGACATGCTGGTAAAAGTTTGGCATGACTTGTCTGAGGTTCGCTTTGTTAAAGTCTCCTGCTACAATGAGGGCTTCGCCCGGGTCCTTGTTTTGAAGCGAGCTCAGCACATCATGTAATTCGGACAAAGCCATACCTGTGTCCGCTTGGGGTGGGATGTAGACCACCGTGGCGATGACTGAGGTGAACTCACGGGGCAGATAGAAAGGGCGGCACTTAATGCTCAGGAACTCCAGATGTGGCGAGCAGCCGCTGGAGAGAGTAGAAATGCTCCTGGCATCACACCACTTTCTGTTTACCATGAAACACACTCCTCCACCTTTGGTTTTGTTCGACTCTGCCGTTCCGTCCGCGCGGAGCACAAAGAATGAATCCGACGGAGTTACGGCCTGCATCTGAGTAAACATCTAAAACAAATTCATCATTTTTAAATGAATTAGCCTAGTTTAGCTTACTCTCTCAGTGTCATGGATCGTTGTGCGGCAGGCAGGAGTTGGACCCAAAATGCAACACTGACTCAGAGAAACACAGGGTTTAAATACACTGGGAAAGTAACGAGGGGAATGAGACATAGAAGGAGAGCACAGCTGGGGGAAATCAGAACTGACGAGACAGGGGAGCTAAGCTGCACACACTAACATAAGACAAAGACTTTCACAATAAGACTGGAAACAAGAATTACTAAACAAGACGCAGACATGACACTGAGAGACAGACACTGAACAGAATTGCAATACACATGAGAACCCAAAACCTAAGAACTGATCCCTCACCAAGAATAACAGAAACAGATCTATAATGATAATAATAAACAAAGCACCAGAACATCAGAAAACAATCCATAATGCAAAAATAAACCAAAACATAATAAACTCAAAATACTGGGTCCAACGGACCCAGAACTGTGACACTCAGGCTCTCTTTCTATTGAAATCCTCCATTATGCCTCACCAGTGTTTACCTTTGTACTTATGTGCAGTTTGTGTTGGGGTTGTTTGGTGAAGTTAAAGATTTTCTGAGCTAATTTTAGCTAATGCTGCTTACTGTTGATGCTGTGAGCAAAAGGAACTCAGAGCATAAACCTTA
Organism: Copadichromis virginalis; assembly: GCF_057382275.1. NCBI lineage: Eukaryota > Metazoa > Chordata > Actinopteri > Cichliformes > Cichlidae > Copadichromis > Copadichromis virginalis. The sequence continues at coordinate 18,250,371 of NC_140634.1, forward strand.
CTTCCTTACTAAGGCTTGACATAGAAAGCAGACATTTTTAAGTTATAGTCTGCTGAGAAACTGGCAATTAAAAAAGTCCAATATACTAAAAAATGTATCCAGTGCATATTTACTCATCAAAAGCTGGCCTATTTTTAAAAACTTTTTTTTCTTAATGCTGTTAAATCAGGGAGGTATGTATGAACTACATATGGCGCTCCAGCCTCCAGTTTGGGGGGATTTTCATCAGCTAAAGAAGCAGAAAATCTTCTTTCCACCTCCCGATTGGCTGAGGGACATCCTGACTATTAAGTAAAAACACACATACATCCACTCATTCATGCTCCTCATGATTTTCCACCAGTGGATGAAAGATGTCTGACATTCTTCTTCTTCTCAGCCTGTGTGGTCCATTTTCTAAGGGCGACATCATGCTGGTGAAAAGTCAGACTGGGACTCATCACCTTTGCTTCGAGTCATCGACTGGATGAACATCAACTTTCTGCACCTCCAGCTGGTTTACAGGGACAATGGTCAGACTTTCCACACATTTTTTGAGCTGATAAAAACTCACAGGTTTTTATTCATGGTGTTAAAATACTCAACTTATTTCCAGAAAACACAGCACCATACCTTAAATAACGAATAAGGATGCCCGCCCCCGGAGGTATGTGGAAAGGAGGAGTTGTGGTGCATATTGTGGCAAAAAGTCTCCTTCAATATGCTGCCATTGACAGTTGAAAACCAGTGGGATGCACTATTGGTAATTTACTTGTTGGTATACAGCTTGTAGTAGTAACATTATTTAATTCAATGTGGTGCACCTCAGGGTTCTATCCTGGGTCCTCATTTATATTGAGGTCCCCTAGCATTATTTCCCACCACTTTCATGTAAATAATATTTTAAAAAAACCCAAAAAGACCTTTTAGTCAAGGAGCCTTTGATCCAGAAATTATTGAAAAAAACAAAACAAAACATGCTAAACCTGACTTAAAGACTGTAGACCAGAAACCATTGTGGGTGCTGCTGCACCACTGATGGGCAAGTTTATGCTCAGTTAGGCTCATTTTTCTTATTTAGGAGGTAAAATCTGATCTGGAGAGGTTTTATTCCTTTTTTTTTTTATTTCCTCAAAATCCTATAATCTCTACTCTTTATTCTACTGAATCTAGTGGTAAGTTTTAAGCACTGGAAAGTAAACCTTAAACTGAATTCAAAAGATTTTACTTAAAATTCCAGGTAAACTCTGTGAATGATACCATACAACCTGTCTGCTTATCATTTTCTTGTACATTTTAAAAATGGCTTTAAAAAGTGCAGGTTGTTCTCCTAAATAAAAGCTTTTGGTATCCGTCTGAACGGTATTCTGTCGCTCCAGTCTGACAGCATCACACCGTCAGTAAGAAAGAGCACTCGGAAATGTGTTTTGGTCCTTTAATGCCTCATCTTTGAAGCAGATGTGACCTGGCTGAATATTTTTCCTCCACCTGAACATCCGATCACAGCTCAGGGGAAAATTTCAGGTGGACGGAAAATGGACATTCTTGGAAATCACAAACTGAAGAGGTGTGAGAGGTGAAGGCGCTGCAGTGGCGTTGTGGGTAACCTGGGTTTATTTAGACTGGGTGTGTAGGCCATTACATACCAACAGAGCCTGCTGGCGCAGCCGGCCGAGGAGCTGCTGCTGTGCTTTGATTTTAATGCTGAGCTCAGATTGGAAAGAAGGTTTTTGTAGGCCAAAAGCCGTGTGTTATTGCAGTGATAATAACAGAAGAAAGTCTCACCTTGACTGTTTTTGAGGAGTTTCTTCCTTCTGTTCTAAATCCACTTTTCTTTCTTGACCTTAGTTCTAAACCTTTATACAAACACACAAACAGCACACATTTTCTTTTTAAAGCAGCAGATTACTGTAAAAAACTCTCAAAAGCAGATCAGAAGCAGCAAATATACTGTTTTTCTTTTTCCCCCACAATGGCTATTTTATTTCAGAGCTTTTTACTGATGTATGTTTTTTGACTACACAGAGATCACTTTAAAAATGTTTTAGTTTTTTAATAAAAAAATATCTGGGGTACCAAACTCGTTTCAGTTTATGGATCATGTTCAACCTAGTTTAATTAATGAACTCAAATGCACGGCACAGCTATTTCCAATTAGCCTTTAAAAATTTCAAATAATTCCCTTCTTTATGTGAAAACAGAAATAGATTTTTTTTTTTAAATTAAAACATCTTACAAAGTTAAGAAAATCCCATAATTTTCCATCCATCCATCGCCTGACGGTTGTCAGGGTCTAGGTAACAGCAGCTGCTCAGACTTCCCTCTTCCCACCACCTCCTCCCTTCTTCTCACCGGACACTTAAGTGTACCCAAACCAGTCCAAGAGGTATCCTGAAACCACATAACAGGCTCCTCTGGATGTCCTCAAGTTCTCTTTAAGGAAGACATCCTTCAAAGGAAGCTCATTTCGATTGTTTTTCTTTCAGTTACTTCCTGAAGCTTGCGCTCATGGGTTAGGGTAGGAAAGTAGATTGAATCCACAGCTTTCCTTTATAGTGTCTGGACTACTGGAAATATGTCTGTCTGTCTTCTGGTCTTCCTTCACTGATGAACAGGAACTCTGGGCCACGTTTCACTTGCTAAGTGGATGATTCCTTGTTCTGTATGGTTTTGGTCCCAGTCCCTCTCTTAGTTTACTTCCTGTTTTATTTTGGAGGTTAGGTTTATTTTCTCAGTTTTTACTTCCTTCCTTTGTTCTTTTCCTGCCTTTGTTGGTGTCTGATCGTGTTCACCTCTTTCTTATTATGCTTCCCTCCTTCTGGTTATTTGCACTGCATTTGATTTGAAGCAGGAAGTCAGAAATCCCAAGTTCCCATCAGATTTGCAGATAGACTGTCCCCTCAAGTCCAAGGCACCATCAACCCCAGCTTCACAATTCAAAAAAAGAGTAAAAACAGCTGTATCAGTAATACAGCTATTAAAGTTTTCATTTCTGAGTCACTGAATGAGCCATACAACACATTTTCTCTCGCTTGCTGTTAATAACTAATGTTTTTAGCAATTTGTGTTTGTGAGTTTCTTTCTTGCAAAAAAAAAGACTACAAACTGTAATTAATAATTTTACAACATTCAATGATATCTGTCTTTAAGTAAAGGAAAAAGTACACGCGAAAACTCAAACGCCCTCTGACATTATAACATTGGTTCTTTAAGGGTCTGAAGTCATAAAACAGGTTTGAGATCAGGGACAAAAGAGTTCATCGGCAGGTATCAGCTGCTGCCTTTGAAGACTGGAAATAATACTCAGTGGTGCATTAACATCTTCCACGGCCCGATGGCTGTTTGTCTTCTCACCGCATTAATCCAGACTCTTTCTTCATCTCTGATCCTTACAACAACACCAGCTCTGAGAACTAATAAATGGAAGGGTTTGATTTCCGTCAGCAGTGCCAAACACCACAGGCTCACCTTCACGGAGCATGGGTCAGGTTGAAGGACTTGGGCCCCCGAAGGCCACAGGGCCGGGTGTTTACCCACAGGGCGTTCCCTTATTGATGTATCAGCGCAGGGCGGGGAGCTCGAGCAGATAAGCAGTGTTATAACACACATCATATCAAAGCAGCCATCTCTGCTCGCTTTTATTCCTGAAGCTGGAGATGGACAGACGTCTGAAGCTTTCAACAGCAGCTTATACTTCTGATATTCATCAGTGAGTCATCTCACAGTGTTTAGAAGGAGGTGAAGAAAAGCTGCAGTGAGGGGCCATCCTGACCTCAATCTGCAGCAGCTCTGAAGGAGTTTATTCAGCAGTTTGAACAAATTGTCAAGGATAAAGACAAAAACACAACACACAAACAAATACAGAAACATGCAGGAGGTTACTGAGCTGACCTCTGACCTTCTGGCCCTGAACCTGTTTAAAGGGACTCTCCATCACAAGAGTACACAAGGCATGAACTGATGAAAAATAAATGGACATAACTTCAAAGAGAAGAAAAATATGAGAGATAAAAACGTACTGCAGTGAGAAAAAAAAAAAACTGTCAAAAGGCCAGAGGCAGGTAACTGAACTGGACTCAAGTGCAGAAACCCAGAGCAGAGGCAGATGTAATGATTTAACAATGTTTATTTAACTAACACAACTAAAACTTGGCAGTGACAAAATATACAGTGGCTTGGTAACGTGGCTGTGGCAAAACAGGGAAACCAGACCGGGAAGGCAGTGGGAGTGTGACTGGTACTTATGGTCGCACTGGGGAGAGAAGGGAATGGAATTAGAATGCAGCTAGCGGTGAGTTCCAGAAAAGGTGAGTATAATAGTTTTTCCCAGTTTACTTTGCTGGAAGAGTGATAGATGCATTGAGGGAGAGGCGGTGTAGGTCTGAGGGAGTTTGATGGTGTGAAATGGCTGACCTGAGTTCTGTTGGTTCCGAGATAGTGGGATGACAGGCAGGTGAGAGATTTCCAGAGAGCGGGTAGGTGAGCCAGATTCCAAGAGATGAGGAGCTCTGAGCCGTGGAGGTTCTGGGACAACCCCCCCTCCCTCCCAAAACAAGACATAGCCACATTCATTTCTTTATTTCGTACAAAATCACAGTTTAATAAATAGTCTGTAAAAATAAGTACAAAAGTGGTTTTCTTAACATTTCATATATGAATCACTCGTAACCTTTGGGTCAAAGGAGTCTTTAAATGGATTACTTACAAGACAACAACGTAAGTAATAGAAGATATGAAACATGAGGCCTGCTTACCAACATAGAGTTGTTGACAAACTGGCGAGGAATGGACATCAACATGGAGCTTAAATCTCCCAGCCTAATTGCCTCAATCAGCTCCAGGTGAGAGAGGGGCCACATGGGCAGGACCAAGGAAGCTCAGGAACCTGTTGGAAATTTCCAGCCACTCACCCAGACCATGTCAAAAACACAAAATCAGCCAAAGATAAATGGAGGAAATCTGATGGAAGCAAACATGAGAAAAAACTGCAATAAGTCAAAACTATTTTAGAGATTTTCATCTAAATATGGGCACTTACTGCTGAGGCTGAAGCTTCAAATATCTAGAAACTAATGAGTGACTTCACTGTGGCCGCTTCTATCATTTATGTACAGTCTATGTTTAGCTTGCTGTGAATTCACCTTCACATGCTGACCTCAGATGTCACACAGAATTTCAAGTTAGGAGGGTCAAGGATCATTTAACCATCTGCCCCGCTGATTTAGACCTTTTATGTCCTGTAATAACAAAATATTTTCTAAAAGGTGACCCACAAAATATTCTGAAATATCCCCAGAGGTTTATTACGTTGGTCCAGTGAAGACTGATGTGTTTTTGTCTCTTTGAGAACCAAAACTAGAGACACTGCTGATCAGCAGTGAAATAATGAGGCAGATTTCAGTTTTTTGTTTGCAGGGTCTGTTCTCACAGCTCCATCTGCACATGGCCGACTCTGAGCCAGTGTGAACTTTCCTCTGGAAAACAAAACAGAGCAGCTTCGAGAAAAGCCAAACAGGCCTTCAGAAAGATGGAGTTAGATGTCAATGCTCCACCTGTCAGAGGACAGGAAAGATAGCAAATCTCGTTGGCAATGACTGTTTGTTTTTCCTGATTCCCATCCAGCTGTTGGTGACGCGTGAGAACGTTCCTCCAAGCAGCTGGAATAGAAGCTTTAAAGCACAAGCCTGGCTGCTGCACGAAGCTCACGAGTGTCACCAAAATCCTCGGCTCAGCCATGAGATTTATGCTCATCTCACCGCTCTCAGGGTCGCCACTCGAGTCTCCCAGGAGGCTTTAAGATGGATAACATATGGAGGAACAACACTTCACTTTCCTGTTTTTTCAATTTACTCTATTTACACCTGCACTGCAAACCAGCCCGTCCACTTTCATACATGGAACCCATCAAGGAGAGCAGATACGACCCTGGGACAGTGTGAGGAGGGGGGGTTGCAAAGTGGCCTGCAGGGGCTGCAGCTGAGAGGCTAACGTAGCTTAAAGCAGAGGTTAATTATCTGACCCATGGGCTGATGTGGCCTGGGTTTGAGTTTGACTTTGCGGTCTACCCGAAGAAACTCCATGGTTGATGTCTGTAACTTATCTCCTGTTTGAAAGATCTGTTTTGTTTTTATTTCTTTTTTTTTTTAAGATCAGAAATTGCAAATTAAGTGTTTTGGTGTTTTGTTTCCCCCCCCAAGATGGCTATTGTATTTCAAACCTCCTTACTCCCAATTCCTATTGTTTTTTTTACTACGGAAAGCTAAAATTTTGCAAATCTGGCAAAGCCACAGTAACCAACATCCATAACTGGGTCTTTGGAATGAACTCTAAGAAATAAATGTAAAAAACCCCATCCACCCAGATCTGGCTGAATTGCTCTGAACATGATTACACAGACTCGAGTTGTTAAGCACTTTATATGAGTTTGATTCCTAAAAATCTTCCCTAAACTATACATTTATAGATGAGTGAAAAAGGTTGAATGTGTTATTTGTGGGAACGTTGGTCTAAAACTGAACACATTTATGGTTAAAACCTGTCAAAAACATGCAGAACAGCTCTTTTTGCACCTGTGTGACCTTCTTTTATTCCTACAATCCCAAATCAGGAGTTCCTGTCAGGTTTCCTTTGAACACTCCTTTGACTTTGTAAACTTGAGCTCATGCAACCTGTTTACACTTGTTATCTTTTACTCAGAGATTGTAGATTCTCCCTTTTCCCTCAGAAAAGCCGGTAAATAAACCACAGTGCAGTATCTTCACCTCCTTCTACATCTGCTAAAAAACTGACAAACAAAGCACCAAAATTGGCCTCTGCTCTGAGGAATTTTCCAGTTGGTGCAGGCGTTCTGAGCTGCTTTCCACAGAATCCATTTATTTGGAAAAAGGCTCATCAGGAAGTGCAAGTCCAAACAAAGGCCAGTGATTGTAAATCTAAATGTGGATCCAGGCTGCATTGGGATACCTGCACCCTCCGAGTCCAGACGGAGGCATGGATGGAGGTCTATTTAAGGTCAAAAACAGCCTCTTCAAAGCCCCCAGACTCTCGGGAAGATGTGTCAGTGTTTATTATACCACCCAGAACACACACACATAAACACAGATTCACAGACAGGACACCGGCTTAAATTCCAAGCCCTGCCCTACACCCTGAGCTACACCCTGACCTACGTCTCACCTGAACTTCACTCTAGTGTGAGCCTGAGGTCAGCGGACCGAGCCGTGATCAGAGCAGCTAGTTTCTCTTTCACACCTAGGAAAGGTGCATCAGCGCTTCTTTTAGCATGATGCTGGAGTAGATGTTAATCTCAAATCTACTCTGTCAGAACATCACAAGTCCTGATTGGTCAGCTTAAGTCCTCTCAGCTGTTTGTGGTCCCTTTGTATGACCTGACCTTTATTAGTATTCATCTTTAGAAAAAGCTCATCATTCATCATTTCACAACCAAAGTTTCCTTTGCTTCGTTGAAACATGCTGATGTACTGGTGACTGTGTGATACTTGATAAACAGTGGATTCATCTCAGTCTGATCAAACATCTGGATTACAGATGTGGAAGATTTCACTGACTCACAATGAGATGCTTTTAATGTTTTTAATGGGATAAAAACCTGCTAATTATCACAAAATCAGAGCTTCGAATGTTAAATATCAAACACCTGACACATTCCACCAAGAAAATCCATGATGAGAAATGTGTTTATTGTTTAAAACCTGCTGGTTTCATATGAATGACTGAAATGTAGATTTACTGTATTTGTCCTCAGTCTTCATCGTTCCTTGTGGAGGTCTTGGGGCTGGACGCTGTGCTGATGTTTTCCTGTGTAGGTTTGGAGAAATCAGTGACATAATGACCTTTTGCCTCACGTCACTGCAGACAGAAACGTCTTGAACATTTGCTCTTGGCAACCGTTGGCCTTCTGTGGCAACAGCCCGACAGCGACACGAACTTCAGATTGCTTCTGTCACCGCTGAAGGAAGCACGAATCAGGTAAAGGAAACCTTTCCACAGACATATGGTTATATAAGTGCTACACAGGCGTGGAGATCCTGAAGAACAATTTATATATTTTTAATATTTATTCAATTCTCTTCCAAACATCAGCCGTCTCTTCTAAGTTTGGGTTGTATACTAAAACAAAAATATAACTCACTCTCACATCATTTGTTGCTATTCAGTGAGCAGCGTGAGCTGTGCATACATGTACAATATCTTTATTTAGAGAGATGAAGTTTGTGTTTCAGTCATGTTACTGTATGAAAATCATTAAACCCAATGAAACTGGTAAGATAAAGGCAGGGAAGTGTTCTTTAGATCTTAAAAACCAGATTAATAGAATAATCAGTTTATATGGCACACCTATATATGATATATAATGAACACAGCAGTCCAGTCATTACTGCAACCTTTCTAAAACTAAAACTCACAATTATGTGTATCATGTGAAATTTCCATTGTAAATATTATTAATGAAATTGCAGGTAGGGGCGGGGATAGGGAGGTAGGGTCAGGGCAGTAAAAACATGTGGAGCTGAGCTGTGATGTCATCATGTCATCAAGTACACTGCTGTTCCATTGTGGAAAAGTTGCACCGTGTTCTCCTGCCTGTGTGATGCTACGGCGAGTGCTGTAGGACAAACATGTTTTAGTCAGCCAATAGGTCAGAAACATTTAGACTGTACTCACTGAATTTTAAGATATTTTAATAACATCAACACTTAGCAATAAATCAAGAAAAAAAGCACATATGGTTAATTAAATACTTTACAGTATTTTATGCTTTTACCAGAGTCACCTTAAAATCTGTAGTGAGTACCTTTACTTACTGTCCATGAGTCCGTGACTCAGTGACTGTTGTCTAATGACAGCAATACTGAGGTGGGTTGTTGAGGGCATCCTGAACCTTTCTCTCAGTAAGCACTGCTGTTTTTGTAGTTGTTAGCTGCTGTTAGCCACTGTTAGATGACATGAGTGACCATGTTGTGAACCACTTTCTGTTCTTGTTTCTGCTGTCTTTTTTTGGCGTTTTTATTGTTTTGTTTTTTTGTTCCTTTTTTGTTATGCCTCTCTGTTTCTTCCTGTTTTATTTTGAAAGGTATCCCCTTGTGTAGTTGTCTGTGTTGTTAGATCCTGGTTCACCTGTGACTTATTGTCCCTTTCCTTGGTGTTTTGCATCACCGTCCTCATTTTTAGTTTTTGTATTTTTACCTTCCACATCCCTCAGCACCTTTAATTAATATTAACCTTTTATTATTATTAATTATATACTTTACCTGTTACCTTTTTACCCTTTTATTTCCTTCCCATCAGTTCATCATTAGTTTTTCAGTTCACTCCGTGACCCTTAAGGCCAGTGTTACTCTGAAAGGAAATGAGCCAGGCAGTGTCTGGCCCGTCTCTGGTTTATGGGAATGTCTCGGATGCTTTTTGTTCCCTTGAACCTTTTTGTCCGTCGGCAGGTTCCTGTAACTGACCTCGCTTCATTAAACCCTCCTCACCGACAGCAGGACACAAACACAGACTGTCTATTTTTAGGGGTTTTAACCTCGTGGGACATTCGAGGTAAAGGGTCACCACCACTGCCCAGATGTGTTTCCCATCAAGTCCAAACAGACTCGAGCAGATCCTGTTTTCTATTTAAAGAAATGTCTTCACCTCACACACCTGTTTGTTTAACCACGGCCTCTCAGGACCAGCAGCTGCTGAAAACATCCTTTACGCTTTAACTCTGAGGGGCCACAGTTTCCAGTTTGTTCATTAGATTAACGTGATGTTCACACTGAGGGAGAATAAAGCTTTTCTCAGCCTGAGCTCAACGTTTATCTGTAGAGTTTTTAGGTTTTAACAACACTCACTATGAGGAAACAGAACAATGTGCAATACAGTTCAAACCTTTATTGTTTAAAAAAAAATCATTTTAGGTCATATGAGAGCAGTGTTTCCCAACCACTGTGCAGCGGCACACAGGCTTGCCGATCAGGTGTGCCATGGAAGTTTATCTGGTTCCACCTGATACTGAGTGACTGGCTTGAGTAACGGGCAGAACAACTATTCTCTTCCACTAGAGGGCAGTACAACTACCTGCTCTAATTAAATGGGTTGCCAACTGCCAGTAAAACAGTATACCTGGTGTGCGGGGAAAAATGATCAGTATGCTTTTTGTGACGATTTTGTTTGGTGGTGTGCCGTGTGATTTCTCTAATGTGAAATATGTGCTGTGGCTCCAAAAGGTTGGGAAATACTGTATTAGAGGATGATGCTGTTTCAAAGTTTTGAAATGACAATAAGGATAAAAGATCTTAAAGGGGTTTGTCATGGTCACTGCGTGGACGAGGAGAAAGGGAAGAAAGGACCCAAACACAGGTCTTGCAGGCTGGTTGAAGATGAATACAGTGTTTATTAACAGAACTGAGAGAAATGAACATGAACGACTGGTCTGAACGTAACTGAACTGGAAACGCACTCACTGAATAGACGATGACGAAATGAGAAAAACTGAGGGCTTAAATACAGTGGATGATCAGGTAAGAACACAGCTGAATTGGATCTGACCAATGAGACATGGTAAGAAGAACTGAACATAATGCACACAGACAAAAGGCTAACGCAATAAAACAGGAAGCACTTAGAAACTAAACACTGACAAGAGTCCAAACTGAAAACTGGGTTCCTGATTACCGACCCAGGAACCCAGATAGGGTTAAAGTGACTTGATTTAATCTTTTTAAAAAAATCTTTATCATGGATATAATATATACTGCATAATAAGAACAAGTAAAAACAATATAATCCTCCCCTTGAAACAGCATCAGTCATATAAAATGTGACAGGGCAAATGGATGAAGAAATATTTTTAAAAAAAATAATCAAACTAAGACAAATCTGTTGATGTTGATTTTTGCATAGATGTTTAGAAATTTCATTTAAAAATTAAAAAAACTAAAGAGAAAACAAATGCGCACATTAACGTATTAAATGTAATATACGCTGTTACATATAACACTAATGTATATATATATACACACACACACACACACACACACACACACACACACACACACACACACACATATATATATATATATATATTAGGGGTGCAACGATATTCGTATCGATATTGAACCGTTCGATACAGTGCTTTCGGTTCGGTACGCATATGTATCGAACAATACAACATTTGTAATTTATTTTATCAACTTTCCTTCTGACGATGCTGTCTGTGTTGAGCGCTCAGTGAATCTGCGTTCGACTACTCCGCCTAGGCTGCACTGTCGAGCGCAGATCCACTGAGCGCTCAACACAGACAGCATCGTCAGAAGGAAGAGCGCAGGGCAAGCTAGCAAGACAGAAGTTAAGCTCTCCTTGCAACATGGACCTCCCCCACCCTCATTCAGATCTGGCGTTTGGAATTATTTTGGTTTTCATGTGACGTATGACCCTGAAGGTAAGCAAGTCATGGACTACAGTAAAACAGTATGTTGGATGTGCCATGCAATGCTCAATTACATGGGTGGGAACTAGTGTGTTAGCGCAGTTAGCTCGTTAACGTGTTGGCCGTCTAGCCCCATGCACGGGGCGATCGGCGGTAGCTCGTTAACGGAGATTTGCCGTGTTGTGGCGTTAAGGTCATTTCAACGAGATTAACCTGAAAGCACTAGTGGGAACACAACGAATATGACTGCACATTTACGCCGACATCATCCTAGTGCAAAGACAAAAACAACAAGCATGCTACTAACTTTAGCCGAGTCATTTAGACAGCTGTTAGCACATGATTCTCCTTATGCTGCTGAGAATATAGCCCAGAAGAAGCGGATAGTATAGCTTTTATTTTGGAAAGAGACATTTCTCTGTAATAAACTCTCTTTTCCAAAGATGAGTGATTCCTCAATCAGATACAGGGCTTGCAATATCGCTAGCCCGACGTCCCGGGGCTAGCGATTTTTTCAGTCGGGCTACCAAAATCTATCTCTTCCCTGCCCGTCGGGCTATTGTAGGAATGAAAAATATATGTCAATGCTTTTGCATTCTTTCGGAAATGTAGCTGGGTAATTATGTCATTGGCATCGGTGAGCCACTGTCAATATGTGACATATTGAAATCGCGTTTGAATTTGCGCTTGTTTTTTTGCTTTCACTTTGCAATCGCGTGAACTGTGTATAGAGAGCGACAGCACTGATCTGTGAGTGATGATAATTTGTGCACCAATTCCTCTGACATCGTCTTATTAATTGTTAGCTTACTATGCAAACATGACAAGTGAAATCTCCCGCAGCTTAAACATGTGAGAGGTTGATCGCGCAGAGAATCGCTGAGCTTATGTGTGTGCCTGTGTAAAAGCAGCAGGATATATATATTTTAGTTCTGCTGAGCCAAATAAGACAGGTCAGGGTGAAGAAGTGACAGCCAAAGAAAAGCTTACCACAAAACGGAGAAGTTATGACAAATCAGACTATAAGGCAAAAAGAAAGTGCAGCTTTATGGTTTCATGGACAAAAGAATTTCTGTGGCTGCAATATGACGAGCTAAATAACCAGGGCTGCACATAAGTGGTCCGCAGGTGCGCATTCGCTGTCAAAATAAAAAACACGCACAAGGGTTAGGGTTAAATTTAAAAACTGTACTTTTGAGTTAAAATATATATTTATAATTTTAATAAATGACAAATGAAAAAGGCATGAACATTTTTTTTGTATCGAAAAAATATCGAACCGTGACACCAAAGTATCGAACCGAACCGAACCGTGAATTTTGTGTATCGTTGCACCCCAAATATATATATATATATATATATATATATATATATATATATATATATATATATATATATATATATATGACACTAATAAATTATTTAAAGAATTTCCTAAATATGAAACTAAACTAACACTTCTCTTATATTTTTCCACATATTGGATTTGCCCTATTATATCAATCTAAACATAAATAAGCCGATTGATCGATTATTTGACCTCAATAATATTTTTATAGAGAGCTGAGTCACTTTTTAAAAGCTCTGATGTCTCCAGCATCTCAGCTTCTAGAATTTACAGTTTTTTAAGTCATAATAAATTCAGAGTTGGGCATATTTAATTTAAAATGACAAAATGAAGCCAGATTTTCAACAAATCCTGCAGAAAAACCTTCTTAAACACAAATAAACATTTTTAGGTCTGACAGGAGTGATTATTGTCCACATTACTCAGACTTATTCAGACTCCTGAAGATGAAGATGAAGGGGCAGGAAAAAACAGAAAGGTCAAAACAACACAAGGCATGAAGAGGTCGGTCACAGAGGTGGAGGCCTGTCAGGAGGCACATGATCAGGAGACATGATGATGTCTCCTGATCTCATCTTACTGACTGCTGCTCTCTGAAAACACAAAACAAAGAACCAAAAGCTGCAGTTCCTCTAACGTCAGTGTCGATTCATCCTCTGGTGAAGCGGATTACTCACCGTCCCTGTGAGCGATGGCTGGTTTCCCATCAGTCCTGTTTTCTCTCCTGACCTCATGAAGGAAACACTCAGCTGGAATTTTCTGGAGACTTAAGCTGTGTGAGGGTTGAGCTGAGAGCAGCTTCTGGTCTAATCTGCGTAATTAAAATAATTAAAATAAACCGGTGTCAGGTCAACTCAACCCGAGTCAAAGCATGAGCAAGCAACTGAAAACACAAGAGTTTATTTCCCAAAATCAACTCAGGAAACAGATGCCAAGGAGAAAGCGAAAGAGGACGACGTGAGTGGGCAGATTTGTTCATGTGTTACAGTCGTGTTAGTGCACAGCCTGCACGTGTTTGTCATTTATACAAAACAGATCAGTGAGCTTCATTTCTCAGCCACCTGCTGTGTGAGTCTCCCTCCATCAGGGGGCGGTGTGCAAAGGTGAGGCCAAGCTTTCTGGCCTTCACATGAAATTACATAATTCCTGGAAAGTTTTGTTCAGTGTTGGTGTGGAAAAATTAATTGCCTCTCCCTCAGCATGCAGTTATTTTAAGACGCCCTCAATAGGAGGAGAGGAGGTGCTGTGTTTTTAATTTCTCAGAGATAAAAAGATCTGCGAGATCCAGAATAAAATCCACCTTCTCTGTGCTGAGTTCATCCTCTGAAATTAACCAAAAGAGTGCATATAAGTCAGGTGGGCGCTTGCCTTCACTTTATAGCTCATAAAACATGTAACAGACTTCGGCAACTGAAGACCAAACTGTGCTGAACGTATGAGGAAGCAGAGTTTTACTGAAGCGTGGCAAATGTTAAAGTTAGGAGCAGATAAACATCTAAGCTTTCATATAAACAGACAGACAATAGAGACAGATTTGAATCAAAGTTATACTTTCATATGTGACTGAAACACAGACTGTAGATCAAAGATGGACACACATTTCATAGATGGTCTGTTAGTACAGTAACCTCACAGCAGCTATGTTATTGGTCAGATGATGTCATTGAAAATGCTCAAAAAGGCTCCGACAGCACATACACAGCCCAGAGGTCCAGGTCAGGTGAAGCTAGCAGCTACAGCTGCCGGTGTCACCATCCACCTGTCAGAGAGGCCACACCCCTGATAATGCAAACTTTAAATGGTCTACAGCAGGGGTCACCAACACGGTGCCCGCGGGCACCAGGTCGCCCGCAAGGACCACATGAGTTGCCCGCGGGCCTGTTCTAAAAATAGCTCACCATAACAACTTACCAGTAAGCTGCATCTATTTTTATTTTTTCTTGCTATTTTTTTTTAATCACAATTGCATTGGCGTTAATTTGTTAGAGATAATATATAAAAAATTTTTTATTATTAAATATTAGATCATGATCTAATATTTAGTGCTAGCTGGTCTCCACGGAAACAGTTGCCGTGAAGACCAGCAAAGGCAAAGGTGAGGAGATGAGGAAAACATGGCGGAAAAAAGGAAGAAAACATATAATTTTCACAGTGAATGGGAGGAAGAGTTCTTTTTTACCACTGTGAAAGATTCATGCGTGTGTCTCATTTGCGGGGCAACTGTGGCAACAGCAAAGCGGCACAACGTGGAGAGACATTTCCGAACGTGTCACACAAGCTATCATGCTAACTACCCAAAGGGCAGCACACTGCGAGCGGAAAAGGCCCGCGAATTAAAGGCAGGTTTGAGCAAACAGCAGTCTTTTTTCACGAGACCGGTGAAAAACTCTCAAAAAGCAACCGAAGCCTCATTTAGAGCTACACATTTCATGATTAAGAAAAAGAAGGCATTTTTAGACGGGGAGTATTTCAAAGAAGCAATGATGATAATTGCAAAAACTGTGCTTAAAGACGAGAAATATGGAAACGATGTAATCTCCACTCTCTCTGATGTCCAGCTGGGGGCAACTACAATTGTTAGAAGAGTGTCGGCTATGTCCGGGAACTTGGCCGATCAGTTGGATCAGGATCTGGCAAAGTGCAGTTGGTTTAGCATCCAGTGTGACGAGTCCGTCGACAGCAGCAGTACAGCACAGCTGATGGTCTTTATCCGGATGGTATTTGATGGTTTCTCCACAAAAGAAGAACTTCTGACACTACTGCCGCTAAAGACAACAACGAAGGGAGTTGACATCTATAACGCGGTGAAGGAGTTTTTCGCGAAGAAAAAGGTACCGTTGGAAAAGCTGGTATCAGTGACTACCGACGGGATTCATCGCTCACTGTAAAGGTGACACAGAGTTCCCAAACTTCATGCATTACCACTGCATCATTCACCAGCAGGCGTTATGCGCAAAGGTGATCAGCTTCGAGCACGTCATGACTCCCGTCGTGAAGATCATAAACAGCATCCGCTCCAGAGCTAAACAGCACAGAACATTCAAGGTGCTATTGGAGGAGCTGTCAGCTGAATATGGTGACCTGCTACTACATACGGAAATCCGATGGCTCAGCAGGGGACGGATTTTGCTTCGTTTTTTGTCACTTTTGGGTGAAATCAAGGAGTTCATGCAATCCAAAGGGGAAGACACATCTCTGCTGGAGGACACTGAGTGGACACTTGACCTTGCGTTTTTAACAGACATTACTGGGAAACTGAACCATTTGAACTGTGAGCTGCAAGGCAAAGGTAAGACTGTTGCTGACATGATAAGTGCTTTAAATGGATTTAAAGCCCAGATGAACATTTTCTCTGTGCATTTACAGAGAAAAAAGGTGCTGCACTTTCCCTCTGTGCAGATGGTGCTGAAAGACAATGCTTCTGCATCTGAGACTTTTGACAAAGTTGCAGAAAAGTACACTCAAGTCATAAACCGACTTGGTCAAGAGTTTGAGAACAGGTTTTGTGACCTTGATCAGCTTGAGCCATGTGTCTCATTTGTTTCCAATCCTTTCATGAATGTGGACACAACATGCATTGCTGAGCAACTAAGTTCAATGTTCAGCTTGGATGCTGGACAGGTGGAAATCGAAATTGTAACATTGCAAAATGACGTCCACCTCAAAGCCTATCTGGGTGCACCAAACTTTTGGTGCCTTGTTGACACAGAAAAGTACAGTGGTGTGTGCACAGCAGCTATGAAGGTTGCCAGCCTGTTTGGTTCAACCTATCTTTGTGAATCAGCCTTTTCTGACATGAACTTCATCAAGAACAAACACAGAACACGCCTCTCCGATGCACATCTGCAAGACTCACTCAGAGTTGCAGTGTCAAGTTATACCCCAGATTACAACACACTGGTGAACAGCATGCAATGCCAGGTTTCCCACTAACAGACAAAGAAAGCCATATTAGATGTTCTCAGTGGCAACATTACAGTGTCATGTCAAAGTTGAATTTAATTATTGAAAAACAAATGTGTTTGTTAAGTGTAACATGTGACAATTTGCTTTAAAATGCTGCCAATTTGGTGAAAAGTTCTGTAAAATTTGAAAGTTGATTTTTTGTATGTTACATACATACAAAAATAATGTATGTAACAGTGCATGATTTGTTAAAATTTGTTAGTGGTAAGTGAAAATGTTGTAGAAGTGATCACTTCAAAATGTAAATACTTGCAGAGATATATAGAAATAAAGCGTTGCATATTGATATTTATGTTTCCTACCTTGTTTCCTAATTGCATTCTTTATAATTATGGTGAAAAATAATTAACATAATTAGTGTCCGTACATAGATGAATATCATTAATTATTAATGATAACACATAATTAAGTTAAACTGAGGAAATTTGTTATTTGAGAAGTGTGTGTCAAACTGGTAGCCCTTCACATTAATCGGTACCCAAGAAGTAGCTCTCACTTTCAAAAAGGTTGGTGACCCCTGGTCTACAGAGACCAAGCACTTTGTGTATCAGGCTGTAAACATATTTATTTCTACTGAAAAGTTTTACTCACTGTTGGCACTTCTAGTGGGCAGTCAAGGAACTGCAGGTTTTGGTGCTTTATTTTCCCGCCTGCACAAAAAAATTAAAGAGATGGAAAACCAGGAATCTTTGATTGTGGGGTGAAAATGACAAAATTAAATTTTGTCTTTTTTTCTTTTTTTTTTTGGGTCAGCTCAATCCAATCCAATCCAATTTTATTTATAAAGCACTTTAAAATACCCAGCACAGGAACAAAGTGCTGTACAGAAAATAAGTTAAAACAATAGAATAACAAAAAACAGCAAATTAAATAAATAAAACACATAAGACATAAAATTAAAACAGCCCTATGTTAAAGCAAAAACAAGATAAAACAGCATCGAATCACCTAAAAATAACTAAAATAAAAATAAAAAAAACCAACATCTCACGTGGGGTCAAAGGCCAAGGTAAAGAGGTGGGTTTTCAAGAGTGACTTAAAAACAGATAAAGAAGTGGCCTGTCTAATCTCTAAAGGAAGCTCGTTCCACCGTTTGGGAGCTGCTACAGCAAAAGCACGATCTCCTCTAAGTTTACGCCCAGTCCTGGGTATCTTCAGGAGCAGCTGATCAGCTGACCTGAGAGAGCGGGTGGGTGTATAAGGCTGTAGCAGCTCAGAGAGATAAGATGGAGCTAGGCCATGGAGAGCTTTAAAAGTAAATAAAAGAATTTTAAAATGAATCCTAAAAGAAATGGGCAGCCAGTGAAGTGAAGCTAAAACAGGGGAAATGTGCTCAAACTTTCGAGTGCCAGTTAAAAGACGAGCTGCGGCATTTTGCACCCTCTGTAGATGACTAATATATAATGCACTGACCCCTATATAAAGTGCATTACAGTAATCCAGCCGAGTGCTAACAAAGGCGTGGATCACTGTCTCAAAGTGCTGCCGTGAAAGAATTGGCTTTATTTTTGCCAGCTGCCTGAGGTGAAAGAAGCTAGATTTTACCACGGCCTTAATTTGATTATCAAACTTAAAAAGCTCAAGGAACGGGAAGTCATCGTGCACGAAACTTGACTGCAATCCACATTGCAGGGTTTGAAATGTCCTATAGTCGAGAAGATATAGGTCGTTCCTGCCCACGTTAACCCCTCCTGTAATGCAGAGGACACCTTGTGAGCCTCTCCTGCAGCTCTGACAGAGCACCCGAGCTCGGTGGTGTGGGAACGATTATTCAGTGGTGACATCACAGCATCATCCTGCAGCAACAGTCTGTGTTTGTTGGAGGATCAGACGGATTCACCGTCAGTGAAACCTTAGGGGCTCGCGCCGCGGCTGTTGCTGTGAAACCAAAGAAGGCTCATAAACACCCCCTCCCCCGCAGAAATACCTGTACTCAGGTATGCACCACATGAAAGAGTCCTGTGCTGTAATTAAAGCTCACCCGAGGCCTCAGCTCCCCACAGCGCCAAATATTTACAAGAGGAAACTGCAGCGACCTGCAGCGCGAGCACGCCGGCTCTGTGTGGTCTGAACACATCACCGAGTGTATACCTGTCCACCCCCGCCAGCCAATCCCTGCACAGAATTCCCCCTGCATGTTATAATGCATGTTTTGGGTGTCTGGGGATGAGAGTGCGGTGACTCGACAAGATCAAACAATTGTTTGTTTCACAACAGAGAGTGGGGACAGATCCACGCCTCGCCGCCATTTATACCAAGCAGCAGACAACAGAGGCGGTGTGGTGTCGCTGTGCCGATCTGAGTCCAGCTGTTTTTAACATTTAGCTTATGTTTTTCTAAACAAGTCAAAGGATTTTCTCCATAAACCTCCATCACAGGAGACGTAAAACAGCCGAGAGGAGCCGACCAAACGCAACCAGCCAGATTTAACCACACGCGACATCAATCACCCCCCTCCCCCCAAAATCCCCAATAAATTTATATATACATAAAGCGTATATATATAAACATATCATAAAATTTAAAAAAAGAATAAATATAGAAAAGTAACTACAATAACAAAAATAAAGTACCAAAATCTAAAATAAAATGATAATATTAAAATATAAAAAAACCCAATTTAATACAAACTAAAATAAAAAAATGAAAAAGAGGAAAAATAAATATAATAATAATAATGGTAATTATTAAGATTAATAAATAAACAAATAAAAACCAATATGAAATAAAAATACTAATATCTGGAAAAATGTTTGGCAAGAACAAACTAAATTTTATTTATGTTTCAGCTAATGTGAGATCATCTGCCATGTGTCTTTGTGTCTGCTTTATACACAAGTCTTGTTTAAATTCAGGATTTAATAATATAAGTTTTACTCATTTGTCTCCAGGCCTGGAAAACATTCAGATTCCATGCCTTTTCCAGGATTTCCAAGCCCATGAGTGCTCTGTTTATGTGACAATCACATCAACCCTCTTCAAAAAGAGCTTCTGGCTCCTCTGACTTCTGGGCTCTGCAGTCTTTTTTGTAACCCATCCCTGGGGTGTCATGTCTTCCCATCATCCTAGGACTGATTTACAGCTGTGCATCATCCCTGCGATGTGTTGTCATCCATGCTGACGTCTACCTGCTGACTCACCTCTGTGTCAGCAGGTCTTGCCGTCAGGCCTCTGTGATGTCACTCAGGTCCACGAGCTCCTCTATTGTTCCTCTGCATTAAAAGTGACAGCAGGAAAATTTTGGGAGACCACAGCAAAGTTCTGCTGGAGCTGGAAAAACACATAAAGAGCTCAGTAATTTACCAAGCGTGTGTGCGTGCGCACGTCCTTTAAACGCTGCTTTTATTTCCTGACATCCATGCTTTTTATGACCTCTGTCATTTTGGTCTGCGGCGGTGTGCCTGTGGTCAGTCACTGTCTTCCTCCACTTATCCTCCATATTTCATCACTTATGGAGCGACAGTTGGAGAAATACTTGACATAAACTCCGCAAATGGATTTTTATGGCAGGAAACCGAAACGTAAATGTGCTCAAACTCAGAGCTGACGTTGGAGAAGCCTGACACTCAGAGTAGACCTGCTTCTTCACTATCATGTGGAAAAGGACTCAAGTCAATCTGCAGTTTCTGTGTTAAAAACAGAAATGAGATGAAGAAAGTCAGAGTTCTAGAAACATAAGGACCTGAAGCGTCACTCAAGTTGTTGACCTGTTGAAGTCGCAGGTTAAACTAAATATTTGTTTAATAAGGAAAAAAATAAGCCACAACCCCACAGTTTGGAAAATACAAGTGAAAAAGTTTATTACAAACATCAACCAGAGTCACTATGTCAATATGCTCAGTTTTTAAAAACTCTCAGTGCCCTTAAAAAGTATTTTCTTCCTTTCCTATTTTTTTGCATATTTGTCAGATCATCAAACTAATTTTAGCACGGGACAAAGAAAACCAGAGCAAATACAAAATGTCATTTATTAATGATGATTTCAAGAATTAACTATATGATTACATTAATATGACATCCTGACATGTCATATTATATATATATATATATATTATATATATATATACTGTGACCAGGAAGCCTGATGTCAGGAGTGACCAGCCTACCAAAATTACTCCAAGAACAATAAGAAACAGACTGGGTAAAAATGGCCTCCAAAAAGGTCACAAACACTCGTCTCACATCTACCTGTAAAATATTCTGTAGACTGATGAGACAAAAGCTGAACTTTGGGAAGCTTTGTGTCCTGTTACATTGGACTTAAAACTAGTGCATCATTTCATTAAAAGAAATGTTGTACCAATAGTCAAACATGGTGGTAGTGTGATGGTCTCAGGTTGCTTTGTTGCTTTGATGACTTGCTGTAATGATGCTCAATGATGTAATGATACTTGCTGGACAATGATCTAAAACACACCAGCAACCCACCTCTGAATGGATGATACAAACAAAATAAAGGTTTTGGAGTGGCCTAGCCCAAATCTGGACTTAAATCAAGTGCTTTGGCATGAGAAAACCTTCCAATGTCACTGAATTCTGCAAAGAAAAGTGGACCAAAACTACTCCACAGTGATGTTAAAGACTCTCAGTTATCACAAATGCTTGTTCTTGCTGCCAAGCGTGGCACAACCAGTAATTAGGAGGCAATTACTTTTTAGATAGCTCTTTCCCTTGACTAAATGAAGTCATCATTTGCATTTTATTGCCATCATCATTTCTTCCCGTCGTATGATGGCATTTGTCTCTACTGAGAAGAGTTTATGTAGAACCTGGAAATGGTTAATAAGGTTAGCCTGAATAAAAATCTAAATCACTGCTTACAGTTTCCCGTAACTCGTCCCTCAGGAGTCATCAGCAGTCTTTGGCGGTTCTGCACTGTAAACAGATTTCAGTACATTACCTGTGCTGAAATCCATCAAACACCACCTGAACAATGCTTTCACTGACTGCAGTCTGATTGGATGATGAGCTCTAATTGCCTTAAACATCATAAACAGTGAGCGCTGCCTGCAGGATGTGTCGGCCTCCCTGTTATTATGTCGCGCTCGGCAGCTCAGCGCCCAACAATGACGACGATCAGCGAAACAAATGCTCCCCCCAACATCAAAGACCTCACCCAACAGCTCAGCAATTACATGCAGAGTCTGATTCAAGGTGTGTCTTCATGGAAACTGAAATGAATGAATCAAAGGTGATTATTACCTGCTCAGGTGAAGCTGCAGTGAGTTTGTTTTCACTGCTGATGGAGGGAAGAAAGGCCTGATTGTGTTGGAAAAGTTTGTGTTTTTGTAGGGTTTTGTGTCTCTCTGCTGTCAGTTGATTAACCTTCAAGCAGTAAATGTTTACAGTCTCTTCAGAGCTTCAGTAATCCTTTCATGGCTGCACATATTTACTGTCCAAATCCCATCTGCTGAATTAATTCCTGCTACGGGAACAAGGCCAACAGTCGGTTTTTATTCTTTCCACTAACTTAAAACAAAAAAGGGAAATGTCTCTCTGATTAGCGTTCTTCATGTTGTAAGTAATCATCTCTGTCAGCTCTAAATGTTAAGGAAAAGACTTCAAACAGTCTGAGAGGCCACATGTTACGCGCACGGAGAGAAAAATCCCCCAGTCGGCGTCTTCACTGTCCGAGTGGGACTGGAAGTTTGTACAGTTCTGAATTTCAAAAAACTCAGAGTATCCATCTAAAACTCTTTGCACAGATTCCAGCATGTCCAACAGTGCAAGATAAGCAAATATACCTGGCCTCCCTGCAGCTCCAGTCCTCTGGGTTCACAGTGATTCAGAGAGTGCGAGGCCTGCCGTAGGGGTAGGAAGTGGAGCCCGCGCCAACGGAGTGCTGATTTACAGGCTGATGAGTCGAGAAGCCTCCTCTGGAGCTCAAAGCTCTCCAAAATAGGGAAGGATTAGTTTCTTCCAAGGGTTCTCTCTGTAATTAAGCCTACATGTGCACCCTGGCTGCTCGGCCTGCTGGGAGACGTAATTTACCGATGTGTATGCGGCGGCGTAAATTTGTATGCTGCCTCTGATGGATCCAACAGCGGGAAGACAAACTATGGTGTGCTTGATATTTATATAATCCATAAATATTTTACTGAGGGGCCAAGGACACCCAGAACAAGCTGAAAGGAAAACAAGTGACACATCAGCGTGTTATCAAGTGTTAACACATCAGCAAAACTATTAGTTTCCACAATATGTATGTTATTCACAACTAAACTATCTGATATCCTTATAGATTAATATTGATTATGCTTGCTGTTTTGTGGTTTAAGGATAACTGCTTATATAAAACACATTTCCTTTTTTTTTTTTTTTGCCTGTCCCGTTTGGTTCCTTTCGAACAATGTGCGCATGCGCCAACCAGCGTGCAGCCTGTTCCTGCTTTTTCTCTTAGTTTAGCTCTTTTTTCTTACGTATGCTTTTTTTCTGACTTGTATTTTCATCCGTTTATCTTTTACTCAATCATGTGGATTGAGAGAGTTTTTGTTCTTCTGGTGGCCGTGGAACTGTTACTTTTATCAAGGAGCGGGACTGCGGCACATCTCCTACACTCACGGACTGTTTACTCCAGAGATCAGCTGATCGCCCTGATGCCGGCCGGCTCGCTGGCCAGGCCCGCAGAAGTACCAGCTGAAATTTGGAGGAAAACACATCGGGGATGCAGAGGTCAAGGACAGAAGAGAAGAAAGAAGGAGACGGTGAGACAGCAGAGGTTCGAAGCGAGGAGGTATAAACCGTGTCTGCCGTCTATCGTAATGGGAAATGTGCGATCGTTATCAAATAAAATCGACGAGCTCTCAGCACTGGTAAGGAGTCAGAGGGAATACCGAGAGTGTAGCCTGATGTTTCACCGAATCATGGCTGCACCAGGACATTCCCAATGAGAATGCTTCCGTGGAAGGCTTCCGCACTGTTCGGGTGGACAGGGACAGCATCGCTAGCGGTAAGCGGAAAGGAGGTGGGCTTGCTGTTTTAGTTAACAACCGGTGGTGTAACCCTGCCAACATAACAATCAAAGAAAGGATTTGTTGCCCGGACATTGAACTGTGTGCTGTTGGACTCAGGCCGTATTATTTACCCAGGGAATTCTCTCACGTCATCTTGGTGGCTGTCTATGTTCCCCCCTCTGCTAACCCCACAGCTGCATGTGACACTATCCACTCTGCCATAGCCCGGTTACAGACTCAGCACCCGAGTGCCTTTATTGTGATCTCGGGTGACTTCAACCATGTATCACTGGACAATACACTACCAACATTCAGACAACGTTGGTAGTGTATTGTCCACCAGGGGAGAAAAAATTCTAGACCTACTGTATGCTAATGTCAAGGATGCATACAGCTCCTCCTCCCTCCCCCCACTTACTGTCAGATCATAACCTGATTCACCTCACCCCCCGCTATGTGCCAATTGTGAGGAGGGAACCTGTGACCACGAGGACTGTTAGGAGGTGGTCAGAGGAGGCAATAGCGGAACTACAGGGCTGTTTCGAGGTGACCAACTGGGAAACACTCTGTGAGCCTCACGCCGAGGACATCAATGGGCTTACTGAGTGTATCACAGATTACATAACTTTCTGCACCGACTCCATTGTTCCAGCTCAGACTGTTCATTGTTACCCAAATAACAAGCCGTGGGTGACTGAGGACATCAAAGCCCTCCTCAACAACAAGAAGAGGGCTTTCAGAGGGGGCAACAAAGAGGAGGTGAGGAAGGTCCAGGTGTTACTAAAGGACAAGATCACAGAGGCTAAGGACAATTACAGGAGGAAGCTGGAGTGGAAACTCCAGCAGAACAGCATGAGAGAGGTGTGGAGGGGCATGAAGACCATCACTGGATTCAGGCCAACCAACAGCAGGGGAGCTGAGGGAGGTGAAAATAGAGCTAACGAGTTGAATCTGTTTTTCAATAGATTCGACACCACAGTGTCTGCTCACACCCCCACAACCTCACCTGTAGTCAGCCTGGAATCCAGAGCCACACCACTGTGCCATCCTCTCTCTTCACATGGCGCTGTTGCCTCCTGTGAGATTCCTGACACCCCTCCCCCACCCATCACCTTCACTCAATACCAGGTTGAGATGCAAAAAGGAGGAGACTTCACTCAGGCAAGTCTGCTGGACCAGACGGAGTGAGTCCCCTCGTCCTCAAGACCTGTGCCCCCCAGCTGTGTGGAGTCTTTCATAAACTGTTTATGCTGAGTCTGAGTCTGCAGAGGGTCCCAGTGATGTGGAAGACATCATGCCTCGTCCCTGTACCAAAGACGCCACGTCCCAGTGGCCCCCAGGATTACAGGCCCATGGCACTGACCTCCCACATCATGAAGACCCTGGAAAGGCTCATCCTGGACTAGCTGCGACCCATAGTAAGACCACATCTGGATCCCCTTCAGTTCGCTTATCAGCCTCGTCTCGGAACTGAGGACGCCATCATCTACCTGATCAATCGTGTCTACACCCATCTGGACCAGCCGGTGAGCACTGTGAGGGTCATGTTTTTTGACTTTTCTAGTGCTTTCAATACCATCAGGCCGACCCTCCTGGGTAATAAGTTAGCAGCGATGCAGGTGGATGCTTCTCTGGTGTCCTGGATTGTTGATTACCTGACAGGAAGACCACAATATGTACGTCTCCCACAGTGTGTGTCTGACAAGGTAATCAGCAACACAGGGGCACCACAGGGGACTGTCCTCTCCCCCTTCCTCTTCACCCTCTACACCACAGACTTCAGCCACTGCACAGTCCTGCCATCTTCAGAAGTTTTCTGATGACTCTGCGGTGGTTGGATGCATCAGCAGGGATGATGAGACAGAGTACCGGGCAGTGGTCGACTCCTTTGTCATGTGGTGTGAGCAGAATCATCTGCAGCTCAACGTGGCAAAGACTAAGGAACTGATCGTGGACTTCAGGAAGACCAGGAAACACTTGACCCCTGTTTCAATCCAGGGGGTCAGTGTTGACATTGTGGAGGACTATAAATACCTTGGAGTACACATTGACAATAAACTGGACTGGGCTAAAAACACCACAGCACTTTACAGGAAGGGCCAGAGTCATCTCTATTTTTTGAGGCGACTGAGGTCCTTCAACATCTGCCAGAAAATGCTCAGGATTTTCTATGAGTCTGTTGTGGCCAGTGCAATCCTCTATGCTGTTGCATGCTGGGGGAGCAGGCTGAGGGTCGCAGATGCCAACAGACTCAATAAACTAATCCGTAAGGCCAGTAATGTTGTGGGGATGGAGCTGGACTCCCTCAAGGTGGTGTCGGAGAGGCAGATGATGTCCAAGATAAAGACAATGTTGGATAACACCTCCCACCCACTCCATGACATGCTGGTCAGTCACAGGAGCACGTTCAGTGAGAGACTGAGATTACCGAAAAGCACCACTGAACGACACAGGAAATCTTTCCTGCCTGTGGCCATCTCCCTTTACAATGCATCCACTTAACACACTGGTTACCGCGACAACTAAACATGTTTCTTTTCCAGCTATTTATTAATGAGTGACTTATGTATATATATATATGTATATGTTGTACTATTCTTAGTTAGCGTATTGCCTGTCTTGTTAATGTTGGTTTATGTTGGTTTATAATGGAGCACTGTAACAAAAAAATAATTTCCCCCAGGGATCAATAAAGTAGTCTGATTCTGATTCTGATTGCCATCAGAATTATTGTCTAAAGGCGAGGAAAGATGCCCAACGGATTTACTTTACCAAATTGACCATCCCAGCCTTGCCGTAATGGTCTATTTGATTCACCTTTTATTGTTTATTTTATTTATTTATTTTTTATTTTCACTTGCTAGATACGGGACAGACTTGAATGAGGAAAAGAAAAGGGAGAAAGGAAGAGGGGGAAAAAACAGTGGAGAAGAGGGACAGGGATAAAGGGCAAAAAAACCAAAAACCAACTAAATAAGCAGACAAAAAAAAAATACATATATCAATCACCTGGATCACCTGTTGAGAAAGAAAAAAGAAAACAAGCAGAAGAAAACGAGAGCAATACAATAAACAACATCACGATGATATATGGGAATATAACAGTAAATACTAAATATTAAACATCATTGTGCAGCACGTAAGATCGACAGCGCACAGTGTGCTTTGAGGTAGGAGCCAAAAAGGGTGTAGTTTGTGTGTGTGAGCACCCGTGTGTACACCTGTGAGCATGGACACGTTTGTTTTTAAAAGGTTCCTTCATGTAATGATCTGCTAGAGGGTGTGGGGAGCCACAGCCCCGTCCTCCAGGGCATGAAGCAGGTATGGAGGAGATCAAGACTCCAGACATCCAGAGGCCCCCAGAACACAAGAGACCAAGGAAGACCAACAGAGGGGCAGCCACGCCACTGTCCCAGAAGGAGCTGAGGAGAGTCCCAGATGAAGGGTCACTCAGCAGCCGCGGAGCAGAAGCCAGGGGAGGTTGCAGTGACGTGCCCGTGAGCTCCGCCGGCAGCCAGCTGCGCCAGAGTGACCGAGCCCCAGGCCGAGGGCACCCCACCCCCGAAGTGGCCCGAGCGAGCCCCAGGCTCCAGGCCCCGATAAGCAGCCACCAAGGAGTGAGCCGGTGTGTACCTGGGCGCCCCCGGACACAAAGAACCACCAACGCACCGATGTCTGAGGGCGTCTGCCACTGGCAGGGGAAGTGGTGGGGGGAGATAGGCCTCCATACCTTAGAGGGCCTGAGATGTCCCCAGAGAGGTGGCATCTGATACCCAACCTGACATATAGACACAGACATACAGGCACACACAGATACAAACATCCATTCCCACCCTCATGCTCTCATATGCAATTACTCAACACTCAATCAACGTGGAGACAGACATAGAGAGACACTGTACACACAATCACACTCCCCAAGCGTACTCTAAGAACCGGGTCTAGGTACCCCGACTCCGCAGCAGCAGGGAGGCCCCACACTCCAGACCCCAGTCGAACGGCCAACTCCTCCTCCCGGCCCCCCGCTCCAGCAGGTCGCAGAGAACGGGGGTGTGAGAAGACTCCAAAACCTCCCTCCGCCCGCTCATATGTAGTGTTGATGCATATGTGTTCTAAGGTGCATTTAAAACCCAGGAGGGCATGGAGCTACCTGCCAGAGAGCAGCAGGTAAGCGCCCCTCCTGATAGCCCTCAATGTCTACGTGTATTTAAAATTGAGAGGTGGGCAACAACGCCAGGGGTGAGGTGTACACCCTGATGGTCTTTTGGAGTCCGTGTACCGTGCCCACCCCCAAGATCCTATATGTATGTGTTATGAGAGTGTGAGTAATGTGAATATCTAAGTTGTGAGATAAAATTGAGGCACAAGAAGCCAGAAGGGGACAGAAGGGGGGATGCCTCCCTGCACCCTGGTGACACACCTTTACCCCAAGGCCCTGCATGTGTGGGTGATTGTGGTGGAGCGGGAAGAGGGAGGCAGCTGGAGATGGGGAGGGAAGGAAGGGAGGGGCAAGTGACCCCTCCCTGGGGCCAGCTCCCCCGCTGACCCCAGTAGGCACCCCCATACTCCACAACCCGAGGGGTTCCCCGCCAGGGAAAGGGGGCCCAGGCCCATCCGGACCGGGGCCCAGAAAGGCAGCGCCGGCCGGCCCCACAGAGCCCGGGACAGCCCACCCGACCCCACCATAGAGAAAACTGCACCCACCTCGTCATCCACTCATCTTCCAGACTACACTAGACAATAGATGCCCAGGCTGAGATCTTCCTCCACCTCTCCTGTATCTCCCCCTCCTGCAGAGTGAGTTCCTGAAGAGAGGAGAGCTCATGCAAGGTGTAACAACCCCCCCCCCCCACCAGGTGGCTCGATGCAGTGGCGGCACCCTGTGCCAGGGCCGGGCCCCCATACACCCACCTGCCCACAACCCCAGCAACATACCAACCAGGACCCAAGCCCCTGAGGCCCAGCCAGGGCCCCAGTCCAGAGACGGAGCACCCCCAGAACCTCACGCCCGTCCCGGACCCACCCAGGGGCAGCCAGGCTACCAGGTCAGTAACCCACGTCCGTCAGCACAGACCCTCCCCTAGCCCCGCTGCACGCAGCCACGAGGAAACCGTCACCTAAGAGCCAACAGAGCCCCTAATGGGCCATGACCGCTACCCCGGGTTGAGCCCCCCAAGGAAGATGCCCCGACGCCCTAAGCCTGTCCCTACCCCCACACCAATCACAACAGCGAAGGTGGGACCAAACTATGACCCCTCATCCCCACTAGGTGATGGAGCTAATCAAAGGAGCCCAGAGCAATTGATCTGATGTGGTGGCAGAGGCTGTATCGAGACTAATGTAATCTAATAGATAATTTCTATATTGGTTAGAATTAAGATTATTTTTATTTTTCCAGTTCACGAGGACTGTTTTCTTGGCTATGCATAGGGCAGTGAAAACCATATGGGCTATATTCTTATCTGTAGTGACATTATCTAAGCTGCCCAACAAACACACTAAAGGGGAAGTTGGAATGTTACATTTCAGACACTTTGATAAGTCTTCACATATCTCGCGCCAAAACTTCTGAACTGGTGGACAGAACCAAAGAGCGTGGATATAATTGTCTGGTGAATTAGTTTGACAGTGTGAGCAGTTGTTGGTAGACGTAAAGCCCATCTTGAACATCCGATGACCTGTATAATGCACTCTATGTAGTATTTTGTATTGAATTAATTGAAGACTGGGATTTCTAATTAGATGAAAGGTTTTTAAGCAAATCTGAGACCAGAGGTTTAGGTCTAAGTTAACTGATAAATCCGCTTCCCATTTTGCAATAGGAAGTGATATTGATTCATCTGTTTTAGAAAGCATTCTGTATATTTTGGATAGTAATTTGGGGGTTTTAAGAGTAAGAAATTGAACCACACTTGGTGGTGTTTGTAGTTCAACTTGACCCGGTTTAAATTTCTTTTTTACTATGGATTTAATTTGTTGATATTCTAAAAATCTTTTCTTGTTGATCCCATATTGTGTAACTAGTCCGTCAAATGAAATAAATTCTGTTCCTTCTACTATATGTTCTAAATATTTGATTCCTTTACCACTCCAATCTGAAAAGTTTATCATATTATTGTTTTGTAATATGTCAGGGTTGTTCCAGATAGGTGTACGTTTGCATGGGATTAATGAAGACTCAATTTTAGAAACTCCCACCATGCTGTCAGAGAAGAGCTGATGTTGATGCTTTTAAAGCATTTATGTCGTTGGATGTTTGAGCTGATAAATGGTAGATCTGAAATCTCTAGATTATTGCAAAGTGCTTGTTCTATATCTAGCCAAGGTTCATCTAAGAGGGTATGTTTTAGCCATCCTGAGATAAACTGAAGCCTGTTGGCTAAGAAGTAGTGCTGAAAGTTAGGTAGTTCTAATCCTCCTTTATCCTTGGTCTTTTGTAGTGTTTTTAAGCTTATACGTGGGTTTTTTTTTTTCCAAGGAATTTGGACATACATGAATCTAGAGATCTGAACCAATCTTGTGGTGGTTTAGTTGGGATCATTGAGAATAAATAATTTATTTTTGGTAAGACCATCATTTTTATAGCGGCAACCCTTCCCATGAGTGATATGGGTAGACATTTCCACCCAGCCAGATCGCCTTCTACCTTCTTTAAAAGTGGGATATGGTTTAATTTAGTTCGATCTGCAAGCTTGGGAGAAACATTAATACCTAAATATTTTATATTTCCCGATTGCAGTGGTGTAGAAGAGGAATTATGGAAGGAGCAATTAATTGGAAGGACTGTAGATTTTGACCAGTTAATTGAGTAATCTGATATTCTTGCAAAAGAGTTTATCAATTCAATCACCACAGATATATTGGTTTGTGAATTTTGGAGAAAGAGTAACACATCATCCGCATAAAGGCTGATTTTATGTTCCACATTCTTGCATTTTATGCCCTTAATTACTGAATTCTGTCTAATTGCTGCTGCTAGTGGTTCAATAAAAATTGCAAACAGTGAAGGGGAGAGTGGGCATCCCTGCCTGGTGCCCCTCAGGAGACAGAAGCTGGAGGATGTCTGGTCATGTGTTCTGACACAAGCTGTTGGGGAATTATATAATATTTTTAACCAGTTAATGAAAGAGAATCCAAAACCAAATTTGTGTAAAGTTGCAAATAGAAATTTCCAGTTAACTCTGTCAAATGATTTTTCTGCATCTAAAGAGAATATTGTAGTTTCTAGGTTTTTACTGTATGAGTAGTGTTATAGACAGTGTTGTTGTTAATGTATGTTTGGGGGCGTTGAACCCCGGAACCTTCAGAGGTTTTTCAGGGTTCTCCCTGCCGGAATGTTATGTGTGGGACAGTTTCCTGTATGTGTGCGACTAGCTGTGGTTGTTTCTAAAAGTGGTCAGTAAACGTCCTAAAACTGGCACTTGAGTTTCCGAGCATTTTTATCCTGAGGTTATAACACCTTTTTGGCGACGAGGATAAAAGCTGCAGTTTTGAGTTTTTGCTACGGATTTTGCAGTCGGACTACCGCTTCGCATCTATGGCTACGATCGGATCGCTCACGGAGTTCGCCGAGGGAGACTGCGACTGGATTGAATATGTCGAGAGGCTTGAACACTGGTCTCTGAATGCTATTGACACCCTTTTCTCAACGAGAAATCTGGGCTCGGGAGAGCCTGAGTGCCCTGGAGGGACTTTCCCTGCCGGATACACGATGGACGGGTGGCAGAACTGGAGGATCATGTGCCTGACGGGACTGTCGATCGAGGACACTGAAGATATCTATCTATTCGGAACCATGATAACAGGGTTCATGCTGATCGGAGTTGGCTTAGCCCTGGTTTATCGGAGAAATAAGAGAGCGGAACCGGCTGTTCAAACCCCCCCAAGGCTGCCTGCTGGAATCGAAATGGAACGAGGCACAACCTCTCACAACGAACGTAATATGGTCAACACCTTGGAGACGCTTGCAGCTGCTGTGAAGGCTCAAAACAACACCATTGAGCGTATGAGGGGAAACATCAGAGAGAGGCCTGCTCAAAATGAGACCCTTGAGCAACAGTTGGAAAACATCGCGGAACGGATCACTGCAGTTGTGAGGTCTCAGAATCAAAAGAACGATAACACCATGGAACAGAAGTTTGATACCATCATGGGGAGGCTCGCGACTCTCCAACGGGAGATCGAGAGGCCAGTGTCGGAGTGTTAGAGAGCAGCCTGAAAAATTCTCCTGGGCTGCTCGCATGGAAATGAACAAAACCAACATAAACATTGCGGATCCCCATCACGGCGCCAGCTGCAGGCCCAAGGCTGGAGCCGAACAATCACTCCCTGATAATGACTGTGTTACGGCTATTCTTCCCATCCCATGCAAGGACACCTGGATTGGCTGGAGGACTGTTTACTTAGCCTGATAGGCTGAAGGACACTGTCTCAGCTAAACTATGGACACGCACACACACACACTTACACTGATAAGCACTCACTCATCCCCCCTCCCTTTCCAACGCCTTCGATGCTTATGCCCTACCGGGGAAGATAGCAGTCAACTGGACCAGCACAGATGCTGCAGGACCGGATGCGCTGTCTACACCGGCTCTCTCTTACCCTTTACCCGCCCCTGTTGCTTGTCTTGTGTTTCTATGGTGTATTGATAGTCATGTGCTTTTGTGCTGAGGTGTTTTTTCTGTTATCAAACTGTTCTCCCACTCGGTGCTCAGTCTGAGTGGAGTTTTTTTTCTCCTCCTCTTACCATATGTAGTGTATTTTCGTTGTTTTTTCCTATCAGCCTACCTTTCTGACATGTCTGCCCAATGTGATGTTTGTGTAAAGTTGGTCAGAAGGTTCCTTTGTAAGTGTGCATGCGCCATTAGCATGCTGCCTGCTGTAACCCTAATTTCCCTCGGGATGAATAAAGTATTCTGATTCTGATTCTTGGCAAACGACATTTCGGACGAAGAAAAAAAAAGGTCAGTTCTTCTCAGTGCGTGTGGAGCGAGGACCTACAAGTTGATACGTAACCTGACAACGCCTCGGAAACCCGGGGACTTCAGTTTCAAAGAACTGGTGACGTTGGTGCAAAATCATCACTGCCCGAAACCCTCCATGATTGTTCAGCGGTTCAAATTCCACACTCATTCACGCAAGCCGGGAGTTTCGGTGGCTGCGTATGTGACGGAGCTGAGACAGCTATCAGAGCACTGTGAGTTTGGAGGCGTGCTGGATGACATGCTCTGCGACAGGTTGGTGTGTGGTATAAATGATGATGGCATGCAGCGTCGGTTGTTGGGGGAGCCCACACTGGACTTTAAGAAAGCTTTGGAAATTGCTCAGGCAATAGAAACGGCAGCTAATAACACTAAAGACATTCGGAAAGCTAACAACAATATGCACTCAACCGAGGTGCATCATGTATCTCGGAGTGTGAGGGGCAAACCGAGGGAGCTTTTGGAGTGTTACCGGTGTGGGGGGGCACACTTTGCCAAGGACTGTGTTTTCAAAGACAGTACCTGCCATAACTGCAAGAAAAAGGGGCACTTAGCCAAGAAATGCAGGGGCGCTAAGGAGAAATCAAAGAAGGAATGGAAGACAAAAAACAAACTAAACACGCATCACCTGCAGGGCATGGCGCCTGAAGAGGATGAGTGTGTTTTCAACATGTTTAATCTGGTTGGCTTTAATAAGTGCTGTGCGGAGCCCATCTATGCCACTATCCAGGTAAATGGGAAGGAGCTACAAATGGAGGTGGATACAGGGGCTTCAGCTTCGGTGATCAGCCAAGCCACCTACCACAGCTTGTGGCACTCGGGCGGGGCACCAGCCCTCCAAGCGACTGAGATAAGCCTTAGACAGTACACAGGTGAATGCATTCCCCTGCTTGGTGCTATAGAGGTGCATGCAGCATATCAGGGTCAAGAAGCTGCAGCAACACTGCTGGTGGTGAAAGGGGAAGGGCCTAGTCTGCTGGGTCGTGACCTTCTGCAGAAAATCCGCCTGAACTGGAGGGAAATCAGGTATGTAACGGTAATAGCAGAGTTACTGGGAAAGTATGCAGATGTGTTCAAGAATGAATTGGGCACTCTCCGGGGCACCACTGTGAAGCTGTGTGTGGACCCTTTTGCCCGGCCACGCTTTTTCAAACCACGCACTGTACCATACGCCATGAAGGCCAAGGTGGAAGCAGAGTTGGAGAGACTACAACAGATAGGGGTCATTGAGCCAATAGAGTTCTCGGACTGGGCAGCCCCGATCGTACCAGTGTTGAAAGAGGACGGAGGGGTGCGTATATGCGGTGATTACAAACTGACAGTGAACCAAGCCTCTCAGCTCGACGCCTACCCTCTGCCTCGAGTGGATGACCTGTTTGCCACACTGGCGGGTGGTCGGACATTCACAAAGTTGGATATGAGTCATGCTTACCAGCAGTTGCTGCTGGATGAGGAATCAAAAAAATATGTGACAATAAACACACACAAGGGGCTGTTCAAGTACAACCGCCTGGTGTTTGGCGTTGCATCCAGTCCGGCTATCTTTCAGTGCACCATGGACAATCTTCTGCAAAACATTCCTGGTGTTGCTGTTTACTTGGATGACATTTTAGTTACAGGTAAAACAGAAGAGGAGCATCTGCGTAACCTTGAGCAGGTGTTGAAGAAGCTCTCAGAAGCTGGGTTGCGTTTGAAGCGCAGTAAGTGTGTTTTCCAAGCCCCTAGTGTGACATACCTGGGTCATCGCATCTCTGCACAGGGCCTGTCCCCACTGGAAGAGAAAGTGAGGGCAGTAAAAGAAGCCCCGAGTCCAAAGAATGTAGCTGAACTAAGATCATTCTTGGGCTTAGTGAACTATTATGGGAAGTTTTTGACCTCTCCAGCATGCTTGCTCCCCTGTATGGGCTGCTGCACAAAGACAGTCAGTGGAGGTGGTCCCAAGCACAGGAGAAGGCCTTCAGACAGGTAAAAGAACTGTTACAATCGGCACCACTCCTGGTGCATTTTGATCCGGAGAAGGAGGTGGTCCTGTCCAGTGATGCCTCCCCGTATGGCATAGGAGCTGTTCTTTCCCATCGCATGGAAGAGGGGGAAGAGAAACCGGTCGGATATGCGTCACGCATGCTCACAGCAGCAGAAAAGGGCTATTCACAGCTTGAGAAGGAAGGCTTAGCAATAGTTTTTGCTGTGAAACGATTTCATCAGTACCTGTATGGCCGCCCATTTACTATTGTTACAGACCATAAGCCCCTCCTGAGTCTCTTTAGTGAAGCAAAAGGCATCCCACCCATGGCTTCAGCCGGGGTTCAGCGCTGGGCATTAACACTGTCGGC
Organism: Copadichromis virginalis; assembly: GCF_057382275.1. Classification (NCBI taxonomy): domain Eukaryota; kingdom Metazoa; phylum Chordata; class Actinopteri; order Cichliformes; family Cichlidae; genus Copadichromis; species Copadichromis virginalis. The sequence goes on from NC_140634.1 coordinate 18,285,365, forward strand.
ATACCAGTATCGCATTGTTTATAAGGCGGGACCTGAAAATGCGAATGCAGATGCTTTCAGCCGCCTCCCCCTCCCGGAGGTCCCCGACCAGTCGAACTTGCCCCCAGTATTTTTGCTGGACAAGTTGGCGAACTCTCCGGTCTGTGCTAAAAACATCAAAGCATGGACTGAACGGGATCCAGAGTTATCTCGGGTTAAACAGTGGCTGTTGCAGGGCTGGCCAGCAACAGTGGAGCAAGATCAGCTCAAACCGTATGCCAAGCGTCAGCAGGAGCTCAGTGTTCAAGATGGCTGCATCCTGTGGGGTTCCCGAGTCATTGTTCCGCCTCCAGGTCGGTCACAGATCATTGAAGTGTTGCATGAGGCTCATCCAGGGATTTCTCGGATGAAAAGTCTGGCAAGGTCATTCGTGTGGTGGCCGGGAATGGACAGTGCCTTGGAAGACAAGGTAAAAGCCTGTTCTCAATGTCAGTCAAACCAAAAAATACCACCACCTGCCCCACTCCACCCATGGGAGTGGCCTGGCCGTCCATGGTCCAGGCTTCATCTAGATTTTGCCGGCCCCTTTTTGGGCCACATGTTCCTGGTGTTGGTGGATGTGCATTCAAAATGGCTGGATGCCCACATAATGCCGACCATCACAGCCCCAGTCGTCACAGACACACTCCGGAGAATCTTTGCAACACATGGATTACCAGAGGCAGTGGTCACGGACAATGGGCCCACGTTCACAAGTGGGGTCTTCCAAGAATTTATGGAGATAAATGGGATCCGACATATCCGCACAGCACCCTACCACTCTGCCTCCAATGGCTTAGCGGAGCGCGCCGTGGAGACACTGAAAGACGGTCTAAAAAAAATGCCAGGTCTTTCCATAGAAAAGAGGCTCTGCCGTTTCCTGCTTCAGTATCGCATCACGCCTCATACAACCACAAGCTTGTCCCCAGCGGAGTTGCTGATGGGGAGGAAGCCCAGATCTCATCTGGACCTTCTTCGCCCAGATGTGGGAGCCAGAGTCACCCAGTCACAAGGTGGGCAGAAGGTGAGACATGATCTACATGCCAGAGGCTGTGTTTTCAAGCAGGGAGACTGTGTGTATATCAAAAACTTTACGGGTGGCTCACGGTGGCTGCCTGGCGTCATTCACCACAGTTCAGGGCCAGTATCTTTTGTGGTGGAGTTGTTGGATGGCAGACAAGTTCGCAGGCACAAGGATCATGTGAGAGCCCGCACAGATGGAGCTGAGAAGAGGGCTCAGAGTGGTTCGCACGCACATGGTGGAGACAGGGCTGTGGACATTGTGGGGCCTCAGAGTGGTTCACCCGAAGGGGAAGTCGTGTCAGCAACCCCTGAGATCGGGATTGGTTCTTCAGTATCACCAGAAGGGCTGGTGGAGCAATCTAAGTCACCTGAGCTGAACCCGGCCACAGGAGCTCAGCAGGCTCCTAGCCTAGAGAACCCAGCAGCAGGACTGAGAAGGTCAAAGAGGCAGCACAAGCCCCCTGATAGACTGAATTGTTAAAATAATGTGGTGTTGAATTCTCCCTCTCTTTTCGTACTTATACATAATTGCTATGTTGTGGGTTTTTGCTTAAGGGGGGGGGAAGTGTTATAGACAGTGTTGTTGTTAATGTATGTTTGGGGGCGTTGAACCCCGGAACCTTCAGAGGTTTTTCAGGGTTCTCCCTGCCGGAATGTTATGTGTGGGACAGTTTCCTGTATGTGTGCGACTAGCTGTGGTTGTTTCTAAAAGTGGTCAGTAAACGTCCTAAAACTGGCACTTGAGTTTCCGAGCATTTTTATCCTGAGATTATAACAAGTAGTCTATCAAATTAAGTAATCTACGTGTATTTGTTGATGAGTGCTTACCTTTTATGAAACCAGTTTGGTCAGGATGAATTAAGAAGGGGGTTATTTTCTCCAGTCTCTTTGAGAGAGCTTTGCAGATTATTTTAAGGTCTACATTTATAAGGGATATTGGACGATAGCTTGAGGGATATACAGGGTCTTTGCCTGGTTTTAGCAGGAGATTAATGTTTGCAGAATTCATATTTGATGGAAGTCTGCCCTTTTCTTTGATTTCCAACACCGTTCTGTAGAAAACTGGTGCTAGAATCGTCCAGAATTCTTTGTAGAATTCTGCAGGAAAGCCGTCTGGACCTGGAGCCTTATTATTGGGCATACTTATCAGGGCTTCCTGGAGTTCACCTGGTGTTAGTGGTGAATCCAGTGCCATTGCTACTGCTTGAGTGTCTAATAATTTTGGAAGAGTTATGTTGTCCAAAAACTGATCAATTTCCTTTTTAGATGGGTTTATTTGTGGTGAATACAACGTTTTATAGAAATCCCTGAAAATGTTGTTTATTTGTTTCGGTTCATATATTGTGTTCCCAGATGGATCTTGAACAGCACATATAGTTGTTTTTTCTTTATTTATTTTTAGCTGATTGGTTGAAATTGACCGGATTTATTACCATGTTCATAATTTTGTAAGCGTAGTCTTTGTACTAAGAATTTTGTTTTTTTTATTAATTATCTCATTTAATTCTAGTTTTGCTTTGCGTATTTTGTTCAATGTTTCCTGATCTTGGTGGGACGCGTAGGCTTCTTCTAGTGATTTGATGGTTTTTTCTAACTCCTGAATATTTTTGTTTTCTTTTTTCTTTTTATGTGATGAGAAAGAAATTATTTTACCTCTCATCACAGCTTTCCCTGCTTCCCATAGAACAGAAGCTGATGTTCTGGGAGTGTCATTATAGTCTAAATATGAAGTCCACTCTTTTTAAAAATATTTAATAAAGTCTTCATCTTTAAGTAGTGATGTATTAAATCTCCAGTTTTTACTTGGTGTAGTATTATTCTTGTGCATTAGTGTTAAAGATACAGGACCATGATTGCTGACAGCTATAGGGTGAATCTCAGTGTCTGAAATGTCGCTCAGCAGTGAGCTGCTGACCACAAAATAATCTAGACGAGAGTAGGAGTGATGGACATGTGAGAAAAAAGTATATTCCTTACTGGTGGGGTGAAGGGAGCGCCATGCATTGCAAAGACCAAAGTCGCTAATATACTGTTTGATTATATTTGTGGACTGCCAATTACGCTGAGTTCCTGCTGTATTGAGCCTATCCATTTCTTCATTTAGTCCAAGGTTGAGGTGTGTGCCATCTAAGTGTTCAGAGAGTGCACTGAAAAAACCATGAAAGAATGAGGGATCATCAACATTTGGACCATATACACTTGCAATACATAGCTTTTTATCAAGTATAGATAGTTTAATGATTAAGAATCTGCCCTCTGGATCTATGACTGTATCGAGTACTGTGAAATTAATATTTTTATGTATTAAAATTGCTACTCCCCTTTGTCTAGAATTATAACAAGCTGAGAACACATTAGGAAACTCAGGTGTTTTAAGTTCATTCGAACCTCTAATGCTGGGCTTACACTGTGCGATTTTTGGCCCATTTTGAGCCGATTTTTGAGTCGTGCGACCGTTTTGGCGATCGGCCCGATTTTGGCCTTCATCGTGCGTCGTGTAGTATACGTGGGGTAATGAGAAGCGATTAACACCTCACGACCAGCTCCCGATCATCAATCGCTTGGTCGTGAGGATTTCTAACCAGTTTGAAATCCTCGCGACCGTCGTGAGGGTGTCACTGCAGTTTCTCACACTGCGCATGCGCAAACACAAATGTCAGCGAAAAAGACGGCACAGCACGGCACTGCAGCGTGTGATCTGGACACAAGCGATGGAGGCACAACTTGTAGAACTTTGGAAAGCTCATCCGAGCCTTTTCGATGTGGCCTCACAAAATTATCACGACCACAACAACCGTGAAAATAGTTGGATTTACATTGCTGCTCAATCACAGCTGCCTGATCAATGTTTTTCATTAGCAATTTAGCAAAGTTGATGGTGGTGGTGTGCGTGTCTGTGTGAGTGAAAGACAGAGAGGGAGAGCGAGCGACAGAATTTCTGTTATAACCTTCATTTTATGTACGCACAGTGTTAGCACTCAGGTCGCATCAGAGCATTGGGCCGTATAGTGTGAGACCCTGCATCGTGACCTATGAACTTCTAACCCCTGCGAGTCAACTGTACAGTTTGAGCAGGAGCTGAATCGCGCGACTGAAAAAATCGCACAGTGTCTGCCCAGCATAAGAGGTCTGTGGGTCTCTTGTAAAAGGACAACATCTGCCTGTAGTTTTTTGAGTTGGTTAAATATTTTTAACCTCTTGTCTCTGGAGCCAGCTCCATTTATATTCCATGTAATGAACCTCAGTGTACCCATAGATGTTTGTGTATAACTAGGGATGTATGCTGTGTATGCCTTAGACAGGTGGAGAGAATACATCACTTGTTCATAAATAAAGAGAAGGAGAGAGAGAAAAAATGTGTGGTGAGATGCTCCCTGAGTCTGACTATGTGTGTGCATACTTACTAATATGAGTAGGCTTGGCTTAAGTGTGTGTATCCTATACGATTGTGTGCGCTGTCTGACTGATGTAAATGTGCTGCCGTTGAGCGCATGACTGTGCGTGATCGTGCGGTGCGTATGTGTCGAAATAAAGGATGTTGTTTGTGGATGAGTGTGGAAGCAGGTGATTGAAGCAGTGAAAGAAATAAAGAAAGGAACCAAGGACAAGGGTGAGCAGCATAAAAACAAGAGGGGGAAAAAGAGAAAAAAAAACCGAGAAGAATAAAAACCCGGAAACATTCCAATTAAATCACTGACGGAGAATGGCGGTGTTAATTCTGCTATGAAATGTATTGTATTGTATTGTATCTTTATTTATTTCAGACATAATAAAACAAACAACCAAAAAACAAAAAAAACAATATATACTCGTCTACATGTACTTTCGTTTACGGATACGAATATATGTGTAGATATACACACACACACGTATTTGTACAGACAAGCAAAAAAGAAATATAATAAAATAAAACACATTCGTCTAACATGAAATAACAATTGTTTGGTCTGAAAAGGAGTAGGAAGAAGTATACACATACTTATTAACTCCTACCCCTGCTCAACATCTTATTAATCCCACATATTTACCTAATTCTCCTCATCACATATTCCACACAATACACAAGAAACTTATATCAACAAGGCTGGCACGATATTTATAATTTCAATACGAGTTGACATATTTATACATACAATGGGTGATTGTTTTTTTCAATATCATATCCTTCCAAAAGTAATTTTCGAAGTGTCTTTATGAACTTGCCAATTCCTGAGCATTGCTGTAATTCTGCAGTAAAGCTATTCCACAGTTTTACTCCATAAATAGTTACACAAAAAGTTTTAACATTTGACCGTGCTTTAAGGATCTTCAGATTTAACTTACCCCTTAGTTCATAGGGGGGGCGATCGTGGCTCAAGAGTTGGGAGTTCGCCTTGTAATCGGAAGGTTGCCGGTTCGAGCCCCGGCTTGGACAGCCTCGGTCGTTGTGTCCTTGGGCAAGACACTTCACCCGTTGCCTACTGGTGGTGGTCAGAGGGCCCGGTGGCACCAGTGTCCGGCAGCCTCGCCTCTGTCAGTGCGCCCCAGGGTGGCTGTGGCTACAATGTAGCTTGCCATCACCAGTGTGTGAATGTGTGTGTGAATGGGTGGATGACTGGATATGTAAAGCGCTTTGGGGTCCTTAGAGACTAGTAAAGCGCTATATAAATACAGGCCATTTACCATAGTCTCCTTCTCTGTCATAGAACATCCTCTGTATATTTCCTGGTAACATATTATATCTAGCTTTATACATAATTTTTGCTGTTTTGTATTTTATAAGATCCATAAACTTCAATATTTTTAATTTCAAAAACATGGTGTTAGTATGGTCTCTAACACCATGAGTAGTATGGAAATCACACTTAAGATGCGATTTGATACCGTTAAGTTAAACAGATGTTAATGCAAGTTAGTGTGAGTGGATAGTGAAAGGGTGTAGCTGATTCTTATCTGGTATGAAGTTAATACAGCCACGGAGTGATGTTGGGGTCGCGGTGGAGCTGTCCGTCCACGTACAGCCGGTCCACAGCGATGACAGCGCGGGAGCCCTTCTGGATGAAGCCGCGTCGGATTGGGAAGAGGACCCTGCGTCGTTCCAAGATCTCTTTGGGGAACTGGTCGTTCACGCTTAAGTCCGTTCCTTATAATTCCCTGCCGCGGCTTTTCACATGTTCCTTTTGTTTGAAGTGGCCGAATTTGGCCACAATAGGACGTGGTCTCCTGGTCGCAGCTCGCATGGGGCCGAAGCGATGTGCCCTATCAAAGACGATGTTCTTCACCGTGTCCTCTGGCAGCTTCAGGTGGGTTTTGATGAAGCTTTTTACTGTAGTCTCCGCGTCCTCTCCAGCGGCTTCTGGAATACCAGAAAATACCAGATTATCACGCATGCTATGAGCTTGTAGATCAATAACTGTTTCTTTTATTTTTTTATTTTCTCTATTTAGCTGAGTAACATTGTCTGTGAGAGATTTCACCGACTCCCTTAGCGTGGCATTTTCAGCAGCGAGCGTTTCCACCTGCTGCTGGCTGAACTCCAGGGATTCTCGCAAGGATTTAAATTTCCGGTGAAGAATCTCCACCAAGGACAGCCTTGCATCGAAACTGGACAATCGTTTGTCAATTGACTCCAGTATGTCGACAATATCTTTGCCAGCTGGCGATGTTGAGCCGGGGGAATCTGCCGGGCGTTGTCTTTTCGACGACGGCGTCTCAGATTTGGCCGGGGAAGCTGCACTCTGGGCCTTCTTCATCACGAGATCCTGGAAGCACTGGTCAATGTAATCTTGGAGAGCCTCTAAACTCTCCCCGTTGTTCTCCAGGGTGTTGGAGATGATTAAGCAAATGTTGTTAGTTATAAGACAATTGATAAGTGTATTTGGTAATACTGAAGCTTAAATGAATTTGTTCAAATCTAAACTACCATTTGCTTTAATTTTCCACCAAAATCTCCGGCGTCTGACGTCAGTTACAACATGAGTCGCTTACCTTGTCCGTCACTTCCGTCACTTACCAGTCCTTACGCTAACCTTCCCTCAGTCATTCAGTCATTTCCATTCTATGAACAAATTATGTATAGCTAAAAGAAAACTTAAAATGCTAACATCAACTTTAGCACTTAAAAGTTAACACTGAAAATGTTTATGGCTACATTAGCTAGCAATTTCAGGTAGACTGGAATAAGCTAAATAAAACATGTACGTTACAAGCAGCTACCATATGAGTATGCTGCACACACCTAGATAAATATTTGATGTGCTTAAACAGGGGCGATTCTAGGATCAGACCTTTAGGGGTGCTGAGCACCCAGAGAGCTGCCCAGCCAGGCAAGATAAACGTGTCACGATGAGACTTCTTCCCTGTCTCTGTCAGTCCCTGCATCCTTAAATGTCTCCAGTTGTCCCGAGTTCTCTATGACTGTCTCCTTGGTGCATTTAAACCCCTGTTCCTCTCTGTCCTCATCGTCTGTTGTATTCATCTCCATTATCAGTCATCATAATTTTACCATCTCTGTACAAGTCTGCAAATTTCTTTATTAAATCATAAGATTCTTAAATTCATCACGTCTCTCTGTGCCTGGGTCCTCATCTCAAAACATGAAATCACTGTTTTGTACATTTTAACACAATTTAATCCCCACATTTGTGAAAGAAAAGCAAAACATTTTTTTCAAGTCTGTAACAAAACCATCAAATCAGATAATGGTTATTTAAATGCTGCAAACAAAGAATGGATTTGAATAGAAAAAAAATACATATCCTAACCTTAATTACTGGGGGAAAATGATGAATGATGATCATAGTGAGTAAGAAATAAACTCAGTGCACTTTTTGGACAGAAATTCACTTTTAATGTGTATGTATAATACAATACAGATATATAAAAATACACTCCAAAAATAGAGTCCTTGAAATATCGATAAAAAAATTATAAAAATGGAGGCAGCTTTGCCTATGTTACAATGTATACTATGTATGAAAAGATCTTTACTGCAGATACTACTATGGCTCTGCAGAGTTTTTTCTTTTATTTTAACCTATGTTGCCTCACCTTGGCAAATCACTTTTGGTGGTCAACTCTCTCAAGCAGTTTAACAGTTTCTGCTGTTCCCTGTCTGTTTTCTTACCTGTTTCTTCCTGACCTTGTACTTTCTCCTGCCCTTTCTCTCTCCCTCTTTGGACTGACAATCATACACAAATAGATTGTATTCAATTAGATGAAAAACTTACATTAATATGAAAAAAAATATTATTAAGATCACTAATAAAAAAAGTCCTCTCTCAGTGTACTTTCAACCAAAAGGCAAATAACCAAACCACATGAACATCTAATAAAAGATCCACTGATACACTGATCCAACATCATCCTTTATTGATGGATCATTTGCTCTTACACTTTTACCTGAATGTGGCTCCTTTTTTTGAAAAAACTTCCTCATATCTATTATGAACCTGGCTGTCTCTCTGCACACACACACACACACACACACACACACACACACACACACACAAGGGTTATGAGGTTAATGGGCATCCAGTCAGTTAGCTAGTTAGTACCTTGGATTCAATATCGGCACATGCACGTATGACAAAATAACAGCTTCTCTCATTCCATTTTAAACAGGACAACAACAGTAGGCTACGGACGATTTTAAGTTTTAGATTTTAAATAGGCTATATAAATTTCAATGGGAGCAACAGGACGGTCAAATGTTGCTGATTTTACTACAGAGCAGGACGGATTGTAGGGTAGCAAACATAGTCGGGAAACACTTTTTTAACACTGCAGATTACCTGGGTGTAATGTTTTTCAGCTAAAAAGAAACATGGTCTGACTCCTACCTAACAATATAAAGAGTAACTGAAGGTTAAATGCAGCTAATATGTCCTGTTTTAAGCCAGGCACCGCCGCTCCGCTGCGTCTCAGCCACCATCGCTCTAGCAGCAACGGAGCTAGAGCCAGAGTAGGGGAGAGGCGAGCTGGAACAAACCATTTTGGGGGAGTGTGGGGGGTGGGGTGGGGGAATTCTATACTTTTGTTGTTAAAATGTTACGTCTTAATCAAGTACTGTATGCTTTTTATACTTTTAGTAGTGTGTCACACAGACAGCAAATATTGTCAATGTCATGATCCTGGGCCATGTTGGCCCAGCATTCTTAGTTTCATGTATTTTTGTATTTTGTTCCTTATTTGACTTCCCCTTCTGACTTTTACCCCCTGTGTGCCCCTCTGTGTATCTGTGAGCCCTCGTTTCCCCTTGTGTTTTATTCCATGTTTTCCCCAGCCCGTTATGTCTGTGCTCTCCCCGTGCTCCCTCTCTCCTCCTGTCTGCGCCACTGTGTACTTCCTGTTTTACTTTGACAGTCTCCCGTCAGTATGCGTCATGTTGTGTTGCTCCTGCCCTGTCTAGTTACGATTATCTGTGTCAGCTGTGTTCCCCGTGTGCTCCCACCTCCCTCGTTAAATCTGTGTATTTATGTCCGCGTCTCCCTCTCTCAGTGTCGCATTCTCCCTCATTCATGGCCGTGTGTTTCTCTGTGTGCTAGTGTATGGCTTCCTAGTGTAGTTTCTTTTCAGTTTGTTTCGCCGTTTGCCTCCAGCAATAAAGCTCTGTTTTGAGTTCATTCCTGCCTCTGTAAGCTTGCGTTTGGGTCCACTTCCTGCCTGCCACACAGCCGAATCATGACAGTCAAAAAAAGTAAGAAAGCTGAAGCACCCCCAAAAATGGGCTAAAATCAACCCTGTGCCTAAATAATCTATAGTACTTTGATTAATATGGACATTAGCTATTTTGTTGCTACAGTAAGCTGGTCTAGCATATTACCTACAGCTAAAAAACCCCATTTGATATCTTACATCAACACATATAGTTTAACTTAATAATACTGATAACATTCACTGTGCTAAAGCTAATTGCCTGATAAACACTTTGCTGTGCTTCAACACCTAGAGATAGCTAATAATAGCTTGCTACATACAGCTACACTCACTTCATCTACATATAATTATATATGTAGCAAACTGCAATCGGCATCATCTAGCTGGATAACTACAGTGATAATTACCTCCCAGGGTTGGCTAGATTCAACAGCTAATAAATATTTACTGCTATAATGTCTAGCTAGATATAGCTTGAACAGTAATTGGATATACTTTTGTAGCTTTTGTGCTAGGTTAAACATATAGCTAGTCTTCTATAACTAGCTACATACAATCAAACTGCAATAATGTACTCATTAACAATGATCCCTGAGCAAATACTGCTGCTCAGACTGCTCAGTGTGGACTATGTTCGCTGCCTGTGTGGCCTCCTCCTCTTTGGTTGTGTATCCGGTTGTTCAGTGATGACGCGACGAATCCTACTTCCGGGCCTAAAGTAGTCTGCGTTTAATATGACTTTTGTGTTGTTAACATGTTTAATGTTATGTATTTTCTTCTATTTGATCTCAAAAAGCTCCTAAAACAGTCAGTGATCACTGTTGACCTCCCTCGGCTTTTATTACCGCTAATCATTTATTTAAGCTCAGTTTTTAAAACCTTAGGATGTAGCTACAGCCCATCCCATGCAGCAGTATATGAATGACTAACCTCGTATTGTGGATGGATTATCTCAGTTGTTCTCCTGGCTGAAGTTTGGTTCTTTTACAGCATCCTGCCATGCGATTACATTTGTTCCTGACCACCGAGAACACTCACGTTAACTTTTATCGAGTGAAAAAAAAAGTTAGCTTGTTTATATTATGCTAACATAGCTGTGTCGCTAGCGGTCACGTAGCACATCATTATATACCAGCTAGCCCAACTTCAGTAACCCTACAAACGTCACTGCTGTTTAGTTTTCTGTCTTCATTTATGTTGGAAGTGATAACCAGTGTTGGGTAAGTTACTTTAAAATAGTAACTTAGTTGCATTACTAGTTACTTCTCTCAAAAGTAACTCAGTTACTTCAAGTTACTCGTTACTTTCAAAGTAACTAGTTACTAGGGAAAGTAACTTTGGTTTTACTCAGAATTCTCTTGTTAATGTGTTGCTTCCATTACTTTGCCAGTCTTCTAGCTTGCTTACTTGCCACAAGTGCACTGTGCCACCTACCAATAGAAAGGAAAAGATAATGTGCATATTTCCACGAGAGAAATCCCACGCCTGGACCGTCATTGACTGCTGCCATGATTCTAGCCTACGTCACAGAGTCATGTGCGCCTTTTACATCCAACACAACAACTGCAGTCGTGGTGCTTTCGATTGTACTCAAAACTCAGAAATTCTGCCTTCTGAATAGGAAGATGTAGGCAACACCAGACTGCAGATGAGCTGCATACAGGGCTGGACTGGGACAGAAAATTGGCCCGGGCATTTTGACTAGAGACTGGCCCACCATTATAGGAAAAATCATAAAGCCTTTGAATGAAAACAAACGCTGTTGTGACAGTGATGTACACTGTTTTGATGGTATATATATGTATCAATCTATCAATTGTTTGTTGTAAGATTCAGATAATTATTTTTTTAAAAGCTAGACATTTTAAATGAGAATAAGAAAGAAAAGTATTTCTTTGTGCCCCCCATTCCCTGTTAATGCCCTACATGCCCCCCTGGCAACACTTTGCTAGATCCGCACCTGCACAGTTACCAGCTGTCAGCTACTTAGAAAAGGATCCCGGTGTTATTAGTCTCTCAGAAACAGTTCATAACTTCCCTTCAACTCATTCATGTCACCTAAAAGGTAAACCTGTTTCTCCATCACCTGTTCAACTCTGATGATCCAGTAAGGACATCTCCTGGTTTCATCTTCATGTTTCCCTCTCACCAGATAACCAAACCATATCATGACCAGCAGCTTTTTTGCAGCTGTGGCTCCAGCAAACATCAGCTGATACTAGAAATTAATATTAAATAAATTCTAACAACAGCTGATCAAGCTTAAACGTGCTGCTGTTGTTTACCACGACATCCGCTGGTTTCCTCTTTCGGCGCAAAGTGAGCGATAAACAAACAAGAGAGCCGATCAGCTGATCATTGATCAGTTTTCATGACTGAAGTAGAAACGGGAGAGGGAGGGGGGAGAATGAAAGAAGAAAAGGCAGCTGTGCAGCAAAGACACAGAATAACTCCAGCTTTGTGCCTTTTTCATTGTAGCTGAATTACGGCACAAACTGTTCCTTTTCACCTCAATAATATGGGCTCAAAATGTGGTCATAAATATTTTGTACTTGTAAAAAAGATTTGTATATGTAAAAAAAATTTGTATGTGTAAAAAGGTCCTTGAAGGGTGATACAGTTTGAAGCTGGAGGATCGCTATATAAATATCCGATAGCAGCTCGGTCCCCTAACTTTCAGTAGCTGTTGAAAGGAAAAAGTTGTGGTATATCAGTGGTTAGAAATACCATTATTACTTTAGGATTAGTTTAACACAACGTCAGGGCTGACCCGGGACCATTGCTGTGAGTCACAGTGCGCAGCATAAAAGTCCTTTCACATCGGACGCAGGATGTGCTGCTAATGCTAACTGCTAACTAAAAGCAAAGGATCCAGAATTTGTTACGCTGGCTGCTGTGCTCTGTGGTTTTTTGCAGCAGCTCTACCTGTACTAGATGCACCTGCTCCTTGTCTTTTCTATCTCTGACTTTATGTCCTCTACAAGAGTTTGTTTTTTTGCTGGTTCTTCAAATGTTCAATAAAAACATGTATGCTAATTCATAACGAAGAAAGCTTTGTAATGAAGACTGTCATTTCCAAAACACTGCCCGCCCCCACCCCGCGGTCCGCAGCGCTGTTGAAAAGGCTGTGGAAGTCCCTGTATTAAACACGTAGACCTGTGACACAAAAATCACCAAACTCGGACGACCACAGACTGTTTTCCTTCGTGGTGATGAATGAAAACGCTGGGTTGGCATGTAAAAGGGCATTTATTCCCTTCAAAGACCTGCAGTTCAAAAAAAGCGCCCCTCGACAGCCAAACCCATCTGTACTCTGATTGGATTGTTACATTTGTGATTGACATGACATTAACCAATCAGATGAAAGGAAGAAAAATAAGGTCAAAATCCGTACTTGTAACTTGCAGGGTTTTTTTTTCTAAGTCCACACACAAATCTTTTTTACGCACACACAAATCTTTTTTACACATACAATTTTTTTTACGCACACACAAATTCTTCTTACACATACAAATCTTTTTTACGCACACACAAATCTTTTTTACGCATACAAATCTTTTTTACGCACACACAAATCTTTTTTACACATACAAATCTTTTTTACGCACACACAAATCTTTTTTACACATACAAATCTTTTTTACGCACACACAAATCTTTTTTACGCACACACAAATCTTTTTTACGCACACACAAATCTTTTTTACGCACACACAAATTCTTTTTACACATACAAATCTTTTTTATGCACACACAAATCTTTTTTATGCACACACAAATCTTTTTTACACATACAAATCTTTTTTACGCACACACAAATTCTTTTTACACATACAAATCTTTTTTACGCACACACAAATCTTTTTTACACATACAAATCTTTTTTACACATACAAATCTTTTTTACAAGTACAAAATATTTATGACCACATTTTGAGCCCATACTATAAGAAACGCGTAATATTTTCTCTGAATACCAGACGGGACGGTTGGCAACTCTAATAACTTATGAACAAAATAAAGTTCAACATCATTAACTTCATAGCACCACCCAGCTGTATAGAAACTCCGTCATGCTAGCTAGCACGCAGTACGGAAAAAGTCAGAATAACGAAAATAAACTCCACCTAAACTTGGTTTATATCTGACCCAGATAGACTGCAGATCATAACTTCTTACCTGAAGTTCAGTTCACACTTGGACCGGTGTCCGCCTCGGGTCTCTTTTCCTTCTGCGTCCCCTTTCCTTCATCCACCTGCTGGCCTCCACCACTTGCTAATGTTACTGAATCTGTGGAAGCTCCGCGATAGCCACCACACGAAGTAACGAGTAACGACCCTATCTAAATCCCAGTAACGACTAACGCGTTCCTGATTTTGGCATAATAACTAGTTACCGTGCTCGTTACCACAATAATAACGTAGTTACTGTAACGCGTTACTTAATAACGCGTTAGTCCCAACACTGGTGATAACAGAGCTGTACGTTTTAATTTGTTTCCAAAACCCCGCAGTCAGCACATGCTATATTGTATTTAGATAGAAGCTAGCGAGCTAACTTCCTGCTAACTTCTAACTCGGTTAAATGTCATAAATTCCGTTTTCATGGATGCCTGGATGTTAAACTCAATTGTTACACCTGGTAGAGCAGAACACTGATCATTTTATTAAAGATTTAAGACTTTAGACAGTTTTTCAACTCTCAGTAATGCCATAGTGATCGTTTGATATATGGACCTGCAGCGGAGTTTAGGTCCAGACACGGCTAGTGACGTCAGACTGAACAATCGGATAGCCGTGAGACCAGTTTTCCCGTGCTTCACTCATGTACGTTAGTTTGAAGAGGAAAAAGAACTCCACGGGACTCCGATGTGAAAAGATGTAACAAAAAAATAATTCCACAGTTTGCTGGTCATCTTACAGGAGCAGTCAGGTTTAGGGATGGGTATTGATAAGATTTTAACGATTCCGATTCCATTTTCGATTCTGTTTAACGATTCGATTCCTTATCGATTCTCTTATCAATTCTTTTTTTTTTTTTAAAAGGAGAACACTAAAGTCGATTAGCTTAGAACTGTGTTTTATATCTTCTCTTTGAACAAGATAGAAATTTAGGAGTAACATGGCCTTACAAACCCAACAGTGAGATCTTAAGAGATCCAGCCTACGGCTCTTCAATGGGGTGTCACAGGGTCCCCAGGAAAAAAAATGTATATGTAAAATAATAAAATAAATATTCTTCTGTAGCAATAACAAAGTATAACATAAATTATTCTGTAGCAATTACTGTCACGGCTGCCGAGGCGAGCCGTGTGGATATAGAAGGAGGACCCAAGATGCAGGCAGTGGATGAGATACCGGTGGTTTTATTTACAGAGGTGTAGTGGCAAACAAACAGTGGGGCATAACAAACAACTAAAGACACCTAAACTGGGAGAACTAAAATAACAGACCTGGGAGCATATGACAACGGATGATGAATAGCAGAGAGACGCAGACGAGGAACAGGACACCGTGGAACACAGGGTAACAGACTGACACAGAGTTACAGACTGACACGGAAGAACACAGACGAACCGGCAACAGGCAGGAGAACACACAGGGCTTAAATACACACACCAGTAATCAGGGGATGAGAGACAGGAGGGCAACACAGCTGGGAGGAATCTGGGCTGACGGGACAGGGGAAACGTAAACTGATCACACTCACATATGACACGGACCTTCACAATAAAACAGGAAACTCAGATACATGGAACCAGACAAGACATTGAACTAAACAGACAGATTCACAAACAGATTGGGAGACACCATAGACAGACAGATACAGACGCAGACTCAGAGGCAGATCGAAAATAACACAGAACTTAAACAATCATCATCTAGAAAATGATAACAAACTAAAAGCGCTGGGTCACCGACCCAGGACCATGACAGTACCCCCCCCCTCAAGGGCTGGCACCAGACAGCCCAGCAGAAACGAAAAAATGGACCAAAACAAAACAGAAAACAACCCGACCAGGGCGGGCGGAGGGGGCCCAGGACGGAGGGACAGAGTCCAAAAAGGCCCAGATGGTCAAGTTCAGGAAGCCGACCATGCGAATGGCAACGGGGCAGGTCCGGATGCCGGCCACGCAGTAGGCAGTGGCGTGGAAACAGTTCTCGGGGCCGACCGTGCGGACGGCAACAGCGGCGTGGAAACAGTTCTGGGGGCCGACCGTGCGGACGGCAACAGCGGCGTGGAAACAAGTCCGGAGGCCGGCCACGTGGAAGGCAGTGGCGGCGTTCAGGAGAGCGTCCACGGTGGCGGAGATGCCCAACAGGCGGCCAGGCAGATGACCGACGATGTGGAGGTGGTAGTAGGGGACCTGAAGGCTGCGTGGCCCCTGCAGCCCCAGGTGAAGCGGAGGCTGGACCAGACGAGGCGGACGCTGAAGCGGAGGCTGAAGCCGGGCCAGGCGACGAGGCGGACGCTGAAGCGGAGGCTGAAGCCGGGCCAGGCGACGAGGCGGACGCTGAAGCGGAGGCTGAAGCCGGGCCAGGCGACGCTGCTGATGAGGAGGCTGAAGCCGGGCCAGGCGACGCTGCTGATGAGGAGGCTGAAGCCGGGCCAGGCGACGCTGCTGATGAGGAGGAGGAAGACGCAGAGGCTGGACCAGACGAGGAGGAGGAAGACGCAGAGGCTGGACCAGACGAGGAGGAGGAAGACGCAGAGGCTGGACCAGACGAGGAGGAGGAAGACGCAGAGGCTGGACCAGACGAGGAGGAGGAAGACGCAGAGGCTGGACCAGACGAGGAGGAGGAAGACGCAGAGGCTGGACCAGACGAGGAGGAGGAAGACGCAGAGGCTGGACCAGACGAGGAGGAGGAAGACGCAGAGGCTGGACCAGACGAGGAGGAGGAAGACGCAGAGGCTGGACCAGACGAGGAGGAGGAAGACGCAGAGGCTGGACCAGACGAGGAGGAGGAAGACGCAGAGGCTGGACCAGACGAGGAGGAGGAAGACGCAGAGGCTGGACCAGACGAGGAGGAGGAAGACGCAGAGGCTGGACCAGACGAGGAGGAGGAAGACGCAGAGGCTGGACCAGACGAGGAGGAAGACGCAGAGGCTGGACCAGACGATGAGGATGCAGAGGCTGGACCAGACGATGAGGATGCAGAGGCTGGACCAGACGATGAGGATGCAGAGGCTGGACCAGACGAGGCTGAAGCAGAAGCGGAGGCCGGACCAGGCAAAGCAGCTGATGAGGATGCTGAAGCTGGACCAGGCAAAGCAGCTGATGAGGATGCTGAAGCTGGACCAGGAAAAGCAGCTGATGAGGATGCTGAAGCTGGACCAGGCAAAGCAGCTGATGAGGATGCTGAAGCTGGACCAGGCAAAGCAGCTGATGAGGATGCTGAAGCTGGACCAGGCAAAGCAGCTGATGAGGAAGCTGAAGCTGGACCAGGCAAAGCAGCTGATGAGGAAGCTGAAGAGGAGGCCACTGCAGGTGATGCGGAGGCTGGACCAGGCGAGGATGAAGACACGGAGGCTGGACCAGGCGAGGATGAAGACACGGAGGCTGGACCAGGCGAGGATGAAGACACGGAGGCTGGACCAGGCGAGGATGAAGACACGGAGGCTGGACCAGGCGAGGATGAAGACACGGAGGCTGGACCAGGCGAGGATGAAGACACGGAGGCTGGACCAGGCGAGGATGAAGCAGTGGCTGGACCAGGCGAGGATGAAGCAGTGGCTGGACCAGGTGAAGCGGATGAAGCCGAAGCATGCGCTGGACCAGGCGACGCTGAGGATGCTGAATCCGGACCAGGCGACGGCGTGGAGGATGCAGCAGAGGCCGGGCCAGGCAACGGCGTGGAGGATGCAGACGGAGGCGCTGCAGCAGGTGGCGGCATGGATGAAACTGCTGCTGCAAGCGTGGATGAGGCTGCTGGTGGAGCAGCTGGTGGCTGGACGGGCTCCTCGGGCCCCCCAGCTGACGAGGAAGGAGGCTGGACGGGCTCCTCGGGCCCCCCAGCTAATGAGGCAGAAGGCTGGACGGGCTCCTCGGGCCCCCCAGCAAAAACAGTCTCAGAACCAGTGGGCACTGGAGCCCCTGGCACACACAGAACAGAACCAGCAGGCGCGGAGACCTCTGGCAGGAACGCAACAGGACCAGCAGGCACACGGGCCTCTGGCAGGAACGCAACAGGACCAGCAGGCACACGGGCCTCTGGCAGGGACAGAACAGGACCAGCAGGCACACGGGCCTCTGGCAGGGACAGAACAGGACCAGCAGGCACACGGGCCTCTGGCAAACACATAGCGGCCTGCAGCTGCGCAGAGCATTGACCCTGCTCAGGCAGCGACAGCTCTGTGCAGTCCTCAGCTGGCTTCTTAAACTCCAGGGGTCCAGAGTCTAATGGGGGCTGAAACCCAGCCTCTGGGGAGGCCCTGGAGTGCATCTCAGTCTCAGAACTGGCCAGCCTTTGAGGAATGTTGACATTGTTCTTGGGTTTGTCTCTCTGCTTAGAGTACGGAGTTGTTGAACTGTCCGTTATGGGTTGGGCTGACATGGCTTGCTGTACAGGAGGAGTAGGTGAAGGTGATGGCTGAACAGGTAGTGGAGCAACTGACACAGGATGCAGGGCTGGTGACTGCTGAACTGAGGATAAAGCTAATGATTCTTCTGCTAACCGGGCTACTGACTGGGCCATGGATTGTAACAGGGTTTGTAATAAGTCTGGCTGTGACTGTAATTGAGCTATGGATTGTGAGGCTGAATGTGGCGGAGGTGGCGACTGGGCTTCTGGCTGGGCGGCTAACTGAGCTTCTGGCCGGGCGGCTAACTGAGCTTCTGGCCGGGCGGCTAACTGAGCTTCTGGCCGGGCGGCTAACTGAGCTTCTGGCGATAAACAGTTTTTGTCCAGTGCCGTACAGAACATCACCCCTGAGTAAACGGTCCCACAGTTCAGACCAACAATACTGTCCTGTCCACTCACCACAGCTGGCTGCTCGGAAATCCCCAGGTCCGACTGTGGCGAGGAGCGTCGGCAGCGTGAGCGCCGTTTCCCCCTCGAAGGCTGGGTTGACGGGCCGGGCAGAACATCCTCTGTCGGACTGGGCAGTGAAGCATGAGCTGCAGGGTGGGTGGTAGCAGCCGGGGGGTGAAGACGGAGTCCATTCAGAATGAAATTCTGTGCGAGCGGGTGAAGTGAGCTGAGCAGCCAGGGGAGACCAGAAACCAAGCGCTGTAGCCGATTAGCCACGGCTTGGCGAAATTCTCTCCCCTCGTGCTCCAGCCACGCGTTGATTAATTTGTCCACGGAGTAAACAATGTCCTCCCGGAGCTCCTTGGGCGGGTTGAATGCTGCTGGGTCCATAGTGGCCGGTTCGTACTGTCACGGCTGCCGAGGCGAGCCGTGTGGATATAGAAGGAGGACCCAAGATGCAGGCAGTGGATGAGATACCGGTGGTTTTATTTACAGAGGTGTAGTGGCAAACAAACAGTGGGGCATAACAAACAACTAAAGACACCTAAACTGGGAGAACTAAAATAACAGACCTGGGAGCATATGACAACGGATGATGAATAGCAGAGAGACGCAGACGAGGAACAGGACACCGTGGAACACAGGGTAACAGACTGACACAGAGTTACACAGACTGACACGGAGGAACACAGACGAACCGGCAACAGGCAGGAGAACACACAGGGCTTAAATACACACACCAGTAATCAGGGGATGAGAGACAGGAGGGCAACACAGCTGGGAGGAATCTGGGCTGACGGGACAGGGGAAACGTAAACTGATCACACTCACATATGACACGGACCTTCACAATAAAACAGGAAACTCAGATACATGGAACCAGACAAGACATTGAACTAAACTGACAGATTCACAAACAGATGGGGAGACACCATAGACAGACAGATACAGACGCAGACTCAGAGGCAGATCGAAAATAACACAGAACTTAAACAATCATCATCTAGAAAATGATAACAAACTAAAAGCGCTGGGTCACCGACCCAGGACCATGACAATTACACAAAAATATCCAGTAATGTCCCTGCCTACAATTAAACACATTCACTTACCAAAGTGAAATCGGGGGCATCTGCTGTGGCAAATGGGTGCAAGCCTTTGACCACAAACTTAGACACTGCTGGGTGACATTCGTCTATCCTGGCCTGAAAGGAGACGCTACCGGTAGACTGCAGCGAGAACTGCCAGCATCTGAGCCAGCCAGACTCTGTCTCTCTCATCATGGTTATCTAAACGCAACGCACAGTAATAGCAGGTTTTGTAATAAGGTAAATCGCGCTAACATAATATGCAATGCTAATTGATTAGTTACCTGCAGTATTAACGGGAGAGGACGTTGAAACGCTACCGCTGCTGCTGGGTTGAGCTTCGCTAGTCCGGAGTGGATCAAAAACACGACATACGTTGAAAGCAATCGCATGTTTTTTGAGCAAATGCTTTTGCATATTCGTAGTGTTTCCTCCCTTTGATGAAATCTCTACTTTGCAAGTATTGCACGTTGCCCTGTTGTCATCCTTTCTCATAAAGTGTAACCAAACTTTTGAGCGTTTGTGCCGCTCAGGCGCTGTGTTTCCTACTGGGTAAAAGACGCTACTCAACGTGATGACGTCATTCGGGGCAACTGGAATCGATAAGGGAATCGTTTTTAAAAGTGGCAAACGATTCCAAGGAATTGAAACAGTGGGAACCGGTTCTCAACAAGAACCGGTTTTCGATACCCATCCCTAGTCAGGTTTAACTTATCCTCAACAAAAAAAACCCTACTACGCTAGGAAAACCGTGTGGCTCTGTTCTCCCCGGCTGCCACGTATTGCTTATGCCGTATTAACTCCTTTTCTCTCTCTCCCCGCTCCCGCACCGCATGCGCTCATTTGCATACATCCATGATGCCTGGATTTAACTATAAACAAAAGCCTTTAAGACACGTGTATTCATGGTACTACGTAACCAAGCCAACACAGCAATAAAATAATTTAAGTTCCACCATAAACATGCATTTACTTCTTAAATTATTAATTGCACAAACAAGTTTAACAACAGCGAAATATAAATACTAAGATATATGAACTATATTAACTTGGCTCCCACAGGTTGGGTTATTTACTCAGACTCTTCTTAGCTTTAAATGTGAATCATCTCTGTTAGAGTTTGCTTCGGAATCATTCTCATGATGCTTTGAGGCTCTTTTATCGCTTTGCTGCTTCACTGGCCTTCATTCATTGTGAGAATTTGATGAACTCCAGAGTCCTAAATAAACCTTGAAGGTTTGAAAAGCAAACCTTAAGAGAATGAGAGCTTCATCTGCGTTTGTGTCCAACGCAGCAGAAATTGTTTGCATTATAAGGAGTGTGCCCTCTTTGACTCCACCATGTGGATGGTGACACAGGCAGCTGTAGCTGCTAGCTACATGGTCCAGAGACCCTGAACTGGACCTCTTGTTTGTGCTGTTGGAGGCTTTTGGAGTATTTTTAATGACATTATGTGACCAATAATATGGCTGCTGTGTGCTTAAGTGTTGTAACAAGCATAAGTTAATGAGCTCTTGGGCTTTGTTGCCTGCCTCCCGTCCAGTGTGCAGCATGCAGGAGCAGTAGGTGGTGTTTCTCTGGTGTCTGACGTGGGTTTTATGGCACAGCTCCTCTGCATCGTGTTTCTATCCTGCAGAGCTAATGATGACACTGAGTGATTGTTTGGAAACTCCCGCCTCAGCCTGACTTCAGAGTCTAAAAACAGCTCAATGTTATGACAAAAATAGACTTGAGTCTTCAAACTGGAGATACACGCCCAAAGAAAACACTGATAACATCCCTGCTGAAGAGTTTCCACTTGATGAGACGAGTCAGGGTGAATTCCCCGATCTGCATGGAGCTCCTGCACAGCCCATTAGCTGCTACCTGAACCCTCTGAGGGAAACATGAGGCTCCATGAAGGCCATAAATCTGGATCCACCCTCATTTCAACAGGCTCTGGATTACAGTTTTTTCTGAATGCTTAAACCCTAACTGTGATTCCTGTAGCACAATCTCTAAAACTATTCAGACTTATAGCAAAACCACTCACTGAGTTTGCAAAACTAAAAGCACAAAAACTGCTTTGCACTCAGTTTGCAATTTTGTAACACACACTTTGCAAAACTGTAGGCACAATTCACTGCACAACACTCAATTACCAAATTTCCAACACACTCCTAGCAAAAGTATACACATGTATAGCTATCATTAACACTAATTTGCCAACTGTCTGGCACACTTTCACATGTGAAAACTTTTTTAGATAATTAGTTCACTTTGCAATCAGCCTAAGCACTATAATACAGGTAAGCTGTGTGTGCGGAGTACAATGGAGGGAGCAGAAAGAGTGAGAAGTAGAGGAGGCCGAGGAAGAGGACGTGGAGGTGAAGAAGTAGGATGAAGAGGACGACAAGGACAAGCAGGAGCAAGAGGAAAACGAGGAGGGGGGAGAGGAAGATGAGGAGGGGGGAGAGGAAGGGTAGGAAGAGTAAGAAATAGAATTGCTGATGACATCAGAGCTACAATAGTGGACCATGTAATCAACCGTGGAATGACCCTGAGGGTAGCTGGCCAACGGGTCCAGCCTAACTCGAGCCGCTACACTGTAGCAAGTACCATAAGGACATCTTGAAATGAGAATCGGTTAGTACAGTCACTTCGCACAAAGATTTGTAGCACTGCCATATGCCAATGAGAAACACACCAATACCATTGATGTAAAATTACTGAAATTGTTACTTTACAGAATTGCTAGGTGACCAGATGCTGGGGGCAGAGGAAGCATGTTCACTGCAGACCAAGTAACCCATATAGTCATTATGGCGATTGCAAATAATCCTATACTTGGAAATAAACACTTGTGTTTGTTTTGATGTGTTTGAATAAACACCAGTACTTGAAGTTTGGATCCCTCTATGCTTATGGATCTATGACAGAAGTATGAGCTCAAACTGACATAGCCTACCTTGTGCACAGAGACAGCAAAAGCCAGATGTGTTTTGTATTCATACCATCAGTGTGCAGTTGGCGCATTGTGTGCTTAGTAGATGATGGCTTGTGTGTACTGTTTGATACGGAAACACCATTTTTACGAAGGTGTGAAGAGTTAACCTAGCTGTGTTCGCGTTTGCAAGAGAACTACAATGTTTTGATTATTGGGTGACAGGTTGTTTTATTTGTGTGAAGAGTTTTGCAAAATTAGCCAATAGTTACAAAAAATGTGCTTAAGCAATCAGAAAAAACTGTAATACAAGTTCAGTGTGAGCAAACTCAGACTGAAGGTGGTAACAGCAGAGAGGGTTCAAAATTAAGACAAGAGCAGTGAAATGGTGACACTTCAGAGTCATTTAAAGCAGCTTGTTTCAGAAAGAGGAGGCCCAGTGTGGAATAAAGAAGGATCATTATGAACTGTGAATCATGCAAAAATAAAAAAATTACCCCTCACATGCATCAGGTATTTATTGTTTAAAGGCTATTACTATTGTTGTAGTTTTTCTGAACTAATTCAAGTCCTGATGGTTATATGGAAACTCAGTTATTCCAAAATAGTTTTAAAAAGGGATGTAATTAATTAATTAATTTTTAGAGTAGAGACTACTCCACACTGAAAGGAGCCACTTAAGGTGGTTTGGATATCAAAGCAGGATGCTTCTTCGTTATTTCTCAGTAAGATTCTAAAAGCTGGCCAGTCGGAATAATTATAATGAACTTTTTTTTATAACTTTTCCCTTTTAATTGTGATGACCCCATAGGAATGCTTGCTGATAGGAGGTCATCTCATTGTTTTCTTTTTATATTGTAGGGTCTTTATCTTACAATATAAAGCACCTTGAGGCAACTGTTTTTGTGATTTGGCGCTATATTACAGTTTTTGCCCGTTGCCTGGACACATTTTGCAAAACTTTGCTCATTGTGCCAAAACCCTAAACACAAGTAAACATGACACAACACTGGGAAATATACCATTCACATCTGCACCAAATTGAAACTCTACTCTCAAAACCTAAACTCTGCTATCAAAACCTAACATTCCTTTGTCAAAATGTAACTCTGTTGACAAAATGACACATACTTGCATCATATGCAAACACTTACAGAGCAGGGGGAGCACACTAGTCTACTTTATATAAAACACTGCAGTCTTTGATTTCCATTGTTCATTCAGAAGGCATATTTTCAGGAGACACATTTGCAAACAACCAAAAAAGCAAATAGGCCTACTCAATATTGTACATTGCAGTACCATGAATTCAGATAAAGCAAAAAAAAAACAAAAAAAACAAAAAACCCATAATACAGTAATAGAAAAAACACTATACTGTAAACACAAAACATTATGACAATTGTGCATACGTGGGCTCATGGATCCCGCCGTCTGTTGGGGTCTGGCCACAGGACCTCATCAACATCGCAAGCAATGTCTTCTCCCGCTAGGCACCGGGGAAAATATCCTCTTCCATGTCAAAACCATCCATGGATTGCTGTCACCTGAATGTCGCCGCAGGTCTGTTCCATTGCCTGCAGAAGAGGCATGCAGGCATGTAGTTGGCGGTCATATACACGCCATCTCCAAGCCGAAAAAAATTCCTCTATAGGGTTTAAAAATGGTGAGTAAGGGGCAAGTATACCACTTCAAGTTGACTGTGGTTGGAGAACCAGGCCTGGACCAGAGCAGCCCGATGGAAACTGACATTATCCCATATCACCACAAACCTGGGCTGATCTGGTCTGTTCTGTACAACTATATCATGGAGAGCATCTAGAAATGTGAGTATATGTTGCCTATTGTATGGACCTAGTTTTGCATGATGATGCAGAAGCCCTCGAAGGCTTATGGCGGCACACAATGTGATATTTCCCCCGCGCTGCCCTGGAACGTGCACAATTGCCCTTTGGCCAATGACATTACGACCCCGTCGTCTTGTTTTGCACAGGTCGAATCCAGCTTCATCAATGAAAATGAATTCATGAGGCTGTGCAACTCCATCCATGGCCAAGAGAACATATTACTGTACTACAGTGCTACACATACAGAACCCTCACCCCATCACACGGGTACCTGTGTAGCTCTCAGAATGTATTCATGTGGTACTGATATGGTACATATTCAGCTCGAAGTCCTTTGACCCTGTCACTGTTCCTCTCAAATGGGACTCTGTAGAGCTGCTTCATGGTGATGCTGTGTTTTCCCAAGATGCGTCTGATGGTGGTGATGCTCACATGGTTTATGTTGTTGAACACTTGCCTGTCTGCAAGTATTTGCTTTCGTAGCTGGTGGAGACTGATGGCATTGTCTGCCCTCACTAGGTCCACAACGGCAAGTTCCTGCCGTTGTGTGAACAGCCGTTGGCGTCCTCCCCCAGAAGGTCTTCGAGTCATTCTAGAGAAATACAACCACATATTGTCATCGGTTTGCTTATTTTTCTTACAGTACTTTACTGTATATACTGTATCATCCACTGTACAACACTGTACTTCAATATAAGTAATCATGCTATGTTTCACAGAAACTACCACTTTGGCTGCAAAAGGAGCATTAGCACCCTGCAATACCCTGTACACTTGATATGGTAACTGTAGAACAGTACTATAAAAACCATCTGAGTAGAGTAGAAGGCAGTGAGATGAAGACAGACCTGTTTTCTAGTCGGAATTTTCTTATTACAGATGCCACTGTGAAGCGGCTTAGATGTGGGTGGACTCTCTGCCCAGCTTCCCTCATAGTCAGGCCATGGTTGATGACACCAAAGTTGCTCTTATCTTATCAGAAATATGGGTCTGTGCATGGCCTCTTCGACCTCCTCTTCGACCTCCTCCTCCTCCTCTTCCTCTTGCTCTCCCTCCATCCATGCTTGCAAAGTTCTTGAATTGGCTAAACTGAGGGCTTTTTGTAGTTGGCTAATTGGTGTTCAGTTTTGCAAGTAAGGTCCTTCAGGCGTGTATTTGAGTGGTTGCAATTACCCGATGTGTTTTGTATTTTGGATACATGTGTTTTCCAAATGGCACCCTGAAATTTCATTTTGTGAACAAAGTGTCTTATGTATGAAATAGAGTGTAGTATGCAGGACCATGTGTGTTGCATAAAGGAGTAAGTGTGTTGCATAATTGCAACTAGGGTGCAAAGCAGCGCTTTTGTTTAAGGTATGGGTACATGTGTTTGAGGTATGGTAACAAAAGCTTCAAGTTGTGTTACTTTAGTCTAAGCATGGGTTTGTAGTGTTCAAGCAACGGGCAAAAACTGTAACCTCTGGGTGGTCTTGGGTCGATTTGTGCCATTTTTCATTGTTCATTTACACGCCATTTGCACTGTGTTGAATGGAATATAGCGAAAGTCTGCAAAAAAAAGTTCGGTCACATTTACTGTTAAAATTTCAGTATGACTTCCGGAAATTAGCTTCAGTGGCTAAGCTACAGACAAACTTACACTATCGGTCCTAGTGGTCGATTTGTGCCCCATTGAAACCCATTATAAACGCTATTTTTCACGGCAAAAAAATTACGGTCAAATCGATCGTGATCGGTTATGTTTCCGTTTCCGTTTGCAGTACTGGCCTTAGAGTTGTAATTTTTTTATTTGTCCACCGGGTGGCGCCCTTGCTCCACATTTGACCCCGGGCTGGAAAACAGCGGTGTCAGAAGTGGGATCCTGTAACAAGCGGGCTGCTTAAACAGACCTGCGGGAAACGAAGCCTCATTTCCGGCGTGCAGCAGCGGCTTCGCCCGCTGATCGGGCGGGACCATTTTCGGCCCCTAGGACCATTTGAGGGTGCATTTTTTTTTAATCAACAGGAAATGACGTATTTGTTGTGACGTGGTACCGGACGTGTGTGTTGGAAAAAGGGGTCCGACGCAACATGCCCCGGTGATCGTCGCGACTTAACCCGGGAGGATGCACTGATTTCGGCCTAGAGGAGGAGCATTTGCCGCTTGGAGACCATTTTCTGGTCTTGAAAAAAAAAAAAAAAGGCGATCGAAATGAAGGTTGGTGCCAATCTTTAGTCCATCTAAAGGCCTAATTATAATAACAATCAAATATTACTTCAAATGTTTTTTTTTTTTAATATTTCGTTTTGTTTTGGGGGGCTAAAAAAAACGGTGCGCTCATGTAATTAAACTGCGATTAAAAGGGTTAAAACCCCCGAAATATAATTAAAACTTTACATGGATAGTTCAGGGAGAAGTAGTTTTAAAAGATTGGCTAATTTAAAGTGGAATAAAATATTAATATATAAATTTTTTATAGCACTTTTTTGGGGGTGGTCGATTTGTGGCTCTAGGTCCGATAGTGTATGCATTTTTCTAGGACCCCCCAGAGGTTAAAAAAACTAAAAGGAATTGAAATAATTGAAAAAATTATCCTGTTTAATTCACTCCTGTATTTCTGTCACATTTAGCTGAATATAGCAGTTCCTGGCTCACCTGCACAAAGTGAACACAGGTAACATTAAACTGCACTAAATAAATGAAGTGGAATGGGAGGTCTGGTGCTTGTGGTGATATTTTAAAGGAACTCTGATCTGAGTGCTTCACAGATAAACATTAACAACTGTCCTCTGTGTTTGGTCAGTGAGGTCAGACAGAGTAGATGCAGAGGTCTTTTTAGAAACGCTGAAATGTTCCCATGATATTCATGCTTATAAGGACTGAGTCTTTCAGGGTCTGGAATACTTTAGAGCCTTAAACCCTTTTGGCTCAGAGCCAGAGCTGGAACATGGAGCAGGAACACAGAGCGCAGTGATCATGATGAATGATGATCCACGGATCAATCAGTGGCTCTGATACCAGGAAAGGGATTTATACGCTCCTCTGGCAGCGACAGAGAGGCGAAGGATTAGGATGTATCCCGAAATTACACATTCCATTATTTCAGTGCTTAGATAACCTCCTTCACAGAACTGTCCGCTGGATCCTTTCTGCAGAGAAGAGCTCATGGCCTGGATAAGCTCTGCGTTGCGTTTAAGGTTGTTTTCATCTGTTTGGATGTTCACAGTGACCCAGCACTGTGATTTATCCAGGAACCCTTCCAAGGCACTCAGATTTACACCTACAGCCAATTTAACCCTTCTTAATGTCTTCCACCTCTCTGCGCTGTGGTGTAAAGACTGTTTCAAGCTCTGGGATTCTTTTGACTTCAGACTTTTTACAAAAGTTAAAATGCTTTAAATGCAAATAAACTACAAACTGGGTCAGGGTGCAGCTAAAATAGCTTTGATGTTCTCGTCGGTGCTTCTTCCTGTTTTTTATTGGCTGTTTTCACCTCGAAGCAGTTTGTGCCTCTTGTAGTTTTTTCATAAGAGGCGTTGCTGTGTCTCGGCTCCCCTTTTACGACCATGAGGAGAGCTGTTCGTCTACCTTTAGCACTAAAAGACAAAGATGTGATGACATGACAACCTGGAGGATGAATCGACTTACAAAACCACAGAGCGCCTCAGAGATGTTAAATATTTCTGTTGCATAAAATTTCACATGACAAACATCAATTAATCACCATTTAAGAGCTGTTTCTGTGTCATTAGTTCAAATTAAAATATTTTGCACAAGTCCTGTTTTACTGTGGAAGCTCAGCTATGTTGATAACATAAAACTGGGATGGGACTTTTTTCTATTTAAACATTTAAAACATTTACTTAAGGGTCTAATCTTCAGGGCTTCGTTGTTTCCTTCTATATTTAAGGTATTTATTATCACTGTAAATGTTCCATTTAAGCTTTCTAAAATTCTTAAAAAACAAAAAAAACAAAACAAAAAACAATCAAAGACCAGTTGAGTGAGGTGATTTTATTGGTATTTTGGCTCCAAATAAACGAACAAAGCTAAAATCAATTAATTTTTATGCCTCATTTATGCGTTTTTTAGGTGCTTTTATACTGTTATTTATGTTGACCTTTTTCAATCATTTGAATATTTGAATTTTAAGTAGATTTTTTCCCATACAGTTGCAAATTGTATATATGTGTAATCTTACTGTGTCTTGTCTGAACACAGTCAATAAAGATGAGGACTTCCAGTTAGAATCTATGTAGTTTACTTATTTGGCACTAATTGACTTCCATACAGATATTTAAACTTATGTACACACATGAGGTTGTTTAGTTTTGAAGAGTGGTGTTTGAAGACAGCAAGTCAAAATATGTGTTGGAGTTAATTCTTTTTTAAAATTTTAATTTATTTAATTGTCCTGGCATAAAATGGGCCTCTGGGCTTACCTAATGCATTGTAATGGTATTTTTTTCATTGTGGAGTTGCTTTAAACTAAAATAAGCATTTATTTGTTTGAACATCTCTCGTGTTTACGTTCAACTAACAGGCCACAAATGTGGTAAGATTTTAACTTTAGCTGAAGGACTACAAACACAGATTTGTGGTTTGTAATCCTATTTGACCACAGCGGCCGGACCCACAGGGCCGTGGCGGTCGTCCAAATCCAGCCCAGCTCACTGGGAGCTGTGGGAATTTGGAAGGAGTTTCCCAGCGAAATGCGTCAGGCCGTGGGCCGGAGAGGGCACACCCTTCTGCAGCGACGGTTGCATCACGGCTGCAACATCAAACAAGACGCTGCCTGCATTCCGCTGCAGGCGTGGGCGGTGGCCCACTGCATGACACATCCAAAATATCTACTCCGACTCATTCCAGCTCCGGAAATAACACGGTGCACGCCACATGGGGCTCCACAGGCCACAAACCAAACAAAGCTTTTACATTTTTACATTTCTTACGCATTGTTTCAGCCCGGAGGAAAGAAAGAGCACTGTATATTTAAAGCTGGAGCATTAAAAATAGATGTGTGGCCTTCAGCTGAAGTCCTATTTTCTCCACAAAAACACCAAAATACTGCGTCAGTCGCAAAGGAAACCCTGCAGCTCCAGAGGCCCACACAGGAAAGTGTTGTGATGTTCACCTCTGTATCCCCATCAAATACACCACCCCCACCACAGAGCTCTGACAGCAGCCTGCAGTGGCTGATGGGATACCTGCTGGCTGCAGGAGTTCTGTGAGAGACAAGCGACCGCAAGGTAATGGGCATTCCTGCAAGCTGAGCACAGAGCGAGGCTTTGAAGAGGCTCAAACCACAACAGACTAGACCTGCGGGCCTAATCCAATCATGGTGGTAAAATCTTCCAAATCTCCCAGCACATAACAGAAAAACACCTCCTGAACAGCTCAGCCTGATTATCCAGCTCGGAAACTCACCAAGCAGGAGGCCAAAATGCAAATTAAGTTAAATATGATGAGGTTTTTCGTTATGGAGTCATCTGGTCAACTGGTCCACACTTAACTATTAAAGACAGCGGGGAAAAATGAGAAGGGGTGTAATTGGACAACTGTGGTGCTGCCAAACATGTCAGAATGCCTGTTAAAGTGCCAGATTGCTGCGTTTTGATCCGGATTCATGTGCCTAAACCTTCCCTGGTTGTCTCAGAGGCTGGCCAAGGTGTTTTCCGACCTGCCGGCCTGAATCTTATTCATCCAACAGAATCCGTCCTTTTACTTTCTGTTTGTCTGATCCCTCACAGGCCTGCTGCTGATACTGCAGCAGGTGTCTAATACAAATCCCGAATAAAGAGCATTTTTACTTTTTGGTTTGTAACTTAGTGGGACTTTCATATGACAGAGGGTCAGGGGTCACATCCTCTTACAAGTTTCAGTGAATCTAGCTGTGCAGGTAAAAAGAGAAAATCATAGGTATAACTTACAAATCTGAAAATAAATACAGTGAAGAGTAGGGATGGGTATCGAAACCCGGTTCTTGTTGAGAACCGGTTCCCACTGTTTTAATTCCTTGGAATTGTTTGCCATTTTTGCAAATGATTCCCTTATCGATTCCAGTCACCCTGAATGACGTCACCACGTTGTGGAGCGTCATTTACCTGGCAGGAAACATGGCAGCTCAAACGCTCAAAAGTTTGGTTATACTTTACGAGAACAGATGACAACAGGGCAACTTGCAGTGCATCTTGCACCCATTTGCCACAGCAGATGCCCCCGATTTTCGGTAAGTGAATGTGTTTAATTGTAGGCAGGGACATTACTGGATATTCTTGTGTAATTGCTACAGTGTCTTGTGAAGTTTTTGCATAATAAAGCCATGATAGTGCACAGATGTGCAGCCTGAAAATTGTGCCCAGTGTTTTCTACATTGATTTTATTTCTAATGAAAACCCTGCAAAGGACATCAAAGCTGACTGATGTAGGTGTACAGGGAATGAGCAGCACTGGGAGGAGGTCAGGGTGCATGGTTGGGTCAATAAAACCCTACAGTTTTTTTCTGTTGCTTCCCTCCTGGTTCAAACTGACAGTCAGCATTGTTTAATTTACCTTTAACTGCCTCATTAGTATGATAATAATAACTCCTGATCCAAACCCCAAAAGACTGGCGTTGGAGAAAAGATTGTGGTAGGTGAATGGGTCAGCAAAAACTTGGATTAAGATTTTAAACTGCTGGTTCCTGGTTCGAATTTACCTTTAATGTGACATTCAAACTTACAAAATAATTATTGTAAAATTCTAAATGGAATCCCTCAAGACATCGTTTCTGAGTGAGGGCCCCAGTTCACATCCCAAGTGTGGAGGGAGTTCTGCTCCGAACTCCGGGGCCAGGTGAGTCTGTCCTCAGGTTTTCACTCCCAGACCACTGGACAAGTGGAGAGCACCAACCAAGACCTGGAAGCAGCTGACTCCTCGAAACAGACTATGTGGAGTGACCAGCTGGTCTGGGTGGAGTACGCCCACAACTCCAGCACCTCGACAGCCACCGGAGTTTCACCGTTCAAGGTTTCCCTGAGCTACCAACCCCCACGTCTCTCTATTATGGAAGGTGAGTTGGTGGTGCCGTCCGTCCAGCATCACATGAGGCGCTGTCAGCAAGCTTGGTGAGCCACTAGATCGGCGGTCCTAGGGACTGCAGACCAGAACAAACGGTTGGCCGATCGTCGGCCGTAGTCAATGAACTGTATATATTCTTCATATTATTCACTGTAAATAAATTCACTGTTTTTTTTTCTTGGAAGAGTCGAGCATTTGGGTCCGTTTTCCCCACCAATTCATGACAGAAACAATCAAAGGAGATTGGGGTGTAGGTATGGGTCAACAAAACTCTGACTGCTGACTCTTTTCTGGTTAAAATGTAAAAAGCACAATGTTTTAAAATGAATTTCAACCATTTTATTGTAACCTGGATCTTTCCCTAAAGGTGTTTGCAGCTGAACTGGACAAGTATTTTAAAAATAACAAAAAAAAAAAAGTGTCACCATCAATTGTCATCTGGAGCTCTAGCTATTTTTTCTAAAAAAATCTCATTTACTTCTGGAATGAAAACACATAAAACTCAAAAAATAAGCATTTTGTTCCTGCTGTCAGAATGAACTGACTGCCATCATCAGTCATTCATTGTGAGTGTGATTATAACGGGGGCGAGAAAAAAGTCACACCCTCGATGACTGTGAAATATTACATAAAGTAAATATTACAGAAGAGAATGTGTTGGAGAGCACGAGCACACTGAAGGGTAAACTGGTAAAGTCTGACGACATCCTGATCTTTTTTATGAGCTTGTGTACTCTGGAGCTTTGTGTTCCTCTTTTATCTTTGGCTTTTTTAGTGGGTGTATTTTCTGTAAAGTCTCAGGGCGTCACCGCTGCTTTCATTGATCAAACACAAGCACAAAGAGCCAAATGAAAAGAAAGAAAGAAAGAAAGCCACCTTCTGCTTTGTCATTTGCCCTCCCAATTTGTTTTGAGGCCGCTAAGGCATGTCTTTGGTTTGCCTCAGTGAAGCTGTTAACACATAGCAGATTTTTACATGCTGCCATTAAAAGCCACACTCTTTAAAAAGGCCCGTTTTTATTTTTAGCATGTCTCAGCTGAAAAAGAAAAAAAGTGGATTTGGACAGCCTGAAACCTTTAAAGGACTGCCAGAGGTCCTCTTTTATAGCCGAGGAGCCAAATCCTGCACTGAGCAGGACAATATCCAATTTCTTTCATGCCAGTTTAGTATTGGACCTTGCAACGATGCCCACCCACCTTCCCCAGTTTTACCCCCAACCTACAAACTCTACAGCCCTACATGGCGAGACAATGTAATTAGGAGAAAAATGCTCGCTAAAACTTAAAGCAGACGGGAAATTTTTTCATCAGCTGGCGGCGCTTCGAGCTTAGACCCAGATCCACCAGCCAACCAACCACTAAACAAAAATTCCCCAATCCTCCACCCAGGACCATCATCAGACACCCAGACCCAATCCAGTGCCGTGAAAGCAGCGTCAGTCTAACATGTGGTCAATGAGAATGTGTGTTTGACCACAGAATGTGTGCACCGACATATTTCTGCCTTTAACATCTGACACCAGAAGATAAACAGCTGACAGCCATCGAATAAACTTCCCACATAAATGTGTCCCCAGTGGGCCATTCGCAGTGTCTTTGTCATCGGTTTTAAAATGTGTCAAAAAGATTTTCTCTGGAGTTTTACGATTCTCATAAGGGCTGAAAATGCTAATATCTAAAATATATACAGCATACATACGCACTGACCTGAAACTGAAATACACTTTTGATTTTCAAGGTTTGATCATCCAACATGTCACTAGTTACAGAGTAGCTAGGGTTGTATTTTGTTTTGTTCACATCCTAATATTTGAAAAGAAAAAAAGTTTTCAAAAGATTATCATACATACACAGTGGTTACAGTAGTGATGAACAATTTATACAAAAAGCAAAAAACAAACAAACAAACAAAACAAAGAGGACCCAGAGTGGATCTCTGAGGAACTGCAAACCTCAGCTTAACTAATGAATAGTATCATACATTTTTTCTGTTAGAAGATTTTCTATTTTCCTAAATGGAGATAAATGTAAGGAAAATAACAGCAAAATAAAACAGATGGACCTTAAAATCCACCAGTTCATTGATAACCCATGTAGGGTTAAGTATGGGGTAGGGTTTTATTTGGTTAGGAGGTTCATCAAGTTTGAAGCTGTCTGACATTTCTCAAACTATCTAATGTGTTCTGGTGCCCACAGAGATTAAAAATATTTTAATATGTATTTTTTATTTGTATCAGTAATGAGTTCTACAGAGTGTTACGGATTTAACCATTTAAGGTTTAACCACGGGTCTAACTTTAACTCTTTGGAGAAAAAAAAAGAAAATTTATTTGTGTTTGTCAGTTTCGATGACGCAGTTTGCTGTCTGCTCGTTGCCAAAACTTACAACAACTACCAAAATCAAAAAGTTAATATTCTGATTGCTTAGGTTAATATACCAACACATCACTGCTAAGGAGCACACATTCTACACCATATTTCGGCTGATATATGCAGTAGTGCAAAAAACTAAAAGGTCAGAAAACAAAATATTCTCAGGGGATTAAATTATTAAATTTGACCAAAAATGTTGCCAGAGACCATTAAGTTGTGTTATGGAAGTAGCACAGGGCAGTGTAGACTATCCCCTCCCTAAGGTTTTGCTTTATCATCCTTTAATGGACTTTAATGGTTCCATAACTTAAGAAAATGAGAATCTGCCAAATGTGCTTTATTCAATAAGACACTAAACTCATCAGAGATTATTACCAAGCGCAGAGATCAGGGGAGATATAGCATCAGTGTCTCATAGACTTCCACGCAGTCAGACTTTGTTTTACAACCAGTGGAGTTGTGCCCTGCTGAACATTAGAGAGAAAGCAAAACTCTTCAGCAATGGCCGCACTTTCCAGATGCAGAAGGTATTTTCATTTTTTATATAAACAGTCTTCATTTTGAATGAGTCTCAAAGGTAATTCAGAAGTGTTTCTGTAGTTTAACACATGAGCTGGAATGACAGCATAAATATCCATAATCACCAATTTTCAGGACACTTCCAGAATAATGATAAATGATGCCCTAATAACACTCAGCATTAACTTTGATTCATGGAGCAATCAGATCAGATCTGGCTAATATTAGCGAATACTAGTGTGTCTGTTAATATGGTGGAAGACTGTCTCACACAGAAAAATGCTGTCTTTATTGTTGGGGCTTTCTCTACTTTCTCTGTCTTTAACCTTTAACTGGTAAAGCGGCTTCAGGCAACTGTTGCTGTGATTTGGTGCTATATAAATAAAAGTGAACTGACCAAATTCAGAGGATGATTTCACAATGTATTCCAAACTTATCTAATAACCAATAACCAAGCTAATTAGCTTGTCTAATATAAACATACACAAAGTACATTTTTTCTGCTTTGTAACCAGACACATACACACTTGTGCGGCACAGCGTCCAAGCGCTGCATGCACTTATGGGTTAATCTCTAAAATAACTCATAAAAGCAGCTGTCAAATAAATGTAATATTGTAAAAAGTACAGTACTGTCTCTGTGCTGCAGGAAAGGATTAAGCTACAATAAATGGCACCCACCCAGCTTTGACTTTTGAAATTGCCTGTGAAAACACTATTTCAGAGGACAAATGTAATATTTATAGCAGTGTTCCTGTTTAAAAGTAAAAATTAAAATACGACACCACACTAAATCCCACGGTGTCCGGAGACAATAGGCCATTTATTGATGAGAAAACCATAAACAAGGAGTCTGTCTGTAATAATACTTTGGGCCTGGATCGCAGCAGAGAACACTTTGAGTGACTCATGGAAATAGCCTGGGAATGGATGGGAAAAATAACACACAACAAAGGGAGTAATTCACAATAGAAAATGGAGGAAAAATGCTGAGAAAACGCACAACAGATGGAGGCTGTGATCAATGCTGAAGCTGTATGGGATCAGAACGATGCCACCTTGGAATGAAACCGAAAAAAATATTGAAACCGAAAAGAAATATTGTAACTGAAATAAATGTACTGAAAAATCTTGTATTGAAACTGAAAAAAAAATTGATAGTGAAAAACAATTAATTGAAACTGTAATTTTTTTGTTTTCGCTTACAATTTTTTTTTCTGTTTCAATCCATTTTTCAGTTTCACTCTGCTGGCACTGTTTGGCGTCCGGGGGCGTGCTGGGGGGGCGGGGATTCCAACCCGCATGTATTTGCATATATTATAATGCTGACCAATGACTGGAGAACACACTGACGTCGCGGCTGCGGTCACGACAAACTTGCATGTGTCTGTTCGGGAATGGCAGATGCTGAGAGGTCCAGCGTTTACATTACCGACTATTTCAAAGTGACAGCCTGAGGTGTTCTTCAGTAAATTGGACTACCGGACAGGAGGACCTGAGGCCCCACCGCATTATTTTTGGTAAGTTAAATGTGTTTGTAAACTAATCTGTAATTTAGGTCCTTAGCTAGCTACCTAGCTAAGATGAGCACTCGGCTGTCGGGGAAACTTGTTTTGTAAAGTTCGTTTAGCTAACCCGTGGCAGGTGAATGAATTTACCCTGACTAAAGAAATCAAGTGAAATGCACCGGGCTGCTCAGTGACTAACCACGGTTACTGTACTTTTATTATGAGTATTATACTGTAAGAGCAACAGGCTGGACTCTGCTTCTGCTCCTGTGCAGAGCTGATTATTAAATATGTGCAAACAGCAGCATGTTTTCTGTCGCTTTCCACATGTGGAAGGACATTAACGCCAACTTTTAAAAATCTGGCACTTCAGTAACCCCTCATCAGTCAATAGCTACGGATTAAATAGCAAAGCCCGATACTTATGTACTGAAACCAACTACTTCCGCTTGGCAGCTTAAGTTAAATGTTAAATTTTTCCTCTGATTATTTTTTTTAGCATTTTTATTTTACTGAGTTTGTTACAAATATTCAGGTTAAAAAACTGTCTGAATTATTTTTAATGAGTTATGTTCACAAAGTCACATGTGCATGCTGTACAGCTTGCATCCTTTAGGACAAATAATTTGAAGCATTAATATTTCTTGTTCAATACCACTGCTGATCAGAGATGGGCAGTAACGCGTTACTTGTAACGTTACTGTAATCTGATTACTTTTTTCAAGTAACTAGTAAAGTAAGGGATTACTATTGCAAAAACGGTAATTAGATTACCGTTACTTTCCCGTAGGAACGCTGCGTTACTGCGTTACTAAAACCGTGATTTTTTTTGCGAGAATGTCTCATGACAGTGACGTAAGCGAGTGCGACATTCGTGGCAACAGCTGTGTGCAGATCAACAATGGATAATATATCGAGTGCTGCAGAGAGTATGAGCGTGCAGCGTTTAAAGCGTGGAAGTACTGACCTTACTTTAAGTTTGATTCCATAAAAAGTGACAAAAACATTAGTGTCCGTTGTGTGTGGGAAGAAAACTTCTTTTTACAGCGAAAAAACCCCCCCAAAAACAAGCACCGAGTGCGCAACGACGTAATGGGAAATTCACAGAGAAACTCGCGGATTCTTCAACTGACCGCTGCCGCACACCTGCACCAGGATAAACCTCCGCCTACGCCACTATTTACGTCACTCACAGGTGAAAATAGAGCAACAGGACCGCTAGTCTTTGACTTTATTTATTTTCTGCTGTGTTTTACTTGCATCTATTTGAAAGACTGAGTGTAAACACAAAAAATATTTTATTTTATGTGCTGGAATGTGCAGAAAATAGGTTTAAATGTTAAACTAATTTATTCAAGTCAGAGAATGGTGCATATAATTTTATTTTTGCTTGATGCATAAAGTTAAAAGATTAAAACTGATAAAACAAGTTAAAAAAAAAGATACTTTTCCATTTGATTACATTTTGTACGATGAATTGTGCAGAAAAAGTAGAACTGGGCTGAAAAATCTATCGCTTTATCACCTCTTCAGGTTGTAAATCGTGTTTTTAAAAAGTAACTAAGTAACTAAATAATTAATTACCTTTGAAAATAAGTAATCAGTAAAGTAACGGGATTACTTTTTTGGGGAAGTAATCAGTAATTAGTTACTGATTACTTTTTTCAAGTAACTTGACCAACACTGCTGCTGATAACACCTCCGTATGTTGTGACCAGGATGCAGCAGCAGACTGAACCTTGTCTGAAACCTGCCCCATCATCTCATCTTTGCAGATGTCCATTTATAAAGCATCAACAACTCAAAGGTAAACATGATATTAGAAAATGTGTTAGTATATAATGCCTTTAAAAAAAATAAATAAATAAACAGCTCATATGTCAGCTGTCGGCAGAACTGTAGGACTGAACAACTTCAGATCCCGAGTGTGTGAGGACAGAGAAGGATCTGCTCTATTTCAGATTTGAGAGATAAACTTTATATTTCAGTTTGTGATGATTCTGTTCTGTTTGTGATTACAGGAGCCGTCCTCAGATTCAGACCTAGGCACCACCCAGTGACAGCAGACAGATCATCTTATATCTTCAATCTTTGTAGTAACTCCAAAATGAACTGAAGAAAATAGTACAAAGGTTAAAGTACCGCATGTGTTGTCAGTGAAAGCTGCAGCTGTTTTATTGATAAATTTAAAGACAAAAAGTCAAAAGGATTAATCACCCCTGTAACTGTGTCACTATACATCAGCATTAACAGTACCTCAGTTTTGTGTTTCAGAAAACTGCTGATCTCAGACCTGCACAACTTCTGTTTTAAACACTGAATGTACTCAGCTACATGAAGAGCACATGATGTTTTCTCTGACACAATTAAATAAAACCTGATTAAAGTCAAAGGTCGTCACTTGTATTTTGAACTAAAAACTTGTGATCTGGAATTCTTTCACTGTTTTTTGACAATAGTGTGTTATTTATCATAAAGTAATTCAGAGTCATTCATACCAGAGTAACCGGAGAGCACAACATACAGGGAGTGCAGAATTATTAGGCAAGTTGTATTTTTGAGGAATAATTTTATTATTGAACAACAACCATGTTCTCAATGAACCCAAAAAACTCAGTAATATCAAAGCTGAATGTTTTTGGAAGTAGTTTTTAGTTTGTTTTTAGTTTTAGCTATTTTAGGGGGATATCTGTGTGTGCAGGTGACTATTACTGTGCATAATTATTAGGCAACTTAACAAAAAACAAATATATACCCATTTCAATTATTTATTTTTACCAGTGACACCAATATAGCATCTCCACATTCACAAATATACATTTCTGACATTCAAAAATCATTCAAAAGCTCATCTTTGCAGCAATCTCGAATAGAAAACTATTCCGCGCGTATATAAAACAGGTCAGCTGCTCCAAACCGTAGTAAAGGGACCTCTGGCTAATACGTCGGGTTCGTGTCGGGCTCGTAGCTGAAAACTAGCTTTACTTTGTTGTCTGGGTCAACTTTGCTAGTGTCTTTGTAAGACACCAGTCATCTGTTCAAAGCACCACAGGTGATTTCTTTTGCTTTCATGTGACCATTCACATCTCCATAAAGCACCACAAACCTTAAATATGTTTCCTACCATGAATCTACTTCTCCTGCAGCTTTGCAGCTATTTTAGTATTCACAAATATATGTTTGGAAGTTTTGTTTTTTTTACCAGCTTTGATTGTATTATTTTCCAGTTCTGAAACCTCCATTGTGAAGTATTCTGTTTGTGTTTTGTGGTGACCCTCACCTGCTGGTGATGACAGATCAGCCAGAGTAGTTCAACAAACCTGCTGATTTCAGGGTTTGTGGCCCCAAATCCTCTTTCCCCTCATACTGATCAATAATAACTGATTAATAATAATATTGAGGTATAATTCATAATTAATTTAAAATCTCCCTCCCCCCCAACAGTTGTTAAGAATGACGGAAACGATCCATAGAGACCAAACAGTTTGTGTATCAAGCTGTAAACATGTTTATTTCTGCTGTAAAGTTTTAACATGGGAGTCTATGGGGGCTGACTCACTGCTGGAGCCTCTGCTGGACCTCAGGGGAACTGAGGAAGTTTTATTCGGTCGACTGAACTCTGGAACTGGTAGCTGTCAGTGGTTTTAATTTATGTAACTGGATGTCGGTTTAATAGTGATTCCTAAATTGAATATGGGCGCAGTGTGCAAATATTTCTGCACATTTTACGGTGAACTGTGATTTCACTGGAATAATTTGAAACCGCTGTGAATTTTTTTTAAACCCCCGGGTGTTGAAGCTGCTGGGCTGTTTGAACCATCAGTGCCCTCCAGCCTTTGCCTAATGACTTCCAACCTCAGTGTTTGGCTTCTCTAGTGTCTGGGGGACATATGGAGAATCACTGAACAAGCTTCCTTCCTCTTCTTTCCTCCATGAGACGTCCTTCAGTGCTTTCACCGACCATCCGCAAGACATTTTAAAACAATTTACAACCACAGAGTCACAACAACAAAGTACATAACTGCACTCACATATCTATAACAGTGCACACATTATGGTATTACCATTAGGACCAGAGTGGCCCTGACACAACCTTCACCACACTTCCTGCAAACAGTGCTAACCCACGTGAAGAAAACCAGCAAACACTACAGGTCCATAAAGATGTAAAAGCAGGATGGAATGAACAGCTCCTCCAAATAAGGCTGAGATAACCGACACCGAATCTGAAGAAGAATCCACTCTCTCTTCTGCAAACGTGGAGAATATTCTGGAATATTCTGCTCAAAATCCAATTAGGAAGAAATGGGAGGAGTTTTCTTGCCGCCCTCCCCGATAGAACAAATCGCAGAGCTCAGAATAAATCTCCGAGATTGCACTAATTCACTGTCCTGGAACTTCAGGGAAAATAAAATTTTCTCATCCACAGCGTTTGACGTTTAGTAAAGACCCTGGATTCATGATTCATGATTTACTGTGTATAACTGAGGAGACATAACATGCAAACAGCTTGACTCCGTTGGTGGGAACCCAGTCCTGTGTTAGGCATTTTACTGCATGTATGGGCAGTGCACTATTTGCTTCAAACAGGTATGGGAAACCCCCATTATTCAACAACACTAGTCAGATGCTCTACATCCCCTTTCTTTAACTTATGGCTGTATAAACAACTAACATCATCTTCAGCATAATGCATTAACAATAGATTCTTATCCATAACATTCTACCATTATATTCACTTCAAACCTGGAACTGTTTCACTGGTAAGAACATACTCAACATTTCACCTTTTCACCTTTTCAACATCAAGTTACATGTAGTTTACAAGAATAGCAAAAACAAACCAAGAAAAAAAAAAATAGGCTTGTCTTAACAACAGTATTGCTTTTGGGTCTGGGAACTAACAGATGTTTACACACAGGTAGGATAGTGCATGTCTACCTTGACATCAGCCTCTCAGCTTAATCTCATGGCACATTGCGGAGATTGATTAGGCTGAGGAAGACATCTGGTGTCTCTCTCTTTGACCTTTTCATCAACTGCTTTACACTATAAACAGCATGTTTAGCCATTGGGGGGAGGGGGGGGGGGGTATGAAAAGGGGAATAAAAAAAAAAAGCTTGGACACTGCTAGCACGGGGCGCCCACACAGATGCAAAGCAGGAGATGAAGCATAGCTGAATAAGTTTCCAAACCAACTTCATTCTAAGCCAAAGACTAGAAAATATGAAAATATGGTGACGCATATCTTCCCTTTGGCTTTACCTGCACAAGTGCCAAGGTAGGTCTCCCCTGCAGAATTGGTTTTCCGTTCGTCGGGAGCAGCGTTGGGCTCTTCAAATCACGGACAAACAGTATCCCACATTCTTGATTTTTAGTTCACAAACACTTGTTGAAATGACTAACTACTCCTGACATTTTGGAGATGTTAGCTCTTTATACAGTAAAGTTACAGTGGGATACAAATAATATCAGGCTAATCCTGCCACGATTTGTTCCCCCTGTCTAAATCCCGGACAAACAGTATCCCACAGTTGTTTATGTTTTTGGACCCATTTTGCACAGAGAGGGTTAGGGAACATTTTTCTTGTAAATATAAAGGGGGGCCTAGCAAAAAAAGTTTGGGAACCACTGAGCTAGTCCATTGGCCTGTGGGTATTCTGGGCTACTTGTCACATGAACCAAGTCCTAGGCCAGAGCAAAGTCTGTGAAGGGTTGGCTAGTGAACTGGGTGGCATTGTCTGATATTACTTTGTGCGGGTAGCCATGGACTGAAAAGTGTCTTTTGAGCTTTGTAATGATGGTGTTAAGTCACGAAGCAAGTGTACCTCAAACCAACCTGAGTAGGAATCAACTACAACCAGGTGATGTTGGCCATTCCATCATTCCACTGGATATGCAGTTGTTTCCTGCTCTATATCTTCAATTATTGTGGGCCAGAACATGCTACCACGGGCCCTGCATTTAGTAGATCCTGTGCCTGGGTGCCCTCTGTGGAGGATAGCAATATAATCCTTTTGTAAAGACTGGGATCACTGTCTTCAGGCCTTTCATGACAATGCCATCTTTAATTGGTGAGTTCATCTTGATACGGGTAGTATTGACGAATCTCTGTGGACAGCTAAGTTTGTCTGTAAGGCCAGCCCTTCATGATGACAGAGCTTACAGGGAGTGCAGAATTATTAGGCAAGTTGTATGTTTGAGGAGTAATTTTATTATTGAACAACAACCATGTTCTCAATGAACCCAAAAAACTCAGTAATATCAAAGCTGAATGTTTTTGGAAGTAGTTTTTAGTTTGTTTTTAGTTTTAGCTATTTTAGGGGGACATCTGTGTGTGCAGGTGACTATTATTAGGCAACTTAACAAAAAACAAATATATACCCATTTCAATTATTTACTTTTACCAGTGACACCAATATAACATCTCCACATTCACAAATATACATTTCTGACATTCAAAAACAAAACAAAAACCAATCAGCGACCAATATAGCCACCTTTCTTTGCAAGGACACTCAAAAGCCTGCCATCCATGGATTCTGTCAGTGTTTTGATCTGTTCACCATCAACATTGCGTGCAGCAGCAACCACAGCCTCCCAGACACTGTTCAGAGAGGTGTACTGTTTTCCCTCCTTGTAAATCTCACATTTGATGATGGACCACAGGTTCTCAATGGGGTTCAGATCAGGTGAACAAGGAGGCCATGTCATTAGTTTTTCTTCTTTTATACCCTTTCTTGCCAGCCACGCTGTGGAGTACTTGGACGCGTGTGATGGAGCATTGTCCTGCATGAAAATCATGTTTTTCTTGAAGGATGCAGACTTCTTCCTGTACCACTGCTTGAAGAGGGTGTCTTCCAGAAACTGGCAGTAGGACTGGGAGTTGAGCTTGACTCCATCCTCAACCCGAAAAGGCCCCACAAGCTCATCTTTGATGATACCAGCCCAAACCAGTACTCCACCTCCACCTTGCTGGCGTCTGAGTCGGACTGGAGCTCTCTGCCCTTTACCAATCCAGCCACGGGCCCATCCATCTGGTCCATCAAGACTCACTCTCATTTCATCAGTCCATAAAACCTTAGAAAAATCAGTCTTGAGATATTTCTTGGCCCAGTCTTGACGTTTCAGCTTGTGTGTCTTGTTCAGTGGTGGTCGTCTTTCAGCCTTTCTTACCTTGGCCATGTCTCTGAGTATTGCACACCTTGTGCTTTTGGGCACTCCAGTGATGTTGCAGCTCTGAAATATGGCCAAACTGGTGGCAAGTGGCATCTTGGCAGCTGCACGCTTGACTTTTCTCAGTTCATGGGCAGTTATTTTGCGCCTTGGTTTTTCCACACGCTTCTTGCGACCCTGTTGACTATTTTGAATGAAATGCTTGATTGGTCGATGATCACGCTTCAGAAGCTTT
The DNA here is from genome assembly GCF_057382275.1 of Copadichromis virginalis. NCBI lineage: Eukaryota > Metazoa > Chordata > Actinopteri > Cichliformes > Cichlidae > Copadichromis > Copadichromis virginalis. The sequence goes on from NC_140634.1 coordinate 18,328,718, forward strand.
GCAATTTTGAGACTGCTGCATCCCTCTGCAGGATATCTCACTATTTTTGACTTTTCTGAGCCTGTCAAGTCCTTCTTTTGACCCGTTTTGCCAAAGGAAACGTTGCCTAATAATTATGCACATCTGATATAGGGTGTTGATGTCATTAGACCACACCCCTTCTCATTACAGAGTTGCACATCACCTAATATGCTTAATTGGTAGTAGGCTTTCGAGCCTATACAGCTTGGAGTAAGACAACATGCATGAAGAGGATCATGTGGACAAAATACTCATTTGCCTAATAATTCTGCACTCCCTGTAGTTTCTGTAGATCTGGATCAGAGGCAGTTTGTTCCCTCAGTTCGGTCAGCCTAGAGAAAGAGATGTATTGGACTGACATGATCTCGTAGTCTGCCCTTTCATTACTGTGCCGCTCTGCCCAAGTTGTGGGACTATGGGACAAAATGTCAGCATGTCAGCATCTGTGAGCCTTCTTTGTATACTATCTGGAAGTTGCACTTTTGCAGTCTCAGCATCATGCACTGCAATCTGGCTGGAGCTGCGTGTATACATTTGTTTAGGATTGTGACTAATGGCTGATGATCAATTTTGATGAATTCGGAACATGTGAAGACAACACCAAGAAGCTCTTCCTTGATCTGCGCATAGCGCATCTCAGTCTGTGCCAGAGTACGAGAGGAGTAGGCGATTGGGACACCTTCCTGAAGGCATGCAGCTCCAAGTCCCATCACTTGCATGTGATGGGTTTCTGGACGTCACAGTACGGACTTGGAGCTGAGAGTGGATGGACTGGTTAGGCTGGTTTTTTTTGGTTTTTTTTTAAAGCAAATGCATCTTGAAGCTGCTTTAGCCAGTGCCACTGTATGTATTTTCATGTTAGCTCACAAAGTGGGATTGAGGGCTCACTGAAATTGGGAATGAACTTTCCCAAATAATTAATCATCCATAAGAAGCGTTGGGGGGCTGTGACGTTTTCTGGTGTGGGTATCTCATCAATTGCTTTGGTCTTAGCGGAATCGCGCTTTAAGCCCTTTCTTGTGAATAAATGTCCAACATAACAGACTTCTTTGAGGTGGAATTTGCACTTTAGGGGGTTAAGTCTCAGTTTGACTTCCCTCACACGGTCAAGTACCTTTCTGAGATTATGTTCATGCTCTTTCATATCTCTTCCACCAATGATTATGTCATCGATGATAACAGCACAGGGGTATCCTGCAAAGACCTGCTCCATTGCACGCTGGAACACCTCGCTGGCTGAGTTGATTTCATATGCCATTCTGCCAAATGGAGAGCTGAAAGTTGTGTGCATGGATAACATGTGGTCAAGTGTTATCTGCCAAAAGGAGCATTTCACATCCAGGACAGAAAAGACTGTGGAGTTAGGCATTTGTGCAGCTACCTCCTCCATGGTACATATAGGTTGTTGCGGGCATTTCAGAGCTTTATTTAGATCACTTGGATCTATGCATAAGTTTTCTTGTGGGTTGCCACCATAGATAACTGTCATGGTTCGGCTGTGTGGCAGGCAGGAGAAGGACCCAAACGCAAACTCACGGAGACGAAACGTAAACTCAAAAACACAGCTTTAATGCTGGCATAAAGTGAAACACAAAAAACAGTACTAAACTTAAACTGGGGAGACTAAAGCACGAGGAGCCACAGGGAAAAATCACACAGCTATGAGGGAGACTACGACACTGACAAAGAGAAACACAGAGCTTAAATACACAGAGGGATAACGAGGGAATGAGACACAGAAGGAGAGCACAGCTGGGAGTAATCAGGCTGGACGAGACAGAGACGCAAAACTAGAAACACTTACATGAGGCATGGACCTTCAAAGTAAAACAGGAAGTATCACAGAGAGACGCGAACTAGACACAGTGGCGACAGCAACTAAGAAACAGAGACAAACCATAAGGCAGAGGTCTAAGAACCAAAATACACAGAGGGAAATACTCAGCTTTGAACACAAGAGACTAGACTAGAGGGAGTAACAAAAGACCAACCATGAGAACATAATGCACAATGCAGGGTGACAAAACAAGAAACTCAAACATGCAAAGACACACAATAAACAGAACAGAGGGGGCACAGAGAGACATGAAGGGCAGGGGAGACTTAACATGGGTTGAAACACAAGGGGGAACTAATAAGCAAATGAACATAGGAGGCCTAATGAGCTAAACATACTATAAACATCAAAATGAACTAGAACTCAAAACACTGGGTCCTAAGACCCAGGATCGTGACAGATAACACCCTTTCTGTTGGCCAGTGACAGGACCGATCACGCGGAGATTGATCATCTAGATTAATTCTGCTTTAACCTTGCATTACGCCCCCCTCGAGGGCAGGAGGAGGTAACACAGTGTAACACTAATGTGTCTCCAAACGCTAAGATCAAAATGTACCTCACCCAAATTTGATGCAAAAGGGCTCACGGCATTGAACTAGTAGGTTCGGCTGTGTACAGGAAAGGCAAACTGAATGAGACTCAAGGCAACTGTGAGTTTTGAAAATGCCAGCTTATGTATTTTTACTCATTCAGAAAAAAAAGAAAATTAATGACAAACATACAAAAACATTTCAAATGAAAGTATCCCTTTTTGGTACCAGTTTTTCCTCAATGAGAACCATGTGGTACAATCACAGTAATCACCGTCCGTAAGTCCAGGGGGATGTGTGTGAAGAAGGGGAATAGTAGGTTCAAAGTGGTGGTTTTTTTTTTGTTGCAGCTGGCCTACCACACTCTGCCATGCAGCACAGGAAAAAGTCAATTGGTCAACAGGATTGGCTCGCCATCGATTACAGGATCCGTTGCAATGCATTGAAAGGAAGAACATTAAGGAAAAAAACCTGACCTGTCAACGACAGTGTTATAGGACATTAAATTCCCATATAATCACAGTTCACAATTCGCTATCACCTAAGATGTACTATTTGTAACGTTACCCATGTTACAAATGGAAAATAAACAGTAAAACAGATAATAATCTGTGCATCAGTTTTAAATGCTTTTTTTTTTTTCCAGTAAATAATATAAAGTTTTCCACAAAACACTGTAAACAATTTCCCAATAAATACCAGAACATTTTGCTTACAATGAACTCATGAAAAGTGCAGATAAGCGATTAACAATTAAAACACTTGGCTCACCTCAAAAAAAGAATAGCGCAGGAGCGCGAGATGGCGCAGGAACAATGAAATGGCGCCGTCTCCAATTCCTGACCTTCCTCGACCAAACAATGTAAAAGAAACCAAACTAGTTACTCGTCTTAGCAGTACACATGCAATAAAACAATTTTTCATAAGCAGCGAGTACTCCCATATGGAAAAGAAATAGTAAAAACTTATATGTGATTACTCATGAAAGTGGCCACTTTCATGAGTAAATCATATAAGGCTTACATGATTTACTCATGAAAGTGGCCACTTTCTCATTACTTTCATATATTGTTTTAGTAAGTATCCAAAACATACAAGTTTCATTATATAATTTTTCAAGGGATCTTATATGTGTTTTCACTCTTATATGCTTTTCATACAAGTTTCACACAAGACAGATACAAACTTTATAAGATTTATATATATCTTTTCCATATGGGCTAACTCTTATGTTTATATCACTTTTTTTTTTTAAATGTACCTCGTTTCAGTGAATCTCCATCTCCTTTTCCTCGCTAGCGTGCTCATGGGGGATTCACGAGAGAGGAGGAAAAGCCTGTGCTCTCTCAGATGGAGATGAAAGGCGGGGCACTGCACCACATTGCAGCAGCTCATTGGCTAAGAGCAACCCACGTTTACTTCAGAACAGTTAACTCTTTCACTGCTGAACCTATGGCTTATTCACTATAAACTTAGTATAAATGCTAAGATTAATATATATATTTTTAATGTTTTGGTACATATTATCCAAGCTATACTTCAATATGGGTTACAACAACTCCAGAAACTCAGTACAAGTGTTATATGCTGAGACAAGTTTAATAGCAGCTTTCTCACAAAAACAATTACACAAATTCATACAAAAAAAATATGTGGGCGAGAAAGGGACAGTTAGGTTGTTCCAAAAAAACCCCCAACAAAACACAAAAAAAAGACCAAACCAAAACTTAGCTGAGCTCTTACCCTAGAAAAACAAGAAGGGAAAAAAAGCCCTAATCCTTAACTCAAAACAAGCTCAAAAATTACAATGGGTGGCACCAACCCACTTACCTAATGTTTCTAACAGAATAGATTCTACGTGAGTAAGTGTATGAGGTCCCCAGACTCACCTAGTCCTCCTACCACAACCTTCAAACAAACAAAATGCACCAGTGGAGCTCTACATGTGTGCCAAACAATTCCAAGGAAGAGAGAGATACACCCAGCCACAGGTGAGTTTCCTTATCGGGGTGTGCACTCCTGGTTTGTCCAATCAAAGCCTCCTTTCTCTAATTGATCCCAAATTGACTGCAGTCTGTGTACCTGGCAAAGGGAGAGGGAAAGAAAACATGCGGCCTGCAGACTAGTAACACCTTGTCTTGCATTGGTACTGGTATTTTGCGGACAGAGAGAGGCGTTGAAAGGCTGCTCCAACGGAACTTATTGTTTTGGAGGAAAACACAAACACGGTGTACAGTCGAGTCTTAATAGCTTACTTACAACTGGGCTCGTCAGGCACTCTTTTTGGCTGCAGTGGTTATTATTATATTTACATGCTTCCAGCTCCCGTTTCTGCTCAATGACAACTCGTACCTTTCCACTCCCCTTTTTCTCCCTCCTCGCGCTCACAGACACATAACGGGTATGGCAGTCCATTCTCCCAGCAGCACGGACTACACTGCCCACATTCTTTAGGGCTATGCCTGTAGCATTCTGCCTATTAGCTTAGCACAACAACAACAACAAAAAGGCCTCTCTCTCACCCAGGAAACACACAGTCGCAGAGAGGGCAAGCGTCACCCTGTAACCATGGCAACCGTAACGCTGCCTCCTGGAACAACAGAACATCACAGCTGTCAAACAAAACCCAAACAGTCCTGACCCGCCACAATATGAAACAGGAAAATACTGCTGTGTATTCCATTTATTTCAACAAAGTAACTGTATTCTAAATACCACCTTTTTAAACGGTAACTGTAACGGAATACAGTTACTCATATTTTGTATTTTAAATACGTAACGGCGATACATGTATTCCGTTACTCCCCAACACTGTTCATGGAATAGGTGACCGGAAGCTTACACAGCAAATCCAGCATGTCCAAATTAACACTGTCAGATTTGATTTCAACACTATTAGTGTCTATATGGGTCCACACCAGAGAGTGTTAATTTAACTCTTTTTGGAGAGTTGGTACGTTAACTCTGATTTAGTGTTAAAAACCAAATCTGTCTGGAGTTGATAATTTAACACTTGGTGTTAAGAGTTTATATATTAACTCTCAAAGTGTCACGGTCTGCAGAGACAGGCCGTGCGGTGGTGTGTGTAATGGACCCAGGTGCGTACACAAGTGAGCAGACGGGAGTGAGCTTAACAGAAGGCGAGCCTTTAATATGGCTGAAAACAAGGTGTACAAACACAGCAGGGATAGCGTGGCTAAACAGAAACCTAAACTGGGAACAAACTATGGTGAGGCTATGGCTTGGAAGACAACAGACCGGGCATGGAAACACGGAGGGAGGGAACACAGACGACGCGACACAGACTGTAAGAAACACAGAGACTAAATACACATGAGGGATGATCAGGGGAAGTGGCCACACATGGGAACACAGCTGACACACATGAACTTAACGACAGGACAGGAGGAGTGAGACTGAATACACTGACAGTGAATGCAGGCCTTCAAAGTAAAACAGGAAACATGGAGATTAGACATGACACATGAACCGGGGAGGCGTAGTACAGGGGGGGGTGACAGACGCGACAGCATGAACTTGACAATACAAGACACACAGACATAAACACACGAAGAGCAAGGGAGGCTTGATACGAGGGTAACATATACAACTGGCTGGACTACCTAGTGAACCTAAACAAACAATAAATGATAATCATCAAAATAGGTTAAACACAAAACACTGGGTCGCATGACCCAGGACCATGACACAAAGAGTATTTTAGTTTAACTACGTAAGAGTTATCTTCTAATTCATTCTAAAAAGCGGGAATTTTACTGTTCTGAACTTCTAGAAATTTCTTTTGGAAATAAACATTTACTAAAAAGATGCAATGGTTTTTGAAAAACATTTATTCTGAACTGTGCACCACAATTTCAAAACATTTTCTGAAAGATGTAACAGTATACATGTTCTCACTTTCATTAGAATTTTGTTTATCAAAAGGTCTGACATGGTAAATGCAAATAACAGCATTCTCATCACTTATTTCTTCAATACAATATGCATGTCCTTCATTCATCCCTTTGTGGAACTTCAACGCACTTCTGCTCTCCCCCATATTCCATCTTCACAAGCATATCCTGTGCGGAGATTGAATAAAAATTAGTTGACACTAATTAATGGCACAAATAATCCAGTAAACAATTGCAGCACAGTAAAAAAAAAAAGAAATCCTCTTTGAGCCATTACTTGTGTAAAGTATTTTCCCAAAAGACAAAGACACAGGCAACAGGTAATACTGAACTAAATGTAAAACCTCAACCTTTTTCATTTTTACCTAAACCGTGTGCACAAAACTCTGGAGGGATCTATGCTAACGTAGAATCCAGTCAGGACGTCTGCTACTGCTGTTTGCTCGTTTTTTTTATGGGCGATCGTTTTCAGGCTTCAAGTAGCACCATTATACCAACATTTCACATTCTAGACATTGTTTTAGGTGTATTTGACCAAAAGTTTGACTGAAAATTCACATGCAAGCTTTTTTTCAAGGCTGTGGTATTTGCCTGCAAACAATACCTTTCAGCTAGCTAAAACAGAATATTATGCTATCAGTGAGCAACATGGCTAATGCCTTTCACACAGCTTTGTCTCAACTCCAAAGAGCCACAGAAGTAAAAGCTCATAATAATAATTGAAACAATCTTTGAAAAAATGACTTACCAAGCATGGCAAACAACTCAAATATGTAGAGCAAAATGTTCTGAAACGGCTTCACTTCAGCTTCGATTGGAGCCGTGCTGGGGGCGGAGTCTGTGAATTTACTCTATTGGTGTCATAGCCCCTGTAGGAGTTCAGAGTTAAGAGGTCAAGAGTTAATGTTTCCATTGTAACACCTCCAGGTTTGACAGAGAAACACTCATTTTTAACACTCGATTTTAACTACTATCATTTTACACCTCAGAGTTACATTAAAAGAATGTGACTCTGCTTAGAGTAAAATTAACTCTACTTTTGCAAGAAGACTATTAACACCAAAACATTTAACACTTTTGAATTTGCTGTGTACCAAGTTTATCTTCGAAGAGATCAGAATACTTGAGAAGATCTGTTCTAAAAAGTTATTTTCCTCATCTATGGCTACATGGTGGATTTCTTTGTTCAATAGGATTAAGTCTAAGCGGAGACAGTCTGGTAGGCTGAGTAGAGGTTGTACGTCTCGTTTCACTACAAAGAATTGTAGGAGGTATTTCTTGCCTGCAGACTGGCCCAAGAATGTACTGTAGCTGTGCCAGCTGTTTGACTTTTCTCACCTCCATATGTCACCAGTTTGGTTTTCTGTGATAGCAGGAGTTTTCCATCTTGTTTCAGTTGTGCAAAAAGGTCAGCTGGCGTGACATTACATTTAGTGCCGGTATCCACTTTGAGCACAATTGGTTTTCCATTGACATGCACAGTAGTGAATATGTAATTCCTATGCAGAAAACAGGGATTTACAGTGTCCAGACTAACCACAATCACAAAGAACACTTCCTCATCGCTGCTGGGCGCTTGCATCTCAATGGGTTTAAGAATCTCTTTTTAAATCCCCTTGTTTGTGATGACTCACCGCATTTCTGGAAGTGATTTCATTTTTAGCATTTATGCCATTGCTTAACATATGCTGGGCATTTATCTCTTTTTGCCTCATGGCTGCCGCCACTGTTGTTGCAATTAGTTATTGCATGTGCAGGACTCTGTTCTGATTGTGTTGCACACTGTCCATTGCCTGACTTTGTCTTGAATTTCTTTAGTTGTCTTTTCTTCATTTTGTGATGCAAATGATCCATCTTTGCTGTTGTTTGTTTTGGAGCTGCTAGAGCTTTTGTTTGTTGATCAGTTTGCTTGAATATTTGGCACATTTCAATTGCTTTGCTTTTGAGTTAAGTAAAGACGCTGGATTTGTGTTTCCTTGTAAGCTTTTACTGTATGTTACTTGAGGAGACATTACAAGCAAGCAGCTTGACCCCTGGGATGGGAACTGAGTCCTGTGCATGGGCAGTACTCTATTATTCAACAATAGTCAGATGTTCTACACACATGATCAGTAGAGCTAAATACTCAGACTAATCAAAAGTGCAGCACATTCACAGAGTTAGAAGCCTGCATGTTTTAAGTCAACAGCACATCTCAAAGAAGTGCACGAGATATTTTTACAAGACAACAAAACATCTGATGGTAATTTACAGATGAACAACAGACGAATGTACAGATGTACCGTTGTATACATACGTACAGATATACAGATGATCTGTTTAGCATACAGATGTTCTATATTGCTATACAGATGGGCAGATATACAGATCTACTGTGAACAAATATACAGATGTGCTAAATATATACACATGTGCTAAATATATACAAGATGGATATCTTTTAACCCTTTAATCCTTTAAGACCTACCATAGAACCAAGTCCGCCAGAGCTTATATTATATTTTTACATGTTGTAGTGCCATTTTTGGGAGCATTTCAAGTTGATATACATCAATACAACCATTATAGCCCAAATTTTAATAATATGCATGCATTAAGTGCACAGTAATTACATAAATTGCAAAAAAGTGCAATAAACTACAAAAAAATTGAAAATCGTTTTTGTTTTTTTAACATATATTTCTAGTTAGAGAAATTTAAGAGGCTTATCCCTCAAAACTGTAAATACAAAAAAGTTCCACAAAATAGTTTCCCACCACAGGAAATTTATTTTGAGTGGCTTCATATTTTTATTTTTGAAATGCACCAATTTATATATAGTGCAGGAAAATCGAAAAAAAATATTATAATGCAAATTTGCAAAAATAACAGCATATGCATCAAAATAAACTCTTTCCAGCAGTGCAATATGAGTCCTAAGCATCCCAGAAACTATTCAGAAAGTCATAAAGTCAAACATAACTTTTAAAAACACCAGTATAAGCTCATAAGGCCCTGATGGTAAAAAAAAACAAACACCCCTACATTTCTGCAAAATGACGTCACTTCCGGTTTCGGGCAGGACATGGCGGACATGCGATAGTTCGCGCTGATGGACGTAGGAAGTGTTACAAACAGCTGATTGGATCGGCAAAGCGTGTTTCTGGAATATTATGTTTTTGTTGCTGCAATTGCTTTTTATGCATTTTTTGCAAAGCTATATGGAAGGAAACTGTGACCTAGGACAAGCTGATGGCATAAGATGTAAGTACAACTCCTCCGGTTTCATATGCAAAAAAAAATTATTGCGCTAGCTTATGTGGTTGCAGGATTTAAAAATAGTTATGCAAAATGGAGTGGGCAAGGCTGGTTGGTTGTATTGATGTATATCAACTTGAAATGCTCCTAAAAATGGCACTACAGCATGTAAACATATAATATAAGCTCTGGCGGACTTGGTTCTATGGTAGGTCTTAAAGGGTTAAAGCATCAGCATCAGCTTTTTGGAAAATGGAATGTTGTTTTTTTGGAGAAATGACGATATTTGGACAAGAGGGGACTGCTAAATTATCTTTTAATGCTAGCTAGCATAGTTAGCAAGCTATACGGGTACCTCACAAGGACACAGATACCTGCTACTTAATATCCAAATGAAATCCTTAAATTTCACCAAAACTGGAGCTCAGCCTTCTTGGAGGGTCTGTTAGTACAGTAATCTCACAGCAGCCATATTTTTGGCCAGATGATGTCATTAAAAATGACAACAGCACAAACACAGTCCAGAGGTCCAGCTCAGGGACTCTAAGACAGCTTCCAGCTACAGTCAAACAGGCCATGCTCCCTATTAATGCAAAGTTTAAATCTTAAGAGATCCACTCTCTTGCTGTGAAGGCACTGACTCGCTGCTAGAGCCTCTGCTGGACGCTAGACAAACTGCATTAAGCAGAAAGGGTTGTAAATCAGCCGTCCCAAACCCCTGGGCCATGGACCGGTAGTCGTTTGGTACCGGTACCAGTTTAGGCTCGGGTTTGGAATTCATGGTTTTCAGGGTTTTTATCATTAACCCTTTACAGCCGATCGGAGCGGGCACGCTCTGTTTTGCGTAACTATTTTTAAATCCCGGTAGCACTGCAACCACGTAAGCTAGCGCAAAAATTTTTTTTGCATATGAAACCGGAGGAGTTGTACTTACATCTTATGCCATCAGCTTGTCCTAGGTCACGGTTTCCTTCCACATAAAGCTTTGCAAAAACTGCATAAAAAGCGCTTGCAGGAACAAAAACATAATATTCCAGAAACACGCTTTACCGATCCAATCAGCTGGTCATAACACTTCCTACGTTGGAATAGACTTCAGCGCGAACTTTTGCATTTCCGCCATTACCTGCCCGAAACCGGAAGTGACGTCATTTTCGCGGAAATGTAGTCTTTTTTACTATCAGGGCCTCAGGGCCTATACTCGTCATTTTAAAAGTTATCTTTGACTTTCTGACTTTCTGTGTCGTTTCTGGGATGCTTAGGACTCATATTGCACTGCTGGAAATAGTTTATTTTGATGCATATGCTGCTTTTTTGCAAATTTGCAGTATAATATTTATTTTCGTTTTTCCTGCAGTGTATAAAAATTGGTGTATTTCAAAAATAAAACTATGAAGACACTCAAAATAAATTTCCTGTGGTGGGAAACTATTTTGTGGAACTTTTTTGTATTTACAGTTTTGAGGGATAAGCCTCTTAAATTTCTCTAACTACAAATATATGTTAAAAAAGCAAAAACGATTTTCAATTTTTTTGTAGTTTATTGCACTTTTTTGCAATTTATGTAATTACTATGCACTTAATGAATACATATTATTAAAATCTGGGCTATAATGGTTGTATTGATGTATATCAACTTGAAATGCTCCCAAAAATGGCTCCACAGTATGTAAAAATATAATATAAGCTCTGGCGGACTTGGTTCTATGGTAGGTCTTAAAGGGTTAACTCGGTTTCCCTGGGTCTTTTCCCATATTGTAGTTGTCTGTCTGATTTTGAAAGAAATATTTGCACATTACCATAGCAACCAAAGAGCATTAAGGGGCAGATAGGAGAATGTTATTCTCAATGTTGTTGGTGCATTTCAGGAGGACGCCGCAAAAAAGATTACACAATTACACAGTAAGTTCACGTTTATTATTATATTTACAAAATACCACAGTTTTTGTCTTGGTCGTGTCATTTTATATTGTTGTATTTATCCGTGATGGACAAAATGTTGTCTGACATTAAACCGGACCATGGCGCAAAAAAGGTTGGGGACCGCTGCTGTAAATGTTCAAATGTCCATTTTTCATGGATGTTTCTGGAAAGTCTTCACTATGGGCAGAAATCTGTGCCATCAGAAACTGAATTTGAATAAGTTCAATTTGAATTTGAATTGCTCAGATTGAATCTGAATTGTAACTTGAATAAATGCTTTTGAAAACTGAATTTGAATTAGTCTAATTTGAAATTGAATTTATGGTTTGAAAATGATCATCACTAAATTGAAATTGAATTTTATATTTTGAAAATGAATTGATTTGCTTTGAAACTGCATTTTATCCTTTAAAAATTCAGCTCTTGAATAATTTCAGTTTCACTTCTCACCATTCAGTTTCAGTTCTACAATTCAATTTCAGTTCCAAAATTCAGTTTTTTGGAACTTACATCCGGTTCCGGTTCAAGCGCAGATTAATAGAACTACGTTTTACTAGCGGACCGAAAGTGTTACCGACGGGAATCTACAGCGTCTTGAGCTGAATTAAGACTTCAGAAGTCATTCGTCATGTCGAATGACCAGCGGATAAACTCTCAGGTTGGTAATAAATGTACTACATGTATAAGAACAAGCGTCATGTTAACAAATGATAGCCGTAAGGTAACTTTTATGCTTATTGTAGCTGCTAGCTAAAAACGCTAATTTAGCGTAGTTTGCCCTGAATTCAGCTTTGACAACAAATATGATCGACTGTTTCTAGTAGAATTCCAAAGTTGTCATCTTGTACCCTCTCAGAGTACCCCCTCTGTATGCTTACAGAGACCCCTACAGTAGGGAAACATGCAAAACGGTGTCCAAACCTTTGTATTTTAGCTTTATGTCTTACACAGCATCCCAACTCTGTAGCTAACTTAATAACTTTAGCTAAAGTGAATAGTTAGTCTAATTCATTAGTGCAGCATTACTGGATCATCTCTGTTTGAAGTGATATAATATGATATACAGCTATCACTGAAACAGCAAACTTTGTAAATAAGCAAACAACACTTCTCATTCTCTAAACGTTTGGCCACAGCTGTAGATTACACTATCAGTGCTTGTTCACTCTTGACAATAATTACATTTCTAAATTTACTTTGTGCATTTACAGGTAAACAATATCTAATATTTTATCTAAATGACTACTTTGTCTTTAAAAAGGGTGAAGAGCCTGAGGCCGGTGACAGTCCAGTTCTACTCTAAGTACATCCTTACTGTGGCTCACAGGACAAGGCCACATTCTTGTCCTGCCAGAAGAGAAGAGAAGCTTCAGAGTCTTCATGCAGTTCAACCACACCTGTCATATTCCGTATGACAGGGGTCTCAAACTCCAGTCCTCAACGGTCAAAGTGTCATGCAACTTTTCCATGCCTTCGAGGACTGGAGTTTGAGACCCCTGCCGTAAGGTGTTCATGCTGTTTTCTACCCCACAGTTACAGCATGTCTGACTGCCTGTTCAGCATATGCAAAAATATATGATGAGTTTAAGCATGTGATGACTAAGGCCTTCCATTATGGTGTTTGTCATCACATGTCACAGACATCTGGATGATCATTTGGAATAAATAAAATACTAAAAACGTGTTACTTCATCTTTTATCTTTATTATTATTGTTCTTATTTTACACTTTTCATTGTTAGGCATTAGGTTTATTTGTAGTAGTCCTTTCCAACGTCTTTCCCTCTTCCATGTTACTGTGTCAGCTTGTCAGCATCTATTTGGGTTTGGAAGTGGAACAGAAAGTAAAGAAATCCAAAGTGCCATTAAAACCAGGAGAGGTTCTTATATTTCAGAAGAAGGGATTAATTCAAAAGAAATGACCTCAATGCCATATTTTATTTAGGAACCCTAGAGAGCACTTTGCAAAATAACACATTCTTATAATTTCACCCTCAGATGAGCCAAGCTACGACTGTCAGGGAAGGTGATGTAGGTTCAGAGCATATGAGAGTGGTTAAGTTAATGTCTCTTGTCTAGATGAAGGCACAAGAGGGATCAATGGCAAGGCGTAGAGATTCAGTATCTTCAGTCTTCAGTGGACACTCCATTTCTGGCACAAAACACCTGTAACAGATGGTCGATTTAGGAGGTGACCCGACAACTTCAGCCTGTCAAACATAGTAATGGAGCAGTATGCTTTAAAAAAAAAAAAAAAAAAAAAAATCTAATTAAGCATGCACTCAGTAGAAGAATTATTATGGTAGTTAAACACAGTGATAGTTGTATATCACATTATATCACTTCAAACAGAGGTGATCCAGTAATGCTGCACTAATGAATTAGACTAACTATTCACTTTAGCTAAAGTTATTAAGTTAGCTAAAGAGTTGGGATGCTGTGTAAGACATAAAGCTAAAATACAAAGGTTTGGGCACCGTTTTGCATGTTTCCCTACTGTAGGGGTCTCTGCAAGCATACAGAGGGGGTACTCTGAGAGGGTCCAACATGACAACTTTGGAATTCTACTAGAAACAGTCGATCATTTTTGTTGTCAAAGCTGAATTCAGGGCAAACTACGCTAAATTAGCGTTTTTAGCTAGCAGCTGCAATAAGCATAAAAGTTACCGTACGGCTGTCATTTGTTAACATGACGCTTGTTCTTATACATGTAGTACATTTATTACCAACCTGAGAGTTTATCCACTGGTCATTCGACATGACGAATGACTTCTGAAGTCTTAATTCAGCTCAAGACGCTGTAGATTCCCGTCAGTAACACTTTCGGTCCGCTAGTAAAACGTAGTTCTATTAATCTGCGCTTGAACCGGAACCGGATGTAAGTTCCAAAAAACTGAATTTTGGAACTGAAATTGAATTGTAGAACTGAAACTGAATGGTGAGAAGTGAAACTGAAATTATTCAAGAGCTGAATTTTTAAAGGATAAAATGCAGTTTCAAAGCAAATCAATTCATTTTCAAAATATAAAATTCAATTTCAATTTAGTGATGATCATTTTCAAACCATAAATTCAATTTCAAATTAGACTAATTCAAATTCAGTTTTCAAAAGCATTTATTCAAGTTACAATTCAGATTCAATCTGAGCAATTCAAATTCAAATTGAACTTATTCAAATTCAGTTTCTGATGGCACAGATTTCTGCCCATACTTCACCATGAGCTCCGTGTAATTGTTTTTCAGTTGGTTTTCATCAAAAAGTTTGTCACTTCCACATTCAGAACTTTCCAACATAAGATCGATAATGTTGTCTAATGTCTTTACTTTAAAACAGAGATGGGCAACTCCAGGCCTCGAGGGCTGGTGACCCGCAGGTTTTAGATATCATATCATATTATATTTAGATATGGGTCAACACACCTGAATCACATGATTAGTTCATTACCAGGCCTCTGGAGAACTTTAAGACATGTTGAGGAGGTCATTTAGCCATTCAAATGAGCTGTGTTGGTTCAAGGACACATCTAAAACCTGCAGGACACCAGGCCTTGAGGCCTGGAGTTGCCCACCCCTGCTTTAGAATGACAGCGTAGAATATAAAAGGACAGTGGTGCAAACACAGAAGAACTAAATGTCTAAGAGTGATTTTAATGCAGAAGCCTGGGTTTGAATCCTCTCTGGCTTTTTATTGCGTATGCTGCTCCTTCTCCCAGCTCTCCTCACTTCTCTTTACTGTCCTTTCCCAGTAAAGGCTAAAAAGCCCCCCTAAAATATATATTTATATAAAAAATTATCTTAATGCGAGTTAAGCAGATTCCAGAAAATAAAGATTTTAGTGGTTTACTGATGATCGTTGGAGTGGGCGAAGAGTTTACGTTTTAATGTATTTGTGATTGAATTTTCCAGTTAAACATTAAATATCCTTTAAGGAGGCTACTGATGTTTCCCAGCACTGACACACTCAGCTTCCAGCTATGAGCGAGTCTCCGATCTGCCTCGTGGAGGCTGCAGGCCAGCGATCGTCAATAATCGGGTTTGTTATCCGGCCGATCTCCTGGCTGACGGAGTGAGGAGGGAAAAAGGAGGACGGTGCATCAGTAAATCCTCACTAAGCTCCTTTCTTCGAGGCATCCACTTCTGGAGAAAATCTGACACAGAGCTTCCATTACGATGCTGGCAGATGGAGCTGCCAGCGAAGAAGGAAGTGAGACCAATTATTTCCTGAGTGGGATTCAAACTTTTCTCCACGGGGCTCAAAGCTCAGGGAAAACACCCACCTGAGCTGACCCACACCGCCTGCCATCCACCCATTGCAGGTAGACCCCCTGTGCATGTGTGTGTGTGTGTGTATGTGTGTGTGCGTGGTGGTGGGAGCGGGTGCTGGTGTCCATTTCTGCCCACTCATCTCCTCTCTGAGCACCGCAGGAAACCAGAACATCCTGCATCCCAAAGCCAGGTCTGCAGCGAATTACAGGTCTGATTCAGAGACAGCAACGAGGCGTGTCGGCGAGAGGTCATCAACAAAAACGAGTGAAGAAAGGAGAGGTAACAAGGAGGCAAGAAGAGGAAGAAGAGAAGGACGCAATGCCAGGAAGAAACGAAAGAAAAATATTTGAAATGAGCGAAACTAAAACAACAGAGGAAGGAAGCTGATGAGCAACTAATGACCCAGAAATACATGAAACCAAGAGTTTATTAATGCTCACGCCTGCTGTCATTTCTCGGTGAAGGTGAAAACCGAGGCTGCACAGATAACATCAAACTGAACTTCATTATGAAACGAGTTTAAACCGCAAAGAGAGGATCTGTTAAATGTTGCTGCATGTTCTTTAACTTTGGTGGAGGACGCATCTTTGCAGCTGAGGCTGTCACATGGACCTCACATTTGAAATATTTAAAATGCATTAAAATATCTTCAGTTCGGTCCCAGTGTCACTTTACTTCCTGTTGTATTTTGAAGATTGAAGATGGGTGTTTCTGTTTTCACTGCCTTCCTTTATTGAGTTCACCTGGTCCTGTCATGGTCCATGTGTCTGCCTAGTCGGCCTAGCGAGGCTACATATGGTTTTGTTTGTGTTTTGCCCTCCTTTTCTCTCTCTCTCTCTCTCTCTCTTGTCTTCGCTCTGCTTGGTTAGGGCTCACAGTGGCCTCCTGCCTTTAGCCCATGCACCTGCAAGTAATCATACACCTGTGGCTTAACATCCTGTTTTCCCTGGCCACTACTTAAGACAGTAGTTCAGAGTTTCTTGTTGCCGTCTTCTCTTGTGTTTTCCTGGTTTTGATATTTCCATGTCTGTTTGTATATAGATGTCCTGGACCTGTCCTGTAACCCTCCTTCCTGGATATCTGAGTGTCTGGCAGTGTGGCGTGGTGTGTTATTGCGAAGTGAATCCGATCACAGAGTGAAGTGCGCAAGTGCGCTTAGAGTGGAGCGAACGGAGCATGGTTTGGCGAGCAAGTGTGGAGCACCTTTTTCCCCCTACCTGCCCATGGATCCCCGGAGCCCCTGAATTTATGCTTCATATTTGTGACAGACTCTTAACTAATATTAAGTTTATATTTTACACTCTGTTGTGTATTAAAAAGTCTAAATGTTAAACTTTTGTGTAAAGGTTAGGTTAACATTAAGTTGCATTTTAGCCACATGCTAAACAAGATGCTTTTTTTCAAACCAAGTCGTGCAGTAGCAATGTTTCCTTCTAAGTTTGTCAGATGGGAGAAAATTGGTCATAAAGAGCGTGCTGCACCAAAATCCTCCTTGTGGTTGATTGGCTAACTAGCAGATTTCTGTGACTGCCTGTAGTTTGCAAGGAAGACCAAAACTGGTCTGCAGCCTTTCGCCAACCAGTCGCTAAGCAGGAGCTTCAAAAAAGGGTACACAAACGGATGTCTGCACCAAAACAACAGGACAATGTCTGTATGTATTCATGTTGTTTTTCTAGTTCTTTTCATTGTTAGCACTTTTGTGTCTTTTTTAAAGCTGCTAAATAAATAATAAAGTATCTTAATTATCTTTTATTCTAAAGCAGAAACAGACACCATTCCTGCTTTTTGGGGGGTTTTGTACTATGGTAGTGATGAAGGCATCTTCGTTGTGACAAATTTAACCCAGCATGATCCAGTAATTCGCTAACAGGAATGATGTTTTTCAGTTCAGTTAACTCTAAAATGTTACGTTTTCTTTATGTGTAGGCCCGCTGCATTTAAACTATAATCTGGTGCACATGTGGACATGATTTAAAGCTTTTAATAATTCAGATTTTAGGCAGAGTGTAAAGAATCTGTAGCTGATTAATTTATTCGTAAGACGAAGCGCTCTTGGTAAAGTTTAAGCCTTTAAATGGAGGTGCTGCAATGTTTACGTGACAAGTTATTAATCTTTAAATAGAGGAAAAGTTTCTGTCCAGTGCACCTAATTAAAATCAACATATAAAGAGCTGAAAGCGTTGTTTCAGAGCTGTTTTGACCCAAATTTAAACAGTGATCATTCATTCTCTTGCAGAGGTATTATTTCAGAGAAACCAGAAACAGTGAGTCTGTCCTGGAGTCTTTTAAGAAGGAAGCTGAGCGTGAAGCCGAACGGCTGCAGGTCTCAGAAGAGGACGAAGCTTGTACTCTTCCTCTCCCCCTCTGAGAGCCTTTTTACAGGATTTTCCCTGCATGCATTGCCCTCATGAGGAGTTGAGGGGATTTCTGTGTGTTTGGCTGCCGAGGCCGCCTGTCAACGCGTCCCGTCAACAAATCCCGGTTTCCATAGAGACGCCCAAATACCAGAAATAAGAAAAAGTTCGAGGCCAAATTGCATTTTCTTCTTTTCTCCAGTCAATTGGTATGAACAAGGGAGTTAGCTTAGAGGAGCTGATACTTTAAACATGCCACGGGGAGTTAGAGATGGAGCCCAGCGGGGATTTGACGCTGGCTGACAGAGTCAGGCCTTCTCTGAGGAAAAGTGCCCTAAAAAAATAAAAATAATAATAATAAAAATCAACAAGTGGAAATATAAATCGCTCCTGCACAGATTTTAGTGCCATCATTTTAATCACATCGAGAATCAAACCCTGAGCGAGGAGGTCTCATAAATTCACATAACAGTGACATGAGTGACATTTTTATCTATTTACATACAAAAACGTGACATTTTAAAGAGGCTGTTGGTGCGGTTCTTTTGGTGTGCACCTAAAGGTGAATGTGATATCTTATGTTGTACTCTATAAGAAACGCACCAGTGAACCAGCCCAGGTTTGTTTTTAGAGTTCTGTCTCTCAACGTTCTGTTAGAAAGCATTGGCTTTAATTACATCGCGTTTTGGAGCCAGAAGTTGCCATATTTGGGCAACGGGGTGAACGGTGGTGCAACTTTCATTTCCCTTTATTTTAACTGTCAAGGTAAAGAATCATTTTCAGTATAAGACTCTTGGTAAAGAAACCTGGAGGAACATATGAGGGTCAGGGGCTGGAGTTCATGCTGCTCCCCCTTCAGAACTTCAGATCTTAAGGATCTGAAATTGGGGAAGCACCACAGTGGGCAGGTCCACTCGGAAGAAAGTGCCTAATGAAGTGTGAGAGTAGCAGCACTCTATAAGAAACTCACCAGTGAACCAGCCCTGGTTTGTTTTAAGAGTTCTGTCTCTGAATGTGTTGCTGTTAGATGCTGTTAGAAAGCATCGGCTTTAATTACATCGCACCCCCTTGAACCTTAACCCCCACCTCCCAAATAAACCCAGACCCTCTGTGCTCTCCACCCGCTTTCATCCTGCCTCTTTTCCCCCCCTCAGCCCGGAGCTGAAGCTTCTGCTGCAGAGACATTCAAAGACTGTAAAGTCGAAGCGACAGATTGAGGCCACACAGACTTCTCATTTCCCACTTTTCATAGTCACGTTAGAAAGTTTATAGATGGTTGCGTTTAAATAGAAGCCAGAAGCAATCGAGTCAGCCACTTCAGAAACTCTGAATAAATGAGCTCAGATTTACAACATTTCTTCCCGAACGACTCAGCTTCTCCATGTTGAAGTTTTTCTAATGAACTCTTCCAAGGAAGTCTGTTTGTGCTTGGCAGGTTATCGCAGAGTTTACTCAATTATTCAAAGTAATTATCACATTTGAAAGAATCAACTCTGAATTCCATAGAATAGCTTGTTTTTCTTCTCAGAAGGTCTTTTCTGTGCCACCGTTTGTTTGTACATCAGGTTGGATGGAGTTAGTTTCATTATTGATTAAACAGTAAAACAATGAAGAATACCCACAGCTGTAATTTCACCAGCAGTCCCAAACCACCAAATGATGATTGATCTGCTGCAAGAAAACCAGAAAACCCTCAAATCTGAGAAATGCAACAATCCAGGTTTTTTTACTTTTCAACATTTACTCACACTATTGAGTTCAGGTCGTGGGGGCAGCAGTCTCAGAGCAGAGAGGCCAAAACGTCCTTCGCAGAGGTGGGACCAAGTCATTGTTTTGCAAGTCTCAAGTAAGTCTCAAGTCTTTATCCTCAAGTCTCAAGTCAAGTCTCAAGTAATGTCAGGCAAGTCAGAGTCGAGTCTCAAGTCACTGGTGTAAAAGTCCGAGTCAAGTCACAAGTCTGAAACTTTGAATTTCAAGTCCTTTCGAGTCTTTAAAAAAAACAAACGAAAAAATAATGTTGCAGTTATGCTAAATGTAAATATTAGACCATGTAATTTTAAAATCTGTGTTTTTCTCAACACATACAAAATAGTGAACTTAGAAAATATACACAAATTGTGAAATTGCACCTCTTTAAAATGCAGCTCAATTAAACCTAGCTCCAAGAATAATTTTCACCGACAGTTCTGAGATACGCTGCATGTTATTCTTGGATGCGGTTGTAGGACCAGCTTTAAAATCGCATGACAAAAATATCATACACATTAAAAAAAACTGTATCACCAACGTAGCCTGGAAAACATTTGCTAGTTAGATGAAGTCAGCTATCTCATCTTAGCATATTTATATGCATATTTATAATTATACGCTTCTTGGAGTGAGTGCACACACTCATGAAGTTTAGTAACTTCAGGTCACTGCAACAAGCCCAGGTACAGTTTACCGACGGATGGGTACAGGACCTTGAAATGCACCGTGTAGAACGAAAGACCATCGTACGTATCATAAGTTTACCAGTCTCACAAATCGTCTTCATAAATACACATTCGTTAACCGTTTATTAATATAACCTTTGAGCTCAACGGTAATTAATTAGTAGTGGAAATAATTTCTGGTAGCATCACAGAAATCTAGCAGTGACAATAATATTGTATGCTGTAATCGTACTGGACAATTAGTGATACAAAAAACCTGTTTTATCCTGTGAATAAAAGTATGTGTTTTTGTCAGTGTACCATAATAACAGAAGCGAAACGCAATATTGTGTCAGGATAATTTACTATTTATGCACAATAAATAAAGGAGCATAGCGCGACAATTTCTGTTCAGCACCAGACTTGCTTGTAACCTATATCACTAATTATGTTAAGAAAAATGACGCATTAACTACAACACCTTTGTGTAAATGCTTGGAGCAGACTAACCTGTGAGCTGGAGTGTTCTAGGACGTTATATTTGATCTTTGAATGGCTGCAATCCAGTCGCCTCTTTGTTACTTCGGAAACATGGCTCGAACAATTTCTCTTCAACGACATAATCCGATAACAACCGATCTCTTTACCCGTCGGCTTCCCGTGGCTGTCATGCGACCGGCTATTGCAGTTAATAATACAACAGCTTCTTGACATTTTTGTGTTTCTTTTTATCGCTGTGTGACTGATTTTAATTGAAAGCCTGCGTGCGCTAGTACCGCTTGCCACGAGTTCCCAGAATCCTTTGCGGTTCTACCCGTGAATGACGTCACATTTTCAATCTCTATATAATATGCATGTTAAATTTTATATTTGGGGTGAAATATCAAGTCTTTTCAAGTAAACCGGTTCAAGTCCAATTCAAGTCCCAAGTCATTGGTGTAAAAGTCCAAGTCAAGTCACAAGTCTTAGAACATTTTTTCAAATCAAGTCTAAAGTCATAAAATTAATGACTCGAGTCTGACTCGAGTCCAAGTCATGTGACTCGAGTCCACACCTCTGGTCCTTCGCCCCAGCAACCGCCTCCTTGGTTTCTCGGAGGAGGAGGTGCAGGAGAGCCGAGAGATGTAATCTCCCCGGCATGTCCTGGACCTTCGCTCAGATAGACGTGACTGATACAGCTCCTTCAGCAGGGATCCTGCAGCTTTCTGATCCTCTTGTGTTGTTTTTAATGTGTGTTTGAAAAGATTTTCCAGCTGTTTTATGGTCACTTTGGGAATCTTCTTAGTCTCCTTGTGTCCCTGTAATTCCACCACACTCAATTTTGTAATTTTGCATTTAAATTTTTGTAATTCTCGATTTTAATTTCATGCTTGCACACCTTTTACATGATTTTGAGTCCGTTTGACAGATGTTTGCATCTTTTTGTAATGATTCTCTTGTGGTCATTTTGCATCTTGTTGTAATGATGTTACATCTGTTTCTGCCTGTTTTCTATCTGTTGTGTTTTTGCACTTATTTTGCACCTTTGTTAGTTTTTTTGGCTTTTTTTGTTGGTTTGCGCACATCTACAGTTGTTTTGTGTCTGTTTGGTTGTTTGAAGCTGATGTTTCTGACCCAGGAGGTTGGTGTTATCTTGGTGAAAGTGATTCAACCTGAGGAAATTCGTGTGCATCACGTCTGAAGTGACTAAGGTCTTCCACGGTGCACAAACTATTTCACAGCCCTTCTGTCTTGTGGGTTGAGGTCGGGTTTCTATCCTTATTACTGAGTGTGTCTGATTGTGGCTCGTTTTTGGCATGTTTTTGTTGTTTCTCAGACGAATCTGTCCTCCACCAGACCGCCGTCTGCCAGGGGATTTTCAGACGCTCAACACGACTGCTCCTTCTCTTTTTACTGTGCGGTCGAGTCATTCGATCCAAACCTCAGGGACAAGACAAGAGGTAATAAGTGGAGGCTGTACAGTAGCACCTACTGTAAGCTTACAGCCTCAGTGCTGCAGCACCAGATCCAGATGTCTGGTGAAGTCAGGATAAATATAGACTCTGTCAGGAGCTGTGAAGTCCCAGCTATGTTCTGTAAACATTTTCCTTACCATAATTTGAATTTTATTATAAACTCACAGGCTTACAAGCCAGTAAAAAAGCAGCCATAAACAAGAAAGCAGCTACTGAACATGAAGACACCAGAGTTTTCAGCTCAGCAGGCAGTCAGCTTTTCACACTCAGACATGTAAAAGTGCTCCAGGCTTCTCCTCAGCAGCATTAAAGCACAGGTCAAACACTCAGGTACATGAAAAATGTTGATCAATGATCAAAGGTGAAGTAGATTCATCAGAAAAAATGACCTCAAGTAACCAAAAATAATTTGGGTGGAGAAAAAGAGCAGTTTGAGAGGCTGATGTTAGATTTTTTTTTTAATCTCGTACTTTCAGACCTGATGAAGAAAAAGGAAAAGAAAGATGAGAGACAGAACCAAAAAAGTTGATTCTGTTCATCTGGATGTAGCGTTTTCAGTGGGAGAAACGTTTCGTCACTTGTCCAAATGACTTCTTCAGTCTCAGCTGACTGCAGGTTTCCCCAACATTATAAACAGTACATTTGCACAATGACTGAAACTGAAGCCCACTGAACGAACAATGGGCTTTGATCAGTGGGCTTTGATCAGCGGTTGTTGCAACAGTTTGCATATTAATGATCAAGGAACTGACCTCACAGCCCATTGCTCATTCTCATGTCTTGATGCAGTGAGCATGCATCAAGACACGAGAGACAGACAGTTTCATTATTTATTATTTCAGCAGAATTACATTAGGATAAATTACTCAACTTCTTGTTTTTATAGTTTTCATTCATCAAAGCTAAATTAAAGTTTAAAAATGATACAAAAAATGAATGAAAGAAAACAATTTAACATGAAAGTCTTGAACCTAATCTTTAAAGGGTTATGTCAAATTTTTCCTGGATGAAAAGTTTCCAGGAAAAGCTGAAGAAATTGTATATTTGACTTTAACTTTCCAGTTCCAGGAATAAACTACAGTAAAAATACAGATGAGAAGTCTTTTAAATGAGATTAGCATAATGATCCCTCCACTGATCCAATGCTCTGCTGTTCTTAACAGTAATGGTGCCGTGAAATTCTAATTAACTTCAAATAACCAAAAATGAACCTGCAGTTCCTCTAACGTCCAGCAGAGGCTCCAGCAGTGAGTCTCCATAGACTCCTATGTTAAAACTTTACAGCAGAAATTAACATGTTGACAGCTCATACACAAAATGTTTTGGCAGATAATTTGACCCTTTATAACAACTCTATTAGACTCTTGTTACAGAACAAAGACAAGTGGAAGCAAAATATAGAAATAATAAGAGGAACAGTGTCACTATATGCAGATGACACAGTTTTATACACTAGAGAAGAGACTAACAGTTTATCTGCAGCACTTATGCAAAATGCTAAAAACAAAGAAATAAGTGGATATGTAGTCAGTGACAATGTTCCTGTGATGTAACTGAGAGCCCAGGAATAGCTCCTTAAATAGAATGTGAGATGCCGTTGTCTCAAAGTTTTAAATAAAGCTCCATAAATAAATGAACAAGAGGGGAAATGGAAATTTACACATTCCACACGAATTGAACAAACATCTCATCTGCAGTGCTATAAGAATAAAGAATAAGTATAAGCAAAAAGTTGGACTGAAACTTCTCATTCTAATGGAAGTCATTAGAATGACAGCTTCTGTGACAAATGTATGTAAATGTTATAAGATAAAGTTCATGTGATATATGTGAAAAATACTGCAAAATATTGACTAAGTTTATCGAGTGTTCTCTAAATGTCCATAATAGAGATTGGAGAACATCTTTTATGCCCATATGGAAATTCTAATATTTGGATAAAATTGGAAGAATGGGCAAAATTTCCTTCAAAATATGATTGAAGTTTATCTGAAGGATCTTCTTAAGTGTCCTTGTAGTGGGACACTACACAAAACAACTGAAATACAGTAAAATGTGAAGTACAGCAGCAAGGTAAATGTACTTTTTTACATTCTGTCTAATGCTCCACATTTACACATTTTCCTATGGCGATATGAGGTCAGTCGAGACGATGAGGGCTTCTTCTTTAATCGCTTCTGGAACCATCAAACATTCCTCCTCCACATTTTTAAGAGCTGTCTGACTTTTACAACCTGAAGCCGTTAGCCTGGATCTGCAGCAGCAGCAGCAGGTTTCTGTGGCTGTGAGTGGAAAAAAATGGAGGCGAGGGAGGTCACGTTATTAAAACCGACTCCACTACTGCTTATTATCTTCTGTCAAACTCGGCCCATGTTTTTCAGGAGGTGTGGACATGGGAGTATTTACGAGCTCTGTTTTTAATAGACTGTTCCTTTTAGACTCAAACAAATGCCTCTCATTAGATCCCAACTGAATTCTCCATAACTACAGTAATGGCTGGTGGCAACTCTATGATCCCCGACTGCAGACCATTAACATGCTGCAGTAGGAGTGTTAATCTCTCGCACTTTCAGTTGCCTTCCCCAAAGCCTGCTCGGGTCTGTCTGCGACTCATAGTGCCTCTGACGCACCACCTCAGGTTTTCAGCTCACCTCCTCACCTGGCCTTCGCATCCAGACGCCCCGTTAGAAAGGATTGAGGGTTGGAGGGTGGTGGGGGTGGAGTAGGTAAATAAAAAGTGAGCTCACAACTGAGGCAACCGCAGGATACCGCTGAGCTCCAAGGCCCAACAAACAGCGAGCGGCGAGAGCATGCAGGCCTGCTGCCATGTTTGGAATAAAGGAGAGAAAAATTGAAGTGTTTCTAAAGGGACAAGGTTAAAAGAATGGTTTGAGTGTATTTTCCATAATCATGATTTTGGAATGTGTGAAGGTCTCCATTTGAGAGATTGGCTGCTTGGACACCTCAGTAGCCAAACTGTGATGAGAGGACTGGCACTGGAAAGATCTCTGAGGCGGTCAGACGCACTGAAGAAAGGAAGGAGTTTGTCTTCTTTGAAATCCTTGACGTTGTTATAGTTCCATGAGGACTGGTCCATTTATCCAGGAGTTGAGCAGCATTTTAAAACCATCTTATCTTACAGTGTCAGATGAGTTTGTCAAGCCATAAACACTCAGTTAATTTTTTTTTTACATAGTTCCAAATCACAACAACAGTCCCCTCAAGGCACTTTATATTGTAAGGCAAAAACCCTACAATAATACAGATAATACACTGTGATGTCACCCACTGATTAATGAAGCCCTGTTATAACCCTCAAGTTTTCTGTGTTGCCACTTTGATGTTTTGAAACTTCACAGCCATTGGCTGACATCGTGTAACTGATGGGTCATTAATCACTGACCACTCGCCATTGGAAATAATGCAGGTTTAAGGAAACTGAATGTTGGCTTCACCTGTCATAGCCGAAGTTACGTCAGTGTTTTAAAAAAGGCCCAGGCATTCTCATTATTTCATTTTTTTTTCTGTTTATCGACCAGTAAATCATTCAAAACGGAATAATATATGCACCAAAACTAGAACGTTTATGTTGTTGATAAAGCCCATTAGCCTTTGGAAAATTCAAGATGGAGGGTGATTTGATTATTCTGAAATAAAATCAACAAAACATGCTCTTTCTGAATCATATTTAGCCCCAGATTTCTTTTCTTCTACAGGTTCAGCACACCCATTTAGTGATGATGCCCATTTCAAGATATCCTCAAGATCATCTAAATGAAAAAGTAAAAGAATGAATGTTTTGAGCCTGAACTTTAACCCTTTAAGACCTACCATAGAACCAAGTCCGCCAGAGCTTATATTATATTTTTACATACTGTGGAGCCATTTTTGGGAGCATTTCAAGTTGCTATACATCAATACAACCACTATAGCCCAGATTTTAATAATATGTATTCATTAAGTGCATAGTAATTACATAAATTGCAAAAAAGTGCAATAAACTACAAAAAAATTGAAAATCGTTTTTGTTTTTTTTAACATATATTTCTAGTTAGAGAAATTTAAGAGGCTTATCCCTCAAAACTGTAAATACAAAAAAGTTCCACAAAATAGTTTCCCACCACAGGAAATTTATTTTGAGTGTCTTCATAGTTTTATTTTTGAAATTCACCAATTTTTATACACTGCAGGAAAAACGAAAATAAATATTATACTGCAAATTTGCAAAAAAGCAGCATATGCATCAAAATAAACTATTTCCAGCAGTGCAATATGAGTCCTAAGCATCCCAGAAACGACACAGAAAGTCATAAAGTCAAAGATAACTTTTAAAAAGACGAGTATAGGCCCTGAGGCCGTGATAGTAAAAAAGACTACATTTCCGCGAAAATGACGTCACTTCCGGTTTCGGGCAGGTAATGGCGGAAATGCAAAAGTTCGCGCTGACGTCTATTCCAACGTAGGAAGTGTTATGAACAGCTGATCGGATCGGTAAAGCGTGTTTCTGGAATATTATGTTTTTGTTCCTGCAAGCGCTTTTTATGCAGTTTTTGCAAAGCTTTATGTGGAAGGAAACCGTGACCTAGGACAAGCTGATGGCATAAGATGTAAATACAACTCCTCCAGTTTCATATGCAAAAAAAATTTTTGCGCTAGCTTACGTGGTTGCAGTGCTACTGGGATTTAAAAATAGTTACGCAAAACAGAGCGTGCCCGCTCCAATCGGCTGTAAAGGGTTAAAGACAACCTGGAATTCTTTTTAAAAAAAGCATGTTTTTTCAACTATTGTTTTTCAGTTTCTGATTTTATGTCTTTGGAGTTCAGAAGTCCTTTAAGTGCCTGTGAGAAACAAGTTTGGAAGGGTCCAAAAACTTGATGTTTAAATGTCCAGCAGGGGGTCTGAATATGTAGAAATCTATGAACAAACAAGTCTTCTGCTCAGCTGGTCTGAATAAAAAGTTAAAAATAGAGAGATAAAATAGAAGCAGGGAGCAGGTGAGGATTTAAGGCAGGGCTGCATTTCATCGCTGGTTTTTCAAATGTATTTAAATTATACATTGTCATCTAATACACACGAGCAATGGATTCTGCCCATCAGTAGGCTTCCAGAAGTTGGACAATCAGCAGAAATGGGGCTTTTGAATCTTTTGTAGTTATTTGAGGTCTACAGGGAGTGCAGAATTATTAGGCAAATGAGTATTTTGTCCACATCATCCTCTTCATGCATGTTGTCTTACTCCAAGCTGTATAGGCTCGAAAGCCTACTACCAATTAAGCATATTAGGTGATGTGCATCTCTGTAATGAGAAGGGGTGTGGTCTAATGACATCAACACCCTATATCAGGTGTGCATAATTATTAGGCAACGTCCTTTCCTTTGGCAAAATGGGTCAAAAGAAGGACTTGACAGGCTCAGAAAAGTCAAAAATAGTGAGATATCTTGCAGAGGGATGCAGCAGTCTCAAAATTGCAAAGCTTCTGAAGCGTGATCATCGAACAATCAAGCGTTTCATTCAAAATAGTCAACAGGGTCGCAAGAAGCGTGTGGAAAAACCAAGGCGCAAAATAACTGCTCATGAACTGAGAAAAGTCAAGCGTGCAGCTGCCAAGATGCCACTTGCCACCAGTTTGGCCATATTTCAGAGCTGCAACATCACTGGAGTGCCCAAAAGCACAAGGTGTGCAATACTCAGAGACATGGCCAAGGTAAGAAAGGCTGAAAGACGACCACCACTGAACAAGACACACAAGCTGAAACGTCAAGACTGGGCCAAGAAATATCTCAAGACTGGTTTTTCTAAGGTTTTTTGGACTGATGAAATGAGAGTGAGTCTTGATGGGCCAGATGGATGGGCCCGTGGCTGGATTGGTAAAGGGCAGAGAGCTCCAGTCCGACTCAGACGCCAGCAAGATGGAGGTGGAGTACTGGTTTGGGCTGGTATCATCAAAAATGAGCTTGTGGGGCCTTTTCGGGTTGAGGATGGAGTCAAGCTCAACTCCCAGTCCTACTGCCAGTTTCTGGAAGACACCTTCTTCAAGCAGTGGTACAGGAAGAAGTCTGCATCCTTCAAGAAAAACATGATTTTCATGCAGGACAATGCTCCATCACACGCGTCCAAGTACTCCACAGCGTGGCTGGCAAGAAAGGGTATAAAAGAAGAAAAACTAATGACATGGCCACCTTGTTCACCTGATCTGAACCCCATTGACAACCTGTGGTCCATCATCAAATGTGAGATTTACAAGGAGGGAAAACAGTACATCTCTCTGAACAGTGTCTGGGAGGCTGTGGTTGCTGCTGCACGCAATGTTGATGGTCAACAGATCAAAACACTGACAGAATCCATGGATGGCAGGCTTTTGAGTGTCCTTGCAAAGAAATGTGGCTATATTGGTCGCTGATTTGTTTTTGTTTTGTTTTTGAATGTCAGAAATGTATATTTGTGAATGTGGAGATGTTATATTGGTTTCACTGGTAAAAAATAAGTAATTGAAATGGGTATATATATATTTTTGTTAAGTTGCCTAATAATTATGCACAGTAATAGTCACCTGCACACACAGATATCCCCCTAAAATAGCTAAAACTAAAAACTACTTCCAAAAACATTCAGCTTTGATATTAATGAGTTTTTTGGGTTCATTGAGAACATGGTTGTTGTTCAATAATAAAATTATTCCTCAAAAATACAACTTGCCTAATAATTCTGCACTCCCTGTATTTGTGGTTATTTTGTGTCTCTTTGTACTGTTCCCTGTCTTTTAAAAACAGTTTAAAGTGTCTTTGTTGCCATTTTGTATAATCGCAGTTGTTTTTTCATCTTCCTTGTTGTTTAATGTCTGTTTGTTGTTATTTTCCATCCATGTTCTTGTTTTGTCTCTTTATAGTCGATTTGCATCACGTTGTCTTTTAAGACTTTCCAAAGAGACAAGCAGATTAACTTTATTGCTATGGATTAATGTGACTTACAGCTGGGAAGTTATGAGAAAAAGTTAATGGAAATGTGAATAAATCATTAATTATTTCTGTATTGTCTTCAGTCATATTAATTCAACCAAACATAAAAATCCGTTCTATGCAGCATTAAACATCCTCAATAAGTCCTGCATGTTAAAGACCATTAGAATAACCTGCATAAATTCCATAGGAAGTAAAAGTTTGTTGGCTGCGATGATGAGTACAGCACAGTTAGATCATCTGACCACCAGCAGCCATCTGAGCTGGGTTGAACGTCCGTCTGGCTTCCACCTGCAGCGCAAATGTTGACTTGCATACTTTCCATCATTTATCCTGATTCAGTATCTGGAGCCGCTCGGCATTTCATCAATGAGCCGACTGACCGCTCCAATGCTGAATGTTAGTCATTCTCCAAACACTATTTACGACTACTGGAACCTGCAGCTAAGAAAACACGAATGGCTTAAACTCACAAATCCAGGTGAATCAGTCCTACTTTATTCAGCCATTACATCACACGTTCTCAACACAAACTCACAAATGGGCCTGAACAGAAGTGCAGACAAATTAGCTAAAATATGAAGTGCGGTGAAGGGAAAGAGCCATGATACCCGACGTAATTAGTACCTGTGATCGTCCAAATTTTCTGCCTATATTTTGAAGCACTGCAAGGAAAACTCTCAAAGGTCAGAGCAATTATTGCACAAATGAATGAGAGCAGTGTAGCTGTGGCACGGAGTTCAAACATGGCCCTGGAGTCTGCTGCTGCTGCTGCAGGGTGGCCGGGCTGCTTGGCATGGACTGCGATGACGTGACACGTCAAATAAACGTCCACACACGAGCCGGGTCCACACAAGAAAAATGTGCTGGACTTTCACTTTGCCTCTCGAGCTCTCCCCTTGCTGCTTTTTGGCATCTCCGAGTGTAAAAGTGTCACAGGTTGTAACCATTGGGTTTGTGTGCGGGGGATCTCAGCAGCCCTAAGGTGGTGAAATCAGTGTAATCTTTAGGAGACTTCAAACAGACTCCCAGAGAAACAACAGCAAGGAACCAGTCCTCTCCAGGCCTGCTCTCAGAGCTCTGCACCACCTTCCTGAACGTCAGGGACTCACTTAAGTCACTAAAGTCTGCTTCATAGAGCTCAGAGTGGTTTATTACTTTGACTGCTCTGATGCTTTGATGTATTCAGATCTCTGAGTCCAGACTGTCTGAACAAAATGTGTAAAATTTTTAATCTGTTCATGTTAGAATAATCCAGATGGGGTTGATGTTGTATTTGTGGGATTAAAAGTAGCTTAGGTTTGCAGTGTGTTATGGATGTATCTGTATCTATCACGGGGACACCTTGATACTAGAAGAAACCTTAGTTCTGATTTCTCTTTTTTCTGTCATTTATAAGCAGATTTCTTTGCATCTTTTTTCTTTTTTGCTTTGTCTTTCTGATATTTGTTCAGCGGGTGCAAAACTGCTGATCCTGTTTCATAAAGGTATACTCAGGGAAACAGAAGAAACAGAGAAAGAGACTTCCACAAAAGATGCTAGATCAGTTGGACTTTATTGCTTTCATGCTCCTCAAAGGATGAAACCTGTTTTGTGATCTATTTTTAGATGTTTCACTTATGTTCTGCTTATTGGGCCCCTGGCTCAGAGCCTTTTAAACCCACTCAGTAACTTGTCCATGCCTTTAGGAATTGCTGTTGGGGCTTTTACACTTTCAGGCCTCTTAAATCTAAAAACCATCCAGCCCAATAACAGTTACCAAACATAACAAATGACTTATTTGTGGAGAGTCCATTAAATGACCAAATTCCTCTTGTAACAATGACTGACTTTACTGCTTGTTTTGTTTTAATTTATTCAGGACCTCAAAATAAGCTGCTGCTGACAGCTGCGGTCAGCTCGTCTGCTGGCCCTGCTTTGCTTAACTCCCCCAATCAAGGCTCTCGCCCAGCTGATCAGTCATGTCATCTAAACATCACCAGTCCTAACAGGCCGTCCGCACCCAGCACTCACTAGTTACCCCAGTAATTGTAAAAAAAAAAGTCAGTTAATCAGCAGGGCAAGTGAGAGGAGCCTGGAGCTGAATCATCTCATCTTGGTGGCCGGCAGCCAACAGGGGATGCGAGCCTCAGTGGGTCCACCCTTCAGGGAGATGTTGCGCTCCACGTCCAGGAACAGCCGGTCACTTTTTCCCCCCAAAAGCTAACATAATTATTGAAAGGTTGAGAGGCCGACACATGCCAGGCTCTACCTACCGGCTGCATTGAAAATCAACACACTAAATGAAACCTTGATTCAGGGTCGGACACTGCCTGCCCTCTTGAGACATCGAGGATGTGACCCCCCTCACACCAGACTATAAACAACAACCTGCCAAGGTCTACCTGGGCCCGTGTAGGTGCTGCCTGTGAAAATCAACAGGCTTAATGACACCTTTATTAGTCATCTGCTCAGACGCCCCTGGTGGCAAGGCTGTCCCTAGTGAGCTCTGGAAACTTTGGATCACTGCGCCACTGACTAACGCACTGTTTACATACCAGAGAGGTCCAGTACCAGAGGGGAGGGGGGGGGCCCTCAGGCCCGAGCCTGGAGGAGCTTTTTCATTATTTCTTTGTACACGTTATGCATGAGTATATGCACAGAACCACCAGATATGTTTCATATGTTGGGCTGTGTTACATCACACTGCAAATATATGTTGAAACACCCAAAGAGCCACTGAGGCACAAAGAAATGCAAAAAGACACGTAGGACAACAAAGACAAATGAAATGACCACAGAGCAACACACTGAAGCGCAACTAAGTTACTACAAAACGTCAAGAAAAACAACAACAAAAGACATAAAACCAGAGATGTAAAATATAAAATGAGTCCAGCGAGATACAAAATAACTGCAAACAGGTCAAAGAAACATGAGAAACAAATTAACTACAGACATAAAAAAACAAAGAGATATAAAATGACTACAAAGTACAGGACGGACGAGAAAGCAACACAGTAAATGACAGACAATGACTAAAAAGCAACGGGACACTAAAAGCACGACACAAACAGCTACAAAAACGACTAGACAGAGACACTAACGGACTACAGAGTCTTAAGCTTTTAAGTAAAGACAACTCTAAGACTTCATTTGGATTCATGAAGGCGTTTAACGTCAGGCCTAAAAGCAGAAGGGGAGTCCCAGGTTTAAACCCCTTTACCTTGGAGGGGGTCCTACTTTACCCCCCCCCCCCCCCCCCCCAATCATGTGAGTCAGTGGGGTCATACGAGCCATAGTGTGTATGAAGACATGGGTCATTAGGGTGTTGTGTCAGGCAGCGGAGTTTCTGGCTCTTGTTCCTCTCTGTTCTTTTCATGGTAGGTAAGTTTTTCCATGTAATGAAAGGTCATTTTTTTGGTCATAATTTTTTCCATTTTCTTTTTTGTGCTCAAACTTTTTGCTCACTCACTCTTTCAGAGGGGCGACCCCTCAACATCTTTACTTGTGAAACAAGCAGCCTCTTTAAGGTGCTCATTCTATACCCAATCATCAGATTTTTAGAATTTTTGCATTGCACAGAAATTCCAGTCTTCTGTTGCTCCCGTCCGTCTGTCCGTCTATCCATCCATCTTCTTAACTGCTTATCCAACCTATCTTTGTGAACAGGCTGGAGCCGTTGCCTGCCTTTCATTGTTGCCCTTGTCTGAGCTTTAATGAAACAGGTTGGTGGCATCAAACTCAAATTCAGTACAACCATTTGTTACTTTCATTTCAAGACAGAACAATAACAAAGAAAATGTTTCCACAAAGATATGGAAAGTGACTGCTTCCTGTGGTGTAGGCCTGCAGGTTTCCTTCTACTAACCCTACCATTATTATATTTAATGTTATACATGAGGGCTCCTGGGATCAATAACTTTGCACTGAACTGAATACAGGGCTTTAAAGTGAGCCAATCGGATGCTTTGCTAACTCTCCAGATGACTAAAGGTCCCACTGAAAGTCCAACTGTGCTGAATATTATTGCTTTTGGCATTTTTGGGGGCATTTCTATGTTTCGGGTGGAGTTTATGTTTCAGAAAACATGATTTTCATGTGCAGTCATGTCGCGTTATGAAATAATGTAAAATGTTTGGCACAGAAAAATGTAATTAGGAGGAGGGGAGTTGTGGAAATGCAACACATTAAGTTGCCATAATACCGCCACAAACAGGCGGTCCGAGCGGTATCCATGCAGGCCTCTCCTCAGAGCAAAGCTGCACACGAGTCCTCTCACTTCATAACCCGATGTCCTGTCTCAGCTTCAGCTCTGCAGAGCAATCAGGACCCGGGGCAGGTGGCCAAGCCCCGTTACACATTTATAAGCAATTAAAAAGCAATTTATCATCCTCTTCTCTAAGGTGCCTAACCACAGTCACACAGTCGCCTGGTCTGCGGTGGAGTTTCTAAATGTGCTCTGCAGAGTGGCCCAGTTTTTAATGAAGAGGAGAGGAGAGTCAGCAGAGCTTTCAAACTGCGAGCTGACAGACAGAAACATCACCGCAAAACACTAATGCTGCTTAAACAGGGGCTCGCCAGAGCACACGGTCATGCCCAGACATGCATGTGAACATTAGGATGGAGTTAATGGCAGCGTTCACAGAAAAGCAGTAACATGACAGAGCGGGTGGCATGAATGTTTTTTATATTTCGACTCAGGACTGGTTGGTTCTGACTCTGGAGCTTCTGCACTCAGAACTTTTCGTATCTCATGACCAGAGAAGAACAGTGACGTTACTTGTAACGTGTTTACTTGTAAACAGGTGAAAATCAATTTAAGAGAGACAAGACCCCACATAGCAAAATTGGTATGGCCCGGATCTGGCCCACACAATGTGCTTACACATGGCCCACATAGCGCAAAGAATAACGGCCCCTTGGTGGCCCACACATAGGTCAGCACAAGGCCAGTTGCAGACACACTGGTGGCCCTGTGCTGGCCCAAAACAGTTTTAGCTCTGGCCCCAGATGTCAGCCTAATGTATACCTTAATCAAACCATGTAATAACAACATGTGGCAGAACATAATAGTGCAAAAGTAACATGACAAAACTCTGTTCAGACAGTGAATGGACTGATTCTTACATAGCCTTTTTCTACTCTCCTGGGTTACTCAAAGTGCTCTATTCAACACGCCACATTCACCCAATCGCACACTTTCTCTAAACTGAGTGCTTCCTAACTACATTCATACTCTTGACATACAGGGCTCGAACCACTAACCTTCCAAGCAGTAGGTGACCTGCTATACCTCCTGAGCTACAGTCACCCGCGGTAAGCATGAGTAAACCCTCACTAGGTTTTGGATAAAGTGTACACTCACAAACCTGTCAAACCTGCATTTGAAACGTTGGCTACCATAGCAGTATAGTATTGCAACATGGCATTTGGGTCTTCTAACTAAAATAGGAAAATGGGAACATAAATAGTGCTATCATTGCCAGACCTGTCCGACATCTGGTTGACATACACCCTGCCATGACACCAGTCAGTCAGACCTGTTTTCTATGAGCCTGGGCTACATAAACCAAACCATAATCGGGCCAGATGTGGCATGTCATCACATAAACACTGCCATCTACGCCAGGCATTGACCATAACTGGATGACATACCACTTACCATGCCAGAAGTCAGCCAGTAGTCACCAGTCAGTCACCAGATCTGGGCCAAACCTGTCTGCTATGTGGTGATGTGTCAGTCGCGAACGAAATGGCTCTTAGAGCCGAATCTTCGACGTGAACGACACGAGCCGGCTCCTTATTGGGAGCCGTGGGTTTTTTTTTCTTTCTCTCTCCCTCTCTCTCGCACTTTTTTTTGGCTTGACTCCATGCGCGAGCCTTGTGCTTTGCGCATGGAGGGCAACAAAACAACCTGAAGAGGCGGTTCGGAGCCGAAAGAGCCGGTTCTCTAAAAAGAGCCGAAAATCCCATCACTACTGCTATGTGGGACTTAGTGCCACCGAGTCTTTGATTTTATTTATTTTCTGCTGTGTTTTACTTGCATCGATTTGAAAGAGTAAACACAAAAAATATTTTATTTTATATGCTAGGATATGCAGAAAATAGGTTTAAATGTTAAACAAATCTCTTCCAGTCAGAGAATGTTGCATATAATTAAATTTTTGCTTGATGCAATGTGCATAAAGTTAAAAGATTAAAACTAATAAAACAAGTTTTAAAAAGAGGCTTTTTCATTTGATTACATTTTATGTGACGGATTATGCAGAAAAAGTAGAATTGGACTGAAAGATCTATTGCTTTATTACCTATTCAGTTTGTGTATTGTGTTTGTAATAAGCAACTAAGTAACTAATTACTGCTCATGACTTGAATTTGAGATGGAGAGCTGGATTTCCAGAGTTGGCATGTCATTACTTTAACTTTGCTGCATTTGTATAACTTCAAAAAGTTTAAATTATAGAACCAGAGTTAAATACCTGAAGAGAAAAAGGTAGCATGTACACAAAACTCCAGGAAGAAGTTGACAAATCTCAATTTAACCATTAAATTCGGACCATGTCAACAAGCATGCTGCCATCATAGTACTCCAGATAAATAAAGGTGCATCCTCTTCATCAAGACAAAATAACATCTGCCCTGGCACGTTAACTACTAGCTACTGCATTATGGGCAAGCTAAATACAAGCCCATTGCATTTTGCTTCGTTATTATCTTTATGTCGTCAATATATTGTGGAATTATATAGACTACACAAGGCATGCAGTGTAGGCTGTAAGGTTCAGTGCTCCATACAAAGGATACAGGTTACAAAATAACATGTGTTGTATTTTATTTCCTGATTGGTTAAAAATTTTTGGCAGCTGTTTGTAGAATGTAATGACCTCAACTGACTTGTTATCAGGTAACCTTTCTAGCTGATTTAGGTCACTCTGCATGGACATCTAACTTCCATGTTTTTGATTTTGACTGCAACTCCATCCACTCGTGTGCGTCATGGGTCTGGTCCAGGATCTCTTCCCAGTTGGTCGTGCTTATAAGACGTCCCAGAGAAGGGGTCCTGGTCAGAGGTTGAACCACCTCAGCTGGCTCATTTTGGTGTCGAGAAGCAGCAGATCTACTCTGAGCTCAAACCTCAACCTCTAAATTTACATCTCCACAGGATTGACTATTTCTCCATTCATTCATACTGATACGAGCATTAAAGTGATATATTTCAATAACCATTAAAGAGGAGTCTCAGTGTGGATGTAAGTGCATTCACAGTTATTAAAGTGTGCATCAGGGATTCAGCTGCTCGGTACGGTGACGATTTCTTCCCCAGCAGAAGTTTTATTGGTAGTTGGAGAACCTGTCTGCACCATAATCAGAAATACTGCATGTCAAGTGTTGTTTTTAATCACATTTATGTGCTCTCATGTCGAGGGGACTCATATTGGCAGGCTGCGCGTGAGTCATGTTGCTGTTGTGGTGTTGTGGTTACAGGCGCAGGGCGAAGCTGTCGCCTCCATGGGCGTGTTTGGTCGCGCTCAGGAAACTGGCCAGGCTCAGAGTCGTTTAAAGGAGTGTGTAAAACACTAAATGAGCTCTGCTTCGACAAACCGCTGCAAGCTGCTGATGGCTACTGGGAGGAAGAGGAGGAGAAAGGGTGCTGAGCACTCCCGAACCCACTCACCCTTTCATCACTGGTTAGTTACCAGCTTGAGACCAAAACACCCCCAACACCTCCATAGACTCCATGCACTATCACATAGAGCAGTAACGCACGATCTGATATCGTCGTGTCGGTGTTGTTCCCAGATCATCATACTAAATGTTGTTCCAGGTTCAACATTGCAAGTGACCAATCAGAATGTTGTGACGTCATACTTTTGTGAAAAGAATAACGTCACAACAATGTGATTGGTCACTTGCAATGTTGAACCTGGAACAACATTTTCATGATGATCTGGGAACAACACCAACACGACGATACCAAATCATCCGAGCAGTAACACTGTTTTCCTAGTGGCTTATCGTGGTACTGCAACAAATGCATATCATCAATCCAGTTCTGCTGCAGTCAAGATGAAGCATGAATGCTGCCTTTAGTATTGCTAGCATCTGCATGCCATTCAGATAGCTGGCACTCAGCTAACATTTAGCACTAAAGCATGTTATGATGGTAAAGTGAAGCTTCGTTTTGTACTATTTCCCCCTTAGTGATTGTCTCCACCTGTGCCTTGTTTTAAAATCTGGCCTCTTAGCATCTACATTCACGTCTTATCTTTGTCGGATCATTTTCTTACTGTTGTCTGCCTTCCTGTATGTCATGTCCGCTGCCCTCTTCAATTTCGCAGAACCAGCTTTAATAGAGCTTTGGTGTTTGCATTTTTACCTCCCTGTTCGGGTCTTCCGGTCTGCTTACACCATTGTCTGACTTAGTCCTGTGTGAAAGTGCTGGTCTCTGAATCTTTGAGTCAGAAATCAGAGTTTTCAGCAGTTGAACTTGAGGTTTCCAAGCGGCTTTACATGATGGTTGTTGGTTGCTAACGGACACGCTCAGCTGCCAGAGGTGCACTTCCTTCTTTAATGAGGAAATTATTCTTATGGGAACCTAAAATGATATCTGATGATTTTAAAGCTCTCTAAATCTCTTTCAGATTGAAAGTCCCAGCAGGCTTTAATTTATTTTAATCCTAAAAAACGTTCCTAACAAAAACTACCAAAATCAAGCAATGTATTTTATTTTTGGCTTTTCATCATTTATCATTAGATGGGTAAGTGAAGAGGAAACAAGGACACAGAGGGACGACAGCAAAAGGCCCGGCATTTCTATGAACAATCATTTGTTCCCGAGCAGTTTCACTTTGACTCCGTCGAATCTTCTTGGAAACGACGTCAACACACAGTCAGCAGGTGTAGGAAGTTGTCTTTGTCCTGTGTGTTTGCACTGCGCCTGGGAAACACAGCATCTTTGCTGGAATCAGCTGCTCCCACTGATGAATGTAAGGTGATTTCAGCAGGCTGTGGGTGTTTTGTCTCAATATTACTCCTACTTTTGACCTGAGACGACTGATATGTTCTGCTTTAGTGAAGCTGTTAGCTCACAAACTTTGGTTGTTGTTGTGTTTGAGTCCTTACTGCCTGAACATTTATTAGACTTATTTTGTGTATTTGTGCGTGTGTGTGGTAGTCTCTGACCGAGACTGAGGAGACATTCAGAGGGAGGTAAACACTGCTAAGAGTGTATATAATCTAAGCACACACACACTTTTTTTACATCACAGAAAAGTGAATTTTAGTGTGTAACGTTTGATTTTAGTTTTCTTCTACAGCTATCACAGGTAGGATGGCCAGTCCTCCTCTTTCCCCTCCAACAGCTTCTTTAAAATGAACCTGAAAAAATAAGTCTCCAAAAGATCCACCAGAACATAACCTATGGGAGTAAATGTTCCTTCAGCTCGTAATGCTCGTCTCCATCACACACAGTGAAAGTACATAGAACCGTTCTTTACTTCACATCACACGAACCACAGCGAGGGTCTGTAACCCCGAATGAAAGCAGCACTGGACTCTATCAGAACCGGGAGCCAAAGCTAACAGCGGAGGTTTGGCTAGGATCCAGGTTTGTTGGGACTCTTCACCGACTCATTAGCCTGTCAGGTCTGATGACTGAGAGCGCCTTCAGAGCCACCGGTTGACCTGCTCGAGGCCGCAGAGCAAACCGATGGTGGTCCGAGCCGAGAGACCCCCCAAACCACAGCAGCTTCCACCCCCCCCCGACTGGAATCCACAGCACCTGCCGCGGTCAGATAAATATGCAGCAGCACGCAGGCAAAGAGGAGGGAACCTCAGCAGCATTTGGATATAACACGTGGACTTCAGTGGAGACAGTGTGAGTCTGACAGAAAATCTTTTCATATCAGCCACTAACAGGGTCATTACCTTATAGACCGCCCAAATCCGACCCCCTCATAGACAGCTTCAGAACCACAACCACTCTAATGATGCCATGCAGTTTGTTTCTTTTCTTTTTTTCTTTTTTTTTTTTGATGGAAAAATGAGAAATCATCCAGTTTGGACCCAGTCCTGTGAGGACTGAAACAAACTGGATGCAAAAAACCCCACATTTCTCATTTTTCCATCATTTTCGATCCTTCATAATTTCACAATTACCACAGATGCTCACATCAAACTCTCAGGGCTGAAAAACACATTTTAGTTCTGCTAAAAACTGCAACCAAGTCTTTTACACCCACTCCAAGAGTCCCGATCTAGAGACTAAATTTGCCTGTTGTTCTCTAACAAAAAGTGCAGCAGTTTGATGTTTGTGACACAGAGCAGCATAGTGGCAGTACTCCGGCGTTTGATCTGAGATCAATGTGGTATCAGTGTTTGAAGCAGAGGTGTGGACTCGAGTCACATGACTTGGACTCGAGTCAGACTCGAGTCATTAATTTTATGACTTCAGACTTGACTTGAAAAAATGTTCTAAGACTTGTGACTTGACTTGGACTTTTACACCAATGACTTGGGACTTGAATTGGACTTGAACCGGTTCACTTGAAAAGACTTGATATTTTACCCCAAATATAAAATTTAACATGCATATTATATAGAGATTGAAAATGTGACGTCATTCACGGGTAGAACCGCAAAGGATTCTGGGAACTCGTGGCAAGAGGTACTAGCGCACGCAGGCTTTCAATTGAAATCAGTTATACAGCGATAAAAAGAAACACAAAAATGTCAAGAAGCTGTTGTATTATTAACTGCAATAGCCGGTCGCATGACAGCCACGGGAAGCCGACGGGTAAAGAGATCGGTTGTTATCGGATTACGTCGTTGAAGAGAAATTGTTCGAGCCATGTTTCCGAAGTAACAAAGAGGCGACTGGATTGCAGCCATTCAAAGACCAATTATAACGTCCCAGAACACTCCAGCTCACAGGTTAGTCTGCTCCAAGCATTTACACGAAGGTCAGTGTTTTTTAGTAGTTAATGCGTCATTTTCATAACATAACTGGTGATATAGGTTACAAGCAAGTCTGGCGCTGAACAGAAATTGTCGCGCTATGCTCCTTTATTTATTGTGCATAAATAGTGAATTGTCCTGACACAATATTGCGTTTCGCTTCTGTTATTATGGTACATTGACAAAAACATATACTTTTATTCACAGGATAAAACAGTTTTTTTGTATCACTAATTGCCCAGTACGATTACAGCATACAGTATTATTGTCACTGCTACATTTCTGTGATGCTACCAGAAATTATTTCCACTGCTAATTAATTACCATTGAGCTCAAAGGTCCTATTAATAAACGGTTAACGAATGTGTATTTATGAAGACGATTTGTGAGACTGGTAAACTTATGATACGTACGATGGTCTTTCGTTCTACACGGTGCATTTCAAGGTCCTGTACCCATCCGTCGGTAAACTGTACCTGGGCTTGTTGCAGTGACCGGAAGTTACTAAACTTCATGAGTGTATGCACTCACTCCAAGAACCATATAATTATAAATATGCATATAAATATGCTACGATGAGATAGCTGACTTCATCTAACTAGCAAATGTTGTCCAGGCTACGTTGGTGATACAGTTTTTTTTAATGTGTATGATATTTTTGTCATGCGATTTTAAAGCCGGTCCTACAACCGCACCCAAGAATAACATGCAGCTTATCTCAGAACTGTCGGTGAAAATTATTCTTGGAGCTAGGTTTAATTGAGCTGCATTTTAAAGAGGTGCAATTTCACAATTTGTGTATATTTTCTAAGTTCACTATTTTGTCATGTGTTGAGAAAAACACAGAAAAATTACATGGTCTAATATTTACATTTAGCATATAACTGCAACATGCTTTTTTTCGGGGTTTTTTTTAAAGACTCGAAAGGACTTGAAATTCAAAATTTCAGACTTGT
Organism: Copadichromis virginalis; assembly: GCF_057382275.1. Taxonomy (NCBI): domain Eukaryota; kingdom Metazoa; phylum Chordata; class Actinopteri; order Cichliformes; family Cichlidae; genus Copadichromis; species Copadichromis virginalis. The sequence goes on from NC_140634.1 coordinate 18,370,023, forward strand.
GACTTTACTTGGACTTTTACACCAGTGACTTGAGACTCGACTCTGACTTGCCTGACATTACTTGAGACTTGACTTGAGACTTGAGGATAAAGACTTGAGACTTACTTGAGACTTGCAAAACAATGACTTGGTCCCACCTCTGGTTTGAAGGATCTCTGATTTGATACCAGGATCATCATCTGCTGGTCGGATTAAACCCATGATGATGCTGAAATGAAACGAGAAGCTTTCACTTTAAAACTCTTTATTACATTCAGAGTCTCAGGGCAACTAGGGATTGTGGAATAGTCGTAGTAAACAACCATTAGCACCACAAGGTGGGCAGGTCTCCAGGAGTGACTGAAGAAGGTGACAATGGAAGCAAAGGATATCATTGACAAATGACTGGATGTCAAACATGAGGTTGGCCAGAACTAGGCCAGCAAAGATTCCAATCCAGCCCGCTGGACAACTTTGGAAAATGTGAAGGAAGGGTTCAATTTTAGACTTTAACTGTATTTTCATAGCAGGAAAAGTTTTCAGCTTTTCAATGAGTGTTTATATTACACCAAAGTAAGGTTATACTTTCTTTACTGTCTACTATAGAATTTTAATTTTTTTTTTCGTTTTCGTTACAGTGGGTCCACAGATAAAAGTGCAGTTTCTCTGTTCTGGCCCTGTTTCAGCTGTTTGTGGCCCGCAAGGTAAAACGACTTTGACCTTTCTGTTTTGGAGAATTACTTCAGGCAACTGTCAAATAAATGGCTTTATATGCGGACAGGGTTTCAATTACAGTCCAGACAGAACAATGAAGCCTGATGCTTGACTGGTTGGGGGATACAGAACTACTAAACTGGTAGCTGAGCTGAAGCTAGAGAATCTGATCTTATTAAAGAGTTTGTTTGAAGAACTGAGAGACTACCGGCTCATAATGACCCATAATCCTCGGCGGGCCTGCTGGTGTGGACTTTCAGCCTTGAAACTCAGAATGGGTGGATTGCTTGAAGGGTGGAGTCTGCTGCCCGCTGCAAGGTGAGGAAATGGGTTAACAGGATTCAATCACACACTGCAGCCAATCCAATTATGTAGTTAGCTGAAGCTCAGGTGCAGCAGGCCGAGTGGGAAGCGTCGAGAGTTTGGTCTACATGTGTGGAGCTCAAAGAGAGCCAGACTGACCCGGAGTCATGTTCCTTCAACAAACTGCTCACTTCCCGGAGCGCTCTGGTTCACCAAGCCCGTAAAACAAACCGTCCTGCACAGGCGGACGCTCCTGAGAGGGATGACCTCACTCCTACTTTTGCTCCGAAGCTTTCACATGATGCATGTGTATGTGTGCAGCTGATTTACCTCACAAGTTACTTTCCGCATTACTCTCCACAGATTACTAATGTGTTCTATGGTCTATGATCTGTTTTTATTAATCATTCAGCCTTTACATGAATTATTAATTTGGTTACAATTGATGTGCTTAAGCACCTCCTCATTTCATCAATCCGTTCCCATCATTGGGTTAATAAATCGTGTGTTCTTCTGTCGCTGGCCTCTCTCTGAATGGTTTCAATGTGGGGATCACAGAAGTGTCTTTTTACTGTGAGGTCAGTGATTCTATTATAAAGTCAGTTAAAGTCACTCAGGATAATATTTAGTTCCACATTTTCACTGCTGTTGACATAAATCTTGCAATTCAGAGCCAACCGTTGTTCCTGTCACAGAAATGTGCAGCATGAGATAACGGCGAGTTGTTTTTGTCCCACAGTGTGCGTCTCGAAAGTCTGGGCCTGCCGCTGGAATGATTTGGTAAATCTTTATCTAAACCTCACAAAGCAGTCAAAAGAAAAGTGCGGAGTTTCATCATCCTGTCAGGAAACCTGCAGCTTTATCTCGAAGTGTTTCACAACCTGTTGCAATCTGAGGAATTTAGGCCGCAAGATGTCAGCCCTTGGTGCACATGAAAGGGTAATTCAACGCTACTACATCAAACATAAAATATTAAACAATGTATCCTTTAATCTTTTAATTGAAACATATTGCAGTATTCCTTAACTCATCTTTAAAAACCTCATCTTTCATTAAAATCACTCTTAATGGTGGATGTCTTCACTTATGGTCTTTTTTCTTGGCATTCTTCCACAGATGCTGAAGATCCAGGATTTTGTTTTGTTTTTAATTCCAGTCGGTTTCTTATTTCAAGTGAACAAATCAGCTTCTCTTTTTTCTCTTCTTTCTTGTTAGTCTTTTTTCACATCAACTTTGATGTTCAACTGTCGTCACTCAGGTGGAAGCACTTTAAAATCTTTCTGCCATTTCTGGCTTCTCCTCGGTCACACTGGTTTTAGTTTCTTCAGTCAAACTTTCTCCTGGTTTCTTGCCTTAGATGTGCACACTTCTGTCTTATAATGTCTGCTTCACCTGGAGATGAGCATGTTTCCTTGTACAGAAATGGGGGCAGGTGTTATGCAAATTGCACACATCTGTTGGTTCAGAGTCTGATTCACTAACGTTTCACACACACGTTAGTACATGAGGGTTGGAGTTTTATAAAGCTCTCTTACTAAATTATCAAAACCAGATCATACAGGATATCAAAGCTATGATTTGACCATGTGAGTGATGGCTGCTGAAGCAAATTTGTTTTCATAGCATGTTCTGGACTTTTGGACTCGAAGCCTTCGTTCAGAAGGAAGAAACTGAAACTCGCTGCACAAACTATGCGAGAAAGTCTTACTTATTTTAGCAAAATGATGCCAAACCGCATTTTGCTCATTTTCGGAAGCATGGTTCTCCAGTGGAAGGGTCCAGCTGCTAAAAGGACCTACCTTTGAGCTGCAGACCATATGTGAGGAAAATATTTGAAACTTCACAAAACTAAAAATACGACAAACAAATCAAATCAAATCAAATCAAATCACTTTTATTGTCACATCACATGTGCAGGCACACTGGCACAGCACATGCGAGTGAAATTCTTGTGTGCGAGCCCCACAAGCAACAGAGATGTGCAAACACAACAACACAAACGAGCAAAATACAAGAATGGCCAACCTGAAACTAATAAATATATGTACAATATATAATAGTGTATGCATTTCTGGATGTGTATACTAAATATTTTCCTACGTGTGTGTGTGTGTGTGTGTGTGTGTGTGTGTGTGTGTGTGTGTGTGTATACACATTTTTACAAATGTAAAAATAATATATAATATATAATATTATATATTATTATTATTATATAATAATAATAATAATAATAAAATATATAAAATATACAGAGTTGAATATGTGCAAAACAAGTGGCATTTATATACAGTGTGGAGTGCATAATGTTGAAGTTCCAGTAGTGAAGCTGAGGTGTCTATGACGTGTTCAGCAGTCTGATGGCCTGATGGAAAAAGCTGTCTCTCAGTCTGCTGGTACGGGACCGGATGCTGCAGAACCTCCTTCCTGATGGAAGCAGTCTGAACAGTTTATGGCTGGGGTGACTGGAGTCCTTGATGATCCTCCCCGCTTTCCTCAGGCAGCGCTTCCTGTAGATGTCTTGGAGGGAGGGAAGCTCACCTCCAATTATCCGTTCAAACAAATGAGGCACCAAGCGCTGAGCAGGTGGAATTCTGTTATCAATCAGAAACATTTGGCTTTAATGGTTTAACCCGCTGAAAACCCCACTAGGAGTAACTCTAGAAGTTTTTTTCTCAACTGAGTGCATTCATATTTATATTTCAGGTCTGCTTATAGAGGAAAAAACTCTGCCTGTGCAGCAACCTTTGGAAAAACCCAGAAGCTGTTCTAATGGTCAATTGTATTGATACACTCAGAGGTGTCAAAACTTATCATTGAGGGTATAGGGAGGTCTCATATACTGTCTTTAAGGGGAAATATTTAAAGCTACAGTAGCTGGTCTCCTTACATCCCAAACACTTACAGTGTGCTGTAAAAAAAAAATCAAAACCAAAAATAATATTATTGATATGTCTTTGTATGATTCTCGAGTAAAATCCTTCTCCTCAGCATCCTAGCTTTTTAATGATGGAGCTGTAGATTCCTCAGTGTTTCTGACTTTTTGAAACTCTGATGTCAAACTAAAACCAGCTCACAGACTCTTTTGAGGGCGGGAAGCAGAATAACAAACTGCACAATGATGAATATAATAATAAAGACCTGCTCAGTGTGTGCAGAAACGTCTGAGAGCCGGACAGAAAGCAGGCCGACTGGCTGCACATCAACAGTAACATCATTCAGGGATGAAGTGAAGTGTTGAAAGCAGGAAAAGCTGCGGTTTGTGGCTCTCTTTTAAAGATAAGCAATTTAAACATTAGACAGAGTGGCTGCAGTGTGTGTTAGCCTCATTTTCAGGAATGTGTGCAGTGAAACAGCTGCCAGGACCGAGCGGCGGCCCGGAGACGCTTCCACAGCTCTGGAATGCATTATTGTGCAGTGTGAGATCAAGGCACTTTTAATACGCTGTGACGTCCTACCAAAGTGTTCGTTAACCAGAGAGAAGAATGAAAAAGCTCTGAACAACAGCTTGTTAGAAGCAGATTTTGACCGTTTCTGCTTTTTAATAACCCTTTAAAATCCAAATGTTTTTCATTAAACTGATTAAATCTTGTAAAGTAGTCGATGTTCAATATAAAGTATGAATAACAACACATAAAACCAACGGTCTGTTACAGTGGCTTTGATTCTTCTGTGGTGTAAACCGATGAAGAACAAAGTTGAACCTTGTATTAAAGTTTCATTATTCTACAGGACCATCCTTTAAAAAACGTGCTTACGGTCACATCCCACTGGCTGAAAATAAGTGACTAAAAACTAAACATGAAAGAGTGATATACTGTGATGTCCCATCATTTTTTTAAGCAAACACACCATAAAACAACTTTAAAGTTTCCTCCTAATCAGACTCTGCAGACAGTCTAACCACTAAATCCCCACAGTTTGATGCCCTTTCTGCTTTGCTTATCAAGCTGCATCCGTAGACTGTATGGGAACTAAAATTCTTAATTTTCATGCTGTGCAAAAAATTGGAGCTATGCAAATACAACTGTCTCCATCCACCTGTCAGCCCAATAAATAAGGTGCGTTATGAAAAGATTCTCACTCACATACAGCTGTTTCTGTATGTAAACATATTTATTTCTGCTGTAAATTTTTAACCTTGGAGTCTATGGGGACTGTGTTTTAATTCAAGTAGAATTAATTCAGTTGTCAAAAAACATATTTGCTTTTCTTGTGCTGCTTGTTACTTTTTAGCTGAACCGATGCCCCTCCCTAAAAGCCCACTTTCCTCTGATTGGCTACTCAGTCTATAAGGGCAATAATACCGCAGATATTCAGCGTATAACATAAGCCAGTTTGATATTATTCTTGATTTGATCCTTGTTCTTGTTCCTCCCGTGCTTTATTTACTTACTTTTTCTTTGGGACTCTAAGGGGACAATAACTTCCACTCATCACTTTAGAAATGTCTCATTTTGTTTTACTGTTAGATTTTTTTCAGCATTTTATCATTATTATCGTCACCTGATGTCTTATTGGTGGTGCTCACAGGGATCATTTTGTGCAGGCAACACATTAACAATCCTTTTCTATGTGAGTGCGCTCAGACTGAAGCATAGCCTAGCTTAACAGCAACCACCAGCTAATAACCACCATAGGGATACCCGTGACTCTTACTGGGGTTTTAGGTTTTATTGAACCAGCTAACACAAATAAAGGCTCACCCCCCAGGTAAGCGTGGACTCATCTTTTCACAGACTTCTATACAATCAGAGTCGCCCCCATCTGGATATTGGACAGAATGTCTTTTTTTGGCCATTAAAAAAAATGCATTCTGTCCAATATCCAGATGTTAAATAAAAACATCTGACAGTGAACCAGAAAAAGCAGACTTTGAACAACTCTTTAGGTAAAAAAAATGTTTGCAAGTCTGTGAGCATAAATAATAAAAAATATATTTCTATGTTTTAAAATAGTTCTTCCAGTTAAAGGTAAATCAAGGTCCTGGATGGTTGTCAGACAGTTGGGAGCATTTTGGCTTTGACTTCCTGCAGACTAAAACTACAACCTGCAAACAATTTTTAAACATGTCAGTGTTCCCCTTACAGACCTTTGGGTTTTCTTCTCTTCTCTCTCTTCTTTTTTTGGACCCACACCCATCTGAGAGCGCCATGAAAGCCAAACCTAACAGCTCTCCACTCAGCAGACGAGAGTTCAAATCAATCATGGTAAAGTCTGCAGAGAACAGAGACAAGAAGCTGTCAAATGTAACAGTTTGAAATGCGAGGGAATCTCATTGTCTATTATTGGCAGGCGCTGGCACTGTTAACAGGGTGAAACTGGATTTCCAAACATTAAAGGGGGACGCATTAAAAAGATGAGCTTTCTGTAACGGCTGTAGTCTACTTTATAAGAAGTTTGAAAAATTTCTAAGGACTTTTGGGGTCTTTGGTTTCAGTGGTTCTCTGAGATGATGGGGTAGAGGTGCTTGATTCATTTCAAGGGTTTAAGAAGGTTTTTTGGGGTTCTGATGACTGTTTTCTTAACAAATCAGCTTCCAAAGCAACGACAAGAGATTGTTGGGACCTTTGGCCTATCTTTGCTATAGATATCATCCAACATCATCCACACCATTAATTGCCATCCACTATAAAATATACTACCTCCAGCTGTACTGCTGAGGCCTGCATTCAGTCCAGATGTTTAGTGAGTGATCTGTCCATGCTGTACAGTTTTTATCATTCTGAATATGAATATTTAAAGTTGTTTATAATACAACTCCCTATTACTTTGCTTGACGGATGATAAGTCGGATTTCTAAACTGTAAAGAAGATGATGATCTGGTGCCCTTGCAGGATTTAGCAAGATGCTTTTCAATTTATCGGCAGCGACTCAGCCTTCAACGAGACGCATCATGGAACCACCATGTCAAACATAACGTCATCCCACTGAGGCGTCTCCACGCGGGTGGAGACCCTCTGCTGTCTCCCCTTGCTGCCCCCCTTTTCACCATCTCAAACCCCTCCACCACCATGACCATCACTACATAACAAACCACCAGCTGGGATCATCACCCAGAGTGACGGGGTGTCTGAAAGGCAGCTCTCATGTAAACAGTCACAAACACAACTTGAAGATGGAGTGAAGTCACTGCTGATACTGATCACATACTCCTCCCTGTGTTCAAAGCACACACACATTCATACAGAGGAGGAGGAGGTCTCTTCTTTCAAAACAGACAGCTGGGCTTCCTCCCAAATCTGACGACCGCATTTAATTTTGTTTTTATGTCACAGAAATACATGAAGGGTGGATTCTCCATTTTTGTCCATGAGTGTTGTAAATATATTTTCACAGTGGGTTTAAGAAGACCTCTTCACTTTCTGCACATTTTCTTGATTTGTAGATTTCCAGACTGTGTTTTCAGGTCTTGGTGGAGTTGCAGAGTTTATTTAGTCTGAATTATATATGTTGAAGTCTTTAAGGAGATATAAAGGTCTCAGATAGGTTGAAGATGTCTTTGGGAAGCTTTAGGTGTCCTTGTTAAAGTCTTTAAAACCTGTATGGCTAAAAAAAAGTTGTGCATGTCTTTATGGATATTCTTATATGGCATTTTTATCTGAATCTGTGACCTTTGCTTTTTTATGTGAAACTGATAACATCTACAGTATCTTGCTTCATGCAGAGTTTGTATTTGCAGTCTGTATGGCTGGTTTTGGAAGAATTAGGACTTCATTTTAGCGCATTATACTTAGTGACACTTAGTGACCTCTACACAGGTCACTAAGTCTGAACAAAGTCTGTAAATCAGACATCTTTAGGGAAGTTTAGGAGGCCTTGCTGAGGTTGTAGAGGTCTTGAAGAGGTCTCGGAGATACAATCCCAATCAAAACTTTAAGACCACTTGAAAAAATGGCAAAAAATCCTATTTCACATGGTTGGATCTTAATACGGTTCCAAGTACAGCTTCAACATGGAACAAGAATAACATTTATTAAAACATTTTTTGAGTATGCAATTTATTGAAAACAACGCTCAAACTGAAACAAGCTATTTTACAGCAAATCAAAAGTTAAGAACCACGCCTCCAAAAACCCCCCGTAAATCCTCCAAAACAGAAATCAAAGTTCCAAACATGAACTCAGTAATGAGTAGCTCTACTGTTATTGCTGATCACTTCCAAAATTAGTTGCAGCATGCTTGATGCAAGTGATTCCATGACGTGAATGCGAACATTCCTCCAAGTGGTGAAGATTTTGGTTTTTTAGTGTGCTTTATAAATAAAGTTTATTATTAAGATGGCCACACAAGGGTCATCTACTGTCTGGAACCGTTGTCCATTTTTGTAAACTTACCTTGCCATCCATCCCAAAATGTTCTCGTTTGGATTTAGATCAGGCGAAAATGTAGGATGGTCCAAAAGAGTGATGGTAGAGCAGATCAGCTACTGATTGGAAGGTTGGTGGTTCGATTCCTGGCTCCCCAAGTCTGCATGCCAAATATCCTTGGGCAAGATATTAACCCCAAATTGCCCTCCGATGCGTTCATCGGAGTGTGAATATGTATGAGTGTTTATTAGTTGCACTTGAGTTTAGAAGTGCTTGTATAAGTGGGTGTGAATGGGTGAGTGAGGCATGTTGTATACAGCGCTTTGAGTACTCCGGGAGAGTAGAAAAGCGCTATATAAGAATCAGTCCATTTACCATTTCCCTTGGACATGTTGTCCTGTCGTTACCACACAGACGAGGGCCCTCAGTGATGAGGGATGCTCTCTGCAACATCTGGACATAGCCAGCACCCATTTAACGCCCCTGCACCTCCTGAAGCTCCATTGTTCCACTGAAGGAAAAGCACCCCAGATCATTATGGCGCTCCCTTTCACTGTGGCACAAAGAAAACATCTCAGGTGGGATCTGGTTGTCATGTCAGCAGTGTTGGGTGAGTTACTTTAAATTAGTAACTTAGTTACAATACTAGTTACTTCTATCAAAAGTAACTCAGTTACTTCAAGTTACTCATTACTTTCAGAGCAACTAGTTACTAGAGAGAGTATTGTATTGTATTGTATTGTATTGTATCTTTATTTCAGACATATACAGAAAAAAAACCAATATATACACAACTACACATACAGTGGGGCAAAAAAGTATTTAGTCAGCCACCGATTGTGCAAGTTCCCCCACTTAAAATGATGACAGAGGTCAGTAATTTGCACCAGAGGTACACTTCAACTGTGAGAGACAGAATGTGAAAAAAAAATCCATGAATTCACATGGTAGGATTTGTAAAGAATTTATTCGTAAATCAGGGTGGAAAATAAGTATTTGGTCACCTCAAACAAGGAAAATCTCTGGCTCTCACAGACCTGTAACGTCTTCTGTAAGAAGCTTTTCTGTCCCCCACTCGTTACCTGTATGAATGGCACCTGTTTGAACTCATCATCTGTATAAAAGACACCTGTCCACAGCCTCAAACAGTCAGACTCCAAACTCCGCCATGGCCAAGACCAAAGAGCTTTCGAAGGACACCAGGAAAAGTATTGTAGACCTGCACCAGACTGGGAAGAGTGAATCTACAATAGGCAAGCAGCTTGGTGTGAAAAAATCAACTGTGGGAGCAATCATCAGAAAATGGAAGACATACAAGACCACTGATAATCTCCCTCGATCTGGGGCTCCACGCAAGATCTCATCCCGTGGGGTCAAAATGATCATGAGAACGGTGAGCAAAGATCCCAGAACCACACGGGGGGACCTGGTGAATGACCTGCAGAGAGCTGGGACCAAAGTAACAAAGGTCACCATCAGTAACACACTACAACGGCAGGGAATCAAATCCCGCAGTGCCAGACGTGTTCCGCTGCTGAAGCCAGTGCATGTCCAGGCCCGTCTGAAGTTTGCCAGAGAGCACATGGATGATACAGCAGAGGATTGGGAGAATGTCATGTGGTCAGATGAAACCAAAGTAGAACTTTTTGGTATAAACTCAACTCATCGTGTTTGGAGGAAGAAGAATACTGAGTTGCATCCCAAGAACACCATACCTACTGTGAAGCATGGGGGTGGAAACATCATGCTATGGGGCTGTTTTTGTGCCAAGGGGACAGGACGACTGATCCGTGTTAAGGACAGAATGAATGGGGCCATGTATCGTGAGATTTTGAGCCAAAACCTCCTTCCATTAGTGAGAACTTTGAAGATGAAACGAGGCTGGGTCTTCCAACATGACAATGATCCAAAACACACCACCCGGGCAACAAAGGAGTGGCTCCGTAAGAAGCATTTGAAAGTCCTGGAGTGGCCTAGCCAGTCTCCAGACCTCAACCCCATAGAAAATCTGTGGCGGGAGTTGAAAGTCCGTGTTGCTCGGCGACAGCCCCAAAACATCACTGCTCTCGAGAAGATCTGCATGGAGGAATGGGCCAAAATACCAGCTACTGTGTGTGCAAACCTGGTAAAGACCTATAGTAAATGTTTGACCTCTGTTATTACCAACAAAGGTTATGTTACAAAGTATTGAGTTGTATTTTTGTTATTGACCAAATACTTGTTTTCCACCCTGGTTTACCAATAAATTCTTTACAAATCCTACCATGTGGATTCATGGATTTTTTTTTTTTCACATTCTGTCTCTCACAGTTGAAGTGTACCTCTGGTGCAAATTACTGACCTCTGTCATCATTTTAGGTGGGGGAACTTGCACAATCGGTGGCTGACTAAATACTTTTTTGCCCCACTGTACTTGCATTTACAAATACGAATATATATGTAAATACACACACACACGTATGTGCTCAGATAAAACAAAGAAAAATAAAATAAAATAAAACAAAGTCTAAATGACATGAAATGACAATTATTAGGTCTGAAATGGAGTAGGAAGAAGTATAACATACTTATTAATCCCTACCCCATGCTCAACATTTTATTGAATCTCACTATTCACCTAATTCCCATCATCACTTACCCCACACAATAAACAAGGAGAACATGTATAAACATAGCTACAGTAATAGATATAATTTAGATACAATTTAGTATATTTATACACACGATGGGTGATCAACTTTATCAGTTTCATATTCTTCTTCTAAAACATCTTTATGAACTGACTAATGCTTGAGCATTGCTGTAGGTCCACAGTAAAACTATTCCACAGTTTTACCCCATAAATAGTAACACAAAAGGTTTTAACCTTTGTCCGTGCTTTTAGAGTCTTCAGATTTAATTTCCCCCTCAATTCATAGTCCCCTTCTCTGTCAAAAAACATCCTCTGTACATTTCCTGGTAACATATTGTATCTGGCTTTGTACATAATTTTTGCAGTTTTATATTTTATAAGATCCATAAACTTCAGAATTTTTAATTTCAAGAACATGATGTTAGTATGGTCTCTAAATCCTGCTTTAGTAATCATCCTGATTGCTTTTTTCTGAATTTTACATAGTGGTTGAAGTGAAGTTTTGTATGTATTTCCCCAGATTTCCACACAGTATTGCAAATATGACAATATAAGTGAACAGTAAAGTACCCGGAGTGATTTGGAAGGCAAAAAATGTTTAACTTTACTCAGTACAGAGATGCTTCTTGACAGTTTAGCTTGTATATGCTTTATGTGAGGTTTCCAGCAGATTTTGTTATCTATTATCACACCCAGAAATTTTGTATCAGAAACTTGCTCTATTTCAACATTGTTTATTAACAATTTTGCTCCGGCATCTTTTTTACAATTTCCAAATAACATAAATGTAGTTTTTTTCAAATTTAGTGATAACTTGTTTCTGTCAAACCATGTTTTCAGTTTAATCATTTCTTGTGTGACAATTTCCAAAAGCTGCTGTGAATTCTCTCCAGCACAAAAATATTTGTATCATCTGCAAATAAAATAAACTGTAATATATCAGATGTTTTACATATATCATTGATGTAGAGGATAAACAGCTTTGGTCCCAATACTGACCCCTGTGGAACTCCGCAAACAATGTCCAGGCACTCTAATTGATATTCACCAATCTTCACAAATTGTTGCCTGTCTCTCAAATAACTCCTGACCCACTCTAGCACCACTCTTCTAATGCCATAGTACTCCAGTATATCAAGTAATATTTCATGATTAATTGTGTCAAAAGCTTTTTTTAGGTCAATGAAAACACTAATACATTGTCTTTGATCTATATTGTTGGTGATATTTTCAATTAGCTCCATTAATGCCATAGATGTTGATCTATTTGGTCTGAAACCATACTGACTGTCCATTATTATTTTGTGTTTATCTATAAATTTGTCAAGTCTATTAATGAAAACTTTTTCCAGTATTTTTGAAAATTGTGAAAGTAGAGAAACAGGCCTATAATTTGTGAATTGGTGTCTATCTCCATTTTTAAACAGTGGTATTACTTTAGCTGTTTTCATTTGTGTTGGGAATGCACCAGTTTGTAGAGACAAATTACAAATGTGTGTTAAGGGTTTGGAGATGCCATCTATCACTTTCTTAACGATTTCCATATCAATGTCATCAGAGTCTTTAGAATTTTTTGTTTGTGATTTCCCAACAATATCAATGATTTCCTTTTCTTCTACCACCGTTAAAAACATTGAATGAGGATTGCAGTCAATGAGTTTAGTTTCTTTCTCTGCAGAATCTGTTATATCAGGAATTGTTTCAGCCAAGTCTGGCCCAACACTTACAAAGAATTTATTGAACTCATTAACCACATCACTCATGTTAGTAATATTTCTATCATTATTAGCGAAATACGAAGGATAATTTGACTGCCTAGAACCATTTTTAATGATGGTATTTAATGTTTTCCAAATCCCTTTAATATTATTTTTATTCATATTTAATAATTTCTCATAATATTCCTTTTTACATGACCTCAAAATACTAGTTAATTTATTTTTATATTTCTTGTATTTATTTTCAGCTTCTGTACTTCTGTTCATTATAAATTCTCTATATAAGGTATTTTTCTTTTTACATGCATTTTGTAATCCTTTTGTGATCCATGGGCACTCTGCATATTTTTGTTTTTTACTATATTTCTTTACTGGGCAACGACTATCATATAACAGTTTAAATTTTCCTAAAAAAATCTCATAAGCTTTATCAATATTTTTTTCCTTATACAGCAATCTCATTTTTGCTTAAGTAAATCACTTTTGAATGCATTTATGGACTCCTCTGTTCTCACTCGTTTGTATTTTGTTGTATTTTCCTGCTTGACCTTCCTGTGATTGCTGTTATACACTACAAAAACAGGTAGATGATCACTGATGTCATTAATTAGGAGACCACTTATAGATCTGTTTTCTATTTCATTAGTAAATATATTGTCTATTAAGGTTGCCGACTGTGCTGTAATCCTGCTGGGTTTAGTGATCACTGGACAGAGTCCCATGCTATACATTGTATTAATAAACTCATCTGTCATACTATGTTTGTTTGGATTTAATAGGTCTATGCTGAAATCCCCACAAATGAACATGACTTTTTGATTTGTCCTAATAAATGTTTTATCTACCCACTCCTTAAATATTTCAATATTAGAACCTGGTGTTCTATATATACAACTTACAATGACATTTTTCTTTTTTCCCATACTAATTTCTATTGTTACACACTCTAATATATTATCCACCACCACCGACATTTTTTCCACCACACTGTATTTTAAATTTTTGTCCACAAACAAAGCCACACCCCCACCATTCTTATTCTTTCTGTTCATAAAATTTAATTCATATCCATCTATTTCAAAGTCCACTCCTTTCTCCCTATTAATCCATGTCTCAGATACTGCAATCACACTGAATGGATGTGCAAATTTGCTTAAATATTCTCTTATTTTGTGAAAATTGGCATATAAACTTCTACTATTAAAGTGGATTATGGACATTTTGCAGTCAGCCTTGACAGTTTTATTGAATTGTTCTTCAGTATAATAGCAGCAGATGTTTCTGATGTTAAAAAAGTTCAATTCTGGATCAATGTCCTGCTCTGTGAAGTGTGTATTGTATTCCGTGTTTAGTGGTGAATTTAACTCCTGATTAGCAATCCTCTGTGATAGCAGTGTATAATTCCCAGATGTTAAATTAGTTGATTGTTTCATGATTTAATATGCTGTGCTTTAGCTTCCGTTGTTATCTTCTATTACCTGCTTTGATGAATGTAGATTGTTTGTTCAGCTCCTTGCATTTGTAGTCATGTGACTTGTTAATATTTTTCCAGATCCTGGATGCATTTGATGACCAGCACTTTGGCTTCCTCCGGTGTGCCGTTGAGTTTAATAAATATTTTACAGTTTGCAGTCCAGGTATTTTGAATTTTACCCAGTTTCTTTAGGTGTTGTGCTTTCTTAGCCATGTCAGCGTTGTATTTGGTTAGATGGTTATTCATGTCGATCCCTTTAGTTTTCTCCCCTGCTTCAGCAGTGCATTCTTGTGTTTCCTGTTTACAAATCTTATGATGACAGCTGGTTTATCACTAGCATTTCTCCTGGGCAAGGGGTGGCATGCCTCGATGTTATTACAGTCCAGGGCCCTATTTCAGGAAGCCGGTTTAGTGGAAAAACTGAGTAAGTATACCCTGAGTTAACGAAAACTCTGGGTTTTCGGTTTCACAAAGCGAGTTCAGCTGAAGCCTGAGTGAGTCACTATGACGACACACGCCGTGAAGCTAACCTGCCCCCTAGCAGGTTTACTACAACTAACCCTGACTGTCTCCGCCCCTTTGTCGGAAACCTGACAGTAGGAAGTGTCGGACATGGCGTGCCACTTCCTTGAAGAGCCAGTAGATCGTGAATCCCAAATTCTCCGCAGAGCTCTCCGCCGGGAGAGAGTGATCAGAGCGCGTTTGGACATTTTATCATTACCTGATGATTTTCTGTGCGAACGTTACCGTTTCTCAGCACAATCTATAAGTTATTTTGATAACATCCTCTGGCCATATATTACGCATGTGACACATCGCGGACATGCTCACAGTTCATTACATATTATTTGTATTGCACTTCGGTTTTTTGTAAACGGGAGCTTTCTGTATAATATTGGTGATGCTGAGCACGTTTCCAAGGCTACCGTCTGTCGGGCAGTCAGGAATGTTACAGTTGCACTGAAACGTCTCCTGTACTCGTTTGTGGTGTTCCCCGGTCATAGACCCACAAGATTTATCAAAGAGGGATGCCACAAAATTGCAGGTAGCAGGATGAACAAAACTTAATTCATGATGTGGTGATACTTGAACTACTACTTAAATTTTACATTTATTCTCACGGTTCCCAGGCGTGATTGGCTGTAGAGATGGCACTCACATTCCAATCATTGCTCCTTCAGTAAATGAAGGAGACTATGTGAACAGGAAGTCTTTCCACAGCATTAATGTACAGGTACATAGTTCCCTGTAGCATTTCAAACTAACAAATTATTTCATTATAGTAATGGATGCTAATTTGTGTTCTCTGCACTGTGAAGATCATATGTGATGCTGCCAACATTATCACAAATGTGGAAGCCAAGTGGCCAGGCTCTGTCCATGACTCACAAATATTCCGTGAATGTACACTGAGCACAAAATTTGGACATGGTGAGTTGAGAATACTTTAAAATATATAAAGACCAATTGCTTCAGGGACATTTGAACTGAAGTGTATCCTTCTGTCTTAGGAGAGTTCACTGGCTACTTGCTTGGTGATAGGGGGTATCCATGTTTACCCTATTTGCTTACCCCTTACCCTGACCCTGAACCGGGCCCACAGCAGCAATATAATCTGGCTAATTGCAGGACAAGAGCCAGAATTGAAATGACTATCGGAATGCTTAAGGCCCGGTTCCAGTGCCTGCAAAGACTCAGGGTCACCCCAGAAAGGGCATGTGACATTATTGTGGCATGTGTGATTCTTCACAACATTGCCACAATTAGAGGAGAACACTGTCCTTCTGAACCAAACATCAGCAGTGATCCAAACCATGAACATCCTGACCCTCCCACGGACATACAAGATGGAAGAGCAGTCAGAGACACCATATGTCACAATCATTTCTTTTGACCCATCACCTCAACATGTTGAAAGAAGAATAAACAGATGTTTTGTTCAACTGGCTTTATTGGTCGCCTGTGTTTCCTGTACACAAAGTGTAAAGTGTCTCTGTTGCTTCCTCCTCTGTAACAGCTGTCAATGTTTCTTCATTATTTTCCTGCAGTAAAGAAATTAACAACATTGCTGTTCTACTGTAAACTCATATAATCTGTGGAGTATTACTCACAACTGCATGTTGGTCTGGCTCAACAGGAGGCTGCACCAGATGCAGTACACCATCACCATCAACTGATAGAATATGAGTCTGTGAGTGGTGGTGGTGGAGGACCCCCACCTGTTTTTCGGGCCTCCGCTTTTTTTCTGTTGGCTATAACGGGTCACATTTGAGCATACAGAGTAAGCAAATATGTACTTGTAATGTGCTCAGATAATTTCAATAAGTGCTTACAGAAAGAAAATTAATGTAGCCTCTAACTGCAATTGATTTACATGGGACAAACAGACCAAGCACTATGGCTCATAATACAATTACACCTCACCTGTTTGGACTATATTTTTATATTTCATTTTTACTTGCTGCCAGGCACGTTTGGGGCCTGTTGGGTTGCACCTGCGCTCACATCACAAAATTAAATGTATAACATATAAAATAAAATAACATATAATAAACTAACGTGTTAAATGGGTGGAAATCCCTAGATCAATGTTTAAATTAACACTCACGCATTGACTCTGTCGGCTATGTTTTGCCATGCGTGCTCCCTTTCTTTTGCAGCTGAGGCTGTGTTACTTTTTTCCTGCAAAATTTGCATGTTATCGGCATATGCTGCCATCAGAATTTCGGCGTCAAGCACTGTAAAATACATTGACCGCGCCTTCTTTCCCTCCGTCTCCATGGTGACTCGCTTAATCTGTGCTCCACTAATCAGGGCTTTATGTATCCTCGTCCGCGCGCTTCACTTGGGGTTAAAGCAACTCCGCGTTGATTGAACTAATTGTTATCAGCCTTTCTGAAACCGAATATTCCGAGTTGGACAGTTCGGGGTTACTCAACCCTGAGTATCGTTTTTCACTCTGAGTTTTCTAAACCGGCTTCCTGAAATAGGGCCCAGGTCGATCCCTTTTGACTGCAAGAAACCAGCTACCTGTTGCTCTGCAGAGCTAACATCCAGTTCTCCATGCTCCTCTTTGCTGCCAGCAGTCACAGCCCGAGCATATGGCCGGGGTTTTATGTGTAGCCCTGTGATGATCACATCGTTCATTCTGGTGTATTGCTCCAGGTCCGCGACCCTGCTCTCCAGATAGACAATCCGTTTCTCTGCATTCTGATTGCGAAGCGACCTTATCTCCTCGACAATATCCAGGATATATTTCTGCTGTAGCTTGATAGCTAATGTTTCTTAAGTTAAAAAGTCCAGTGACTTTTTGATGTCCTCAATTTCCTCAGCGGTCGGTGTTCTCTTAGGCCCCATTTAGTTTGCTATCTCGCTCACTCCGTTCACTGTTCACCGTCTTCCGTGTCCACACACCTCTTCCGTGTCCACCAACTTAACAGTAACTTTGGGTTTTCTCAGAATTCTCTTGTTAATATGTTGCTTCCGTAACTGGATACCCAGCAAGATTGCCAGTCTTCTAGCTTGCTTACTTGCCACAAGTGCACTGTGCCACCTACCAATAGAAAGGAACAAAATAATGTGCACATTTCCACGAGAGAAATCCCACGCCTGATTCTATCCTAGCCTGCTTTTTACATCCAACACAAAAACTGCAGTCGTGGTGCTTTCGATTGTACTCAGAACTCGGAAATTCTGCCTTCTGAATAGGAAGATGTAGGTAACACCAGACTGCAGATGAGCTGCTTACAGAGCTGGACTTGGACAAAAAAATCGTCCCGGGCATTTTGACTAGAGACCGGCCCACCATTATAGGAAAAATCATAAAGCCTTTGAATGAAAATAAACACTGTTGTGATGGTGATGTACACTGTTCTGATGGTATATATGTATCAATCTATCAATTGTTTGTTGCAAGACTCAGATAATTATTTTTTTAAAAGTGAGACATTTTAAATGAGAATAAGAAAGTATTTCCTTGTGCCCCCCTTTCCCTTTCAATGCCCTACATGGACCCCTGGCAACACTTTGCTAGACCCACCCCTGCACAGTTACCAGTTGTCAGCTACGTAAAAAAAGGATCCTGGTGTTATTTGTCTCTCAGAAACAGTTCATAACTTCCCTTCAACTCATTCATGTCACCTAAAAGGTAAACCTGTTTCTCCATCACAGCTCTGATGATTCAGTAAGGACATCTCCTGGTTTCCTCTTCATGTTTCCCTCTCACCACATATCCAAACCATATCATGACCAGCAGCTTTTTTGCAGCTGTGGCTCCAGCAAACATCAGCTGATGCTAGAAATTAATATTAAATAAATTCTAACAACAGCTGATCAAGCTTAAATGTGCTGCTGTTGTTTACCGCGACATCTGCTGGTTTCCTCTTTGTTATTGAATCTGTGCAAGCTCTGCGATAGCCACCACACGAAGTAACGAATAACGAGCCTATCTAAATCCCAGTAACGACTAACGTGTTCCTGGTTTTGGCATAATAACTAGTTACCGTGCTCATTACCACAATAATAACGTAGTTACTGTAACGCATTACTTAATAATGCATTAGTCCCAACACTGCATGTCAGTAATGTTGGAAACCATCATGGTTACATTTTTTCTCATCAGAGAATAAAACTTTCTTCCACCTTTCAATGTCCCATGTTTGGTGCTATCTTACAAAGTCCAAATGGTCAGTTCTGTGGCGTTCATTGAGACGAAGCCTTTAAAGACATTTTTTTATTTTTGAATCCCTTCAGTCTCAGATGCCAGCTGATGGTTATGGAGCTGCAGTTGGAACCAGTAACAGCCTTAATTTGGGTCAAGGATTGTCCAGTGTCTTGACAGCCAATTGGATCCTCCGGCTCAGTGTTGGTGAAATTTTTTTTGGGTCGTCCAGTTGACTTTTTTGTTCCATAACGCTCAGGATCATATTTGGCCTTTTAAAAGCATGTGGTCCTAAACTTTTGATCAGCTGTAAAACAGCCTGTTTCAGTTATCTTCAGCATTGTTTTCAATAAATTGCATGCTCAAAAAATGTTTTGTTTCACTCCTATTTCTTCTAGTTGCGTGTTGAAGCTCTACTTGGAACCTTGTTAAGATCCAAACATGAAAAATATAATTTATTGCCATTTTTCAAGTGTTGTCTCAAACTTTTGAGGCAGGTTATGGAGATTATCTTTGGATTCCAGGTGAAATGAGTTTATTTATAAACACTCATTATAAAATATGAATATGAAAGATAGAAAATGTAAACTTTCTTCAGAGAGCCAAGGTTTAAGTATCCATACTGAAGGTGTCTTTCAGAGGATTATGAGGAGGCTCTAGAGCTACTAGAAGTCTTGAAAAGTTGTCAGTGGTACTTTAGGGCCCTTTAAAGGTTATCTGCATTTTAAGGATTCTTTTATGCAGTCCTTCATAGCAGCTTTTTCATTGTTTACAAAATGTGCTTATGGTGTACCACAAGGCTCCTTCCTGGGCTCTGTTCTGGCCTGTATTTATGTGTTTTTGTCGGCTTCAGCTTCCGTTCTGTTTGTTTCAGTTTTACCAAATCAGCACCCAGCTGTGTGATAATGGTCATTACCTGCCATTTTTCCTGTGGCACTTGTGATGTAGCCCAAGGCTCACTTCTGGTTCTAGTTCCATTTTTATTGAAATGCTTTCTTTGACAGTGTCTTCATTTTTTTTAATAGCTGGTGCTGATGGCAAAATCAAGGTATGTGATTCTCTTTGATTTTGATTCACACACCAAGCTTTGCCAGTTGTTCATGAGTATTATTTTGGAACTGTTTTAAAATATAAACTATACCAGCCAAGTAGAAGGTATTATTTTGTGTTACGAAAGCAGATTTTTGTATGTCACCAAGCAGTTAACCAACTAACAGGCATTTGTTGCTTTTCTGATCTAGCAAACCCACACTTGTTGCTTGATCGAGGGGAACTTTCCATCCTCCACTTCCATTCTTTCCCTTTGCTGGGTTATTGAAGGACTGGACAAGTCTGACTGGACATGAGCAAACATAAGAGCAGGAAAAATGGTACAGTGTGAAAGGCTGTATTTATATAAAGAACAAGTCAAACTTAGTCAGACGGATCGGAACAAGACAGGATAAAAATGAGACAGGTCATAACAAGTCAGAACACAAAAGGACAGAGGTGCCACTGGACGGGTCAGACTGAGACAGAGGTTTTTCCAGTCTGTCAGAGCTGCTCGCTGCCTCCTCTGCTGTCTCTCAGACCTCCTGAGAAGCTGCTGCTGCCTCCAGCTGGCAGACTTCCCAGCAGTCCCCCCTTCAGCTGATGTCTGGGGGGTCCAGATGCTGCTGAAACACTCGCAGGCAGTTTGACAAACTACTACGTGAGGAATTTAAACTGAGGCTTCATGTTAAAGCTCTGACTGCTAAATCATTATGATAAACCTCACACTCGACTTTTAAAAGGGCATCAAGTATAATCTGTCTTTTACAACCAGATCTACAACAAATTAACTTCATATGTGACTCTTCTGCTTTAGCAGTCACATTTTATAAGGTTCACTGGTGCTAGAAATTTGTGGATGTATAGGGTTTTATCTCGGAATCTAACAGATCAGTGATTTTATCTCTGCTGTAATTTGACTTTAAAAATAAAGAGTGTATAAAAAGTTATATGACATTCTGAGACAAACATAATTTTATTGATTTCTGAAATAATAAACAAAAAAATTTGTTCTTCTTTTATTTAGTTATTTATTTATTTATTTATATAGTCGTGGAGGTTTGATTATATTGTCACTTGTTAGCAGCTGATTGTGTGAAATAGATTTGCTGCCTAAACTTATGTTTAAATAAAGTTTGTATATGTCACAAAATCCATGTAAAATAGTGAAAATTCTGAACTTGGAGATGTTGGTTTCCCATTTTAAAAATGATACTTACCAAAGTTTGTCATCTAACAGGAACATTGTTTCTTTAAATTGTTACTGTTTGGCAAAATGTTTGCAGATTGGATCCAAGCAGGCTGAGAACCTGCAGTTCCTCTAACAGTTATCTTATTATTAAAGCAAAAAAACCAACCAACCAAACAACCCCCCCCCCCAAAACAAACAAACAAACAAACAAACAAACAAACACACAAACACACAAACAAAAACACAAGAACCTGAACCAGAAACTTACTTGGTCTTTAGATAATGTCTCCCTTCATAACTAGTTTTATGATTCACCACTTTAAATTGTGCATTATTAGGGGCATGGCCTCTTTGACTGAAAGGGGGATGCTAGCTGTCTGCTAGGCTTCACCTGAGCTGCACCTTTGAACCATGTCTGTGCTGTTGGTGCATTTTTAATGAGATCATCTAAAAGTAAGCCATCAATAATATGGTTGCTGTGAGGTTACTGGACTAACAGGCTGTCCGATAAGTCTCCACTTTAAATCAGAGAACTTCTTCACCTTCTTGTCTAATGATGGTCACTTCTGGCTCCACAAAAACCAACATGGTGGCGGCCAGAAAGCTAAATTGAAACCTTGACCTTGTAGAGCTGCAGGTGGCTGTGTCTGTGTTTGAGATTCAGGTATGGTCCAGGTTTGAGGACTCTTCGCTGTTTATCCACTTTTCAGAGTGTTTGAAGATGTTATAGCTGTTAGTGTCCAATATCTGGACTCCCTCTGGGTTTCTTCTTTTAACCTCTGGGCTCATGCTTTTGTTTCACCCGACATGTCAGCACCACTTCATGCTTCTAACACTGAGAACCTCGGACTCTTTCTGCTGACGTCCGCATTAAAAGGAAGCAGCTGATCGTGTTGGAGGACCTTCTCTATTGCTTTTCTTTTATTGTGACGTCTGCTGCAGAGGTGCTGTTGACTGTGTGCTGATGTGAAGTGTGTCTGAGCGCTGGCTGGTGTTGGATCAGACTGAGTGTTTACAGTGAGACCACAGAGCCGAGCTGGCAGACGCTCAGGCAGGCTGGGTAAGCCCCGGCTCACTCTGAGGCCGCTGACGTGAGCCAGAACTGTATTCCTTTCTACTTTGGTATCATAACAAGTGAAGCTCTCTGGGTTTAGAGCGACACCATAGACTTTATCCACAACACAACGCCCACTGCTGCTTTTAATAGCCCGCCTGTCGCATGTGGACACTGCTGGAAGACAGGCAGTATTAATGCGATGGAGCCTGAGAATAATTCAGATAAATGAGGAGCACAGTTTGAGAAAATAAGTCAAATGCTGCAGAAGAAAAGGAGACTGAGGCCTGCTGCAATGTAAAAGCTTTCAGTCCTCGTGTGATGACACAGTGGTCTCCATCAGCCAGCCCACGCTGTCAGCAGCCAATGAGAGCGTCCAAGCCCACGGTGTGACAACACGATGACATCACTGCTGCCTCACAAATAGAAAAGGCTGATTTATTTAGCGGCGTTTGGAATCCCGCCTTCGTCGCATTACAGCCGGGCATGTTTAAAGCGAGCGGAGGCCAAACGAGTCAGACTCACAGCTCTGTGTTTGTTGGCAGCCGCCGCCGCCATTTGTGGCTGTGCCTGAGGTTTAGGGAGCAGAAACACTGAGAATCTGGACTGTGTGGGCCTCCAGCTGCAGGGGACAGGAGGGCCTCCGGAGGGGGGCCACACACCAGCTACCGTGAGGAGGGTCGCTGTGGGTCATGTGACCATAGCTAACCTGAGACCAGGTCAAACAGCCTGAGGAGCAGAAGTGAAGCTCAGAGCAACACAACGTCCAACCAAGACTCAAAAACATAAAAAGTATTTACAGCAAAATGAAGTACAATTACAGTTAAATACTTACTCTCAACATTTAACATGAACACATTTACTTTTATCTCACACCAAGCTCACACGCTAGACACTCTGCGTCTGATCAACACGTTAAAGTTGACCTGTTCTAAGCAGTTCACATTTTTCTACTAGAGGAGCTTTGCATAGTTCACAGTTCAAACCAATCCTTCTTTATCTGACCTCTGAGCTCTGTCAAGCCGCTCATGTCATCCTTTAGCTCCTCTCCTGAAGCCAGGTCTCTTGATGTGCTCATTACAGTTTATTTTATTTTAGGGGTCAGCTAGAACAGGTTTACATGCTTTGCTGTTCACGGGCAGCTCAGAGGTTTCTGGGATTACTTCACCCTCTTCTCAGGTCTACAGAGGAGAGGGAAAAGCATGCAGAGGTCAAAACTACAGCAACAGTCTTTATTGTTAAGTTGACAGGTTTCAGTTGTACACTTGTTGCCTCGGTGTGACTACACAGAAAACTTTAAGGCTGAGGGACTAAAGGTTGAGCATTAATATTACATTTTTTTTAATAACTTTTTATTTATCATTTTACAGTATGGGAATACAAAACTTAAGGTCAGCATGGGAGACATTCACAGTTCCAGTAATAGCATCTACTTACATCATGGTAATATTCATTTATTCAGTACAAAGGGGAGTACACAACCTATTTTTCCCAGAGCTTCTTAAATTTCTCGAGCTCGAGTCTAAGGACAAAGGTAAGCCTTTCCATTCCAAAAATTTCTTCCACTATCCCACGCCATTGGGCCCGAGTTGGAGGGTCTGCCTTTAGCCACCTACGGGTTATGGCCTTCCTGCAGCCAGCCAAAAGTATTTTCAATAAATAAATATCTTTATGTGGGAGTGCCGTAGGCAATTTGCCAAGATACAATGTATCAAATGAATAGTCTATTTTAATCCCAATTATTTTGTTTATCTCAAGGGCCACCTCCCCCCAATATGGCTGAATCCTTGGGCAGGCCCAGAAGACATGAAAATGGTTTGCCATAGGGGTTCCACAACCTCTCCAACATAGGCCCTGGCTCTGTGAGCCTGTTTGCCGAGCTGTGAGTTTAGGAGTGTTAAAGAATCTCACTACATTCTTCCAACCAAACTCTCTTAAGGACCTTGAATTTGCAGTGGTAGCCTGAGAATATTACATTAATATTAATATTACATTTTAATGGGAAAAACTGAAAAATGGGTCACTGGTCTTGTTGGAGGTCGTCATCTCCGAGTTCCCTTCTTATTTTTTCCTCACCATAATAACATGAATGAAGCAGAGGAGTTTTTTAGGAAAACCTGCCACATAATGACCCAGAGGCAACACAGCATTTGACGCAGGTGGGTCTTTATTACCGCTAAACTTCACAAAATGTTTAATTGTTTTGAGGTTAGCATAACTACCTGCTGTTATCTGCCGACTTATCAACTGTGTTTCCTTTTCTGGATGAGCCTCTCATCTTTTTATAACAGTCATGAGTTCCTAGACACTCCTTGCTGGTCGTTTCCAGCCTCTTTTTTCATCTCTGTTCATGTGCAGCATGATGCTCAGCTTGTAAAAACTCAGCCCTCACACTCAGGTGTCTCTAATATCACAGCAGCAGAGCACTGACTGACCTCAAGCTGTGGAATGATCATCTTGGACCTTCTCTGAACTAAAGTTTGGTCCATTTCCAACATCTTGCCATGTGACGGAGTTTGTTTCTGCACATCAAGACTTCCTGTGCTAATGTTTTCAGTCACACTTCAAACACCGTTTAGTTTTCTGTCTTTGTTTATGCCCGTTACGTTTTAGCTAAAAACTTCAGTCAGATCATGGGATGTCATCTTTAGCAAACTTAAGATAAGATAAGACTTTATTGATCCCACAACGGAGAAATTTTTGCGTCACCTCAGCTCAGGTACAGATATCAGAAGGAAATAAGTACAATCAATGAAAAAAAGTAAGATATACTATATACAATGGTAGCATACACAGCATGTGATTATGGATATAGTTGGAAATACTGAAGACATAAACTATATAGCTTGTAGGGGTGCAACGATACACAAAATTCACGGTTCGGTTCGATACTTTGGTGTCACGGTTCGATATTTTTTCGATACAAAATAAAATGTTCATGCCTTTTTAATTTGTCATTTATTAAAATTATAAATATATATTTTAACTCAAAAGTACAGTTTTTAAATTTAACCCTAACCCTTGTGCGCGTTTTTTATTTTGACAGCGAACCTGCGGACCACTTATGTGCACCCCTGGTTATTTAGCTCGTCATATTGCAGCCACGGAAATTAAAAAAGCAGCAGGATATATATAAAGTGCATAAAGTGCAGCTTTATGGTCCATGAAACCATAAAGCTGCACTTTCTTTTTGCCTTATAATCTGATTTGTCATAACTTTTCCATTTTGTGGTAAGCTTTTCTTTGGCTGTCAGTTCTTCACTATGACCTGTCTTATTTGGCTCAGCAGAACTAAAATATATATCCTGCTGCTTTTACACACGCACTCACATAAGCTCAGCGATTCTCTGCGCGATCAACCTCTCACATGTTTAAGCTGCGGGAGATTTCACTTTCACACTTCACATATTTGCATAGTAAGCTAACGATTGATAAGACTATGTCAGAGGAATTGGTGCACAAATTATCATCACTCACCAATCAGTGCTGTCGCTCTCTATACACAGTTCACGCGATTGCAAAGTGAAAGCAAAAAAACAAGCGCAAATTCAAACGCGATTTCAATATGTCACATATTGACAGTGGCTCACCGATGCCAATTACATAATTACCCAGCTACATTTCCGAAAGAATGCAAAAGCATTGACATATATTTTTCCTTCCTACAATAGCCCGACGGGCAGGGAAGAGAGAGATTTTGGTAGCCCGACTGGAAAAATCGCTAGCGTCCTAGCCCCAGGACGTCGGGCTAGCGATTTTGCGAGCCCTGTATCTGATTGAGGAATCACTCATCTTTGGAAAAGAGAGTTTATTACAGAGAAATGGCTCTTTCCAAAATAAAAGCTATTCTATCCGCTTCTTCTGGGCTATATTCTCACAGCATATTAAACATATCAGGTCCCCATAAGGAGAATCATGTGCTAACGGCTGTCTAAATGACTCGGGTAAAGTTAGTAGCATGCTTGCTTTTGTCTGCTTCCATTTGTCTTTGCACTAGGATGATGTCGGCGTAAATGTGCAGTCGTATTCGTTGTGTTCCCACTAGTGCTTTCAGGTTAACCTCGTTAAAATGACCTTAACGCCACAACACGGCAAATCTCCGTTAACGAGCTACCCCCGATAGCCCCGTGCATGGGGCTAGACGGCCAACACGTTAACGAGCTAACTGCGCTAACACACTAGCTCCCACCCATGTAATTGAGCATTGCGTGGCACATCCAACATACTGTTTTACTTTAGTCCATGACTCGCTTACCTTCAGGGTCATACGTCACATGAAAACCAAAATAATTCCAAACGCCAGATCTGAATGAGGGTGGGGGAGGTTCAATTTGCCATGTTGCAAGGAGAGCTTAACTTCTGTCTCGCTAGCTTGCCCTGCGCTCTTCCTTCTGACTATGCTGTCTGTGTGGAGCGCTCAGTGGATCTGCGCTCGACAGTGCAGCCTAGGCGGAGTAGTCGAACGCAGATTCACTGAGCGCTCAACACAGACAGCATCGTCAGAAGGAAAGTTGATAAAATAAATTACAAATGTTGTATTGTTCAATACATATGCGTACCGAACCGAAAGCACTGTATCGAACGGTTCAATATCGATACGAATATCGTTGCACCCCTAATAGCTTGATATAGCTATTGTACCA
The DNA here is from genome assembly GCF_057382275.1 of Copadichromis virginalis. Lineage (NCBI taxonomy): Eukaryota > Metazoa > Chordata > Actinopteri > Cichliformes > Cichlidae > Copadichromis > Copadichromis virginalis. Next base: position 18,396,729 of record NC_140634.1, read on the forward strand.
CTACTATTCCTATTTATAGACATGTACACAAAAAGTCCCAAAAAGAGTAGAAGACATACTACTACTCTCACGAAAATTTGTGGGTCCATGTCCCATTGCACAACAAATAAAACACGACCAAGAGTGTCGGGTAAAAAAAAGCTTAAAGCAAACTTTATTGTGACAGCTAGAACAGCCATGCTGATCATTTTGTTAGAGCTGACATGATTTTTTAATCATTGTGAGATCAAAGTTATAGATGGAGGTCTGGTGAGTTAAGAAATGGTTTTTGGATGAACTAAGTCATGATCACAACTTAGGTTCAAATCAGCCTGACTACAGGCTGTGAAAGTCAGCAGCGTCCTGTTATCAGCTGTAACCTGGTGCTCACCTGCTGAGCCCAGAGGACTACTTGTGGTTAACAGACCATATTTGACACTGTTGGGATTGAAAGCAGGCTGACAGCAGATGTGTTAGTTTGAAAACAAACAGCTGTAATAAACCCGTACAGCTGTTCTGTCATGTGAACCAAAGTGCTCGACTCAGACCTGCAGAGCTTCCTTCGCTGGAAAAATGCTGCTGCAGAAAACAATTCAGTCAGCAATTATGTTCCCCTTAATTTGTGGTCCCAATTATTCGGATGCAAGCAGGATTTCAGGGCTGCTGAGCATAAGTTTAGCTGCTGTGTTTGTTCAGAGTTGATGTTCTGTAAAATGTTCAATTAAAAAAGTCCAGCAGAAACACATTTGTAGGATTTATGAGCAGATTTGGACCCGGGGGCGGCTCGGTGGACTCCCAGATTACCAAGAAATGAAACACTCTCATGATCGTTTTACTGTCAGCAGAGAGGCGTTTATTATTTATTGACCGTTGGGTTTTTTATTTTCCATTTCATTTTGGATCCTACGGACTGAGCCAGTTTGAGGTTTTCAGCTTTTTAATACAGAAATAATTAAAAACATTAAAAAAGAGCTTTTCTGGGCTGGACTGTTAATGAGTGTAAATCAGCCCGACGCCCTCCGGTCTGTTTGGCATGACGGCGTGTGAACTGTAAAACAGGACAGTAAACATGTCACACTCACAGATCTGCATCCAGTCTGAACAACAGGGAACAAAATGGAAAAGTTATGAGTGTGAGGACGGCAGCACGACCTGGTAGTGGGCTGAGATGAGTGTGCAGACACAGATTCAAGTATTATTTATGTTAACAAGAGAAAAAATACAACTTAATTTACCTATTTATTGTAATCCGGTTGTTCAGTGATGACGCGACGAATCCTACTTCCGGGTCTAAAGTAGTCTGCGTTTAATATGGCTTTTGTGTTGTTAACATGTTTAATGTTATGTATTTTCTTCTATTTAATCTCAAAAAGCTCCTAAAACAGTCAGTGATCCCTGTTGACCTCCCTCGGGTTTTATTACCGCTAATCATTTATTTAAGCTCAGTTTTTAAAATCTTAGGATGTAACTACAGCCCAGCCCATGCAGCAGTATATGAATGACTAACCTCGTATTGTCGATGGATTATCTCAGTTGTTCTCCTGGCTGAAGTTTGGTCCTTTTACAGCATCCTGCCATGCGATTACATTTGTTCCTGACCACTGAGAACACTCACGGTAACTTTTATCGAGTGGAAAAAAAGTTAGCTTGTTTATATTATGCTAATATAGCTGTGTCGCTAGCGGTCACGTAGCACATCATTATATACCAGCTAGCCAAACTTCATTAACCCTACAAATAGGGTTGCCAACTCCCTGAAAAATAAATAAGGGACACCTCGTGGCCAGGGCCGGGCGACCCAGTTGTCTTCACCCTTCCCAGTGTGGTAGCTCTTTTTTTGTGTGTGAAATTATTTTTTAACCATTTGACTTGAATTTGATTTAAGCAGATGCATATTCTTTGTGATATGACTATATGGGAAACAAATGATCATTTAGCCATTTATTCTTAGCTCAAAATGACAACATTAACACAATAAAACAGGTCTCTTTCTTAAACAGAAGCCTGTCATGCTTAACTTTTGAGAACATAAGTAAATCTTTCTTTAAAAGAACTCTGTCCTAGGCTGCACTGTCGAGCGCAGATCCACTGAGCGCTCAACACAGACAGCATCGTCAGAAGGAAGAGAGCAGGGCAAGCTAGCAAGACAGAAGTTAAGCTCTACTTGCAACAGGCAAATTGAACCTCATTCAGATCTGGTGTTTGGAATTATTTTGGTTTTCATGTGACGTATGACCCTGAAGGTAAGCGAGTCATGGACTAAAGTAAAACAGTATGTTGGATGTGCCATGCAATGCTCAATTACATTGGTGTGAACTAGTGTGTTAGCGCAGTTAGCTCGTTAACGTGTTTGCCATCTAGCCCCATGCACGGAGCGATCGGCGGTAGCTCGTTAACGGAGATTTGCCGTGTTGTGGCGTTAAGGTCATTTCAACGAGATTAAGCTGAAAGCACTAGTGGGAACACAACGAATATGACTGCACATTTACGCCGACATCATCCTAGTGCAAAGACAAAAACAACAAGCATGCTACTAACTTTAGCCGAGTCATTTAGACAGCTGTTAGCACATGATTCTCCTTATGCTGCTGAGAATATAGCCCAGAAGAAGCGGATAGTATAGCTTTTATTTTGGAAAGAGCCATTTCTCTGTAATAAACTCTCTTTTCCAAAGATGAGTGATTCCTCAATCAGATACAGGGCTTGCAATATCGCTAGCCCGACGTCCCGGAGCTAGCGATTTTTTCAGTCGGGCTACCAAAATCTATCTCTTCCCTGCCCGTCGGGCTATTGTAGGAAAAATATATGTTTAACTTAAAATTATATAAGTTAATAGAAAGCAATAGAACAAAAAATATTCTTATAACTGTGCACATTTAGTGCATTTAGTACAATTGGCTTCAGCTGAGGTATTATTTCAGCTTTTCTAATTCTAATCAGCTGCTCCTGTTTGTAAACCCACTTGTTCCCATGACTACGCATCATAACTCATCATCATTATTCATCTATGTATTACTTTTATGTATTAGTCATCTATTTGTTGTAATCTATCCTTGCAGTTGTTTATTACACAAAATAAATTATATTATCACACTTCTGGCCACATAGCGCTGATATTCATTGCACATGCCCATATTAACCTTAACCAGAGGGTTTAAAAAAACAAACCAGTGTTTACATACCATATCTGCTTCTGCCGTGGCCTGGTGGACAAGAAATTGGTTAAGGGTTCCCCGAGCTTTCACGCCCCTCATGTTCTTCATGTGCCCACCATCAGAAGCATGCCTATAGAAAAAATGCACCGGCACACAGTGCAGTGCGCTTTATAGGTGTTATCGTGCACTTTTCCAGCCAGGTGTTTTCCTTTTCCCATTCCTCCCTGTACTTTTCCAGCCTTTTTTTTCTTTCTCTGAGCGAACAAACATTGCTGCTCTAATGCTGGGCTTACACTGTGCGATTTTTGGCCCATTTTGAGACGATTTTTGAGTCGTGCGACCGATTTGGTGATCGGCCCAATTTTGGCCTTCATCGTGCATCGTGTGGTATACGTGGGGTAACGAGAAGCGATTAACACCTCGAGCAGCTCCCGATCATCAATCGCTCGTGAGGGTGTCACCGCAGCTGCTCACACTGCTCGCGCGCAAACACGTAACCGTCGGTGAAAAAGACGGAGCAGCACGGCTGTGCAGCGTGTGATCTGGACACAAGCGATGGAGGCACAACTTGTAGAACTTTGGAAAGCTCATCCGAGCCTTTTCGATGTGGCATCAAAAAAATGATCACGACCACAACAACCGTGAAAATAGTTGGATTTACATTGCTGCTCAATCACAGCTGCCTGATCAATGTTTTTCATTAGCAATTTAGCAAAGTTGATGGTGGTGGTGTGTCTGTGTGAGTGAAAGACAGAGAGAGCGAGCGACAGATTTTCTGTTATAACCTTCATGTTATGGAGGCACAGTGTGAGAACTCAGGTCGCATCAGAGCATCGGGCCGTATAGTGTGAGACCTGCATCGTGACCTACGAACTTCTAACCCCTGCGAGTCAATCGTGCAGTTTGAAAATTGCACAGTGTCTGCCCAGCTTTAGGTGTACTGCCATCCGAGACTTGCACCGCAGTTTGTTTCCCTGTTGGCCATGCTTCTTGTTGTGGTCATCTGTTGTCTTCCGGTATTTTCTCCGTAAGCGACCTTTACTCGACCAATGAGATGAGCGGTAATCTGAATTGTCATACTCGAATTGTCATAAGTGTGCTGTCAGCTCATTGGTCACAAAGCAGGAGAGAGGCTGGGAATTATGTTTTCAAACAAAGTGTTAATTCCATAAACATTTATAGACTACTTTTGATTCTCACTGTATTACGGGACAAAGTGCGTCCCTTATTAGCTCAATACGGGACGTGTACTTTTGTTTCGAAATACGGGACGATTCCGTTTTTTAAGGGACGGTTGGCAACCCTACCTACAAATGTCACTGCTGTTTAGTTTTCTGTCTTCATTTATGTTGGAAGTGATAACAGAGCTGTACGTTTTAATTTGTTTCCAAAACCCCGCAGTCAGCACATGATATATTGTATTTAGATAGAAGCTAGCGAGCTAACTTCCTGCTAACTTCTAACTCCGTTAAATGTCATAAATTCCGTTTTCATGGATGCCTGGATGTTAAACTCAATTGTTACACCTGGTAGAGCAGAACGCTGATCATTTTATTAAAGATGAAAGACTTTAGACAGTTTTTCAACTCTCAGTAATGCCATAGTGATCATTTGATATATGGACCTGCAGCGGAGTTTAGGCCCAGACACAGCTAGTGACGTCAGACTTAACGACCGGATAACATGCAGAGCGTTGGTGTTACAGAGGAGGATGCTAGGATACGGTGAGATGGACAGCAGATGAAAGAAGGATAATATTACATTTCCACCAGTGTTCAAAAAATTACAATCTACAATCTACAACATTTTACTGTGAATGTAAAACCATGTGATCATGGCTTTGAATTTATTTTCTCATCTAACTTTTTTCTGCAACTGCCCCACTCACTTCTCATCAGTAAAAAGTTTAAATTAGTTTAAAGGTGAGCTCTTCTGCTTATTTACAATTCCTGTCTCCTCTCCATGAAATCCCACTGTTGGAAACCTGCTGAGGGGCAGCACTATAGACTGTAAGAGATGGACTAAGGTACTCTGTGTCTCCGTGCCAAAGAGGCCGCACCCCTAATTATGCAAGTAATTAGTCTTAATTTAAACAGGTGAGTTACAACCTTGTTACAGTTTTAATGGAGGGGGATATTATCTTAGAGATGTTAAAAGCAGTTTTTGTAAACATGTTTATTTCTGCTGTCAAAGTTTGACATAGGAGTCTATGGGGACTGACTCACTGCTGTCTCTGCTGGATGTTAGAGGAACTACACGTTCACTTTTGAGCCTGGAGGTTGACTTAGGATATCTTTAAAGGTATGGTGTGTAAATGTAGATTGAAGTGAGTTATGGTTTTTTACTCCTTCAAACTGAAGTTTATAAACTACAGCAGCTTTTATAGCACAAACATGTTTTAGTCAGCTGAGAGAGATCACAAACATTAAATAGTGGCTGTATGTCATACTATACACTAGCGGTCCCCAACCTTTTTTGCGCCATGGACCGGTTTATGCCCGACCTTATTTTCACGGACCAGCCTTTAAGGTGTCGCGGATAAATACGACAAAATAAAACTAGTACCGGTGATAGGTTTGTAGCTTGAACCTATTCGCTGGAACGTTGAGGACAATACAGTATAACTACACAGCGAGCAAGACACGAAGTAGGCAAAGTTCTCTGGTTTACTCATGCATGAGGGAGACCTGCCTGGAGCCAAGTGTCGTTCCACCACTTGACCTCCGTCAGACTCTCAGCCAGGTTCCCCATAGCACTCCTTTTATTGTGGTTACATGAATATGCATAGGTTCATTAACGTATGACGTCTACATACACACAAAGAGTACCGTGTGTGTGTGTGTGTGTGTGTGTGTGTGTGTGTGTGTGTGTCTGCTGATCCAAGGGTCACATAACATGAAAGCACAAAAGCAAACATCCTTGGTCAGGAAGAGGGTAGTCTTCCCCTCACCCTAGATGGTTCACCCTAGATAACATGGTGAGGAAGTCCAGCAGTTCATCTATACAAAAAGCACTTAGACTAGAACAGACGTAGCTACGTTAATCCTACCATAAAACAATAAGACAAGGTACGACCGCTTCCCATGCTCCCAGGATGTAGGTGTGCATTCTAGTGTGGAATACACACCAAGCCTTTGTAGCCTGCTAAAGATCACACAGTCTATCACTACACAATTGATTATACACCTCTAAGCATATATGGTTAAATATTTCTAAGCATAAATGACAATCAACAATACAAAACCTAACAACCGGTACAGAAAAAAATTAGATTTATTCATAACACATGTGAAAAGACCCAGGAAAACCGAGTTAACGATAAAAACGATAACAAAATAACGCTGAAAACCGATAAAAACCCTGAAAACCATACATTTCACACCTGAGCCTCAACTGTAGTGGCCTGGTACCAAACGACTCACGGACCGGTACCGGTCCGAGGCCCGGGGGTTGGGGACCGCTGCTATACACGGCTGGTGTGTTTCTACTACTGTACGTGTAAAAGATTAATTTTTGTTACACTTATTTCTAAATATATTTCAATAATATCAGCACAAAAAATCAGGAATTCAAAGTAGATTTGTCAAATAATTTGTGACATTTTACAGTTTTACGCCTGAGTCGCCTCAAAAACTCTGGCTGCTGTTTATCTGTAGTGTGCACAGGCTGTTTACATCAGCTAGTGTCCACATGTATTTAGTCTTAAATAAATATATTAAAGAGGGTGTGAAAGGAGTCGATAAGTTGGTGAAGCTCACTTATGACTGATGATACTTAGGTGAGTTATTATATGGTACAATACCAAGTTTCTCTGTTTGAAAGCACTGTTTCTGTTAGCTGGTGTTAGCAAAACTCTGCAGTGGATCTAACATTGTTGAACTTTTAGTGAATCGTGAGAATGTAGTCAAACTGCTCATCAGAGGAAAACTGATTTTTATTATACTCGGCCTAACATTAGCTGGGTCAGCATTAGCTTATAACCAGCTGTTGTTATTTAGCTGTCCAGACGGTCATATGTCTAATCTGCTGACAATAAATAACTGTGACAATATCGAGCACATGTGGCTGATCTCTACCCACATACATAAAAAATTATTAGGTGGAATGGCCCCTTCACCAGTGGCAATATGGTTACTTCCAGAAAACTGCCGCCACTTCCTCTAATTCTACATTTAGGAGAATTTAGGGAAAATGAAGCTCTAATGCTCCAAAACTAAGATAAACAACAGAAGAATGCATATGTGATGACGTGTACATACAAATATATTATGTTGCATATAAAAAACAAGCTCTGTATTTGATAGTGTGTAAGTTTACATATTGACAAAGTTTATATATTATATATAGTCTAATTGTGCCGTATGAACCTGACTAAGAAGCACAGTCCATGTCAGCACATTATGGTGAAGCCCACTCAGGCTGTGAGAAGCGACAAGGCCGACATTGTGCGAATGAGCTCATGCTAGTTGGGCGCCCAGACAAACAGCCCCCTGCTACGACTCATTTACTTGAACACAAGCAACTCCTCAGATTATTTTCTGGGTAATGATCGATGAAAGGTCATTAATAGGCTGTGCGACGTCTGTTTCTGCAGCCCAGGTGAATGCTGAGGTCTGTGATTGACCGTGGCAGCTGCAGACTGTTGTGCATTGTTGAGCTGAGCTCAGCGTGCAGGTGTGTTGCATAATGAGTGACAGGCTCTGGAGATGGATGGAAACTACTTGGTGTAAATTAAACTCTGCTACGTGTTCTGCATGTGCTTTTCTGTCCCGGTTTAAAGTCCTGACCAAGTTTTTCTTAATGTCAGTCACATACTGACTATATGTGACCAGACAAACGAACAGAAACAAAGTCCAGAACCCTCTATTGGTCCAACCAATGGTCCAAACCCAAAGTATCAGCTAATGTGTGTGCTGGTAGCATGGAGAGGACTTTTAACAGGTCTTTTTAAAGGAGTCGGTCTTTCTGTTGATCTTGAGCCTGAGTTTGTTTCACACCAGCAACTGATAAATTAATGCTGATTATCAACAATTATTAAAAGGGGCCCCTGAACTACCAAAACTAGACTGAAATATTTTTCTCTTAATAAAAAAAAAAAATTCTTAAAACTTTGTTTTCTTGGTTTCCAGAGGGACAAAATAAAAAAAAATAAAAAATTAAATCAGTGGTGACATGGAATATGCTTCCAATTATAATTCATTACTTACAAATGTCCTCCAGCCTCCACATGTGGATGTTTTTACCCTTTAAAATTTCATGTCAAACAGATGAAAACCATCTTCATAACCAGAGTTTCTCTTTCACAAAGTGAGACCTGTAAATTTGGGGGACTCTGTTTTATATTTTCAGGTTTTTTAGGGAACTTAATGAACTTGAAGCAGCTGCTGACTTTGAAAATTCAACCCTCCTGTCCAGCTCTGTCTCTGTAATGAAGAGCATATTTCAGAGACTATTTGCGAAGCTTGTGTGTCCATCACTGCCCACAACAGAGCAGCGGAGTAATAGCAGCGTTCACTCTCTTTATTTTGCCGCTGCTCTAAATGTTTGGAAACGCTAAAAAAAAGGAGAAATGACACAGAGAGCAGCTCCCAGAATAGAAAGCTCTTTCTAACTTTGGAGGTGTTTGACGTTTCATGGACTGGAGGAGATCCACAGAGCGGGAGGAGGGGAACCCTGCGTCAGAGCGATACGCCTACAGCGGGAAAAGCCCAAACAGAAACCCAGTGAGTGCTGGAGCTGTGAACACACAAAACCACGGCGGTGGCTGGGCTGAGATCAGTCCGCTTGCGGTGCTCTTCCACCATGACTCTCAGCCTGCTGTCTTATTACAGCATTATCCAATCAGCCCGGGCGGCCCGGGGGCTTTACCCCCAGTTGTTACCCAGAGCCCAAAGCCCTCCACTTCAGAGCAGGTCAGCCTGTACCAGGCTGTAATGTGGATGTCCAAAGTCTTTATGAGGCAGCCTAACACGAATTTCCACTCACTAATGACAAGTTAGAAAAGTCAGTTTCACCACTTTATAAAACCCATTTGTTACAGCTCAGAGAGAACAACACTCTACTAATTACCAGAAAAAAAACCAAAATCTCCAAAATTAGTCATGACCCACAAAAGCTAAAAAAAAAAATTATTAAAAAGTAAAAGAAAACAACTCTAAAAATATCAGGCTTTATGAAATAAGAACAAGAAATATAGAGTTCGGTGGAAGTCGGACCTTTTATATTTTCAGCTCATCCCCCGACCCAGTGAGCTTGCAGCACATCGAGGTGTCTGCCCATACACTTACAGATCACAACTGTCACTACTGGTCCAGGACTACAGTCAGAATTTAATCAACCTGAGACCACGCCCACACGCACGCAGATATTTTAGTGAACTAGCTGTTTTGGCCTTTTGCCCACGTGAATGGCATTTCAGATCACTGAAAATGGAGCTTTAATAAAACTGCCAGGATGAAAAACTCTGCTTTTAAATGTGGACGAGAAAAACTGAGATTTTGTCTCACAGCAAAATCAAATCAAATCAAATCACTTTTATTGTCACATCACATGTGCAGGCACACTGGCACAGCACATGCGAGTGAAATTCTTGTGTGCGAGCCCCACAAGCAACAGAGATGTGCAAACACAACAACACAAACGAGCAAAATACAAGAATGGCCAACCTGAAACTAATAAATATATGTACAATATATAATAGTGTATGCATTTCTGGATGTGTATACTAAATATTTTCCTACGTGTGTGTGTGTGTGTGTGTGTGTATACACATTTTTACAAATTAAATAGTAAAAAAATAAAAAAAAATAAAAATAATAATAATAATAATAATAATAATAAAATATATAAAATATACAGAGTTGAATATGTGCAAAACAAGTGGCATTTATATACAGTGTGGAGTGCATCAAAGGTTTCCACTTTATCTCCTTTTTCTAACATGTTATTGTCTTTGGGCTTTTGATGATCCGACACGTTTACAGTTATATCGTGTAGGAAGAGATCATTTTTCAAAACAGACTAGGAAAAAGTCAGTTTTGAAACATATCAGTGTACGTGTGGATGTAGCCTTACAAAACAGAATAGGTGAATGGGTCTTCACTCGAACTGCATTCACGGTTTACGGGCAGTAAGCTGTAAAGTGTGACAGACTGTGAGCCTGATGAGCTACTACACTGGGGACATCCAGCTTTTTCTAATGAAGTCACACTATGCAGCTTGAACATCTTCACTCTGCTGTGTTTGTTCCATGTTTTCCATCGGTCTTGAAACCTGAACAGAAATGAAATAAGCTGTTTAATCCTGCTGCTCCATTAATGAAGCTTGAGCTCCTTTAGTGATGATGCTGCATCCAAATCACAACAAATGGAAACTCATGTGTGCTGCACTCTGTTATTAGCAGCAGTATTTTATAGAGCTATTTATAGCACCGTTAGCTTGTCTGATTTGCTTCGTGTGGCGGAAAGTCAACTTGGAAATTGAAGTTAAGTGAAGCCAGGCAGACGGCTCCACTGCAGCAGAGTTATACATTTTACTGGCTGCCCGGTGCTGCCACGCTCTCCATCCTCTGCCTTCTCAAAAAACACAACCATCTCCTCATGGCCTGGCTCTGACGCAGCTTCCGTCAGCTCCGTGAACATATATCTGTTTTCTGGCCTTCACAATCACCCACTCCTAACTGGAAAAATAGGATCTTGCTGGCGCCATCCTCTGCAGCAGCTCGCCTGCCGTGTGCCCGTGCTGCAGTGGAAGAAATGCGGCTGGAATTACCGATCCGTGGGCTTCAAGTTTAATCTCCGAGGACACCTTTGCACATGGAAACAACTGCAAGGCGGCCACAAGAAAAACAGCTCATCACACAGTAAACATTGCAGAGGAGCTGAGTTGACAAAGAGCATGCATTTCTAAGGGCATTTTTTTTTGTGGCCACAAATCTGCAACTCTGCCAACAGCAGGGCCAAAATCAGGCTCTTAGCCTGTGGTTACAGCTTGGGCAAGGCTGAAAGAAACATACACAAGATCACTGGGGTTGTGAGAAAACTTAACTCAAACCTAAAATTATGACATTAAGTAACAGTTAACGTTGAAGTTACCTGTTTAGACTATCAAATTAATAAGTATAAAGCCAACTGAAAATATATGTTGTGGTGGTTTTTAATATCATCTAGCATATATGTACATACAGACTGCCTTCACGCAGAATCTAAAAAAAATTTTGTCGTAAATAAAAATAAAACTTAATCTAGTTATTTGTTTTAATTTGTTTTTTGTATAGTCTTTATGAACTTGGGAAATGCATGTATAAGAATCGTTAAGGTGCAATAAAACATCATCAGCATATAGTTATATTCTGTATTCTGTAAAGTAAAGTAAAGCTGTCCTGTTCTGCTTTTCCTGAGCTCCTGATGTTTATCTCCTCTTCCGTGGCAAATTTTTATATTAAGTCATTGTCTAAACTATAGAACAAATCTGGAACAGGGCCATTTAAAAAAAAGTTGGGGGAGAGGGGAATGTTCTGACCTTTTTTCTCTCAAAATTCTGAAAAAAAAAATAGATGACTCAATTTTTTTCTACAGTGTCCAAAATCCATATTAAAAAGAAAATACATGTACCAGACAGCTTTAAACATCATTTTTTCAACTCTTGGATCATCATCATGTCACGTGGAATGGATATCCTTGTATGGTCCTCTGAAGCCCTACCTACAGGGCCTTGAAATATTTTCCCTTTTTGTATAGACCAATTCATTCCTGATGAGTAATACTGTCAAGGCCACTGGCATGACTTATTTATACATGAGGTGTCCTTTGCAATCTGTGCCCTCATTTCCAAGGTTTTGGAATTAGTGAGTAATGTTAAAGGTAATGTTAGCATTACCTTTAACATTACCTGTTAAAGGTAATGCTAACCGCTTATCCAAGTGTCGTAAATCAGGCAGTGTTTAACGGCCAAATCTTATAGAGTGGGTTTTAGTACCTAAATCTAACCAAGTAGTTTTAAGTAACTCAGCCTAAACATGTATATTTGTCTCAAACCTAACCAACAAATGAAAGTGAAAAACTAGTTTAGCTTTTTTTTGTTGCCAGTTGTCTCCCGTGGTTCAAGTCAAGTCCTGGTTGGTGTAAAAACCTCGAAAGTCAACCTATTCACATCCTTCTGCCATCGCCAAACTATGCTCCTCGCTATCTGCAGATAATAAGCAACCACGTACTATTCTGTTTATAATAAACTCAAACTTTTCTAACATACCTAACCTAATGTAGCATTGATATATCTGAAATAATCACAAACATATACGTCTATATTTAAATGTAAAAACTCTGAGATGACTGAACATTGGAGTCTGTACATACCAGCAGACTGAAACTGTTACCTGCCTTCAGTCCTTGGAGACATTTCATTTGTAAATAACATTTTTATTATTTTATTACGCTTTCAGCCTGTTATCTTTTTATATAAAGAAAACAGCTTGGAAGTGTTTGTGGGCTTTTTGTTCTGTGTTGTAATCCTGCTGCTCATTTGCATGTTCAGAGCAACATAAAGACCCCACATGCTGCAGCCGGCAGCTTCAGGTCTTTAAGCGTATCATGAAAGAGGTTTCCTTCCATGTAAATGTTGGTGGTGAAGAAGGCATGTTGTGTATTTGGATACAGCCTTTAACTCTGTTGCGATTGTGCAGGATGGAGGTGGTTTCTTGTCTTCTTCATTATGTTTTCATTTTAAAAACTGCCCGCCTTTATTGTGCACAGAGAGGAACTGAATCACATTATACTCTCAAAGTGAAATCATACTGGGGAACACATGAGAACTGACAGGGAGGATCAGGATAGTAATATATACCCACTGACTCAGGGGGGAAAGGATTCTGGGAAGAGAAAGAAGAACCTTAATGCCACACATTCACTCATAACCACTTCTGTGGATCAACATGTTTTTATTGTCAAGGAGATGAAAATGACAGATTGTGTAAAAATTCTTTGTCAAAAACACTTATACGAAAAGAAAAACCGCTGTCAGGTCCGCACAAAGCTGTTTGCAGTCTGCAAAAAAACAAAGCGCCATCATCACCAGCATCATCTCACATGTTCTCTTGGCTTTTGGTTGGTTTGTTTTTGGTGTCTTTTTCTGCCAAATCATGGTGAGATTATAATAAAAATCACAATACTATATGAGAGTTTAGCAATACTGTAAATCCACTTTTAAGTTCTTGCATTTCATGTCTTATTTTGGAGATAAAGTCAGTCCCTCCCATCTGCTTCTCATCCCAGGATCGTGGATATCTGACTTTATATATTATTTACCTAGACACAGTTTAAAAAAACATATTTGTTGTGCTCACCTCACATGGGGTCAGTGCAAACTGCCGGTCTCTAAGCCATCACTTCCTCTGGAACATCAAATAACATCTTGTTTCTGCTATAAAGGCAAATTTATTTTTTATATTATCCATGAACACCAGTGCAACTCAGAGTGCTTTACACAGAACATTAACATGCAGTAGCTTTTAGACTATAGATGAACTGCTCCTGACCTGCTCCAGTAACTTAAAGCAGTTGAACCTGAAGTAGATGCACATTTCAGACGAGCGTGCCTCATTAATATAACCAGTTTCAATATGAACCCCTGGACAATACTCAGATGAAACTTGTTTTTTCTCTCTATTAAAATATGCTATCCAGTTCTACATTAATTATTTAAGTCAAGTGAATTTTATTTATACAGTGCCAAATCAAAACAACAGTCACCTTAAGGCAATTTATATTGTAAGGTAGACCCTACAATAATACATACAGAGGAAAAACCTAACAATCATATGACCCCTATGAGCAAGCACTTTGGCAACAGTGGGAAGGAAAAACTTGCTTTTAACAGGAAGAAACCTCCAGCAGAACCAGGCTCAGGGATGGGCAGCCACGCCTGCGATTGGTTGGGGTGAGAGAAGGAAGATGGGACAAAAGACATGCTGTGGAAGAAAGCCAGACATTAATAACAAGTATGAATTAATGTAGCGAGGTGTATTAACACCAATATTGACAATAACTGATATTTGTGAGTGAAATTATTGACACTACCAAGATAAAGTTGGTGGTGTCTGTTTAAATATGATAGACCACGTTCTGATTTAAGTTTTTCTAAAAATCTCAGATGTACAGCACTGCTATAACTTGATCTCTGAATAATCAGATTTTTTTTAAAAAATATATTTATCACAATTAGCCCCTTACATCTTTTAATGATAAACTCTGTTTCTGCTTTATCTTCAAAGACTTTTATTCAAAGACACGAGTTAATACAAAGTGTCTGGAAGTTAGTTAACTTTGAAGCCTCAAAGTGAGCTTCATTAGAAGGATACAGGATATGCACTAATATTCAGTCTTATGTGTGATTCGCAGCTTTACAATCAATAAACAGAACTGGTGTGCATGTGGAGACGTTTTATGGCTTCATTTTCATCTGTTCAGAGAGAGGAAACGATCTAAATGAAGCCACATTAAGCAGAACATACACTTCTCATGTTATTTCATAATTGTTGTTTCACTCTTCAGCTTAGTTTTCTGTTTTCTTCATGTTTCTATCCAAACACTTTGGCTTCTCTTTCTACTTGATCATCAAGCAATGTATTTTCATCTTTGCGGATTTTTTACTGTTGTTAATCTGTTGCTCCATGAACATGTCAGTTCTTCCAGAGCCTCTGATGTCTGAGTCTTGCCATGTTGCATGGTGGTGTGAGAGGGATCCTGGGTAAGTGTCGGTGTCGTTTCTTTTCCACGGCTGAAGGCCACGAGGAGGAAGATGAATGGGGAAGATGAGCAGTACATTTGACATTTGGTAGGTTCAGATGGAAGTCAGAGAACGCAGCGTTTATTAATAAGCCTGGCGGTGTTATTCCTCGAGTCAGCTGGAAAAATGTGAAATGATTCCCTGTAATGGTTTTGCTTGTGCACTCAACTTACTTCACCTATTTCATTTCCTCAATTGAACCCATACATTACATTGACCTCATCAGCTACACTCAATTAACTGTTTGTTCAGTCAAATTATCAGGCAGTTAATTTTATTGCTGCTCTCTAACAATATGTATCTTTTTGAAGAACCTGACTGCAGATTATGGTAAAATAGCCCTTTACAGAATATTATTTTTTTGTTAATCTCTGAATACTGTTTACAGGTTTGCATGATTTAATGTGAGAAACACTCATTTTTAAATTGCTTCAGGACCTCCTTTCTTCTTTCAAACGCTCTGCTTTTGCTAGTTTCTCAGAACCCTGACGTGACAAAAATGAGAGTTATGTCAGCATAGATGCTAACAGGAAGCTTTAGCCACATGTTGTTTCAAACTTCCCTCCGACTCATCATCTAACAGGTTAATATAGCCAAACTAACCGACTGATCCAGATTTTTACTAATGTGTAAGGGTTGTAAAAAGACTGTTAGCATTGAAGTGTGTTATAAAATGAAAGTAAATACTGTTATGCATTATTCTTAGTGGGAGGTGTTTGTATCACGATTTCATATTTCAAACAACTGTTGAAACTAACATGACAAAGGGACAAAATGCTCAATTCGTATTTTTAAAAACTTCCAGAGGCGGCTTTTTTATACTGACTAAGACGTATGACATAAAAAATAGGTGCAACATGGTCTGAAGGCATCTGTAAAATGTTATTAAATGCTCTATGTTCATGGATGTACACTGTATATGAACATGATGCTAGTTTGAAAGCTTTGTTAAGCTCAGTTTTTCAGGATGTTTGGGTGATGAGTTTCTTGATAAAAGGCATAAAACTAAAATACATAAACGTATTTGTATAGAATTCATGTAACTGAGATACTTGGTGTGATTTTAAATTAACCACCTACATCTGTTTGTTGCTGTACATTCAAACTGGGCAAAGTTTGGTCGAATTTACAGACATCTGCTACCAACTTATGGTTAATGTTAGCAGACTGCCACATAAAACTGTTGTTGCTGTGCTTGTTTATCCTCTGAGAGTTTACTTGTTTGACAGACCTGAACTTGATTAGCTCGCTTTCTATTAACAGTCACCTTGATGGGAGCGACACAATTCCTCCCAAATTTGCGCTCAAAACAGTGTAATGTAGCAGAAGCTGTAAATGTCAACACAGCTTCTGTTGTTCTCAGGCAGGAAAGGGGCAGAAGAAAGGACCTCTGTGTTTGGTGAAATATGGAAAGTAATTTGCAGTGGCCTTTTGACTTCGCACATTATAGACATGGCAGGTTTGCACAAGATCTAGATCACAGATGACCTGCACAATTTTCATAAATTACTCTAGGTCACCACGTAATGCTGGTCCCAGGTGAATACGACTGTAGTTTATTTAAAAAAAAAATGTGCACATGTACTCAAAGCAGACAAAAGCGTTTCTCATTCTATCAAAAATGAGATTTTGAGAAAATAGCTTCTCATTATGTCTCCGTCAATCCAGTAATTGATTAATCAGTTGATGATTTCAGCCTTAAACCACGGTTCCCCCAGCACCGTCTGCACTCAGAAAATACTGTATTTGCTCAACCACTCAGGTACAAAAACCTCAAAGGTACCAGTGGCACTCTTATCCAATTTTTTCTGTACAGTATTGATACCTTGACCTCAGGTACCTGCTTATGTATCAGCACAGGGTTAGGGTTAGGGGGTTAGGGTTGTAAATCAAAAAACTGTTACTGGTCACTGTGAGGAAGAGACTAGGAAGTTTTGCTTTCTAACTGTGTAAAAAATTATATGACCAATAAATACAGCCAATAGAAGAACTAAATTCTTATTCTATAGTAAAATAATAAATGACACACATCTCAAAATCTAATCATTCATCCAAGTGTGGTCGTCTATTTGCATTTGCATGCTTACAGCTCAGTGTGAGAGGCTTACCTCCTGTTACGCCTTCGTTAGTAGCATTGTAAGAATTTTTCGCCCGCCTTGACCACAGTGTACTGTTCAGTTTATAACTATTGTCATGTCTGCGATACTCATTCCAGCGGTTATTAGTCAAAATTGGACTTCTATCTGTTAGATACTGATCCCACAATAGCAGCATGATAAAGAGTAAAAATACTACACTCTAAAAAGTGCCACAGAAAGGGCCTTAAAACTCAATAAAAGTAAATATTAGTTAAAAACAGAAAAGACTTACATACGTATCAAATCAAGTCCCTAATTCGTGATTTTGTCATTTTTACTTACAGTAACCTTACCTATTTAAAACTGCTTTGCTTAGACCTCTTCTGCTTTCTCAGAAGGGGTTGCCACAGCAGGTAGTCCCACATGTCTGATTTCCCATCGTCAGCGATGTTTAATATAAAATCTGGAGTAAACTGTGCATATTTATTACTAGGGAACATTTGTGTATTTCTTTTTTGCTGAGAGAAGTTCAGGAAACAATCTAGCAGTTCACATTATTTTATTATCAGGCAGTTAAAGATTCGGCTTGCATAGCCGTGGACTTCAGGCTGTGGACGTCAGGCAGTCTGCACACAGAGAAGTGAAGTACAACTGATAATCAATCCATCCATCCATTCGCTTCCGCTTATCCTTTCCAGGGTCGCAGGGGGGCGCTGATAATTTAAAATATATATTAGACATATGGAAACAGGAAATATTTGTGATTGGCTATTGATGGTTTAGATTCAACGCTCCCTGATTTGTTCTCCTCGGGGTCCTTCTGCATGGTCACAGTCTTTGACAGGGATCAGGGATCTTGTCCTGTGTGAGAAAATTCCTCCCTACCTTACAGTTGTTACCAAGGATGTTTTATTTCCACGCTGATGTCAGCTTTAACTGACACAACAAAGTCTCTATTTCTTGTTGACTAGAGCACCCTGTTGTCATACACCCAAGGCCAAGCAACCTGTCCTGTCTGAAACTGTATTGTGTAAGCGAATAGTAATTTACCTTCAACACATCACTAATGTCTATCACTCTTAGTTAACCCTTCACACATGCTTGTATCCTTCTAATGAGGAGTGTATCAACTCTATGATGAGCATACATTACAATTAATGTTAAAAAGAAACTTTATTTTTAAAACAAAATTATTTCTAACACTTCCATATTCCTTGTAAAGGCTTACATGGTTGCGCTATGAAGACTTTCCCGGCAGAGACACAAATTGACTTTTGCTGCATTTCTGTGGGGAACAGAAGGTAGCCGTGTACAGTAAATACTGTTTGGCGTCTCCGGCAGCCAGTCCTGGCACACTGGAAATGGCAGGCAGGCAGGCAACGTCTGGCTTCGACTTGCGATGGAGTGTTTGACCTGACGTTCACAACCTCAAACCACGACCCTCTGCTAAACATAGAGAACCTCAGACCAGATGGCATGGCTGGAAACCCGAGCGCTTTGCTTTCGTGTTGGAGATTAGGAGGGATGCTACGCAAGCAGTGGAAGGCGTGACGGACAAAACCACTACTACCATGTTTTGGAGCTCTTTCTCTTTTCTCTTTTTTCCCTCCCGCCTCCGGACAGGCAAACAAAAGTCTGCAGCAGGGGGTCGTTATTTAATAGAGTAGAATTAAAACCGAGACAAAGACAGACACAACACCCACCTCGGCTGGTTTGTCTCAATTCTGTTTTCATGACTGGCTTTTAAATTATCATATTAATCTGCCTAAGTAAAGGTTAAGAAGGTGAAAGAATAATATTTTATTTTATTGGCACGCCTCAGTGACGTGCAGAAAAGTAAAAAACACTGAAATTTTTAACAAAGCAAGAGTAAAACAACCACAACTGGTAGAAGAAACCAGATTTACTGGCCGGGAACCAAACACAACAAGGAGCACTTACATGTGTCATTAGATCTGACTCTGAATTGAAGTGAAGTTGTGGTGTCTTGTGTTTCCTCTTTTAAAATGAAGGGATGTGGGAGGAGTGCAGAGCAGATCGAGTGAGTAAGTTCATCCATCTAATTATATATGCAGCCTTATGGCTTCTGCTGCTACCATGAGGCGGTGATGATGGCAGTGACCGGCATATGATGTCAACAGGAGGGCTTAACCTTATTTATAAGGCTTTGCAAACCTTCAGGAGCAGAAACACTCCGGCAGAAGCCGACAAACCTTCCTCTCTCTTCAGAGGAACACCTCTAATGACAAGAGGAGTGAGGAAATTTTGATTTTCTTTACAACTCCTCATTGGATTCGTAATCAGAAGAATCAGAAGAAGACAGGAACTCTAAAACTGGTGAGTACAAAATGCAAAACAATTAATTGTTGTCATATGTGCACAGGAGGACGGAGACGACTTTGAACAGAGTAAAGAAACCAAGATGTTGGGTTTGTGCTTCTGTCTGCAGAGTAGTCCTTCATAGAAAGAAAATTCTGTCTTATCCACCACATTTCTGAACAGCAAATTGAGAACAGGGTTAGAGTTGAAGTTACGTTAATGTCCAAATCTTTGTATAGAACTATAGAATAGCTTTTAATAGAAAATAATATAATGCAAAAATGTATTTATGACTCTTATTTAGAAATGTATTATAAGCTAACATCTTCATATTTATTCACAGATCCATTTTTAAACATATGACTAAAACTAAATGTAATCCTGCTCCTACCTGTAAATCTAGATCAGGTGGATGTTACATTTATTTGAAAGAGATGGCTCTGATGGCAAATTATCCTGGTCCAAAGAGAACAAAGCGTAATAAAAAACAATTAAAATCTGACCCAGAACCAATAACACTGATTATTGCCCCTGAGCCTGTCTGATAGGGTCAAGATTGGGTCTTTAAGAACTGAGAGAACCTGTTTGGACAAAGTTTTGAGTGTGTTGGCATGCTGAGGTGCCGTTTAAAGGACAAAAGACTGTACCGTACTTGGACAGAAATTTGAAACACTTAAATATTAGCATGGTTATTGTGTTTATTGGTGACTTTATTATCCATGTAGCTTTTTTTAATTTATTTTTCTAAGTACAAAACTGTGACACTGAGCATAGTAGGGACAATGAAGCATGTGTGCTTCATAACAGCTACCAGTCTGAATAGACTAGACAGCTAGTAACTATCAACTATATATGAAGTATAAATGTGGTCTGTGTGAGGAAGAGGTAGTGGTCATTTTGTGTATGAACATCTGTCAGAAATCATAGCTCATAATAAAGCAATATCTGATTTTACAAAACATGGCAGAAAGATAATGCAGGGTTTTGTGTTCATTGAGAAGAAATGCTGTCACCATCAGTTTAAACTATAAAATAGCTGTTAAATACAACGAGGATTTAAAATGATCCACCACTAAAGGAAAGACTGAAGGGAGTGGATTTTTTTTCTACTGTGCTCCGTCACAGTCCCACAGAGACTCGTGTCCTTTCTCATCCTGTGAATCAGAAAAAAATAAAAAAATTTTAGCTTTTCTTCGAAGAATGACTCCTATCCGATTCTCATGTTATGCTTTTCCTGTCAGATTATTTATGTTTTACTGCACAACACTCCACTGTATGTGAATTCCAGGGAAAACCTGGTTTGCAACTAAAGGTGACTGGCACATGAGTCAAAGATATATTATTCCACTTCTGAGAAACTTGGAGTTTATTTTCTTACTTATTAACATTTTCAGACTTCCCACCAACCAGTAACCATAGCACACAGGAGAAACTTTTATATTACGACTGCATATTTCTGTTTCTATAAGATCTCTTTTACCAATGATGAAAAGTTTGAATTGCCTATGTGCATGTTTTGTGTTTTGGTGTTTTTCAGCGTGGTATTTCAAATGAAAAGTGAAGAGTCTTCTTTTAAATTATTTGGTTTGACATTATTTTCATACTTAGGTCAAGGACAGAAGAAAAGTAAAAAAAATAACCTCATCATTTAATTTCTGAAGCGGAGTTTTGAAATCTGAGCGTTGTGCCATCCACCTTGATTACAAAAGTGTGGATGTGATGAGATGGGTTGGTCTGTTTGTAAAACAGACCATTCATTGGCTAACAATTTGTCATTAGCCAATGAGCATCCTCCATTTTGAAAATCGGTATGACCAAGATCTATAAAATAGATTTTATATTTTGTTCAGTATGATCCAAACTGAGCGACAGTCCTTAAGTTTAGTAAGGTTCTAAGTCAGAGCTCTTTTCCTTATATACTGTACTTTGACAGGACCAGAAGTCTTTTTGCAGTGTTATGAGCAACATTAACGTGGAGACTGACTCAAAAGTTTAAAAAAAAAAAAACTGGTTATATTTTACTACTGTTAAAATAGTTGGTACCGCAAAGGCCATAAAGAGAAAAACTAGTGTGCCTCTCCAAAGTCAGCCTGAGCTATGTCTTTATCCACGCCTCACCAGGTGTGGTTAACAAGCTTTATAAGACAGATAGACAATAATATAAGAGAGAAAACCCCAACAATCATCTGCCCCAACCAATTGGGGAGCATACTAGCAACCAACTACAAATGGAGCCACTACTACAAAACTACTACAAAAGCCATTTCTACACAATAATCTCAACAAGAGTGGCTCAGCACCACAAAGTGTTATTTCCATTACCTGGCCAACAGCACTCACAAGTGATCCAACAAAAGTAGCTAGATTATCCACAGCACTAAAGGTAATAGCACAAAGCAATCACCTCATTATTTAGCATCCATCAACACTGGTGTACTAGATCTATAGACATGGCTACAACTACATACTATATGCTAATTCAACATAAGGCCCACCTGCTTCAGCCATAGGACCATAAATAATGCGTGGTCTCAACCTGATCTCTATTTCCTGCAGAGTTCAGTGCCACTGGTTTACTTTGAGCAACTCCCAAATACACCATCAACAAAAAACTTTACCTACCTACTCCTCAGTGGAGTACCAGGCTCAAGGAAACTTTAAACGAAAACTTGAGAGCAGGCAGCAGACCAGAGATGTAGTCTACCAAACTCTGAAGCATACCCCAGGAAAACCCCCAAACATGATAAACTTAAACAATAAAGGAAAACAACAAACAAGTGCTTTGATGCCTGAAACATATCGACTAATGAGAGTTTGCTCAATCACAGTGAACACTGTAACCATCACTCACCCACTAAAAAAAACAATTTTTTTAATCTTTTCAAAAATATCCAAAATAGAGTCCAAAATATCCTGGATGAGCCCCCATCTTATGTTATGATATAAACATGCCGCAATATAAACATAAGTACTGACATCAAAGTTTCAAAAAGCATAGGTTTTATTTTACATTTGCTAAAATAGTTTGTATTGCAAAGAGCATGAAGACAAAAACTGGTGTGTCTCTCCAAAGTCTGTATCAGACATGCCTTTATCAACACCTCAATGGTCAATTCAGCCCAGGCAACACCTGCAGACTCTTGCACAGCCACTGCAAAAAGAATAGGGGTTTCAGAGGGGTGTAACAGCAACCACAGCGTTCACCATCTGGTAGAATAGAAAGCAGGTTAAAGGCATTTCTGCACAGGCTTTACGTTTCTGACCTAGAAGCTGTGTCCATTCTTTATGCTCTTTGTGGTTTTTAGTGAGGTTATTATCTCATGTCTCTGTGGTGCTCATGATCGATCACCACACTGCATCACTAATGAGTTTGTTTTAATGAATTCTTGAGGTTTTTTTGGGTTGTTGTTTTTTTGTTTTCTCACCAAAATTTTACAGTTAGCCTGTTTTCTGTTTTGTGGGGGACGCTCATTCGCTGCTGGATCCTAATGTCTGAGAATTGCCGATAGTGATTCATCCTTCCTGTAATCCAAACTAAATACAAGCAGGTGGTCCTGTTATCATAGACATATTCACAGACAGCACAGTTTGGTACTAAAGACTGCTTTAGAGAGTCAAATACCTTCAGTGTCTCCCTTTAAATGCTAATCTAATCACAAGCCTAAACCCATAAAGACTGTTTAGCAAGTCAAAACTGCTCAAAACCACTTTCTGTCCTCTCCATATTCTAATCCAGTTTGCTGGCAGTGCAGCACTAACCATAATCAGATCTAATTGAGTTTAGGGACTTGATTGCCTTGGTGGGATCCAAGAGTGACACACCAGCAGATTATGCACACCCATGTGGGGACATCTGCAAAATTCACCCTAAGAGCCTGAGAGGCAGACAGCAGGCGCCTTCCCCTGGTCTCTCCATGATGCTGGTGTTCGGAGCTCTATGCTGCTGTAACATTCATCCTGCTGAGAGTTAATGCCAGAGAACTGCAGGAATGACTTCTGCTGAGCGTTGCTCTTCCTCTTCAGTTACTTGTGCTGACGTATGATATCGTTTTTTTAAGTTGCTTTTTTAAGTTCCTGGTGGGAGTTTAGATGACACATCAGTGAAAACAGGCAGTTGGCTTCGATTAATAAAGCCAACTGAGGAACACAGCTCTCTTTGCCTACAACATTACCACTGCAGACTTCGTTCAAGCCTTTCTATCATTCACAGAACCACACAGACTACACCCATGCCATGTATTTTTATAAAACAGCACAACTCTGTAAAAACTATAAGAACTTATCAGTCCCGACACATATGAAACTATCCTGCATAAACTTTACATTAGTGCAGAGAAGTCATTATAAAAATATACACTATGCAAGAATGTAAACAAAACTTCACTTAATGTCTTTAGAATATTTTAGGATCCCGCTGTTACATAACGACAAAGAAAGTGGCAGTCTAGGGGATTATTAAAACCAACTGTGGAGGCTACTCATTCCCAGTTAAAGAGCTAACGAACAGCAGCAACCCCACAGACATCCAGCGGGCAGGAAAAATAACTGAAAAAGAAGCAATTGCATTTTTTCACAAGGTTTATTCAAAAAAATTTAAAACGTAGATGATATAGAATAAATATTCTACCATCATTTCAATCTGATTAAAATCACTCTGTAGGGGTACTTTATGTAAAAAAAAAAAAAAAACATGAGGAAAATTTCAACCTTCAACACAAGGGGGCAGATTTACCCAGTGTGGTTACACAACCCAACTACCTGTATATTCTTCTTTGTACGTTAAAAATTATTTTATTGCTCCTAATTTTCTAGATTGTTTTTCTACAAGCGCATATCATCCAAATATAATAGCAACATAGTAACGCTAATGATAACATTAGCTTGAGACAATCTGTTGAATGGAAATAGTCAAACATATCTTTGTAGTTTAAAGTAGTAAAAGAATGTGTTGCTAATTTGAGTCTGTTGCACTTGTTCTTGTGATTTAAGTGTTGCTATCAGTTTGTGGAGAGTGGCTAGCTCTAACAGTGCTAGTCGCAGCAGCCTTCTTTCTTTTTTACGTCACCAGGTTATTTATTAGCTTACTGCGAAACAGTCTTCATACCAAGTCATTACTGTGCATGTGTTGTTTGTAATAATAAAATAGTAAATGTAAAAAATATCATAGATAATGAATAGTAAAATAGTAAAATTTTATGGAGCTTTTCTTCTTATGTCTGACATCACTGGCGGGCGGTGTTGACAGGTGTCTCTGGGTTGCAGTCCTGGTTACTGGTGGGTGGTGTAACATTACAGCTGGTGTTGTGCATTAATAACATATGAATAAGTTTGATTGAGTTATTTTTGTGCCGCTGTGTAATGTCGTGCAGCTGACTGGAACGAGTGTGTGTTTGTAATCATTCCACCTTGAAGTGAGGCATGAACACTCCTGTGAACAAGAGTTGGCCTCACACTCTGAACAGACGTGATGGCACTTGCGCGATGGTAGCTGGAAGACTCGCCCTAAATCACAAAGGAGTTTTCGCTGTGAGGAATGGAGGCCGCGGGGAAGGGTGATGGATGGAAGAGACCAGGAGTAGTCGCTACCTCTCCCTCGCTCAGGGGTGGCCTTCCCCTCGCTCTCATTTTGACCTCTGGCTTACCTCCTCCTCCTCGCGGCCCTGTCCTTGCTCAGTGGTGACATGTTTGACCTGAGGAATTCAGGAATGTACAGTTTGTATTTGGATGGACAGAAACTCTCAGCCTCCCACCCTCTTGTTTTACTCTCATTCACTTTATACAACCCACGCCCACCACAGGAACACATGCTCCACCACCGTGGTCCAACCACAAACAGTAATTCCTTGACTATGAGAGCTGCTGCAGACAGATTCCCAGAGTTTTCTACTCCCCACCCCAGCCTCATGACCAGCTGACACGATTGGAAATTCACTGCATGCTTATCAGAGTTTGGGTGGAAGGAAGTTGTTTTAAAGAGTCAGGAGAGCCACTGGGCTGCACCAAGGCCTGGTGTGAGATAAAGAAGGATTACTTTGAGCTGTGAACCATACAAAGCTACTCTAGCAGAGTCCAAATGTTTCCTCAGTGTTGTGGCAGGTTTTCTGTTGAGCATCTCCTTAGACACCCCTCACCTGACCGTGTTGTGACGACTTATAGGAGATGCAGGGGCTCTCAGGAGGGAGTCAGGGCCGTGGATGGGGGTGCACGCCAACAGTACATGGCTTTGTGTGTAGAATTGTTTTCAAAAGCAGAGAGGCAGGGGAGGCGGGGCGCCGTCGCACAGATTAAAAGCGGACATTTGTTTTGTGTATGTGGTGCTCTGCCAAAACCCAGCAATTTTCTGTGAATGTAAAACAGCTTTCCTGGCTCAGACCCCACAGGCTGCTTGCTGCCAGGAAAATACTTTTTCTTTCTTGTACCTGTTTACATGCAGGTAAAGTGGCTTTCACAGGCCAAAAGCACATGAGAGCTTTCTTTCCAGCCTCTGGAGGAGGAGTAGGGACATGGACATGTTCCCGCCACAGACCTATGGCATTCCTCTGTTTGTCCTCTGGTGTAAAGAGGATCTGCTGGACTTCGTGTTCCTGAATCAGCTCCAACCAGAGGAGCTCATAAACTGGAAGGAACTCGACTAATTTGCAGACAAACTGTGGGGAAAACGACTCCCCTGATTCCCTCTGGCATTAATCATTCACCATCAAATGTTGACTTGTTTTATACTGCAAGCAGTGACTGGGGAGGGAACAATGGATTCTGTTTATGATCACTAATGAATGAAAAGCGCAGCAGAAAGCTCTGTTGCATCACCGCGTCCAGGGCTCATGTTGGCAGCCTGCAGGTTTAACAAATAATGTGTTCATTGTGTGCTTCTCATGTTCATACAGTGACCTTTACAGTGAAGCTGCTATTTCTGGGTAAAAATCAAGGACGCATCAATAGACCACAGTCGCCAAGCCAAAATGTTTGAGATAATTGGGTAAATTGAAAACACAGCCTGACTCAACTGCACCAGTTGCCTTAGACTCAGAGTCCGTGCTGCAGGGAAGCCCTGATAAATATCTATATGTGCATGAAGGAGGAGCGCAGCTCTTCTGAAACTCCAGGAGGCTGTCAGTAATGTTAGCTAAACATTTTCAGAGCGCACAGTGGGCTAATCTTCACCTTTCATGCTGCTCTTTACGCTTAGAGGAGCTGATGAAGGCTCGGGTTAGCTGGTACACTGATTAAAGCTGTCCCAACATAAACCCAGGTCCAGCTCTTTAAATACAGACAGCCAGCCAAGACAGAGTCTGCATGTAACTGAAGGAGGGTCCAGCTAGGATGTTTTAGCTTTATTTATTCATATCTGTTTGGCTGGACAAGAGAAGAAACATCTAAGAGAGAAGGAGGAAGAAGGAGTGCAGGACAAACATCAGGAGTTACAGAAACCAGCATCCATTTACTTTTCTGGCACATGCTCAGTGAGGTGTTTGTTGTGCAGAGAGCCTGAACACTGTCAAGTATTAGGCCATCTGTAAACAGGTCAGCATGGACGCTTCTGTCTCCAAAAAACAATCTAGTGGAGGCTAAAATGCTAACATTGAGATGTGAAAATGAAGCTTAGAAACCCTTGTGTTTTATCACAGTGGCTTCATGCAGTTTGGATGTCGACTTTAGAGAACTCACTATTATACCTCTCACACATGGATTGATCAGCTGATGGTCCAAATGCATCTCTGAGATCTTATCTGGATGTTTTCCTCTTTCTTATTGACAAGACTTTCAGATATCTTTCATCTGCTGTAGAAAGTCTTTTAGGCCTCACATTCTTTTTTTTGTCCTTCACTTGTCCAGTTTCCTCCCTTTTTTAACTGACACTTCACACTGTGCTGAGATATGCTAGGTTTTTAGCTAACAGCTCTTTGGGAATCACCTTGTTTATGCAAAAATACAATTTTATGTCAAACTGTGTTATCGTTGGCATTTTTCACAGATTCGGCTACAGAAATGGGAAGAAACACTGTGTTTTTCTGATGCTAGTAACAACGAGCCTCAAGATACAATTTTAAATCTGTTCTTTGCTTAGTTGTCTGTGCTATGTAGACACAACACTGGTTTATCCCTTTAGTTAGGAGTCTTTTTATGCTTGAATTAGCCATAGGTCAGAGTTAATGGGCTTAACAACAACAACAAAAAAAATAATTCCTCTGAAAATGGTCAGTACAAGGACTGGACTTGAAATGAGTCGAAAAGCAGCCAGAGTCCAAAGAAGAACTGTGAAAGCCTGGGGAAGTAATGCTAAAGAAAACAAAAATGAAATACACAAAGTCTGGCTCAAAGAAATAAAAAGAAATGAGGGGTGGCTTAAGACTTTTGCACAGTAGTGTAGATCATGTGGTTTTGATGCTGTTGGTGGATTCATGCTACAATGAAGGATAATTTATAAACTGTAATTATATCTAAGTGGAACTCCTGTTTGGGAATCGGTGCTAACATTCCTGAAGAGAAAGCCAAGAAATGTTTGTGTGCACTCAGACGTCAGTAACATCAATCTCCTGTCTATTGTTTCTAATCATGCTTCGAACCTAGCGTTTCCATGGCGCTGGATTAGAAAAACTTGTACAATTGCACATAAATCTCAGCTTCAAACATGCGAAAAGTTGATGCCACATGCTCGAGTAAACATTTTTTCCCACCAGTGATTTCCCCGCCACAGAGATAAGACCCGCTGAGTGTGCACTGGGCTGCGTTTTTCTGTGAGATCTGGTCTTAATTGTGGGAAGCGACAGCTGGAACACATTGCTGATATTTCAACGAGTGTCAGTCAGAGCAGGGTAGGGCGATGGCGCTGCTGCCCGCCGTGATTGTCTGACTTACTCTTGTTTGCTCTCACATATGTGGGGGTTAACTTAGGAAACTTGGGGGCTCCACTTGAAGCCAGAAGGTTGATGTATAGATTTGTATTCTGATCATCTAATGTTTACATACTGAGTAAAACAGGTCTGTTAGTTTTCTCAGCGATCAGAACATTGATGTGTTTCACTGAAAAACTGCACTGTTAATGTATTTCATAGATTAAATGATTTTATTTTTTTAAAAAGCAGCAGTTAAAAGTATAAATTCAGCTTACATCAGGTGTGTTATGCACATTTCTCAGACAAAATTAAATAAAACATGTAAATCCGGTGCTTTTGCAAGACATCGTTACTCAAAGCTGTTTTAAACAAATATGCCGTTCAATCCACAAACTATAAAAAATTTCTTCTGCTTTCAGGATGACGTGCCGCGTGTTTTAGCTGTAACTCCTCTGCCAAACCTTCAATAGAATTCAAAATTCATTGCTTCATTTTGGCTCATCAGATTTGAAATTGATAATATGTCACAAATATTAACAGTTTTAATGGCTTGTCTTAAAGGTTGTTGTTAGAGCTTGAGTGGCAGTGTAGCCAATTCTCAGACTAGCTTAATGAGGTCATAATGTCTAAAAATCACAAAAAAAAGAAAAACTCTAATTCAACTAACTTAAGTTGTTAATAATAATAATAATCTCATATGTGGGACATGTATTTTGAAACATCAGTTTAAACTTCACTCTTGTGTTGCTTTAGCTCTTTTGCATGTCCGAAAATCTTAGAAGGCCTGTCACCTGAGTGCTGGCCAGGTGTGGTGGGTGGAGCTTCACCTTGCATACCAGGCTGCATAGCTCAGGGGTTAGAGCACTGGTCTTGTAAACCAGGGGTCGTGAGTTCACTGTAGCCTAACATTATGGAAAGTGTACTCACTGTTTCCTGGGTAGAAATCCTCTGTGGCTCCTTTATTGTTAACCTTGGTGACGCTTCGAAATGGAGTCTAGAAACTGCTAGGTGGCTATGTCCATCTTTCACATACAGTCTATCCATGGATTTACTATGAGTATTTTTTTTAGCATCATGATGGAAACCAGCTGCTTCAGTAGGCTTTAAAATACAGAAGTGTATTGTTTCCAGAGTGTAAGTCTCATATTTGCATGTTAGGTTTCTCCCGACTTATAAATCTGATCTGTTGTAATTAAACTGAATCATTTCTGTCAGCAGCTCCGTCCCCACACGTTGATCTCTACACCTGATTACAGGAATCTGATCTAATCTGATCTAATCACGTTAAATACGACTCAGCTGGAAACATTCCTCATGTGTGAGGATCAAACAGCCTCAGACCACCAAGACTGTCATCGCTCTTATGTAAGCTCGGCGTATGGAGCTAATGCAGAGCTACACTAGATACAGATGAATCTGAACTTTTCCAGGATTTTTATCTTTATTTTACGTAACTTTAAGGTTGTTAAACTTCCCTTTTCTACTCTTAAGAACAAGTCAGCCCATGAAATATTAGAATTAAAAGTTAATGAACTTTACAGTGAAATGTTATCAAAATGTATATAATTTAATTACATCCCATTTGCAAATTAAGATAGATGAAAGTACAGTTTTGCATACTTGTTAACGGAGACTCTATAGCGTCTCACTCACAACAATATGAAACAATAATGGACCGCTCGACTTTCTTCATAGTTTCAAAATGTCCTGATCTGCAGTGTGTTGATACACGTGATTTGTTTTCTGTGCACGTCCTCGCTGCACTGACAGGTAAGGGCTGAACCTGCCAGACCTCATCACCCTCCTTCGATTTTGTCCTCAGAAGCATCGTACCTGAGACAAACCACCTAACTCCTCGAGTCTAAAGGCCAGTGATGGCTCACGGTCGCTGCTGACACCCGCTGTCAGAGTGGATCGCTCATAAACCATCACCAAGTTTAGGCGCAGCGACGCTGCCATCGCCTGATATCACAGACTTCACCTTTGGTTTTACTGAACTGAATATTGAGATTTAAAAACGAATTACAGTCGAGCTGTGATCAGCACTGAAGAAAAGAAATAAAAAAAATACATGTTCTGCTTTAAGTTTTTCTGACTGGCTGCCCCTCACATGTGGAGGGTTTGAAGAACATGTGGTGGGCTCATGTGCCTCTCATGGCCTAACAAAGATATTCCTGCTATGATGTCATACAGAAAACCGGGTGATATTAAGAGCTTTGTGAGGGGTTGACATGATTTTTTTTATTATTTAATTTAAAAAATTAATCATTTAGTGATTAAATGATGCAGAGTAGGGTGTGGGCTGATTTTCCACTAAAATCCAAAAGGTGTGATGCTATTTTCTCAGTGTGCAACACATTAGCTTACATTAGACACAGAATATATACACTAGTGTCTGAAGTTATAAAAAGTTGCTTTAAAAATGTGTTTAAATGTCATTCATGTTTTTTACATCACAACAATATCCTTGTTGTGATGATTTAGACCTTGATAACTGTGCAGTGACAGTGTGAAAGGCTGACATGCAGCTGCAGGAATGACTGACTTTAGTAAGTATGTGCTGCCGTCTGTGGCCTCAGACTCTGTGCTGTTGGCACTAACTGACCTCCGTAGATCCAGCTGTGGTTCTTGCTTTTGTTGCTGCTTGAGCGCCACCTTCCTGCCATGTTTCCTCCTCTGCTCCCCTCCCTGAAGGAGGCGTGAGGAGGTCCTCCTCTCTGTTAACAAGTCCTCCCCTTTCCCGTCTCTGACCTGCAGCAGCTCTCAGGCAGCATGCAACAAATGCTCCCATCAGAGCGACCTGCAGCACTGCAGTCGGGTTCACCTTTAACCGCTGTAGCTGCAGCTGGATGACCTCCCTGCTCACTCTATGAGGAGGCTTTAAACTGGGAACAAACCAAAGAGGAGCTGCTGGATGAGTTTTGGCTTGTTGGGATTGCTTTTCCCCCCTAAAGGTGTCATCACCTGGATTTTCTCCTGAGACAGTTTGAGAAAGGACTCGTTTTCTGTGTTTTCTGTTTCTGTGCTGCTGTGGGAATGTAAGTTTCCTGTGAACTTTTCTTCTCGTGTTTGGGTTAAACTACTGTTTGGTGAAATAAGAGAGATGACTTTCTTGTTTCTTCTCTTTGCAGAAATAATGTTCTTCTCCAGGACGGTCCTGCAGCAGTGGTGCTTTGCTGTCTTCTTGCTCTGCTCTCCGGTGCCGCACTTTGGACGGCCGATTGATGCCCTGAGCAGCAGAATGTAAGTCTGGATTTCATTTTTGAGTCTTTTCATGTGTGTCCAGCAGCTCGCCTCATCATGGTGGGTGAGCTGCAGGCTGGAAAATGTGCTCGTTTGTGTTTAGTTAGCCTTCGCCCACCTGTATGTTTACCCAGAGCAGAGACCATCTCGGTGCGATAAACCCCTCCGACCTCCCTCGCTGTTTGGGAGTGAGTTGGATGAATAATGCTGATGTTCGGCTCGGCTTGGGACCAAACCAAACCTGCTCAGCTGTTTGATGCCAAGCAGAATAAATGCTCCTTCACGCTGCTCGGTCAGAATTTTAAACACACTTCAGGAGCTTTTTTTCCACTTTGGAAAGATCATATCGCTGAGATGGTTTTTGGATGTAAGCGTTGGGAGGATGCTCTGAGCCGACGCTGAAGGAGGAGGAGGAGAGCGGAGTGATTCAGAGCTCCGGGTTTTCCTTAACGGACTCCAGACGTTTCCCTTGCCGTGTGTGATATGTACCTAATGGGATTTTTGGGGGGACGGGGTTCACGCTACCTGGGTGGAAAGAAAAACAAGAGCGCAGTGAAGGGATCAAAAATCAGCCAGCGGTGGGAGCTATTGACCTCTGACCCTGTTTTCCATAGACTCAATTGTAGTTCAGTATGTTTTCTTTAATATTAAAAAAATAAGTGCAGACAGTTTTCTTTGCAAGCTCCTTTGACTATGATGACCTGGATGACTGAGAACCTTCACAGAAAAAAAAAAAATTTTTTCATGGTTTTTCATTTTTAATTTGTGCTTCTCAGGCTGTCAAACGTGAACTTTTGGTATTCATGAAGCAGTTTTATGAAAGATAGGTCTCATTTTTTCTGTTAAGGAGTTACACGTTAACAAATGAATGATTGCACATTAATTTGTTTAAAGGTATTTCAAATTTTTAAAACTTAATACTATTTTGTTTTTACATCACCGGGTCAACATAATGACCTCTCGACTGCACTGACTTTATGTCCAAAGCATTTGTTGATTTTAGAGATATTAACAAAGTCAAACCGGAGCTTTTCTTTCTTGTAATACTGTTTTGAATCAGGAGATGGCGCCGTGATTAAATTTAAACTTTAACTGTTAAATTGGTCACCGAGTAAAAGCAAAAACTATTGGTGAAGCCAGAGCGCGACTAAAAAGGGAGCACATGTCTCAGCTAGCGCTGCCCCCTAGTGGTGAAAGTTTTAGTTAAAATCTGCAGCGAGTGATTTAAAAAAGTCCCTTTAAATCTGGAGCCAATAACAATCATAATAATAAAAATAATGATAATAATAATAATAACAATGACTGTCAGGATTTTGTGGTATTCTTCATTTTTTTCTGGGTGTCTTGTGGTGTGGTTGTTTTGGGCTAATGCAGGAATAATTCTAGTGTTTTGTTTGCCGGACAAAAAAAAGTTGTAAATTTCTTTTAAAAGGGGCCGTAACATCAGAAACATTCATCAGAATCAGAGCCGCCCGGTACTGTCAGCCATCAGGGCCGTGAATCATCTCTAACCACTCGCCGCTGCCTTTAGGAAACACTCGTCTTTCACTCGTCTCCCACAGAGAGAAACAATTAAGAGCCGGCAGGCTGAGGACGGGGGGCGCTGGAACGCTGCCACTGCAGGATGTCCCGGCCTGTTTTCCCGCTCCTCCTCCTCTCTGTGGAGTGTTTGATGTGACTGTTATTAAAGGTAAAACAGAACCAGATCGGCTTTCAAAGGCGGCGATTTACAGGAAATATCTGTATGCATATATAAACACAAGCTGCTGTTGAGGCCGCCTGTGTGTTCTGCTCTGGATATTTTTATTATTCAGCAGGAAAAGCTGAATGAGAAGCGGCAGCTCAGTCATCAGGCTTCACTTACTCAGTTTGCTGTATGAAGCAGGGGGTGGAGGAGGGCATCACGGGAACCTCCGGTATCTCCTGCTAAAGCTGTTTGTGTGCTCACACACCTGAAGTGTCTGGGCGGCGTTGGCGCTCAGCAGTGTGCAGCCTTCGACCTGTGTCCGCTGCTCTGTTAGTCTCAGAGACTCGCAGTAAAGCAACATTGCGGCGAAGCCTGAATCCCTCACAGCTTTGTAGATCTTTGATTTGTAAAACTTAACAAGTTTCAGCATTTTTGAGATTATACCTCTGTGCTGTAACAGGGGATCCATCCTCGAACTGAGACCGCAGGTAACCTAACCTGCGTCACCGTGTAACTCTAACTCTACGTTGCTGTAACAGATTCTTTGCCAGAGTTTTTGAATCAGTGAGAGAATACAAGTCAGTGCATCAGTATGAAGAGTAATTATCATAGCCTCAGTATAAGGACTCACACGTGTCAGCATAGCCCTGCATGGAGCTCACGGGAGATGCTGCAGTGGATGTGAGGTCAAAAACCTGAGGGGCAAAACAAGAGAAAGCAAGAGTCATAGATAAAAGCGCTGCATGAATGTCTGTGTGTGTGTGTGTGTGTGTGTGTGTGTGTGTGTGTGTGTGTGTCTTCGAGTGGTATGATGATCAGCTGAGGAAACAGGTCCATCTACCCTTACGCACCATGGAAAGCATAAATCCTGACGATGGTGTCAGTCAACTTCAAAACCTAAATCAGCTGTTACCCCGTGTTGCGTCACAGCAGCCTGCCATCACTGTGATTCGTCTTGAAAAAAGTGGATGAACTTTAGGAGAGAAACTTAACTAATGTTGTGGAGGTGAAATTGTGTAGGCTCTGCTTGGATTCAGCATGTTGGTGGTTTGATTAAACCAGCATGAAACTGCTTGTTAAAAAAATAAGATGGATCAAATTTTAAGCTTAAGCTGCTTTAAGATGAAAGCTGAGTTAAACGGGTGAGTTTTAAATATGTGCTCCCTGGTACAGGTGTTATGAAGGAGGAAATTATCCACAGACACACCGTGTCAGGCTGTAAACTCACTGCTGGAGCCTCTGCTGGACGTCAGAGGAACTCCAGCTTCATTTTTTAGGCCTTCGTTCTTCAAACTGTGGAGTTTTAACTGTGGCGCTGCTGCAGTTGACACTAAACGATCGTAACGCTCATGGTGTTATTGCTGACTGAACTCCTCCGATGGGTTTTCAGCTAAAATCAGAGTCGATAGATTTATTATGACTCACTTTTTCAGTGTGGAGGAATGTGCAGCTTCATTTCAGAATCACAGCAGCTTTTTTTTTCTTTTTCCTCCACCACATTTAATTGGCACGAAGTGTTTGTGGCAGCAGTTTTTGTAATCCCTCAAGGGTCTGAGTGCCACGAATGTGCCGGTTAACATTCACGCTGATGAAGAGTGAAAGCGTTGGCTGCGCTCATGTTCATCTAAAAGGAGAGAAAACCCTCCTGGACCTCCTCGCAGGGCGGGGATCTTCTGTATCACTTTTAGAAGGCTTGGAAAGCAACGGCACGGCTGTGGTTTGATGAATCAGGTCATTTCTCTGCATGGATGCAACAGCGCTGTCCAAAAACAACTGGAGAGGAAAGACAGCAGCGAAACCTGTGTTCAAGAAATGCCGTCGAATTTATAAAGGAGAAGAAGGATACAGTTTCTCCGGCTGCTCCATTTCAAACTGTTTGCCTGTGCTGCCCTCTGCTGGTCAGTCAGGTCAACACTAAAATGCCAAAAGTATGTGGACAACAGGGAGCAACCCAAAATAATGCACATGTGTTTAGCTTCGTCAATAAGCCTGTAAAAACAAATATTAGACCAAATTTTTCAACAATAAAAATATTATTTTATTTTGCACGGTTCAGTTTGAAGTGCTTCCTGTGGTGTAGATGGTAACACTTTTGATTCCAGCAAGAGTCACAGGGTGTTTTTATTTAAGGAGAAACCTGCAGACATGAGCTCTGAAACATTTAAAAGGGCGTTGTTGTTTTTGTTTGATTGAAAAGCTTCATGTAAACAAACCTTCTTTCTTTCTTCTGTTCAGGAAACGCTCGGTGAGTCACGCTCAGCTGATGCACGACAAAGGCCGGATGATGATGGAACATGAGCGTGTTTTACTCCTGAAGGCGCTTTTGGACGAAGTCCACACGGCAGAGATCCGTGACCTCCCCATGCGGACCACAGGGGGAGGCGGGAGCAGCAGCGACGCCGGAGTCGGGATGCCGGGGGGCGGCCTGGGAATCAACCTCAGCACCACCGGCAGCACCCTGCACTCCAAACCCCCCGGAGGCACCAAGAACCTCCCCATCAGCTTCCGGCTGGAGGAGGAGGAGGGCACCAACCTGCCACAGGAGACCAACAAGTCGCAGACATACAAAGACGGCGTGAATAAAGTGTCGGGCAAAAAGAAGAAGAAATCGAGGGCTGGGAAGAGGAGGGAAGGGGAAAAGAGGAAGAGGAGGGCACGCTCTTTGGGGTGGAGGCTGGAGGATGAACTGGGTAGCGGACTCCACCTGGAGTGGAGGTCTCTGCTCGGCCTCCAGAGGGCGCTGCATTAAAACGCCGTCAGTCTCTGACGAAGGTGAGTCCAAACAGCTGACCTGGTTTTCAGAACATGATCACATGATTAGAGAGTTTTCAGAACACGCGTGTGCCGCATTACAGCCGCAGATACTGCAGAGTGCAGCAGTGCACTGACTCTGTGCTGTGTCAGTGTTGTGGAGCTGAGATGATGATGTCTGAAAAATAGAGTGGACAGTTAGAGCTCTGTAATTCACCCTGATTCACCTGTTTTTCTCCGTCTCTGTGTTGCAGAAACCTTCGGACGGTTGGAGTGGACTCCTAAATGCTCACATTACAGACTCTGTAACTGTGATTGTTTGGAAAGAAATTGGAAAATATTTATTATGTGTAAATATTCTAAATATAGCAGAGTAGATAGCAGAATATGATAAGAAAATAAACCTTATTGACGCTCCGCAGGGCGACAGATTTTACTCTTTGTGAATCCTTGCTTTTCCCTTTTTTAAATTCCAATTATGTTCAGTTTTTTGCATTAATTTATTTTGTCTGAATGGTGTATTTATTTGGTAAATGTATCAAGGTGCTGCTGACCTTCTATATTTTTGTACCGTAATGCACTTTAGATATATAAATATAAATATATATACCATTAATTTTGCTCATTGACTTGTGTTTGTGGGTGATTGAAATGAAGAAAAACGACGGTTGTCTCTCTGTGTTACCTTTCAGTCGGTCTGTCCAAGGGTCCAGTTTATTTTTGTTTCTCTGCTGCTGTTTGTTCGATTGTTTTCAGTTTGTTGTCTTCGAACCGCTCTGCTTCTCACGGCCAAACATCACATGTGTACATAAACCAAACACGGCTTCATATTGTTGTTTTTGGCACTTGCACTGAGATAAACAGCCTGTACTGAATGGATTAAACATTTGACAGTATCTTTCTCTCAGCCTCTCGTGTCTTTGTTTCATTATTGCTAACACGTATCATTTTTCTCGACACCCACACTGAACAGCTCTATCTAATAAATGGTTCATTGTGGGCGTGGAGGAAAAATCACCTGTGGTGGATTAAACTTTAAAACTCGTCCTTATGGCTCATGAACTGTTTTTTACCTGTAATATCTTGTCTATGCTGTAAATAGTATTGTTCAACTTGGAATACTTCATTTTAATTTTACATCTCAGTTTAGTTCAGTTTTTCTGTACCTAACAAGTGGTTGATGAGCATATATGACCAATAGTTCACATCGCTCCCCAATGTGCCTTACAAACCTTTTCTTAATGAGTAGCCATAGACAATGACAATATAGCTATGTAATACAGTTAGCATCATTCCCTGATCCCTGCTTGCCGAGGCAGACCCACTGAGGTTTTGGGATTAGGGTCTTATGTCAGACTACTGCTTGTGCCATGTGGACAGTTGTTAAACAGCTAACAGATCATCTGCAGAAGAATGGTTTATTTGAAGAGTTTTAGTCAGGTTTCAGAGCTCATTACAGCACAGAAACAGCTTTATTGACGGTTGCAAATGATCTTCTTATGGTCGCTGACAGTGGACTCATCTCTGTGCTTGTCCTGCTAAACCTCAGTGCCGCGTTCAGTACTGTTGACCATTGTCAGAGTTTTACCCCTGATACTGCTGAATAAACAGAAACTCACTCAGGAACGAGGTCACACAGAGCTTAAGTTTTCACTCGCGAGAGGGAAGCAGTTGTCTCCAGCCCACTTCAACTTCCTTCCTTCTGCAGGTTTTTTTTTTATTGTTTACACACATGAATATTCATAAAGCATGTTGCTGTGTTAACTAAGAGAAATTACTATATATGGTTACAAATTGTGTTGTGCAAGAGTGGTTATGTGATGTGAGTGCAGCCCTTACATGTTGTCGGTATCTTGTCCTGCCAGGTGGCTTCCTTCATTGAGTAGAGTCTGTTCTTCTCAAGGCTGCTTGTTCCCTTTTTGGAGGTCGTGCACATACTCATAGCTTTTTAAATGGCACCCTACAACACATACATTAAACCTAACAACCATAATATCCTAATAGAGCGATTATAGCATGCTGTAGGTATTGCAGGTGCTACGCTGCAGTGGGTTGTATCATATCTTTCTAACAGACTCCAATTTGTTCATGTAAATAGAGAGTCCTCTTCACACACTAAGGTTAATTATGGAGTTCCACAGGGTTACATGTTAGGACCAATTTAAACATGAGCGATTGGTGATATAGACTCAGTATATCATGTATACAGTTATCCACAGAATAGGCTCCACAGGTGAAAAACTGCATAATCTAGGATTCAGGGAATCTCACACATGGACACACTGCACACAGAAAACTACAGACAGCTGTTAGCGTGCTATCTGGCACTGCACTCCTGTCAGCACTTTCGGAGTGCCATTTATCACACATACTGGCCTGATCCCTTTATTCCCTAACATTTGCATCCTGGGTTACTTATCAACACTACAATTACAACCCTCCTCGCTAATGTTATCTCCACATCTTTTGAATGTTTTAGAGAGGGACTCCAGGTTGGAGTGAGCCAAAAAAATAAGTTATTATAGGGACCAGTAACTCACTATGACCCACTGATCAGGTAAGTATGGTCCTATTTGTATATTGCTGCATACTGTAGAAAAAAGGTAAAGCAGAACAAACGTCCCAGCCGTAAACCACCTTCACATTTGTTCTGGGCGACCTCTCCCAGCAGGCTGACCCCCTACAGGTATAACATTTGAGTCATCTCTGAATCATACCTTTCTGTGACATCAGTGAATCTCCCACTTCAACAACATAGTTACAGTTTAAACTGTTTTAGATTTGTGAATAAATGTGCAAATAAATTTTAATCTTAATAATGGGTTCCGAAGCAGTACCTAATGTCTAGTGATTATCCACCCTAACAACAAATGTGGAGAAGACGGCTGAGTTGAGAGAGCACAGAAAAGTGACTCGAACATAAACATAAAGAAACACATACACTGTAAATAGACAGTGAAGCTGCTAACCGCTGTGTGGGGGGTCCTCCTTTACACATTTACAACAAAATTATTTGTTCATCATTTAATTATTTTTTTTTTCTTTTTTTTGTGTCCCGTTTGAATCTTTAGCCATTAGAATTGTTGTCTTAAGGCCAAGAAAGATGCCAAGCGGATTTATTTTACCAAGTGGATCATCATGGCCTTGCCATATTGGTCCATTTGATTGACCTTTATTATAATTATGAATTTATTTTATTTTCAGTTGCTACAAACGGGACAGACATGACTGGGGGATAGGACAGGGAGAAAGAATGAAAGAAAGAGAGGGAGAGAAAGAAAACCAAAGGGGAGAAGAGACGGTGAGAAGGGGGGGAAGAAAGAAAAAAAAAACACCTGGGTCACCTGTATGGAGAAAAAAAACAGAAGAGAAAGCAAACAACAAAGAGCAACATAATAAAAAAAAGGCACCATCACAATAAACTAGCTAGCAGTAGATATCAGTAGATACTAAATAATAAACGATATTGTGCAGCACGCAAGATAGACAGCGCACAATGTGAGGCAGCAGTCAAGAAAGCTGTAGTCCGCGTCTGTGAATACCCGTGTGTACACCTGTGTGCATACCTGTGTGGATCAGCATGCTTGCATTCCAAAGGTTTCTCCATGTAACGATCTGCTAAGGAGTGTGGGGGGGCCACAGCCCCGTCCTCCAGGGTATGAAGCAGGTATGGAGGAGATCAAAACTCCAGACATCCAGAGGCCCCCAGAACACAAGAGACCAAGGAAGACCAACAGAGGGGCAGCCGCGCCACTGTCCCAGTAAGAGCTGAGGAGAGTCCCAGATGAGGGCTCACTCAGCAGCCGCGGAGCAGAAGCCAGGGGGAGTTGCAGTGACGCGCCCGTGTGCTCCGCCGGCAGCCAGCTGTGCCTGAGTGACCGAGCCCCAGGCCGAGAGGCCGGGGGCACCCCACCTCCGAAGTGGCCCCAGCGAGCCCCAGGCTCCAGGCCCCGATAAGCGGCCGCCAAGGAGTGAGCCGGTGTGTACCCGGACGCCCACCCCCAGACACAAAGAACCACCAACGCACCGACACCTGAGGGAGTCCGCCACTGGCAGGGGAAGTGGTGGTGGGTGGAGATAGGCCTCCATACCTTGGAGGGCCTGACATGTCCCCAGAGAGGTGGCGTCTGATACCCAACCTGACATATAGACACAGACATACAGGCACACACAGATACAAACATCCATTCCCACCCTCCTGCTCTCATATGCACTTACTCCACACTCAACCAACGTGGAGACAGACATAAAGAGACGCTGTACACACGATCACACTCCCCAAGCGTACTCTACGAACCGGGTCTAGGTACCCTTGCCCCTGGAGGGGGGAACCGCACCCAGACCCAGGTGGTGTTACCCTTTTCCCTGCGGTGGGGAGAGGCAGACCGCCCCGACTCCGCAGCAGCAGGGAGGCCCCACACTCCAGACCGCAGTCGGACGGCCAACTCCTCCTAGCCCCCCCGCTCCAGCAGGCCGCAGAGAAGGGGGGTGAGAGAAGACTCCAAACCTCCCTCCACCCGCTCATTGTAGTGTTGATGCATGTGTGTTCTAAGGTGCAATTAAAACCCAGGAGGGCATGGAGCTACCTGCCAGAGAGCAGCAGGTAAGCGCATAGTCCCTCCTGCTAGCCCTCAATGTCTACGTGTATTCAAAATTGAGAGGTGGGCAACGACGCCAGGGGTGAGGTGTACACCCTGATGGTAATTTGGACTCCGTGTATCGTGCCCACCCCTAAGATCCTATATGTATGTGTAATGAGAGTGTGAGTAATGTGAATGTCTAAGTTGTGGGATAAAATTGAGGCAGAGGCAGCCAGAAGGGGACGGGGGGGGGGGGGGGGGTAGCCTCCTCTGCACCCTGGTGACATACCCCTACTCCAAGGCCCTGCATGTGTGGGTGGTTGTGGTGGAGCGGGAAGAGGGAGGCAGCTGGAGATGGGGAGGGAAGGAAGGGAGGGGCAGGTTACCCCTCCCTGGGGCCAGCTCCCCCGCTGACCCCAGTAGGCACTCCCATACTCCGCGACCCGCCAGGGAAAGGGGGCCCAGGCCCATCCAGACCGGGGCCCAGCGCAGCAGCGCCCCCCGGCCCCACAGAGCCCGGGACAGTCCACCCAACCCCACCACAGAGAAAACTGCACCCACCCCACCATCCACTCATCTTCCAGACTACATGAGACAATAGATGCCCAGGCTGAGATCTTTCTCCACCTCTCTTGTATCTCCCCCTCCTGCAGAGAGTTCCTGAGGAGAGGAAAGCTCCTGCAAGGTGTGACAATCTCCCCCACCAGTTGAAGAGCCCCCCAGGT
This sequence comes from Copadichromis virginalis, assembly GCF_057382275.1. Taxonomy (NCBI): domain Eukaryota; kingdom Metazoa; phylum Chordata; class Actinopteri; order Cichliformes; family Cichlidae; genus Copadichromis; species Copadichromis virginalis. The sequence continues at coordinate 18,437,861 of NC_140634.1, forward strand.
GGCTCGACGCACTGGCGGCACCCTGCGCCAGGGATGGGCCCCCATGCACCCACCCGCCCACAACCCCGGCAACACACAAACCAGGACCCGAGGCCCCGAGGCCCGGCCAGGGCCCCAGCCCAGAGACGGAGCGCCCCCAGAACCTCACGCCCATCCCGGACCCACCCAGGGGCAGCCAGGCTACCAGGTCAGTAACCCACGTCCGTCAGCACAGACCCTCTCCTAGCCCCGCTGCACGCAGCCACGAGGAAACAGTCACCCGAGAGCCAAAAGAGCCCCCACCCGGACATGACCGCTACCCCGGGTTGAGCCCCCCAAGGAAGATGCCTCCGGGGAACCCCCCGACGCCCTAAGCCTGTCCCTACCCCCACACCAATCACAACAGTGAGGGCGGGACCAAACTATGACCCCCCACCCCCACTAGGTGATGGAGCTGATCAAAGGAGCCCAGAGCAATTGATCTGATGTGGTGGCAGAGGCTGTATCAAGACTAATGTAATCTAATAGATAATTTCTATATTGGTTAGAATTAAGATTATTTTTTACCCTGGAGGACGGGGCTGTGGCCCCCCCACACTCCCTAGCAGATCATTACATGGAGAAACCTTTGGAATGCAAGCATGCTGATCCACACAGGTATGCACACATGGGTATTCACAGACGCGGACTAAAGCTTTCTTGGCTGCTGCCTCAAAGCACACTGTGCGCTGTCTATCTTGCGTGCTGCACAATATCGTTTATTATTTAGTAAATATTGATATCTATGACTAGCTAGTTTATTGTGATGGTGCTTTGTTTTCTCTATTATTATGTTGCTCTTTGTTGTTTGCTGTCTCCTCTGTTTGTTTTTTTTGTTTGTTTTTTTTTTTTTCTCCATACAGGTGACCCAGGAGTTCTTTTTTTTTTCTCTCTCTTCCCCCCCCCTTCTCACCGTCTCTTCTCCCCTTTGGTTTTCTTTCTTTCTCTCCCCCTCTTTCTCTCATTCATTCCCCCTGTCCTATTTATTTAAAAAAAAAAAAAAAAAAAAAAAGACAAAGGATGAACTGAAGCTCTGCCATCACGTAATGTCGCATACTGCTGTTTCTGATGTCATTTAAGAAAAAAAAAAAAAAAAAAAAAAAAAAAAAGATTATTTTTATTTTTCCAGTTCATGAGGACTGTTTTCTTGGCTATGCATAGGGCAGTGAAAACCATATGGGCTATATTCTTTTCTGAAGTGACATTATCTAAGCTGCCCAACAAACACACTAAGGGGGAAGTTGGAATGTTACATTTCAGACACTTTGATAAGTCTTCACATATCTCGCACCAAAACTTCTGCACTGGTGGACAGAACCAGAGAGCGTGAATGTAATTGTCTGGTGTATTGCCTTGACAGTGTGAGCAGTTGTTGGAAGATGTAAAGCCCATCTTGAACATCCGATGACCTGTATAGTGCACTCTATGTAGTATTTTGTATTGTATTAATTGCAGACTGGGATTTTTAATCAATTTAAAGGTTTTTAAGCAAATCTGAGACCAGAAGTTTTGGTCTAAGCTGACTGATAAATCTGCTTCCCACTTTGCAATAGGAAGGGATATTGATTCATCTAATTTAGAAAGTGTTCTGTATATTTTAGATAATAATTTGGGGGATTTAAGAGTAAGGAAATGTGCCGCACTAGGTGGTGTTTGTAATTCAACTTGACTGAGGTTAAATTTCTTTTTTACTATGGATTTAATTTGTTGATATTCTAAAAATCTTTTCTTGTTGATCCCATATTGTTCAACTAGTCTGTCAAATGGAATAAATTCTGTTCCCTCTAATATATGTTCTAAGTATTTAATTCCTTTACAACTCCAATCTGAAAAGTTTATCATATTACTGTTTTGTAATATGTCAGGGTTATTCCAGATAGGTGTACGTTTGCATGGGATTAATGAAGACTCCATTATTTTTAGAAACTCCCACCATGCTGTCAGAGAGAAGCTGATGTTGATACTTTTAAAGCATTCATGTCTTATGTTTGAGCTAATAAATGGTAGGTCTGAAATCTCTAGATCCTTGCATAGTGCCTGTTCAACATCTAGCCAGGGCTCATCTAAGAAGGTATGTTTTGACCATTCTGAGATGAACTCAAGCCTGTTGGCTAAGAAGTATTGGTGAAAATTAGGCAGATCTAATCCTCCTCTATCCTTGGTTCTTTGTAGCGTTTTTAAGCTGATACGCGGGGGTTTATCTTTCCAAAGGAATTTGGAAATATATGAATCCAGAGATCTGAACCAATCTTGTGATGGTTTGTTAGGGATCATCAAAAATAAGTAATTTATTTTTGGCAAGATCATCATTTTTATAGTGGCGACCCTTCCCATGAGTGATATGGGTACAGATTTCCATCTAGTCAGATCGCCTTCTACTTTCTTTAGAAGTGGGATGTGGTTTAATTTAGTTAAGTCTGAAAGCTTAGGAGAAACATTAATACCTAAATATTTAATATTTCCGGATTGCAGTGGGGCAGAGGAAGAATTATGGAAGGAGCAGTTAATGGGGAGAACTGTAGATTTTGGCCAGTTAATTGAATAATCTGAAACTCTTGAAAACCAGTTTATTAGAGTAATTACCTCAGAGAGGTTGGTTTGTGTGTTTTGCAGAAAAAGCAACACATCATCCGCATAGAGACTGATTTTATGTTCTATGTTCTTACATTTTATGCCCTTAATTGTTGTAGCCTGTCTAAATGCTGCTGCTAGAGGTTCGATAAAAATTGCAAAAAGTGAAGGGGAGAGTGGGCATCCCTGTCTGGTGCCCCTCAGGAGACAGAAGCTGGAGGATGTCTGGTCATTTGTTCTGATACGAGCTGTTGGGGAATTGTATAATATTCTTATCCAGTTTATGAAAGAGTTTCCAAAACCAAATTTGTGTAAAGTTGCGAATAAAAATTTCATCATTTAATTCAGCATAAAGGAATTTATGACTGGATCTAGTTTTCTATGTCTGGGTGAGCATTTAATCGGTGGACAACTTGGATGAGACAAAAAGTGGCTGTTATGACTAGTATGGTAAAGAGGCAAAAATAAGCTTCCACTGTCCAGACAAAGAAAATGACCAATGGGGAAACTACCAGTGGATATTTAATCAAAAAAAAGAAAAAACTGTTATCAGTGACTGGCAAATGAAGCCTTTACATATCAGACAGCATGTACCTTGTTACTCTTGTGACGGCCAGTGGGCTGGCCTTGTGTTTTGCTTTTTCTGTTACCTGTTTCTTGCAGGTAGGTGGAGCTGACCCAATTATTGATGCAGCACACCTGAGAGGCCAGTCCCAGTGTGTATAAAGACACCTTGACTGAACCAGCGGGGGCTGGCGTTGGCTCTGGCTCGCTCTGTCTGGCACCCATCATGTTCATTTGGAAGTTTCAGTTATGGCTGTAATGTCCTTTAAATTGTCTTTCAGTTGCTTTACCTTATTTTCATTAAATATGTCTTACAGCCTTTAAAAGCCTGTGTGTGGTCTCCCTCTTGATTGTCATTTCCTATGAGCCGGGTTGTGACACTCTGTATACTTACACGCTGTTAGCTCATGTTTTTTTTAAATTGACACAGGAAATGATTAGCAGGGTTTAATGATGACAGAAAAAACATGTTCTAAAGTACAATTAAAAGGACTTAATTAGCTTCATATACATAAAAAGAATTTGTCTACATAATTTTTTCCTGCTGCAGGTAAAGCATTGATTTCTTACAGATGTGTTACAATAGTGAGTGAAAACTCATTATACATAATGCATTGTAGGCAATCAAAATCATCAGCTAATCCTGTAAACAGGAAGTGATGTCACATCTCAATAACTAATAACATTTAGTGCATAATCACCCCCGTTGGAATACAGCTGTTAAAAGCAACCAATCGACACAACAACATCAAATGCCACACGGGTGTGGCATAGTGCATGGTGTTTGGGATGAATAAAGCTCTGTAATGTTGGAGTATCTTGGAGTAATATTTGCTAAAATCTGTAAACTGTAGTTGCCTGCAGTGTAGGAAAAAATAACTTTGCTTTCATCAAAGTGAAAAGCTTTCGTAGTAGTGAGGTATCACTTATAGAAGAATCACTTTTAGTTTTTTTGGTGCTTGTCTTAAACATTCATGGGTAAAAATATAATGAAGTACCGTATTTTCACGACCATAAGGCGCACTTAAAAGTCTTAGATTTTCTTCAAAAAGTGCGGCGCGCCCTATAGCGCAGTGCGCCCTGTGTGTTGTAAGGAGGACGTAGTAGAGAACACCATGAGAACGCTAAAGGGTGAAGTGTGGGCGGTGATCGTATATACCGGACAATCGCACATACCTGTATAAAAGGACAGGTATGTGCATTATGCGGAACATCGTTGTTTTAACAACCCTGAAAATGGCAAAGAGACACGCTTACGAAGCACAGTTTAAATTGAAGGCCATCAGCTATGCGGAGGAACATGGAAATCGAGCAGCGGCGAGAGAATTTAAGATTAACGAATCGATGGTTCGCAAATGGAGGAAGCTAGAAAACAAGCTCCGGCAGGTCAAGAAAACGCAGCTGAGTTTCCGCGGACATAAGGCGAGGTGGCCCGAGTTGGAGGAAAGACTCGAGCGGTGGATCATCGAGCAAAGAACGAGCGGGAGAAGCGTTTCGACGGTCACCATTTGGCTAAAAGCAGTTTCACTAGCTGAAGAGATGAACATTGAACATTTCCAAGGAGGTCCGTCTTGGTGCTTTCGTTTTATGAAACGGTGCCATTTTTCCATCCGGACCAGGACTACGGTAGCGCAGCAACTTCCAGCGGATTATAAGGAATAGCTGGCCATCTTCCGCTCCTACTGCAGCAAACACATCGGCGACAAAAACATCCAGCCCAGCCACATCACTAACATGGACGAGGTGCCGTTCACTTTTGACATCCCGGTGAGTCACACTGTGGAGAAGAAGGGGATGAGGACTTCGATGGGTTTGATTGATGATAAAAATGTGAGTACCAAACTCAGTTTTGCTCCTGCTTTATTTTTAAATACGCACACTTGTATGCTTGTGTGTTGTTGATGATGACGATTACCGGTAATAGAAATGTGAGTAAGGTACCGAACGCTTTATTTTTAAATACGCATACGGTACTTGTATGGGCCCTATGATCCAGTGCACCTTATGTGTGTGTTAAATACAGTAATGGCACACATAACTGAGACTGCGCCTTTTAGTACAGTGCGTCTTATGGTCGTGCAAATACGGTATTTAGTTTGACAGCAAGCAAATAAGTTTCCTGCCTGGTACAAAATGAAGAAGCTCCTGTTTTATTCATTTTCATATCAGTGTGAGTTCTTAAAATTCTTGACCATGCATCAGTGCAAATTTTTAGAGTTGATTCTTCTGAAATTGTCATTTGTGCAAAGTCACAAGCTGATAAAATGTTTATTCCATATTAGGTTTTAGCCTTTGCATGTAGTAAGTAGTTTCTTCATAGTAGTTTTTCTGTTGCACAAAAGAAACCACAAGTTTTTTATAAATTTAACAAGATTTTTACATGTTTGTTAAAAGTTCATGCCCTAAATGGAGTGACTGGAGATGTCAAAGGGTCGCGCCATGTATGGTATGACAGGAGATGGCACACATACACACACATGCTGATGTTGCGCACAAATGCTTGCCTTGGATGTATGACTGCTTTCACCGAATAAAAGGAGCTGTAAGGGAAGTCAGTTTCGGAGTTGACTGAGTTCGGGTGAAGGGCTTATAACTCTAAGACCCTGATCGGGCTTCCCTTGCCGGCAAGTAAAAGACAAAAGCGCTGTGGTCTTGCTTTGTTCACAAGGATCGGTCTCTGAGACAGCGAGGTCTGTGAGTTTAGACCTAACATAAATCATATTCTGGAGCTGTATAACTAAGAGTCAGTTCAGCAGAGGACTAACGCACTCTTCACTCGGCCTGATGGTAAGTTAGTTTCTGTTTGTATTAGGATGGTGACATATTTGGTGTAGCACAGAATAACCTGTGAACTCAAGCCATGCTGCGATACTGCATTATGTTATTACCTGTAAAGACACTGCAGCCAGTAATAGTGAGATAATTCTGTTTTCTCCTAAAGGGAAGATGATGTATTAAAATGACTTTTTTGTTATTCTGTTTTTTCAGGACGTCCTTTGGATGATTGTCCTCACTGTTGGTCTGCTTGGCTCACATTGTGAGGGCACTATATCCTGTAAAAATGAAACTAATGGTGATGTAGACTGGTAAGACAACATCTGAGCTATTCATTCAGGTGTACTGAATTACACATTAGTAACTTTGGTCTTCAAGTGCTTCAAAGCTACGCTATGGTACCTTTTGCACCTGCGTTTCAACATAGTCATAGATGATGTTCAGACACTGCTACACTATTTTACACTGTTATTATCAGTTATTTTATATATTTCCATTTCATAAATAACTTCATTTGGGCAGTAAGACATAACGCATACCTAAAACTATGAAGACAACACACAATACTGTGACACTTGCCTCCTTTCTCCAGCCCTGCACATCTATTTTCATCACTCGTATTATTCTCACTTTATTGATCAAAAGAGGAAACAGGGAAAGAAAACACTTTGCAAAATTTCACAAGCTTCATCTCATTTTAGCATCATGGGGAAGCCAGTGGAAAATACTATTCATAAAAGGCCCTGTTATTCATAGTTAAAGGTTTTCAGTCATATCTCTGCTTACTCTACAGGTGCTTGTGAGACTCGGGTATAACAGAGTTTGTTATTTTCTTCTTCCATGCTCAGTTAAGCTTCTCATCATTTATTGTTATCTTTGAATTTACTGACTTGTCTCTGACATCACCAGGTTTATTTTGTACAAGAAGCCTGGTGGGTTTGATTATGTTTACATTGATTCAACCGACCAGAACCTTAAAAAGAATAACAAGCCTGTCAACAACCAAGCTGGTGTCCTGGCAAATACCCTGAAGCCCTACTTTGAAAAAGTGAGAATAACTCCATGAGTTTCTGTTATTAGTGTGTATGCACTTTGAGGAAAGACATAATTTATGTTATGTTTTTGTGGATTCTTTCCGGATGAGCAGTCGCCAGATTCTGCATTCATTGCATACAATGATCAAATGCCAAGTTGTAACGCACTACAACAATATGGCCACAGCAAAGGTGGGTAGAAATAATTTTTTAATAATAATAATAAAAATAACATAAGAAATACTAATAAAAACACACCTGATTTAAATGTGCTCTCCTTCACGCTCACCTCTGAGCATCAGAACCACAGCTTCTGTTATTCTCAGATCACTCAGAAAATGTTCTCTTCTTAATAATGACATGAGCTCTTTCATGTTCTTGTTCTGCAGGAGTTGTGATGATGGATAAGGATAATGTAGTCTGGCTTTTACACAGCACACCAAAATTCCCCGAAGGAGATGAAAGCAATAATTTCTATCCTGAAAGTGGGAAAAGGTACGCACAGATATTTATGTGTGTAACACTGCCCTCTGATAAGTCTGCACAAATAGGTAAGGCAGCATGTCCAAGGTAATTCTTCATGTCTAGAGTGTATGTGAAGTTTTAACACAGTAACATGTACGTCCCTCATTTTACTTTTTTTCAGCTCAGCATCTTAAAGACATCAATGCTCATATATTTAAAAAACACAATCCTGAAAAACTCCTGAAAAAAGATTCTTCCAACATAAAACGAACGCTGCCCTACCATGAGGACTTGTTGTCATCCGGTGGTTTGAAGTTTATACGCTTTGTTAAACAAATCTCCAAGAAAAGGGATCCTGAAGGTGAGATTTCTGCTTCATTCATTTAAGAAAAAAATCTTAAACACTGTGTCTTTTGTGAAATCATTGTGACTTTCTGTAGTTTCCCCACCAAAGTTCTGAGACTCTTATTTACAAAGTGTGAAACATCAAGCCCAACACAGTCCTTTATTTTAACTTCTCTAATGTTTTGGCCTGTGAAACATGAGCTGGGCGACGAGTAGATCTAACTTTACAGAGTAGTTCTGTTCAAAACTCACTTTATTTAGATTTTAACTCTAAAAATAACTCACATATAAAATTAAATAATGATCCTGGTATGAAAATGTTGTGGAAGCTGTAAAATAAATCCTGTGAACACACATGTTATGCTGTAAGTTTGTATTGCCATGGAGACCTTTCATTAAGGTGTTAGTGTGACCCAGCCTCAGTGCAGAGTTAGTGCAGGGGAGTGTAGCAGCAGGGATCATATGAGGTCTGATGTTTGTAAAAGAAATCATTCAATAAGAAGAGCTGGAACTTCCCAGAAACTCTCAGAAAGAGAAAGTAGAGTCAGGGTTGTTGTGAGCAACACTTTTCTCTTTTTTTTTTTTAATTCTGGCTTATTGTAACACTGTCTGGTGGTTTCCTGATGTTTGTCTTTACTTTGGCAGGAGATCTTTATGTCACCATTGCTGACACACTACAGACCAATTTATCCATCCAGACCTGGCGCAGCGACCCTGAAGAGAGTGGAAAACGTCCGCTTTTTAAAACTGGGAAAAAAAACGAACTAGTCACCATCATGTCAGTAAAAACTGACGCAGGTGAATGGAGTCATAAATGTGATCATTCCAAATGGTGTGTTTCTGACATTCAAAACTGGATGTGTGTTGGTGACTCAAACAGAGAACCATCCCAGTTCGAAAGGCCTGGTGGTGCACTGTGCATTAATAGCAAACCTGTGGCAGATGCATTTAGGCAAATTAAAAGGATTACTGGCACTGATAGCGTCACTAACAGTAACACTGACTGTAACAATAACAATGTTGCTAGTCCCCGTAAAAGACCAAGATCAGGTTAACTGCAGCAGACAGCCGTCTCGGTCCTGTTTTCTATCTATGTTCACCAGTTTTGAATTTATTGTAAATTTATTTTATCAAAGTGAAGCTGACTTGAATCTGGTGCTGACATCGTCACTCTTGTCAGTGTTATCTAATGTTTCTGTGAATAATATGAAATTAAAAACATTTGATGGATATTTCACAGTGTGGTTCTTTCACCCATGGAAACCATAGAAATAAATGACTTTGCATGAATCTGTCTTGTTTTTACTCTGAGGTCCTGTTTCTGTCTGATGACGTTTAAAAGTATTCAAACTAGCCCCTACAGTCAGACATCTTTATTTTTATGGTTTAGTAGATTTTGATTTGCCAAACCAGGTTTTATATTGAGATTTTTCTTCTGTAACAGGTCTTCTTTATTACAAAACAACAACTTTGGCACTTTTATTATTTATTTGTAAAGAAATTATTTTCACAGTTCACTTATTCATTTTTTTACTACATTATTTGTTGGACTTTATGCAAATTAGTGCATATGTGATATTATAACTCGTTTTATAATAAATAAGAAGCACACAAATTAAAATATTAATGTAAATGATCGCCTGGGGAAATTAAGAGCTCATATCAGTTAAGTTTTCTTGTTTTGTCCCTTTTTTCCACTTCCACTAGGTGTTCTGTAACTTTACAGTTGATATTTGAAAGTAGAGTAACTACTAAGTAGATCTGTCTGTGTTGATGCTGAAAGATTTATAATCTGATTCTGACTGTAACTGTTAAGATGATTATTGTGCACGTGCCATTCAGGCCTTCTAACAGCAAAAGAAAGCATTGATACCGGTGGTACATACTGTCAGTATTTAGACGGTGACATGGGTTGTGTAATTTGGCCTCCTTACATCATCACAATTTTTTTTGACTCAAACACTGTGACCGGTGCAACCAATCAGAATGACTTCAGAGCGTGATCACTTTTTTATTCGTTTTATCCATTTGTAATTCATTCTTATGCTAAAAAACGCTCTCAGTATTTGGACAGTGACACATTTTTCTTTAACTTCAGAGCTCCAGCATCTCTAGTGTGAAGTAAATGATGGTCACTGTGTTAATGACACAAAAACACAAAGTTACAGTTTGGTCCAATAGTATTTAAAAAATTGCACAATTCTAAATTTTGTACAGCAACACAAAAATGTATTTTAAGTCCAGTGCTCAATAATGATGGATGTGTAGCTTTTCAGCTCTAATCCAAAGGGTATAATCAGAGTACTGTACATAGTTTTTAGAAGTTACTAATATTCTTATAGAGTATCAGATTTTCAGAGGCTTCAAAGTCGTTGGACAATTTGAAGTCTAGAAGCTGTGGACATAACAAAGTGATGCTTTCCTCACTTGAGATGCTCAGACAGGTCTCTTTACCTGCAGTTTTGTCTGAATGAGCATGCTCTATTGGGTTTGAAGAATACCTCATTATTCTTCACTGACCAGTTTTACAGCATTTGATAATCAGTGACAGCATTTCCACTGCAGCCCTGCAGGCTGGATCTAACTGTTTCACAGCGCAGTAACCATGCTTTATTTCAGGCTAATGGTGCTGAACTTACAGAATAAAAATGTTTTACTGGATAAATACTACAATGATTAGAATAACCTTTGTTTGCACTACACAGTTTGAATTAAAAACACACACACACACACTAAAGATAATATGCATGTTCAGACATACAGACGCATGATCAGCTATGTGGTATCAGGTTCACTCCATCCATACAAATAGACACAAACTGAACTTTACCTCCGCTTAACTTACTTAACCGTAAACCTTCATCTGTCCATGTTCAGAGTGAGTGACAGCATTTTACAGTGTCAGAAAATAAGGGAATGTTAGAAATGCACAGTGATAGGGACGAGCTGTCAGAGTGCTCACATAATGTTATCTTCATAAACATAATCGCAGTAACTGAAACAAATACTCAGAAAGTCTGCAGTAATCTTTAAATTCATGTAATCAATAATACTTTCATAAAATGAGACATCCAAAAATGTGCACACAATATGACACATTTAACGCGTGTGAAATGTTGAGCAGTGTGTAGAAGCTTTGGTCTTTGTCAGTGCCCTCAGACAGAACACCTCACACCCACGGTGCACAAATCCACAACGTGCACCACTCTACAATGTACATTTACACCAAATAATGTTGACCTTCGAAGCTTGTCTGTCAGATCAAATCCTTGTGACATCACGGTGGTTAACAGTGAGTTTTTATGGTTAGGTTAGAAAACAGCAACAGTGCTGCAGTTCCTGTATGAACTGAACAACTTTGAAAATCTAAGAAACAGTTGAGCTTCTCTCCTCAAAAGCTAAGAGGGACAGACTGAACATGCAGACTGAACGGACTTTGTCACACTGGAGCATGAAACGAGGAACAATCATCAATCAGGAACGATCATATAGCCCTGTCGTCTTATTTGCTGTGATTTAGTGTGCGATTGTGTCCACGGGCAGAATTCTTTCATCTGGAAGTGACCTCATTCTCAGATGTTTCACTGACTTGATCACAAAATCTCTCAAACTTTTCGCCCTTTCAAAACTAAAACAGCTGAGAGAGGTAAAGGTAAGACAAATACTAATGAAACAAATGCAGTTATGCACTTTTATTTTCATCTGCTTTGAAACATGGGTTTAAGAAAAGGTTTCTTCTGCTGCTCCATTTGAAGCTGTTTGCTTGTGCTGCCCTCTGCTGGTCAATCAGGTGATCTTCCAGAATCTCTTAACTTTTGTTAACACAAGTGTTTAAATGAGCTTCATCTTTGTCTTTGTTTCATTATTGCTAACACTGTGAGGTGGAATCTCTGAAAAGATGGCTGAAGTTGTGAAGAAGGAAAATTAAAGCATTTATTTAACCATTAAAACATTACGAAAGCCTTCAAAATCTAGTTTTAGTCTAAGAAAACTTTTTTTTAAAATTAATCTTTCCAGGTTGCAAAGATAAATAAGGATATTAATATCAGGCTTACAAGGAATTAGATACTTTACCAAGAAATCATAAGGAGCAACCCACATAGCAGACAAGTTTGGCCCAGATCTGGTGTCACGCCGGCACTGCTAGCTGACTTCTGGCATGGTAAGTGGTATGTCATCCAGATATGGGCCAGGCCTGGCAATGATGCAGGTTTGACAGGTTTGTGAGTGTACACTTTATCCAAAACCTAGTGAGGGTTTACTCATGGTTGCCATCGGGTGGCTGTACCTCAGGAGGTAGAACAGGTCCTCTAGTCTGCATGTCAACAGTGTGAATGTGTATGAATATTGTTAGGAAGCACTCAGTTTAGAGAAAGTGTTTGATTGGGTGAATGTGGCATGTTGTATAGAGCACTTTGAGTAATCCGTGAGAGTAGAAAAGCGCTTTGTAAGAATCAGTCCATTCACTGTCTGAGCAAAGTTTCGTATTGTTACTTTTGCACTGTTGTGTTCCGGCACATGTTGTTATTACATGGCTTGATTAGAGTACACATTAGGCTGACATCTGGGGCTGGAGCTGAAACTGTTCTGGGACAGGCACAGGCACAGGGCAGCACTGTGTCTACAACTGGTACGTGGCTGCACACAACTTGCACATAGCCCACATACCGCAAAGAATGACGGCCCTTTGGTGGCCCAGATCAGGTTTGCCAGAGCTAATCCACACATGAGCCAGCACAGGACCACCAGTGTGTCTGCAACTGGCCTTGTGCTGGCCCATCTGTGGGCCACCTCTGGCAAACCAGATCTGGGCTAGTTAATGTGAGATGCCAAAAAGTGAGAGGGAGACCTTTCAGTGATGCTTTTCAGAAATCGGAGAAACTCCCCACAAACATCCAGGTTTTGCTCTTTCAGCTGGGCTGAGCAGATGTGAATGTCTGACTGAAGGAACTAATGAAACAAGAAGTAGAAACCTCCTCAACAGGATCTACACTGAGCTCTACATCACAGAGGAACAGAGTGAGGGAGTTTATACCCAACATGAGGTGAGGCAGCTGGAGACAGCTTCCAAGATCCTCCATGACACTCCAATCAGGTGCCAGGACATCTTTAAAGCATTGCCTGACCAACAGAGACCCATCAGAGTGGTTCTGACAAACGGCATTGCTGGTGTTGGAAAGACTTTCTCAGTACTTTCTTTCTCACTTCCGGTATGATGGCGCCTGTGTTTGGCTCTGCCGCTGCCGGTTGTAGTTTGTCGCGCTCTACTACTGTTGTGTTGTTTTTTTCTGCTCTACTGTTCTCACTCAGTTTTAATGATGTATTTGCAGCCCTGGTGTATGATCGCCTGGCCTTGCTATCCATCCGATCCTCTATGATGCCACACGATGTCTCGTCGCCCTCCTCCATTAGCTGGATCCTCGTCAGGCGATTTCAGTGGCCCCTCTAGACCACGGAGAAGGAGAGGGAGAAGAGGAGGTATTCAGGTAAAGCTCAGGATGTACTGGCGGCGTGGTTTGGCTGGTAAGCGACGTCGAGCGTGCGTTGTCTCCTGTGTCCAGAAAAGCTCCATGGAGGGGGACTTGTTTTCCACGGCCTTGTTTGGATACGCTGGGCCCGGCTCTTTGAGACCCTGCCACCTCAGGAGGGTTTATCCAGATTCTTTTGAGGGCTGGCTTTTTCTTCCCTCGGTGAGTGGATTCTATGAGCGGGACGGCTCAAACCCTGTGTATTTACGTCCCTTAACTCGAGCCTCTGCAAATAACGAGGCTTCTAGCTCACTGAATATGGCGCTTTTTAACGCTTGATCTCTGTCTAATAAATCATTCTTGTTGAATGATTTTATATTATCTAAAAAACTCGATTTTTTATTCCTGACTGAGACCTGGCAGCGGGATGTAGACAACTCATCACTTGTTGAACTCTGCCCGGATGGCTATACTTTTATTACCCAGCCTCGGTTGTCTGATCGGGGTGGTGGGCTTGCCGTGGCTTTCCAGGACCGTTTCTCCTGCCGCTCCGTGAAAACTGGACTTTTTCGCTCGTTTGAGCTGCAGCTGCTTAAAATTGGTAACAAGGATCCTTTGTACTGTGCTGTGGTGTATCGTCCACCTGGATATAACAGGTTATTTTTATCGGAGCTCAGCGACTTCTTATCCGCTACTATGAAGCTGTCTAGAGTGCTTATAGTTGGGGACTTTAACATACACGTTGATGATGACTCCGACCTATTCACCAGAGACTTTATGAAAATTATTTTCATTTGACTCAGCATGTGTCCGGTCCTACACACAGCAAAGGCCACACACTGGACCTTGTTTTTACTTTGGGTTTAAAGGTCGTTGATATTATATATAGAACATGTAGATATAATCTTTCATAACCCAATTGGATGTGTTTAGATTTTAAACCTGGAGCACAACATTACAACGTCCCAGTCACTGAGCTTTTCTCGAAAAAGGAAAAAGTCAATTTTATCCTTCTGTTACTGTGGACCACCATCTTCTCAGTTTTCTACACACTTGAAACACAAGCACATACTACCATGCTGCTGATCCCAAATCGAGTCTTGCACTTTAGAATCAATACATTATAAATGATTTTAACACTACTTCAGACAACATGTTTCTATCAATTATCACATATAAACGTTGTACATGTACAACATTTACATTGTAAAGCTACAATGAAATTTCCAGAAACCAAAGGAATATTTTTGGCTTACATTTTCAAATGTATTCTGTGACAACAAATAAAAACATAAAATTATTACCAAAAGAAAATGTAAAGATTTATTGATGGATGTTGTGTATATTCATAAATTGTATGAGTTAAAATTGTGAAATCAAGGAAGTAAACTGACTTAAGAGTCTCCAGTCTACAGTGTGGACTCTCCAAAGAAAACACGCATCTGTTTAATTCCTGAATTCTACAGACTGTTTTCACTCAAGTCCAGAAGCTTCAGATGGTAAGGATTGGACTTCAGAGCAGACACCAGAGCAGCACAACTGATCTCTGATAAACTGCAGTCAACCAGTCTGAATTGTGGGGGGAAAGAGATAAAAACAATGATGATCCTATCAGATGTGTTCAGGTTTTAAACATGTAGCTCACTTTACTATGTCCTAACCAATGAGCAAATACCTCTATTTCTGTGTTTTCTGTGCATTCATGTATATGTGTGTCTTTGTGTCTATTCAGAAAGATCAGTATTAATGATCAAACAGTGGATTAAATAGACAAAAAATATTTATTCCTTATTCATATATATTCCTTATTCCTTATTCAATACAAATATTTGTGCGCGCGTGTGTGTGTGTATATATATCCCCACAAACTGCATGCCTTTGGACGGTGGGAGGGAGCCGGAGTACCCATGCATACTTCACACAGAAAGACCCCGGCCTGATGGTGGAACTGAACTAAGGACCTTCTTGCTGTGCGGCAACAGTGCTAACCACCGTGCCTCCACACACACACACACACACACACACACACACACACACACACACACACACACACACACACACACACACACACACACACACACACACACACACACACACAGTGGTCCCTCGCTATAACGCGGTTCACCTTTCGCTGTTTACCGGATTTTTTTGTGTGCAATTTTGCATGCTTTTTTTTTCTTACAGCGCATTGTGTTCTGCATCCTGATTGGCTGTAGACCATTGTCAATCCATCTCGTGCCGTGTCTCCTGTACAGTACAGAATGTGTTCAGCTTGTCAAATTTACATAAATCTTTGATCGCTAGCAGTGTGACTCTGAAGTGCTGTACTGTAATTTTGTAGGTTTTCTGCCCAGCAAACACAACAATGTCGACAAAATGTTTTGCATCATCAAAGGCAACCGCCATACCAACCGCAAACCTCGTTTACTTGCATTTGAGTTCATCTTTTCATTTCTTCACATCTTCTAGCAGCTTCAGAGTGTAGGGATTCATGCATTTTCATTTACACGACTGTTTTCTGAGGGGAGACACAAATCCCTTTTTGTGAGGACAACATCATAAAAGCATAGTCACAAAAATCACAGCATAAAAATCTGATAAATCAAACATGCAGGTGGATCACCTGCTGAGGTGAGCATCTCACAGCTGTTTCTTTTTCATTTGCACATTCTGAACCACAACAACTCTGCAGATTATTTCTGTGTATGACACTAAGACACTTGCAGTTATGTATGCATCAATTTGAATTGGTGTAAAGTCTGTGCTCATCACTGTGTTGTTTTGAATTTGAGCGCCACACAGTGGAATGTAGAACTGAGCCAACACAATTTTTGACTTAAAAGTAATGAAAACTAGTCATAAGAACAGCCTTTAGTAAATATTTTTCTCACGAATTCTTAAATTTTAAATGAATGTTTTTTTAATTAACAATTAAAAAAGATTTTTTCTTTTTTTTTTAACTTTTTTGTAAAAGTCAACAAAATTGCTCTAAAATATGTGAATGTTTGTGGTTATTGATCTACATTTTAATGGCAACATATAAGAAGTTTATATATTTTTTAATGATAATCCATGTGTATGTGTGGGGTTGTATTATGGCGATGTAGCCACTGGATGTGAGCGTTGAGCTACTAAATGTTAAAAACTGGCTGTGTGAAACTTTTATTTAAGAAAAAAAATAACCTCTTTTTATTTGTTTCATTCATTTATTCATTTGTCTGTAACTGTTTTGTTAAACTTTTTGTAGTCCTTTGTTTACTTCGTTGTTGCTTAGTAAAATGTTGCAAAATTGATTAGGACTAAATAAATAAATAAACTGCACTTGACCTGTCCAATTAAAAATTGTGAATCTATTTTAAATGCTATAAAAATGTAGTTTAAGAATAATTCTGAAACAATGAGTTATGCACAGTAATGCTATTAATACTAACAAGAAGAATAATTTATACGTTCATATTTTTATCGTTGTGTGTAAACTATGTCTGAGATAAAAGTTGTAATTTCTTGTTTTTACGTGACGGTGTTTTGCCGTTGAACTCCGGGCTTCGTTGTAATGTTTCGTCACGACTGCTGGGGGCAGTGAGGAGCCGTGTGGCCTGAGGACAGCCAGGATTTAGAGCGCAGAAGAAGAAGTCTGTGTTCCACGTGAGCTGGTCAGCATGGCACCTCCGGGAGGAATAAACAAACCGAAAACTGTAAGAAATCCTGTTTTTCCTTCTGTTAGTCGGTTGGAGCCGAGGGCACATTCAGGAAACAATAACGAGTCAGACAGATGTTAAAGTTTTGTTCACACCCCCCTACAGTTATAGTAATGAATCAGTCCTTTGAGACAGTTTCCTCTCCAGTATTGTCAGTTGCGGGAAGTCGAATATAGCCTTAAAACATTTTGAGGAATTGTTTTAAATGTGTTCGTGCAATCCCTTTGTTAGTGGAGCGCATTGTAACTTCAGGAAACTGGGACACCCTGTGGACGGCAAGTGAACTGCATCGATCGAAACGTCACGAGACAAACAACAGCTACAGCTCTAAGAAGAATAGATTATACAGTAACCGGAAGCAGCAAAGGTGCTCTAATGGCTTAAATTATTATTTTTATGGCTGTTAATTTCTAACATGGCAGATGCACAGCTGCAGGTTTTAAACTTTGAAGTAATCGTTAGTATGTTCAGGTCTTTCTTCCACAGCCTGGTGGAGAAATCCTTTTAAGCCATCAATGGACAGTTACGTTTTCCAAGCGGGTCACGTGAGAAACCGTTTCTGTTGTGGAGCTAAACTCAGTTCTGGTCAATGGTACTTTTCTCTCTTTATAAACTGACGCTGGTGTTACAATCAGTCTGTGAAAACAGTAAAAAGTGCAGTAAAACAACAACAACAACATGTTAAGATTATTTAAGCTAAACTGCCAGAAAAGTGAGCCCTGCTACAGGCTGGCGACTATTCCAGGTGTACCTCACCTCTCACCCTATGGTAGCTGTGATTGGCTCCAGCCCCCCTTCCAACCCCACGACCTGGAATTAGATAAGTGAAAGAATATGGATGAATGAATGCCAGGAATAAAAACAAAAAAACTATATGTGCTGTTGTTACTGTGTTCGTAGTTTGAATACTTCATCTGCAGTTTGCAGTTCTCTCACTGAAAAAAAAGAACTGATCATCTGTTTACGGCTTCATATGCATATTACTTGAGAGTTGTCTGCCATATTAAATGTGATACAACCACAAATCACTTGTGGAAGACTCACTCTACTGTGGCAACCATGTCCAGTGTCTATGATCAAGATCAGCGGTCCCCATTTACAGGAAAATGGAAAGTTTTTAAAACTCTGTTGGTTTCCAGTGTAGCTGCTAACACTTTAAACCTAACTTTGTGGTTTCAGTTTAAATCGGCTGCAAGACACATACTGATTTATTTACCACCTGCTTCAAGATTACATTAAATGCATCAATAACAAACTGTGGCTGTGTCTTGATTACATTGGGTTATGTACATCACTCTCTGCTGCAGATGTTTCATAAACACAACCTGTTGGGTCGTTTCTCTGTAGCTTTTCTTGTGTGATAAAGTGTGACTGAAGTAGATGGAGCTCAGTGAAAAGAAACACTTATTACTATGTCCTCAGAATGTCAACTCCAACTTTCAGAACAAAATATCCCACAGAGCATTTTTCGCCCAGTTCTCATCTACCCCTGATTTAGATTCTAACCGTCAGTTTCAGATCTGCATTGTCTCTGAGTTTAAGTTGTTTGAGTCAGCTAATTCAAAGAAAGCCTGGATATGTTTCAGCTGTTGTTGTTTGTTCCTTCATATCTGATGAGGAGCTCTAAACACTCGAGTGTTTCTGCCTTCCTTGAACGTGTCGTGGTTCTCTTGCAGGAGTTGGGGAAGAAGCTTTTCAAGCGCCGGCGAGTTCTGAGCCGTGAGAAGAGGAAGCGGCATCAGATCGTGGGAGCTGTGGTGGATGAAGGTCTCATCACCATCCATCACCTGAAGAAGAGAAGGTGAGTGTCAGCTGACCCCCTCCTTCCTCCACCTTCTCATGGCCGCAGCGCGTTGTGACATTTTCTGTCCCATCAGGACGAGTCCGAGAGCCAACATCACGCTGTCAGGGAAGAAGAAGAGGAAGCTGATTAAACAGCTGCAACACCAGCAGAAGGAGAAGGCCACTATGGAAGGTAAAGAGTGCCAAACCTTCTGACTGACTCTCTCCTTAAGTGTTTTCAGCATCTCTCAGGTACTTCAGTCGGTGTTAGTGTGCGGCTCTGGTTTCCAGACCTGTGTGGTCCACTAAGCTTTAGACCTAAACATATGAAAGACCAGTTGGGATTGCTCCGTTTATTACTTTACATTAATTAATCTTATTTTGAATTTGGGCATGGATGAAAATTTACATACGCTCTGGGTGTTTATGGAAAAATTGGAAAAATGTAACATCCCAAGAACAAAACTCTCATGCAGTCATAAGATAACCTTAACAAATAGGTAAAGCATTTGGGATGCATTGTTTTTATTATTTCCAGTCTTCGTAATTTATCTCTTCTTGGAAAACTGCAGACTGTGGCAATGCAAAATTATGAAAGTTTTGACTTTTCATTGAAACTCAAATGCATATTGTCCACTCTGCCTCAAAGGCTTAAAGACATCCACGTGGCAACATTGAACGCTAGTCATAGCGCCACCTAATGGCAGCAAGACGTCAGTTTTAGCTGATTGATATGACATTATCACCAGTGTTGGGAAGGTTACTTTTAAAATGTATTCCACTACAGATTACAGAATACATGCCCCAAAATGTATTTTGTAATGTATTCCGTTACGTTACTCAATGAGAGTAACGTATTCTGAATACTTTGGATTATTTAATATATTATCATGCTTTTTATAACTACATTAATGTACTATTGCTGTGTGATTTATTACTAGTACTGAAGGTTACTCGCCAAACCAATACCAACCTCATTTTTAAATCCTAATATAAAATGAGTAACAGTAGGTGGACATTAGGTAAGGCTGCACTTTTTGCAGCGATCTTGTATAGAAAACTATACGGCATCCATCCCACTTTGGATGGAGCAGCTCTCATTTCTAGAAATATGGACAAATTTATTAAACCCCCCAAAATATGACTATCCAGAGTTGGGACCAGGAAGCAGAGTTGCAGTCTTACACGCTTCTCTGCAGCTTCTCTCCTCCTGCTACCCCCCCAAAAACCCATCTCCATAGAGACTGTGTCGGCTCCCAAACAGACAAAAAACTAACTAAAAACCAGCAACAAACAACTTAAACATAAACAATTACAAAGAAAGAACAACAAAGTATCCACATCTGAACCAAAGAGTAAAACAGTGAAATGTGGATTATTAAATATCAGGTCTCTCTCCTCCAAGTCTCTGTTAGTACATGACTTAATAATTGATCAACAAATTGATTTACTCTACCTTACAGAAACCTGGTTGCAGCAGGATGATTATGTTAGTTTAAATGAATCAACACCCCGGAGTCATTCTAACTACCAGAAATCTCGAAGCACAAGCCGAGGGGGCGGTGTGGCAGCAATTTTTCACACCAGCCTATCAATTAATGAAAGACCAAGACAGACTTTTAATTCATTTGAAAGCCTGATGCTTAGCCTCGTCCACCCCAGCTGTAAAACTCAGAAACCAGTCTTACTTGTTATCATCTATCGTCCACCTGGGCCTTACACAGAGTTTCTGTCTGATTTCTCAGACTTTATATCTGATTTAGTTCTGAGCTCAGATAAAATAATTATTGTGGGTGATTTTAACATCCATGTAGATGCTAAAAATGACAGCCTCAACATGGCATTTAATCTGTTATTAGACTCAATTGGTTTCTCTCAAAATGTAAAAGAACCCACCCACCACTTTAATCACACTCTAGATCTTGTTTTAACATATGGCATAGAAACTGAACATTTATCAGTGTTTCCTGCAAACCCTCTCCTGTCTGATCATTTCCTGATAACATTTACATTTACAATAATTGATTACACAGCGGTGGAGAGTAGACTTTATCAAAGTAGATGTCTTTCTGAAAGCACTGTAACTAAGTTTAAGAATATAATCCACCCACTGTTATCAACTTCAATGCCCTGTACCAACATAGAGCAGAGCAGCTATCTGAACACTACCCCAACAGAGGTTGATTATCTTGTTAATAATTTCACCTCCTCACTACATATGACTCTGGATACTGTAGCTCCTGTGAAAACTAAGGTCTCTAATCAGAAGTACCTGACTCCGTGGTATAATTCTCAAACACGTACCCTAAAGCAGATAACTCGTAATCTGGAGAGGAAATGGCGTGTCACAAATTTAGAGGATCATCATTTAGCCTGGAGAAATAGTTTGCTGCTTTATAAGAAAGCCCTCCGCAAAGCCAGAACATCTTACTATTCATCACTGATTGAAGAAAATAAGAACAACCCCAGATTTCTCTTCAGCACTGTAGCCAGGCTGACAAAAAGTCAGAGCTCTTTTGAGCCAACAATCCCTTTAACGTTAACTAGTAATGACTTCATGAACTTCTTCACAAATAAAATTTTTATCATTAGAGAAAAAATTACCAGTAATCATCCCACAGATGTAATATTATCTACAGCTACTCTTAGTACCATTGATGTTAAGTTAGACTCTTTTTCTCTAATTGATCTTTCTGAGTTAATTTCAATAATTACTTCCTCCAAACCATCAACGTGTCTTTTAGACCCCATTCCTACAAAACTGCTCAAAGAAGTCCTGCCATTAATTAATTCTTCGATCTTAAATATGATCAACCTATCTCTAATAATCAGCTATGTACCACAGGCCTTCAAGCTAGCTGTAGTTAAACCTTTACTCAAAAAGCCATCTCTAGACCCAGCAGTCTTAGCTAATTATAGGCCAATCTCTAACCTTCCTTTCATATCAAAAATCCTTGAAAGAGTAGTTGTCAAACAGCTAACAGATCATCTGCAGAGGAATGGTTTATTTGAAGAGTTTCAGTCAGGTTTCAGAGCTCATCACAGCACAGAAACAGCTTTAGTGAAGGTTACAAATGATCTTCTTATGGCCTCTGACAGTGGACTCATCTCTGTGCTTGTCCTGCTAGACCTTAGTGCAGCATTCGATACTGTCGACCATAATATCCTAATAGAGCGATTAGAACATGCTGTAGGTATTACAGGTACTGCACTGCAGTGGTTTGTATCATATCTATCTAATAGACTCCAATTTGTGCATGTAAATGGAGAGTCCTCTTCACACACTGAGGTTAATTATGGAGTTCCACAGGGTTCAGTGCTAGGACCAATTCTGTTTACATTATACATGCTTCCCTTAGGCAGCATCATTAGAAGACATAGCATACATTTTCACTGCTATGCTGATGACACCCAGCTCTATCTGTCCATGAAGCCAGATAACGCACACCAATTAGTTAAACTGCAGGAATGTCTTAAAGACATAAAGACCTGGATGGCCGCTAACTTTCTGCTTCTTAATTCAGATAAAACTGAGGTTATTGTACTCGGCCCTGAAAAGCCTAGAAATATGGTATCTAACCAGATTCTTACTCTGGATGGCATTACCTTGGCCTCCAGTAACGCTGTGAGGAACCTTGGAGTCATTTTTGACCAGGACATGTCCTTCAATGCACATATTAAACAAATATGTAAGACTGCGTTCTTCCATTTGCGCAACATCTCTAAAATTAGAAATATCCTGTCTCAGAGTGACACTGAAAAACTAGTTCATGCATTTATTACTTCCAGGCTGGACTACTGTAATTCATTATTATCAGGATGTCCAAAAAACTCACTGAAAAGCCTTCAGCTAATCCAAAATGCTGCAGCAAGAGTCCTGACAGGGACTAGAAAGAGAGAGCATATTTCTCCTGTTTTGGCTTCCCTTCATTGGCTTCCTGTTAAATCCAGAATTGAATTCAAAATCCTGCTCCTCACATACAAGGTCTTAAATAATCAGGCCCCATCTTATCTTAGTGACCTTGTAGTACCATATCACCCTATTAGAGCACTTTGCTCTCGCTCTGCAGGCCTACTTGTTGTTCCTAGAGTATTTAAAAGTAGAATGGGAGGCAGAGCCTTCAGTTTTCAGGCCCCTCTTCTGTAGAACCAGCTTCCAGTTTGGATTTAGGAGACAGACACTATCTCTACTTTTAAGATTAAGCTTAAAACTTGCCTTTTTGCTAAAGCATATAGTTAGGGCTGGACCAGGTGACCCTGAATCCTCCTTTAGTTATGCTGCAATAGACATAGGCTGCCGGGGGATTCCCATGATGCATTGAGTTTTTCCTTTCCAGTCACCTTTCTCACTCACTATGTATTAACAGACCTCTCTGCATTGAATCATATCTGTTATTAACCTCTGTCTCTCTTCCACAGCATGTCTTTTATCCTGCCTTCCTTCTCTCACCCCAACCGGTCGCAGCAGATGGCCGCCCCTCCCTGAGCCTGGTTCTGCCGGAGGTTTCTTCCTGTTAAAAGGGAGTTTTTCCTTCCCACTGTTGCCAAAGTGCTTGCTCATAGGGGGTCATATGATTGTTGGGTTTTTCTCTGTATCTATGAAGCGCCTTGAGGCGACTTATGTTGTGATTTGGCGCTATATAAATAAAATTGAATTGAATTAAACTTATTGTTTCGGAGGAAAACACGAACACGGTGTACAGTCGAGTCTTAATAGCTTACTTACAACTGGGCTTGTCGGGCACTGTTTTTGGCTGCTGTGGTTATTGTTATATTTACATGCTTCCAGCTCCTGTTTCTGCTTGGTGACAACTCGTACTTTCGATTCTCCTTTTTCTCCCTCCCTCGCGCTCACAGACACATAACGGGTATGACAGTCCATTCTCCCTGCAGCACTACACTGCCCATGAGGCTGCATTCTTTAGGGCTATGCCTTTAACACTCTGGCTATCACCTTCATATTAAATAATGTTTTGAATAATAATTACAAAAATATTTCTTCACGTCATTATGCTGGCGGCAAGTAGAGGTGACATGGGCCGTGAGACCCAGGCATTAGAGCCTCTTAATGCGTCTTTTGTTTGGGTCTCCACCGGCATGGAATTACCAAAAATAGAGAGGGCATAGCCTAACAGGTGAAATAGGACTGTACTGCTGTGTAATCCATTTATTTCAACAAAGTAACTGTATTCTGAATACCACCTTTTTAAATGGTAACTGTAACAGAATACAGTTACTCATATTTTGTATTTTAAGTACATAATGCCGGTACATGTATTATGTTACTCCCCAACACTGATTATCACTGTGTGTTCTACACGTTACATACTGACACAGATGATTAGAGAGTGAAGGTTGTTTTTTTGGGGGGGGGGTTTAACACCACATAGTGGACACAGGAAATGATGCATTTGTCCATCATCCAGTTAGATTCCACATGTTCTGCATCAAAGCTGACTGATCATCAGCTGCATTTTGTGTTGTTTTTCAACTTCTGGTGTTTTATTGATACTTTTTTATGACACTAAAATAAAATTGCTCATCATTCGTCTCTCTGTAGTGGAATCAACAGCAGCACCACAGAAGAAGCACAACACCTCATCAGCTCAGACCAAGAAGAAGAACAAGAAGGCGTCCGGATGCCAGGACGATGTAGAGATGGTGGATGTTGAATGAAGATATGTCTGCACTATGAGTCCCTGCTCAGACGTCCATGCCGGCGCCTCAACTTTGAGACTAATGGACAATAAGGACGTCCGTCCTGTAGTTTGTTTCTGCAGAAGAAAAAACTACAACAGTTGACATGGAAGCCCCTTTCTGCCAAAAATGTTTCCCCTCAAATATTAATTGAGCTGCTTTTATTTTAGTTGTAAATAAATCTGAATTTGTTTGAGGCTCACACTGTTTTATTTTTATTTGATCTTTTGCAGATTCTTAACCAAAACAGCTTTAATCAATCATTTAAACAAAAAACTTGAGGTTATTCTAAGTTAAATTAGTATGTTAGTGAAAAGACCAAATGTCTTTCTATGGTGTAAAAGTTTTGTGAGAATTAAAAATGTAACTTCACTGGCAAAAATATGAAAAAATATGATATTGTTTTAAATTTACTATCTGAAGATATTTTTGTAATTTTTGACTAACCAAAGGCATTTTACACTTTCATTTTGTTATTTGGCAGAAATGGGTTTCCATATGTGATTGGGTTTTTATTTTATATCTCTGTTAGCGTCGCAGCACCTGCAGAGTTTGAGGGCAACATTTGGACCTGTGGTTGTTACAGCATTCATCTTGTAAGCTTGTTTAATTAAATGGGTCATGAGCTTTGACCTTTAACCTTCTGTTCCACCTAGTTCATTAAAATTTTATACATCATCAGAAGTTTCTATTCATTATTTAGATTATATAATAATTCAGATTTTTTTTAACCTTTCTTAGTTGTTGGTTCATAAATATTTGACTTATTATTTTCCTGACACAGTTTGGTAAACATTTGTGCTTGATGGGAACATCCAGGTTCAAATGTAAACTGCACATTAAAACTCATTTTGGCTCTTCAGCAGTTTATGTTGAAAGAAAATTTTGTTACAGTTTAACACAAACTATGTTCATTTTTGACACGTTATTCAAATAAAGACCTGATAAATCCTTGTTTAATTTTTGCTGACTTCTGTTTTTTTATTGGGAAATAACATCATAGGTTTCCATGCTTAAAGGTATTGTGCTTTGTTTTGTTTTTTTACGTATGTCACTATTTGTGTTTTCTGACATACTTTGATGAGCTTCCATATGTCAAGTCATGTTTTAATAAGTTTTTCTAGGTGGTTAATTCGGGTTTATTTTAAGAAATATTTTCTCTCATGAGTTCTATGAACTGTGTATAAAAATATATACAATTAAATGTTTTCAGAATTAATGAGCCTCCATAGTTCTGATATACTTTATTTATTTATTTATTGGAGAGTTGTTTATAAACGTTTTGTCTTTTTGACCTTTTAGTAAGTCCAAACATTTAGTCCAGTTAATTCT
Organism: Copadichromis virginalis; assembly: GCF_057382275.1. Taxonomy (NCBI): domain Eukaryota; kingdom Metazoa; phylum Chordata; class Actinopteri; order Cichliformes; family Cichlidae; genus Copadichromis; species Copadichromis virginalis. The sequence continues at coordinate 18,463,610 of NC_140634.1, forward strand.
AGATGTTTGTGTTCATCATTGCGATTCAATTATTATCAAAGGGCTTTAATGGGTTTCCAAACTTATTAAAAATTAAATAATATTGTTTTAAATATTAATATGTCCCCATATTCTTAAGAAAGATAGATAGATAATAAAATGTTTTCAGAAAGCTCCAGGGAGTTCTCATTATTTGTTTTTACTTATAGGGTTGTATTGCGCTTCCATTTAAGTCCATTCATCCATCCATTGTGTACCCCACCCCATAACAGCTGTAACTGGCACTAGCCCTCCACAACCAGGTTTTTTTTTTTCTTTTATCTAATTTTTTTATTTTTGATCTTTAATGCACTTCCATGATTTTGATATTAGGTTCAGTTTTGTTTTACTTTTTCATTTTATTTGAAGGCTTCAAATAAGCTTACATTATCTATTTTTATTTACTATTTATACATCCCATTAGTTGTATTTTTTTCAGGGGGGTATATTGGGCTTCCGTATGTTTCAAAATTTGTTGTCCAGATTTTGACTTACTGCAATTGTTTTATTTATTATTTAAGTTCTAATGTCTTTATGGGCTTCCATAAATTCAGTCGAATTTACACCTATGTTGTTTTTGTAATGTTTTAGAGGCGTTAATGGTCTTCCATACATGTTGGAGGTTTTATAAACTATTGATCCGCTTCACGCTGGCATCCTTTCTCTCAGATGTTTTGTTCATGATCAGATTTAATTATTGATGAGGCTCCGTATGGAGCTCTTATATAAACTGTGTCTTTATTGAAACATCTGAAGCTCTTTGTGTCCGGTTTCTCCGGCTGTTTCTCTGATATTTTTCCGGCTTTTTGGAAGAACATCAGACGGCAGTGAGCCTCAGATTGGGGATGCAGGCTCCTTCCCTCCCCCTACCAGAGGACAAAGACTAAAATGGGTCAGACTCAGGAGACAAGCAGCAGATCCTCCGCACCAGCCATCATGTAACGTCCTCCATCCTCTGCAGGCGGAGAACAGCCGGGTTCGTTATTAAGACAACAGAAACGCGTCCTCTGCCTTCTTTTTGTTTGAGCATCATGTCCTGTCGGGACGGCTGAGGCTTCTTACTGGAACTAAGCTGGTTTGAACAAACACCGACTCATCACATCACATCGCACTGACCGCCGGAGGGACGATGGAGGCGGCGCCGAGGTAATCTGTGTCCCCGCTGACCGCTCAGGTAACAAAACGCATTTCGGCCGCTTCGTGTCCCAATTAGGCTCCATTACCGCACCAGTAAAACCAGTACAGGGCAGGTTTGAAGGGCAGGTGCTGTGTGCAGCAACACATTAGCTTCGTGCTAAGACTCCAGCTTATAGATGCGGTCATGTGTGCAGCGCATTTCATTTATTACACACTTTATTACAGATTTTTGGCCTTGAGCTCAGGCTCAGCCCGGGCAGGTGCTCTCAAGTTCTTATTATCCAAAAGGAGCTGAGAGAACAACAGCTGCAGTTCTTCTGACGTCCAGCAGGGGCTCCACAGAGTCAGTCCCCATAGACTCCCATGTTATAAATTGACGTTTATTTCCTCTCTTAATAACAGCTGGGATATCTGTGTGACGTCATCCTGTGTTCTGCTGTTGATGTGATGTATGGATGGAGTCAGTGCCTCAATCATAGATTTTATATAAAAGATGGAATAGCTGCTGGAGCTTGAGCTTTTTCACTGTCGCAGTTTTTGGCTCATGGGCTAATGACTTGTGATTGGCAAGTCTGATTCTAATAACAGGCAAAATTTACAAAAAGATCTTTGAGTTTTATTTAGTTAAACTTGAAACTATAGTCTGAAATCAGAAAAGTATCACAGAAGTCACAGTTTTGGCTTTTTATACTGTTAATAAGGTTCAGGTTTTAGATCTCTAAAATTGGACTTTTTTATTTATTCATTTTTCAGGTAGCAACTTTTAGCCATGCAGGTAATTTACACTTAGCCCTAAACTCACTTATTTAAACTCTGTTGAAGTTTAATGTCAGACTAAAGTTTATTACAGTGAACTAAGACTAAGAAGACATTAGTTAAAAATTAAAACTACTTCTTCTCCTTTTACTTTTTTTATGCCCGAACAGCCCCTGAGTTGTCATGTTGTCAGAGTCATGAAACCGGCTCTGTGAGGTTATTACATCACTATTCTGCTTTTACATCAATGATGCATTTTGTTAAGCTCTGTGCTAGTTTTAGTTGATTACAGCCTTATTGTACACTATAAGCATAGTGAGTTATTTTCCTGATTTAGTGGTAAGATAACTCGACAGGTTGTGAAATTGTTGTTGATTTCTTTAGGCTTTTATGTGGACATGATAGTATGTGAGGAGGCTGTATATGACATGGAAGAATACACCCCATGACATTCTTATGTTTTTAATTAACTTTGTTGCAGATTTTACGAAATTAAAGACTAAATTAAAAAACATAAAATATATAGAGATTAAACTCACCTCTAACTCTGGTTTGTTAGAATTTCTCTTTCTAAAAAAAAAAAAAAAAACTAATAAAATGATCACCATGACAGTCCTCCCAGATGTTACAGGAAAGGTTCATCCAAGCACCCATTAAAACGAGGACTAGCGAGATTATATACCACGTTCTGATGTGGATTTCTAAAAAGATGAAGTCATATTTGGAGTTAGTGAAGTCGAGTTAGTTGACATATAATGATGTGCTGCCTGGTGGCTACTTACAGACTCATGGTTAAGCTAGTATAACACATTAGCACAGGGAAGATGGAGAATGAGGGTTAAACTGCTGTGAGTAAAAGTTCATGCTGAGGGTTCCTGTTGAGTAGAGGACGATGCTGACATAAAAACAGGGTCATCATGTTGTCGTGAATAAGGAGCACTAATCTGTCTGATAGTGGCTCAGATAACAGCAGCTGTAAAGCTGATAGGAGAGCAGCCGTAGCAGAAAAACAGGCTAAAGTCCTGCTCTGTGGACTGTGGACCCACAGAGCTGCTGAGCATCTAAAGGAGGACTGTTCACACGGTCGGTGAGTTTCTGCTCTTAATTATTAAATACTCAAAACTCTTTATACAAACTAACATGTTAAGTAGGCTGTACATGGAAACAAGGTCCTCTTCATCTTCTGTACTTGTGCAATGGGAGCTGGATTTATTCCACCAAATCCAAACGATGATCTTTCAACTATATTTAAATTTTTGAGGACGTGGATGAGATCACAGTAAAGCAAATGTGGTAAAAAAGATGAGTGTAAATTTTGCTTATGTAGCCAAAAACACTGCGTTTTTAATGTGCTTAGCAGACACACCACAGAGAAGCATCCCAGCAGCAGCCTAAAGTCACGCCAGGTGTACTTTTTAATAGGCTCTGCATCAGGCTGCACGGAGCAGAAGTGGGAAGGAAGTGACAAACAGGAACTACAAAGTGAATTTGATGTGTTTTAGAAATAAATGCCCGCTTGCACATGACAAAAGTCAGTTGGAGACTCAATGCGAAAATGTGCACCTGGTTTACTTCCAGGATTCTCCACGAGACGCCTCAGGATGCTACAGGAAAAGTGCACACAGTATCATACTGTATAGAGTCTAATTCTAAACCTCCTCACCTGTAATGATCTTTCACATGAACATCAAGGCAGTTTGAAACAGAGGTTGAGGTTGGAGTGCACAGTGTAAGTGGTAATGGACGTGTTCTCAGACTCTTTCGATTACACCCCCCGTGAGTAAACGTGATAATCAGGATGTAGAACACTTTGTGACGTGAGATTAATGTTTACCTCATCACAGATAACACCTGAGTTAATAAGAGCTGTAAGGAGTAATATGTAATCACAGTCCTCTTTTCTACCATCTTAGCAGTATAGAAAAACTTAAATATGGTGAAATCCACCTTTAAGGGGCTTCTGATGTCCTCATCAGTCTAATCAGGGGCTCTCTAAGTTTTGATGACTTCATCGATTCGTAGATCCTTTGATTCTCTTGTGCAATATTATTTTTAAAAAGTGCTGCTAACATTTTTAGTGCTATGCAGCTGACACCCAGCTGTATTTAACCATGAAACAAATCAGCTAGTTAAATTACAGGCATGACTTAAAGGCCTGGATGACAAAACTGAGGTTATGGTACTCGACTCTATCTTTAAAAAAATGGTGTCTAACTAGATGTTTACTCTGGATTGAGTCCAGCAACACTGTCAGGAACCTCTGAGCCATTCTTAATCAAGACATATAGGACTGCTGTGTGGACATAAATTTTCTTTTTTTCTTTTTTTTGTGGGGGGGGGGGGGGGGGTAGCTTTTATTGCAGTAAAACAATGGCGAAAAGACAGGAACGCTACGACAACTACAAGACATGCAGCAAAAAGCCTTGGGGCACATTTAAACCCAGGTCTTTGCATTAGCCCCACAGGACATAGATCACCTGCTCTACCCAGTGAGCTAAACCATCGCTCACACTGGTCTGGTTAAACATTAACTGTAGATGAATGTGACATACAGTATTGGATGCAGGATGCACTTTAAAACCACTCATTGGAGATGGATCGGTTATACCCTTAAAGAATGTGATGCGGTGCGACAGGTGCATTTTATATTTGACCTGTTCTGTAAGCATCCACCTTTGAAATACACAGCTGAATGAACCTGAGCTACAACCATGTGGTGACTTGAAATAGCCTTATGAACATGTACCATTGCTGGAACAGGAAATATATATGCAGGATGTCAGGTGAAGCAGAATGGGCCCTCTATAAGGATCTATGTCAGATTTTCAGTCACAACAATTTATGTAAAAGATTTTTGCACTTCTGTCTGTAAGCGTCAACCACTGGAGTGGAAAAATGAAACACTGAAAACATGATTCCTCTAATGCAGCGGTCCCCAACCTTTTTTGCGCCACGGACCGGTTTATGCCCGACAATATTTTCATGGACCGGCCTTTAGGTGTCGCGGATAAATACAACAGAATAAAACTAGTACTGGTACCGAAAAAAAGAAAATTTATTCATAACACAAATGAAAAGACCAAGGAAAACCGAGTAAACGATAAAAACGATAACAAAATAATGCTGAAAACCGATAAAAACCCTGAAAACTATACATTTCACACCTGAGCCTCAACTCTCACGGACCGGTACGGACCGAGGCCCGGGGGTTGGGGACCGCTGCTCTAATGTTTAGCTCAGGCCCCAACAGTGCGTCAATCCCCAAAGACTCTCATATTAAATGTACAGCCTGCTGTGGTCTCTGTAGGTTTAAAGTTTCCATTATTAGAGGTGTGGCCTCTTTTCCTTTTCCTTAATTTTGATGCAGCGCTGGAATAGCTTTAGATTAGCGGTCTGAATGCTTCTTCCACCACATTTTTCTCTCTGATTCAAACATCTTTCTGACCTCGTTCAGTAGTAATCTAAAAAAAGAAGCTGCCCCGCCACCTCCTTCAGGAACAGCTTCCATTTTTAGGTTTCTATTTTCTCTCCACAGATCTAATTTTGCTCTCTTTGTGGTCCAAGACAGATCTGGGACTCTGAGACATCCTGACAAGGGTTTGAAGTCTCAGACAAAGTCCAAGAAAGACTTAATAAGATGTACTAAAAGGTTTGACTTAAAACAATGGTTCCAAAAAAATCCACCTGACGTTTCCTGCCCTTTTTTCTCGTTCAGTGTCATCTTGCCTCTGTTGTTCTGAGTGTTTGCTGTGAAACACTTAAAGTGATAATATTTAATAAATAAATAAATAAAATAAATAAACTTTAATAACAGTGGGTTTGTGCTCTGCAGTTCATCTCTGTGGATTTCTGCTGTCCTGCTCTGCACACCGAGGCCTTTCTGATCTGAGTACGCCCACTGCAGCCATGACCCCTCCCACCTCTGAACGACCCTTGGGGACGCTCATGCTGTTCGTTTACGCTGCTTTCACATTGATAGTGATGATATCACTTCCCGTGTCAGCACTGGAACCGGAGACGTGTTTCTCCAGGCAGCACCAGAGCGCCATAGTCGACGTCAGGCTGTCGCTAAACAGACCGACAACAGCCATGGATGCCCGGGTGGTCCACTCTGAGCGGGATTGCGTCCTCGCCTGCTGCTCAGAGGAAGTCAAACCAGGTGAGCAGAGTGAATGGGGAACATGGGGGTCAAAGGTTATGTTTTTTAAAGATATGTTTAAAAAAAACTGTGTCTGAACCATGAAGCATGAAGCATGTAGCTAAAGTAAAAGCACTCATTAGTCTATCCATAATATTATTGGATAATACTAATCCAGTTAAAGCTTTAAAATAAATGGTATGGAGTATAAAGTAATGTACTGGCATCTAAAGTCTGGTTGAAGTGGAAGCAGCATAAAATAGAAATACTGTACTTCAGTAAGAAGTACAGCTTTAAAAAGCATTACTTAAGGAAATTTACAAAAGCCAGCAGCGTCTGTAGGGACCAATTATAAATGGTGGGCTGGTGCCACCCTATGCTCATTCCATCCATTTACACCCCTGCAAAATCATCACCAGGATCTATAGAAACAACAGCAATGACTGTATGTCCAAGATACCTTTGTATAGTGCTCAGGAAAGCCTGAGAACTGAGGTCACGCTGGCCCTGGTGGTGAAAGTTTTGGGTAATTTGTGCAGATTGTAAATTTAAATATTTACCTTCAAAACCAGACATAAGAAAAATCAAAGCTTCATTAAAGGGGAGCTGCTCTTCTTGTTTCGTCATGTATACCTAATTTAGTCAGAGAAAGTATAACCCAGGTTACTGGCTTTGACGGCCACATGTAACCATCTAAAGACTATATCTGGTTTTTGGTCAGTGTTTTTTTTTTTCCTGTAACCATCGCTACCGTGGGATATATCACAGTTTCTCTATAGTAGGCTCATCAGTCTCAAAGGTCACAGCAGACCACTATAAGCCAAAAACTGTGACTCAAAAAAGTGAAAGGAAAAAACTAACTTTGTGTTTCTGAAGGTGCTAAATGCAACATGGTGGTTTTCAACGGGAACAAACACGCTGGTGATGAGAACTGCTTCCTGTTCCACTGTCAGATGGAGCAGGACTGTCCTTTAACGAAGGCTCAGGAGGGCATCAACACCTATGACATCTACAAAGGTACGTCAGATACTCATTGTAAACACAGAAAATGACTTTAATAATGATGATTAAATGCATGATGAACAAAGACATGAGTGACCCAGCTTTGCATACATTCAGCTTCGGATTCTTGAAGATTTTTAATAAGTAAATTTAAGCCAAAACTAGAAGTATTATTGATTAGTTTAGAAAATAGTTTTCATTTTTCACCGTAGGATCTTCACTTCATTATTATTAAAAAACAAAAACAAAAGCAAAATTAATGATAATGATATTATGTTGATACCTGTGGAAGATCAGTCACGTTCATCAATTACCCTCCCCACACACATTTTTGGCTGTGCGTTCTGTGTGGAGTTTGTATGGGTTTTCTCCAGGGCTTCCTCCCACAGTCCAAAGACATGCAATTAGTGGGGTTAGGTTAATCGGTGATTCTAAATCTTCTTCTTATATCTTGTTCTATATATTCTAAAGTGATGTTGTGATGAATCCTGCTTCCGGGTCCAAACTACTCTGCGTTTAATAAGGCTGTTGTGTTTTTAACGTTTTAATTAGTGCTGTCAGCGTTAATCTTGTTAAAATTACGTTAACGCCATAACCCCATTAACGCAGCAAATCTCTGTTAGCGAGTTAACGCGGATCGTCCCGTGTGTGGGGCTGCACGGCGACAACGCATTAACACGTTTAGCTCGTTAACGTGTTAGTGCCATGCAACCCCACGCACGGGGCGATCCGTGCTAACTTGCTAACAGAGATTTGCTGCGTTAATGGGGTTATGGCGTTAGAGTCATTTTAACGAGATTAATGCTGTCAGCACTAGTTTTAATGCTTTCATCTTGTTCTATATAATCCCAAAAAAGCCCCTAAAAACAGTCAGTGATCACTGTCAGCCTCTCAATTTTTATTACTGCTATTAATTTTAAAGCACAGTTTTTAAAACCTTGCGATGTAACTACAACCCAGTCAATGCAGCAGTATATTAATTACTAACCGCGTATTGTGGATGGATTATCTCAGTTGTTCTCCTGACTGAAGTTTGGTCCATTTACAGAATCCTGTCATGCGATTGCATTTATCCCTAACCATCGGGAACCCTCACGTTACCTTTTATTGAGTGGAAAAAAGTTAGTGTTCGTCCTCCAGCGTCAATGATTATATTATGCTAATATAGCTGTGTGGCTAGCGATCACCTAGTACATCATTATATACCAGCTAGTCAAGCTTCAGTAACCCAACAAAACATCCCTGCTGTTTACTTTCCTGTGATAGTAAAGGTGATAACAGAGCTGTACATCTTAATTTGTTTTCAAAAATATCTCAGTCAGAACATGGTATATTCTATTTAGATGCTAACTCACTGCTAACTTCTAACTCCATTAAATTTCCTAAATTCTATTTTCATGAATGCCTGGATGTTAAACTTAATTGTTACCCCTAGTAGAGCAGTAATGTTGATCATTTTATTACAGATGAAAGAATTTAGACAGTTTTTCAACTCTCAGTAATGCCGCAGTGATCGTTAGTCTTAGGGACCTGCAGCGTAGTTTGGGCCCAGACATAGCTAATGACGGCAGACTTAAAGACTTTAGGTGCAAATGTGATCACGACTGGTTGACTGTCTCTTCGTGTTAGCCCTTTGCATGTCTGGGATAGGCTCCAGACCCTGCCCCTGCAACCCTGAACTAGATAAGTGGAAGGGAATGGATGAATAATTAAACTCAAAATACAACTACATAGAGGTCCATAACCATAACATTAGCAAATAATATACAATGTTATCATATATGTGCATTATTGATGTCCTATTTTCAAATATCATGGTTATCATAAATATCTTCACCTGTATATAAAAGAATAATAATTTTAAATATTAATGTGTCAAATTTCCTGTATCATGAAAGATAATTAACAAGCACCTGAACAAACATTTTAAATGATGGGGTATATTTTATGTCATGGAGTTTTTTCCCCAGAGAGTTAACAGACAGTATGGTTCTTTCACAGAAGGCATGTAGTTAAGGCTCCAGTGAGATTTGAACTCACGACCCCTGGTTTACAAGACCAGTGCTCTAACCCCTGAGCTATGGAGCCCTATATGTCAGTGTGAGACACACCTGTAATATGTGACATACCACTAAACCCAAACCGTTCATGAATGGTTGTTACCAAATTGGATCAAATGTCAGTATAATTGTTTTTTAGCCTTCTAAAACTCACTTTTTCTTGTTTGTGTTGAATTTTGGATGATTGTGGATTTTTGCTGCCCCCTGCTGACCAAACAATTCTATACAAATCTTTAAGTTTATGTCTTTGTGTTTTCTTTCCTGCACAGGTTTACTTCATCCAACCACTGTGAGACCTCCCACCACTACCACCATCACAACCACCACCACACTGGCACCAACTACGCCAACAACTGCACAACCAACAACCCCAAAAAGTATAACAACAACAATGCCACCAACCACTATCACAATGACAACAACCACTACCACAACACAACCGACAACCACTACCTTACCATCAACCACAACCTCAACCCCTACCTCCACCTCCACCCCCACCCCCACACCTCCACCCATCATCATAATTGCCACAATGGCAGCAGTGACCTCATCACCCACCACTGCAAAAGCATCACCTCTTTCCACCACCTCCATAAAAAAGCCTAACAAAACCACCAAAAAGCAAACTAAAACCTCCAGGAAAGGAAAAATTCATCCTATCAGCATCACCACCACCCAGCCAACTCATACTTCAACTCCCACCACAACCCCAAACACCACCCCCACCACCACTCCAACCACCTCACTTCCTGTTGTAACAATGAACAAGGAGGCCAAATACAGAACTACCGAAAAACTTCAGCCAAACACTGAAACCACCACGACCACGACTACAACACTTCCAACCACCACAACACCTCTAACCACCACACTTTCAACTACCACAACAACCACAACCACACCTCCAACCACCACCACTACTATTCCGTCAACTACCACCACAAACCCCCCTACTCCTCCTTCAACAACCACTACCACAACAACAACTACCACCACCACCACCACTGAGGCGCCCACCACCAGGACAACGCCCGCGGCGACTCTTTTAATTGTCCCCAAAGGTGCTGTTCAGTCTGACCACATCCTCCAGAATTCAAGTGCTGCCAGAGGCAAAGGGATAGCAGCACATGGAGCAATGAAAAGCGGCATGGTGGCATTTGTGGTGCTGGTGCTTGCCATCCTCACAATGGCCCTCGCCATTGGAGGCCGCAAAGCAATGGAGTCTTTCGACAGACGCCACTACACGAGACTGGAACTCAATGATCTGCACTACGAGGTGTGACAAGGAAAACGTTACAAGGACGGAAGCCCAGAGGGGCAGTGAGATTTATTGAATTTATTCAATTAGTTTAATAGCACAAAGTTACATAATAATGGAGCACCTACATCACCTCCTGAAAGGTTTGTCATACTGTGGAGAACACTGGATTGTGATTGGCCGGAGAGTACACATAATATTTAGTTTCTTTGCATTTAAAACAGCTGTCACTTTTTGATCTTCTAAAAAATAGCGCACTGCTTTGCTAGCAACATTTTTTTCTGTTGTTTTTAACACCCAAACCACCAATGTTATGTAAAAGATAGACACAGATATTGATATTACCTGTTGGTTTGTGACCATTGCCATGTTGCTATTTTAAAACTGGAGGCAAGCTGAAAGAGAAACCAAGGGGTGCTGTGTGTTCATACTTTAGTAACTTTTTTCTAAGTAGAGAAATTATGGCCTCCATGCTGTTTCAGCTAGCACTATCTAAAACTCATGAGTGCCATTTCAATTAACATCTGAAAACAAAATTTCCTGCATATGTTTGGGTTTTGACAGAGATCATTTTAAAAAAGATTGGTCATAAGACCAATTTTGAGGAAAGAAAAACCCTGTAAAAGCTAAGCTAAGCTGGCTTAGCTAGCTGAACTTTATGTTTATAACAATAGTGAACAAACTCCGCCCATTCCAGATTTTCTAACAAAGAAGTCATTCAACAAACTCACCAGTCACATGATTTTTAAAGTCTTCACTGTTGATTATTTCAGCTTTATTCACCTTAAGTGACCATGTCCATCTTTTATATACAGTCAGTAGGTAAAGTACAAAGATGACAACCTCATTCCATTTCAGACTCCGCCTCCTTAAACTCATCACAGACCAATCATGGACTTCATACCTTAATTTTTCTGTTATTGGTGTTAACAAAAGAAAAAGATGGTAGACTTATATTGAAAAGTTCTCACAATGAAGACAAAATATCTCTTAATTTAAAAACTATTCTTAGAATTTATTTGAGGTGTTTTTGTTTTGTGAAAAAAAAATCTAACTTTGAGATATTTTTTGGGCTTTTATGTTTTTGGATTATTTGACTTCTCATGAGACAAATTCCTCAGTTGTTACTTGATCTTTTTAAGTCTTGTGCAACAAGTGATAGTGCAACTTTGAAGCAGCCTTCAGACTTTAGGCGGTAACACTGCCCTTCTGTGGCCTCTCAGATCACATAATGAACTCAGAGTTCTGCTGGGAAGCTCATTGGTCCAAAACTTCAGCTGACGATGGAACAAAGAACAAACAGCAATATTTTTACTCGTAGAAACTCAGGAAGCTTCTGAAGTGGACTGGCGAGAAGAAACTCTATACAAGCGGACTCTGATTCAGATTCTGGCCTTCTTCTGATTCGCCGTGGGGTCGCGGGGCCCTTTGTGTATACACCTGCATGTCTTCTTCCTCCCACACGCTTCAGCCATACGAGCCTGTGATTGCTTCTTAAATCACCTGACCGGTGTAGATGTCAGACTCACTCTCTCACTGTGGTGTTTTTGTATTTTGTATTTCACATGTGGATAAATATTCAAACGATGGATGCAATCCTTTGAAAATCGATGCACTATTGTATCCTGTTTTTTTGTTTTTTTTAATGACTATGATCTGCTGATTTTTTTTCATAAGTAAGAGGACACTTGCTGCGCACTATTTTCCTATAATGACGTTTGTATTGTACTGGATGTGCAGAAACGAGACTGCTATAGCGTCACTTCACCACCAGGTGGCAGCAGCAGCAGTCCGATAAACTGAAGCTGCACCAATAAGGCGTTTTCACTGATACTGCTCTGATTTTTACTTTGATTGTCTAATTAATAATTACATGGATGGTAATAGTTTGGTCTTGTTTTGTGAAGTGATGCTTTTGCATAAGTTTGAACTTTGATGTTTCGTTCTTGTAAGGATTAAAAAACTGTTGATTTTTGAAAAGTATCTGAGTCTGCAGATTTATTTTTGCTTGAGTGTGTTTGATTTTAAATAGAACCACTGTGATTTTTTATCGTCTGGGTGATCTACCAACAAATAATCAAAATTAATCTTGTAAAGTTGTTCCAAATTAAATAAAATTTCACATTTATCACAGCATCACATTTATTACTGTTCTGTATTAACCAAACTGGGAGCAGGTTCATTACAGCAACAAAAATAATCAGCCTGAGTCTGAGAAAAGTTTCCACCTGACCCATCTGTTTTTTAAATCTACAAAAACTTAAATATATGTCATGGAGCCATGCATGCTTCTACCTTCATATAATGTGTATTTTCAGAGTAACTTGCTGTCACAGTTAAGATTTATCTAACTTGTATTATAAGTTTTTGAGTATTTTTACTTCTTTCAGGGCTGAAAAAAAACCCACATTTCATCTCTGTTAAAAACTGCAAACAAACTCCCAAAGGTCTCAGCCTTATGTTAGTGCAGATTTCTCATAAACTTGAGTTTTTGGTCGATGCTGTTCTTGATCAAGCTTCTTTTCTATCATGTCCAGCTGAGCTCCAACTTTGGACAAATTCTTGGTGCAGGTTAAACAGTTGAGAATTGTTTGAGAATTCCTCAAAATTTCAAGTTTTTATATTTTCACTTTTCCAGATATATTTATGTATGCTGCACAAAAATTATTTTGAAGAAGGTTAAATGTTTTTTTATGATTTAGTGAAGAACAGTCATAAGCATTTCACAAGTTTCAAAGACTTTTATTGGCCATAAATATGGCACAGGGCTAATATGTATGCAAAAAGTTAGCGTTTACAGGGTCGACCCTTCTGTCTGTCAGTTTCTGGGCCCAAGATGGTGATCCTCCTGCTTTATCACGGTTCCAAGATTATCACTATTCGACTCAAAAACTAGCATAAAAAAATCCTCAGACTGATGATCTTCCAGGATGTCTTTTGTCTTGTGTCGCAAGATAAAAGTGGTAACTAAGAGGCTTCGAGATCATCAAATAAACATTTTGGATCCTTGGCCAGGAAGCTTCCCAAACTTCACATCAAGAATCTTTGCTTAGCACTGTAATATTTACTATAGTGGACTTAAATCATATATTATACTGACTCTCCTGTAAGTGTTTGAAACTGGATTTCTTACCATTGTTCTTCACTAGATCACAAACACGTACAAAAAAAGCTAGATAAAAACTGAAACAGCAAAATGTATATAAAACACTAAATATGTGGCACTGCGAAAAACCTTTGGTCATGACTGCATAAAAATAAACTTTAATACTCTGTGTTTCTGCTTGTGGCCTTCATTGGGGCCATCATAAATATAACAAACATCATATACATCTAACCAGAAGCATACTTACCTTATTACCCTTTGAAATGTTGCCTGTAATGTGTTTTATGATGACCCTGATGAAGTCCACAACCTCAACATTTGTAGTAAAGCTGTTTATTATGCAACAGGTGCTTCAGAGCTGCTGTCAACAGCGCTTGGCAGAAAGTGATCATCTGCTCAGTTTCAGGAATGATTTTGACTCCTAAAGAATCGTGGCTAAAAGATGAGCCTGGCATCAAATGTAGATAAAAAAAGAGACCTTTGCTCTGACTTCAGGGAGCAGCCACTGATCACACATGCTGACGTGAGTCTTGAAAGTTTACCCAGAATGCACTTTTAAAGTTTTATTCAGTGAATTATCATTAAACAGATCAAACATCCATGGTTTCAAATTTTGTTCCTGTTGCTCTGAATCTAGATAATAACAATAAATTGGTGCAGTTTATTCAAGTAATGATTTATCTCATGATACTGAAGCTCAAATGATTCAAGTTTTTAACAGAGCTTAAATGAGTTTTTCAGCACTTGAAATTTCATTTGGATATTCGCCATACTTACAAAAGTATCATCAAGTCTAAACCCAATCCTATGAACTCAGTCACTGATCAAATAGTGTGATGTATATTGTGGTTGAACTCATGCCAGGCACATGATCAGGTATGTGGTAGTTAATGTGCTAACAAGTTACCTCATATTCCTGAGACTGTGAGGCAGTTTTGCTGACCTGGTGATTAAACCCTGAAATTTTTTAAATGAGATGCTTTCCTTTCCTCTTAGCAGGACATTTGAGTCCCGTCCACCTTGCTTGTAATTTTACAGTCCTGCTTTCACTTCCACATCTCCCACAGATACATTCATTAGATAAGACGAGAGTGATCCACACTTTATTAAATCAGCAAGAGGTTTTAGAAAAGCTGTTACTCTGAAATAGGAAGTGTACTCTGTAATCCGAGGCCTCACATCCTCATTGAACTTTCTCCTTCTGAAAGCTTTTGAGAAATCTTGCATTTTCTGATGTTTGAAACCTGAAACTGGGGCTGATGTTTCATGAATAAAATCTCAATAATAATAATGATAATAATGATAAAGCAATAATAATATTGTAAAAAGTTATTATCAACAGAACACTGAGATGTAAAAATTATAAATCCCAGAGTAATTTTCTTGTTTATATGCTACTGCTGCTACTTTCATGAAATTAATAAAATTCAAAGTTGCTTTTGGGGCGACCACAGGTTATCTGCCTCCATCTTGGCCTATCCCTATCATTTTTCTCCATCACCTCTTCATGTACTTCATTCTGCCTGGCAGCTCCATGTCTATCCACTGTTTCTTGTCTGCTGTTGCCCATCTCAACCTTGCATCTCTAAGGCATAAAACATTAAAATGCAAATCAAAAATAGAAAAATGCAACATGTAAACTTTATAGGGTGTGAAGAAACTGAGAAAACCTGAAATCAGATGCTATAGGTAAAAAGTGTAAAATTCCAATATTTAGAAAGAAAATTTAGAATCAAAAGTGCTGTAAAATCTATCACATTATGTAGGTTTATTTACAATATCAGATTTCACACTTTTTAATAATCCACATAATGGTTTTTTTGTGTGAAAATCAAATAAAAGTGTCAGATTCATCTATATCTGTGATTATGGTGGGTTTCTGGTGAAAATGTGTTTCTTCTGATGTTTTATGGCATTACATAGACTTGGATTTTTAAGACATGTTGTGATGCAGCGATTTAACAAACAAAGGTGATTAAAAGCTTTTTACCAAATGACTGAATTTGGTATAAAAAAGCAGATATAGTACATAATGATTTCCTGAGCCCCCCTTGCCTTGTGCCACCTGATGTAAAACCCCTGGAAACGCCCCTGCCGTTGGATGATATTGGGGCCCTGTTTTGTGGGGCCCCTGTCCGTGTGATAAAGTAGTCCCGCGGGAATGTGGGGTTAACGTCTGTGTTCGGGGGTGGGGTTCTGTGGGGGTTCGAAGTCGGTTCTGCGGGACGTTTCCGTGTTGTGAGCGTACCAGCGGCTGTGAGGCGGAACAACAATAGAAAGCCGGGCAGCGAGGTGGCGGTGGAGGCGGAGGCTGGAGAAGGGGGGCAGCTTCCTCACAGCGGAAGGAGACGACGGAGCTCCTGCAGGACAATGTGAGACACCGAGAGTTTATCCGACGCAGTTAGCGAGCAGCCAGCCGGGATGGAAGCGGGCACGGTGTAATGCGAACCGGAGCCGAACATCGACCTGAATATTCTGGGAAATCCGCTTTTTTTTTAGCCAAGGAAGCGGCCGCAGCAATGGGAATACTCCGCTGACGAGCCGCCGCGGCTGGGCCGAGAATCGGGAGAAAGATGGGTGTCGCGCTGCGGAGTCTGTTGTTGTGTAGTTTTTGTTTTCTCATACGAGGTGAGTTTGTGTCCACACTGTGACTTTTACCCACACGTCCCCTCGCGTAAAAGACGCGAAAAAGTGCTGTTAGCAGTCCAGGGGAGCTTTTTCCCTTCTCTGTGGATGTTTGGAGCTCGGCCTCCGGGTCGGATTTCTCCCGAGTGGAGCGAGCTAGCTTAGCCTGCTGCTGCTGGAGGAGAAACCACAAACAGCCCTGTTAGCTGGAAAATACCCCACCAGAGACTACTCACAGCACCGCCAGCTTCCCTTCCAGCGCACCCCTTTGTCTCGGGAATATGTATTTGGCGCAGTTGGTCGCTCCTGGTTGTGTTTTGTAACTTAAAAACAGGCTGGATCGGGCTCAACAGCAGTTAGCATAACAAATGCTAGGGAGCGAGCTGGTTAGCATCAGGGAGCTAATAGCTAATAAACCATCTACATGGAAAAATAACTTTATTGATAACAATGAACAGAATAAAGAAAAGCAAGGCCAATAAATGTACAGTATTACACACAAAACAGCAGCTACACGGCTGGACACGTGTGAGAAATGAATGTATTTGTATAAATCTGACAGTAAAGAAACAATAAAACTGCAAAAAAAAAGAAAAAAAAACCCTCTAAACTCGGATTACAATGAAAGCGAACTGCTAGCTGGATCTAAAGGATGTAAAGAATGAGTCCGAGGCGGATCTCTTTAGAAAAGTAAACCGAATAAAGTAAATTCAAGAAGGTGTCATCGCCATTAAAAATGCTCCGTTAAATTTAGTTTAGTGTTTGCTACACAGCACGGCTGTGCAATAGAGCAGAAATACTATATCACAGCAACTGAACAGGGCTAACTTTATTTGTGTAGTACATCTCACACTTACGATATCATACAGATCATCATCTTGGTCTGAGGAGCTCCTGATAATATCCAGTAAACACTAGAGGATGAAAAATAAAACCCATAAAGCCATCTTATGTAAAGAAAGTTTATAGGTCAGTGAGAGACATTCATTTATCATATCACATATTCATTACACAGATTTCAGTGTCAAACTGTTACCCAATAATTATGTGTGTTAAACATTTGTAAAACAAATATTTTTAAATATCAGGTTTATCTGCTATGTATTTAGTTATTTTCCCCATATTTTTGCTATCAAATTACACCAGAAATGGACAATCAGATAAATATTCAAAATGCTGTCTTTATCCTATATTTGGTAATTTCTTTTGTTGCAACAGTTTAAAAAACGGTGATGATAATAATGTCCTTAATGTATAATTTATTATATATTAAGGATAAAATGAGACCAAAGCACAAATGTAAGGTGTAAGTGTCTTTTAAATGAGCATTTCTGGATCTTCAGTACCAGAACAAATGCTTAACAGTTGGTTAAATTCAGATTGCAGCAAGAATTCAAAGTCCAACACTGAGTGGGATTAACAGATATAAGATTTGGAGCTGCATGTTTGTCAGTCTTTGTTGTGGAGACACTGGTGTTGTTATCACTTTGTGGGATGGTGATTGGGGCGTATTTGATTAGTTTTTATCTTGTTTCTTGTCTTCTATGACTTGTTTCTATAGACTCTGCATCTGGGATGAATGAACATTGATTCACTGTACATCAGGAATATAAAAGACAGAAAAAGTGGGAATTAAAATATATTTATTTGAAATAAACAAGTTGTACCAACGCAACGGAAAACACTCATTTAAACTCAGATTATTAATAAAGGCTATATATAAAAAATGTGATTAAAAGCAATTGATAATGAGCGAGGAATTATAGAAAAAAATTGCTAGAAAGACAATTTTCTGCGCAAGTTCTAGGCCAGCACTCACTATAAAGGACATGAATCTAATATTAATGTTTTTTTAATAACATCTTTAAAACATTATGAACAGAATAAAACTAAACTAAAGAACCTAAACTCGTTATAAAATGAGTTTAAGTTGAGGATTAAAAATATTAATGAAGCAATGACGTATGTAGATCACAGAGGCTTCAGAGTGTTCACGTTGCTCTTTGCTGTGCTGCGGTTCAGCACTAGAGCCAAGTTTAAAAAAGCTGGGTTTAACTAATCCCACCACCTGCACCTGCATTCTCGAGTTTCTTTTTCTGACTCACGACTTAAATGGGACGCGGTGGTAAGGCAGCCTGATGATTGGGTGGTTATTGATCAGATCATACACATACCGGAGTCATTATATATTCTGCCTGAAGTTTCTCCATCAATTCCCTTTTTGATTATTCATGAGTTTTGTTTAGGTTTCAGCTTCATTTAAACTTTATATTTAAATGTGAGTATGAATGAAAGAAAAACAGGGTAAGTAAAATTATTGCAGGTGACTCGTGCAAATCTCCACTATTGTGAAAATATGGCAACACATATGGGTACAGATCCTGTAAATAAGTCCAGCTCTTTGCTGAGTTAGAAGAGTTAAAATGATCATACAGTAACTTTTCACGGTCAAACCCATGAACTGATCAGACGAGCGTCTGTTCACTGTGTGGATGATGACCTCACCAAGCGGCTGAGATGTCGTAGTTCAGGTTGTCTGTTTAACTTTTTCTGCCAAGGATAATTTAAGTGCAGTTTTTTGACACCTCACTGTAAACCAGACATTCCCAAACTTCAGACCGCCCAGTTTGAGTTTAAAAATCTTTGTGGTTCTCCCAAACCTTCAATCGCAGCTCAGATCATCACATGCACTGAAAATGAAGGATTTTGTTTGTTCTTTCATTGATTCATTTTGATCTTCTGATTATTTTTCAAAAAGTCTGCCAGATCAAACGTGTTGAGCTACACGCTCTTAACCTCTTGAGAATAAGAGACGGCAGAAAGTCACTTTACTTAACAAATTAAGTTCTTTCCAACTGATGTTGCGATATAAGATGGGTTCAGGCTCAAAAGCAACTCAGAAAAGTAAGTCTAATAGTATTAAACCCCATTCGCTCAGTTTCTTTTTTAGACGTAAACTTATCAGATTGAAATTTGAGGCTGACAGTTTTGTCTTTACCTCACGCGTGGTTGCTCACAGTCCGTGTACTACCTGCAGCTTTCAGCTGTGTCTGCAGTGTCTTGATTATTTTGGGCTCTGATGTTGGACATTTGTCTCTATTTGTAGAACGATCAGTCAGTCAGTGAAGACGCGCTCAGCAGATTAATGGAGGTAAACATCAGCTCTGTGTGCAGTCAGCGAGTCCCAAGAGTCGGATTTCCTCATGTTTCCTCCTGGCGCGGTTCGGCTTGTAAGCAGCCTGGAGGGACCTGAAATTGAAGTTTTGATGTCTTGGTTCAGTAAATATTTGGAGAAGGAAACCCCCCTCCACCCCCACCCCCTTCGAGTGGAGTGAAAACAGGCCAGCAGGCAGCGGGTGCCGTGGGGCTCATGGTCGCCTCGATGTGTCAGATTGTGGGTTGGGCTCAGAGCCAGGATGCCACTGAGAGTCTCTGGCTGCTCGTCAGCACGCCGTGTCATGCTTGGACTGCGCTGCTCGCTTTGAGAGCTCGTTCTGCTTCAGTCAGGTTGTTGAACAGAAAACATCAAGGCTAAAGGGGGAGGCATGGCTGCTGAGAAGATGGCGGGCCTCTTATTGGACCATATTTCCACAGCGTGGGTAACACTTTTACTGCTGCTGGGACAGAGCTGGTTCTGCATTAGTGTTTGTTGGGAACCAGTCCGCATTTCAAGAGGTTCAAGAGATGACTATCACAGAGCAGTGCTGTCTCAGATGTCATGGTGGACACAATGTGTGGGCTGGGTCTGCAGTCACTGGTGACGTTCTTAAAGAAGATCCTCCATAACCGTGTTCTGCTGGTGTTGCATTTTTTTTTTTTGCACAAACACCAACCGTTTTTGGTGGAGACATGCAGACAGTCCCACGTTTGGCACTGGATCCGGATCTTTTCCCAGATGCAGATCTGTAGTGCTGCTGGAGCTGCTTAAGAGTCCAGAGTCCAGTCTACATTTTGACAGTTTAAAAAGGATTATATAACAATTCTAGATGAAGTTTGGATAATTTCCATGGAAAGCAAATCATAGTGGAGATGACTGATGTATTTCTCCTGAAATCACTGATTCTAGTTGCTCTAACCTCATGCTCAGGTAGCACCTGACGGTTGGCACTGGGATCAATCAGAACCAGTTCTAGATTAAGCACCAGCATTGTGTTAAAGGAAAAGAAGCATGATTCAATTCAATTTTCAATTCGATTTATTTTATTTATTTATATAGCGCCAAATCACAACAGTCGCCTCAATGCACGTTATATTGTAAAGTAGACCCTAAAATAATACATTCAGAGAAAAAAACCCCAACAATTATGACCCCCTATGAGCAAGCACTTTGGCGCAGCGGGAAGGAAAAACTCCCTTTTAACCGGATGAATCCTCTGGCAGAACCAGGCTCATCTGCTGCGAACGGTTGTAGTGAGAGAAAGAAGACAGGATGACGGACATGCTGTGGAAGAAAGCCAGAGATTAATAACAAGTGTGATTCAGCAGAGAGGTCTATTAACACATGTTGAGTGAGAAAGGTGACTGAAAATGAAATACTCAATGCGTCATGGGAATCCCCCAGCAGCCTACACCTATTGCAGCATAACTAAGGGAGGATTCAGGGTCACCTGATCCAGCCCTAACTATATGCTTTAGCAAAAAGGCAAGTTTTAAGCCTAATCTTAAGAGCAGAGATAGTGTCTGTTTCCCAAATTCAAACTAGAAGCTGGTTTCACAGAAGAGGTGCCTGAAAACTGAAGGCTCTCTCTCCCATTCTACCTTTAAATATTCTAGGAATACAGCATGGCTGCTGCTTTCTGAAACATCTGTTGTTTACATCCAAACGGTGGAGGTTCAGGGCAGTTTCATGAGGCATTATGTTGTAAAACTATGTTTATGTCTTTGTTTTTTTGATTTGTGCAATCCTAATGATATTTCCGTGTCTTCCAGGTGAGCCTCTATTACTATATGCGAATAGGCGAGATCTTCGGCTCGTGGATGCGGCACATGAGAAGGCTAACGCCACGGTGGTGGTTGGAGGGTTGGAGGACGCCGCAGCTGTGGACTATGTCTTCTCCAAGGGCCTCATCTACTGGAGTGATGTGAGCGAGGAGGCCATCAAACGCACCTTCTTCAACCAGTCGGGGGCTAGTGCATTGGAGACGGTGGTATCAGGTCTGGCCTCCCCAGATGGACTGGCGTGTGATTGGTTAGGGAGTAAACTTTACTGGACAGACTCAGAAACCAATCGGATTGAAGTGGCTGAGCTGGACGGATCGTTGAGGAAGGTTCTGTTCTGGCAGGAGCTGGACCAGCCGAGAGCCATCGCCCTGGATCCAGAACGAGGGTGAGTCTGATCATCTGGCTGGTTTCCGGCCTGCAGGAGAAGAATGTCAGGATGTAGCTGGTGGTTTGGTTCCGAGTTGATCCTTGATCCATTTGAAGGTTACTGAGAGGTTTGGCAGATGATGTTACACTACTCTGATCTGCTTCTTTCCAGCTCTGTTTTTGTTCTTGGAGCTTTGTATGATTCCTAGTTCAAACTAATAATAATTTCTTCTGTCTGAAAAAGGCATTTTTGGTTCTTCCCCTTTAGGCCAAAATGTTAGCAGCTGGTCTTTGGGGGGGGGGTTGGGTCAACACTTGAGGATTTTTTTTGTTATCTCTCTTTTGTGGGAGGGGGTGATTCATTGTCCTCTTGGGGAGGACATGTTGATAGTAGAGATGGTATGATACCACTTTTTTATGACCGATAACGATATCATAAATTTGGATATCTGCCGATACCGATATGAATCCGATATAGTGTTTTTCTTAATGAATAAAACTTTGTTGTTTTGTTTAATATCGTGCTGCATTTTGTGCAAATTCACACTCAAGTTTTAAAAAACAAAACACTAAAGCTATTGTGTTATACCTGTATGCAAAAAATACACTGCACCCAAAATATTTCATAGTTCAGCAGTACTGATCTATCTAATTTACTTAAACCTACACCATCATCCCTATTCTGGTAATTTAAAGAGTACTTAGCAGAAATATTAAACAACCTAACTAACGGGGTTGTAAACTGCCAGCAAAAAAAATAGGCAACCACCCCCCCCACCCTCCGCCTTGTGATGCTTAATCGACGCAATCAACTTAAATTCAATGCATGTGTAAAAAAAAAAAAAAAAAAAAAATGCACAGAAATCAATTATTTTTCTACAATAATTAAATAGATTCAACATCTTTCTTCAACAGAATTGCAGACTACACAGATGGTACCTTCCCAAAGGAAAAATACTATAGCTTACTAGTAGGGCTGGGCGATATGACCCAAAATTCATATCTCGATATTTTTTAGCTGGATTGCGATATAAGATATATATCCCGATTTTTTTTTTTTAATTTTTTTTTAAAGCCATAAGTTAAGAACAAAAAGAGAGTTCTTAGTCACACTGTGTCCCAGCTGTCACACGGGCACTTTTATTTACATACAGCGTAGATGTACATGAAGAAATTACTCAAAAATAAATTATCAGCATTTATTAAATAATCATGGTCCATAAATAAAAGAAAACAATGTTGTTTTTGTGCATAACAAAAAGCTCACAATTGTGCAGTCAAAATAGACGCTGAGCATAATAACAAAGAGACAGATTTCACAGCTGCACCACGTCTCTGAACAGGTGCCATTTGTGGTCCTTATACACACACAGTACGTATCACTCCGCGAGGCTCCTCCTCGGTAGCCGTAATCCTCCGACAATCCATCAAGCGGTGCAGCTCCGTAGCTTAGCAAAGTCATATTAGAACATTTTTTGACAGATTGCTGAGCGCTGTGTACCACATAAAATCTGTTCGCGGTCAGTAAGCACAACCAGAATTCATACATAAGGTGCACTGTCGATTTTTGAGAAAATGAAAGGATTTTAGGCCGTGCAGCCCCTCCGGGCTGCATGTCGTTGGCGCGGTTAGCTCGTTAGCGCGGTTAGCTCGCTAACACGTTGACGTCGCCCAGCCCCACGCACGGTAACTCGCTAACGGAGATTTTCCGCTTTCATCTTGTCATTGCCTGCAGGTGAAGCTATGGGGGAGGCGGAGTTGTGTTCAGTGAAGGAGAGGCGAGGCCGAGTAACGTTGCGTAGAGACAAAAGTGGACGAAAGAGAGGCAAACCTGCGGCTCCACAAGTATAATTATAACGTAACATAGACTATATCGATATAAACAATATTGTCACATCTTATATCTCGTATGAAAATATATCGATATTTTTTAAAAACTCGATATATCGCCCAGCCCTACTTACTAGGGCATATTAGACTTCATAGTTACTATATACAGTGGGGCAAAAAAGTATTTAGTCAGCCACCGATTGTGCAAGTTCCCCCACTTAAAATGATGACAGAGGTCAGTAATTTGCACCAGAGGTACACTTCAACTGTGAGAGACAGAATGTGAAAAAAAAAAAAAATCCATGAATTCACATGGTAGGATTTGTAAAGAATTTATTTGTAAATTAGGGTGGAAAATAAGTATTTGGTCACCTCAAACAAGGAAAATCTCTGGCTCTCACAGACCTGTAACGTCTTCTGTAAGAAGCTTTTCTGTCCCCCACTCGTTACCTGTATGAATGGCACCTGTTTGAACCCATCATCTGTATAAAAGACACCTGTCCACAGCCTCAAACAGTCAGACTTCAAACTCCGCCATGGCCAAGACCAAAGAGCTTTCGAAGGACACCAGGAAAAGTATTGTAGACCTGCACCAGACTGGGAAGAGTGAATCTACAATAGGCAAGCAGCTTGGTGTGAAAAAAATCAACTGTGGGAGCAATCATCAGAAAATGGAAGACATACAAGACCACTGATAATCTCCCTCGATCTGGGGCTCCACGCAAGATCTCATCCCGTGGGGTCAAAATGATCATGAGAACGGTGAGCAAAGATCCCAGAACCACACGGGGGGACCTGGTGAATGACCTGCAGAGAGCTGGGACCAAAGTAACAAAGGTCACCATCAGTAACACACTACAACTCAACCCCCCGTGGCTCAGGGGGTTGGGAATCGCATCTGTAACCGGAAGGTCACCGGTTCGATCCCTGGGCTCTCTGTCCTGGTCGTTGTGTCCTTGGGCAAGACACTTTACCCTACTGCCTACTGGTGTTGGCCAGAGGGGCCGATGGCGCGATATGGCAGCCTCGCTTCTGTCAGTCTGCCCCAGGGCAGCTGTGGCTACAACTGTAGCTTGCCTCCACCAGTGTATGAATGTGAGAGTGAATGAATAGTGGTATTGTAAAGTGCTTTGGGTGCCTTGAAAAGCGCTATATAAATCCAATCCATTATCATTATTATTATTATTATTACAACGGCAGGGAATCAAATCCCGCAGTGCCAGACGTGTTCCGCTACTGAAGCCAGTGCATGTCCAGGCCCGTCTGAAGTTTGCCAGAGAGCACATGGATGATACAGCAGAGGATTGGGAGAATGTCATGTGGTCAGATGAAACCAAAGTAGAACTTTTTGGTATAAACTCAACTCGTCGTGTTTGGAGGACGAAGAATACGAAGTTGCATCCCAAGAACACCATACCTACTGTGAAGCATGGGGGTGGAAACATCATGCTATGGGGCTGTTTTTCTGCCAAGGGGACAGGACGACTGATCCGTGTTAAGGACAGAATGAATGGGGCCATGTATCGTGAGATTTTGAGCCAAAACCTCCTTCCATCAGTGAGAACTTTAATAATAATAATAATAATAATAATAATCGAGAACCTCAAAGCGCTTTACAATTCCACTATTCATTCACTCTCACATTCACACACTGGTGGAGGCAAGCTACAGTTGTAGCCACAGCTGCCCTGGGGCAGACTGACAGAAGCGAGGCTGCCATATCGCGCCATCGGCCCCTCTGGCCAACACCAGTAGGCAAGAAGGGTAAAGTGTCTTGCCCAAGGACACAACGACCCGGACAGAGAGCCCAGGGATCGAACCGGTGACCTTCCGGTTACAGATGCGATTCCCAACCCCCTGAGCCACGGTCACCCTACTTTGAAGATGAAACGAGGCTGGGTCTTCCAACATGACAATGATCCAAAACACACCGCCCGGGCAACAAAGGAGTGGCTCCGTAAGAAGCATTTGAAAGTCCTGGAGTGTCCTAGCCAGTCTCCAGACCTCAACCCCAGAGAAAATCTGTGGCGGGAGTTGAAAATCCGTGTTGCTTGGCGACAGCCCCAAAACACCACTGCTCTCAAGAAGATCTGCATGGAGGAATGGGCCAAAATACCAGCTACTGTGTGTGCAAACCTAGTAAAGACCTATAGTAAACGTTTGACCTCTGTTATTGCCAACAAAGGTTATGTTACAAAGTATTGAGTTGTATTTTTGTTATTGACCAAATACTTATTTTCCACCCTGATTTACGAATAAATTCTTTACAAATCCTACCATGTGGATTCATGGATTTTTTTTTTTTTTTTCATATTCTGTCTCTCACAGTTGAAGTGTACCTCTGGTGCAAATTACTGACCTCTGTCATCATTTTAGGTGGGGGAACTTGCACAATCGGTGGCTGACTAAATACTTTTTTGCCCCACTGTACAGTAATGGACTTCTATACATTTTACATCGGATTAAAACTTTGGGTGTAAGATTCAGATAATTATTTATTAAAAGCTAGACATTTTAAATGAGAATAAGAAAGAAAAGTTTTTCTTTGTACCCCCCTTTTCCCTGTTAAAGCCCTACCTGCCCCCCTGGCAAAACTGTGCTAGACCCGCCCCTGCACAGTTACCAGCCGTCAGCTGCGTAAAAAAGGATCCTGGTGTAGAAATTAGGGCTGTACGATATAACAATATATATCGGATGACGATATAAAAACGTCTATCGTTTCATTTACGCTATTGTTTATTTCGTCGTGTCTCAAAATAAACAGTTTACGGCAATATTTTTTCATTATTTTGATGGTCACTGTAGTTAATTTCTTAACGTTCTCTCTTTCTCTTACATTTAATATAACCACACTACAGACAGACAAGCGTTTGTTTTTATTCGTTGTCGTTAGCAACAACGATGGTAAAACCACTGCATGTCCGCTTGTTCCACATAAACCTTTCACAATAAAGCTCAAGATCCTGTTGAGACTTTTCAAAATAAACTGAATCACGTGAAAGATGCACAGTGTTTACAGATGAGAAGCAAAAAAGAGCCGTCAGGTGCTAAAAAATAAACCTTAGACTCAAACGTTAAAACAGGCTTTTCCTCGCAGCACGCTGTGTAATAAATACACACAAAGAAAACGGCGGCCGTTACAACTTATGTCTAAAAATGTATAGTTTCATGCATCAGTTAAAACACTCGACTCCAGGTACGCGACGCCCAGCTGGAAACACTTCACGCAATTTGAGCTGCCAGAGATTCACAGAATTTAGAGAAAATGTTACATTTTTGTGATTTATATCGTTATCGGACAATAGATGTCTTAATATCGGGATATGAGATTTTGGTCATATCGCACAGCCCTAGTAGAAAGTAATATTAAATAATTCTAATTTTTGTTTCTGTTGTTTAGCTGCTGGTTTCCTCTTTCTGGTGCAAAATGGGCCAAAAACTAACAAGGAAGACGGGAGTTGCAACAGAAAAGCCGATCAGCCAATCATTGATCAGTTTCATGATTGAAGTAGCAACAGGAGAGGGGGAGAGAAGAGGCAGTCGCTCCATATATTGGTTGTTAAGCTTAACGTGGGAATGCTTTACAAACATTCTGAGATGTTTGTAAAGCACACTTGCTTTACTTCTCTCTGGGATAACTTTCTCGGAGATGAAATGCTGGTTTGGTAGTGAGGCTCCAAATGCTCAACCAGACCGGCGACAGGTCTCGCACGCCACAGCCGCTCTATCACTTGACGCATACTGCTCGGACTTGCTAAGGTTATGAGCTGAGTTATGCCATGTCGCAAGTTTTGTCAGGCGCTTTCGTGATATTTAATGGATTGGATTAAATTTTTTATTTCTCTCCGATATCCGATCCAGTAATTTAGGTCAGTATCGGACCGATACCGATATGTAATATCGGATCGTTCCATCCCTAGTTGATAGTCCAATAATCTCACA
Organism: Copadichromis virginalis; assembly: GCF_057382275.1. NCBI lineage: Eukaryota > Metazoa > Chordata > Actinopteri > Cichliformes > Cichlidae > Copadichromis > Copadichromis virginalis. The sequence continues at coordinate 18,490,792 of NC_140634.1, forward strand.
CTTGACATTAGAATTCCACCTTTAATGGACAGCTTCCTTTTACAACAACCGAAAAGCCCACACACAAAACTTCTGCCCCCTTTTCCCAAATGTGTGCAGCCATGCCTCCCCCAGGACACTTGCGCAGTAAGTTACATACATCCTAACAGAATGATGCATCGTAGTGATGCTCTTAGTTGTTAGTGTGTTACTAATTACTTATTGTTCTTTTCTTATTGTATTTAAGACAATGTGACTAAGACAATAAATTAAGAGGCGTCCCCACTACAGTCTAAAGGTAAGGGAACAACATGCAGGGAGTGGCAGTGCTAGCTGGTTGGTAGCTGAGCTTTGAAAATAAGAACAAGAAGATTGTCCAGTAATATTTTCATTGCTTTGTCTCAGATGGATTTAAAAAATACAAATAAAATGCAGGATATCTGGTGGGACATGCTTATCTAGGGCTGGGCGATATAGACCAAAATTCACATCTCGATATTTTTTAGCTGGATGGTGATATATAATTAGGGCTGCCACAAGCGATTATTTTGATAGTCGACTAGTCACCGGTTATTTTTGCGATTAGTCGACTAATCAGATCATGCATCTATTGGATGTAAAAAGTACAGCTTATTGCATCAGCATGCATCTGCGCTTATATAACTATCATTAGCTTACAGCTTGAAGTGTTTAAGGTATGTGCTAACTAAAAATAAAGAGCAGATGATAGTTTATTAAACTTTTAATGAAATTTGCAGATTGTCTCAGTGGAGTTTAATGAACTCAGCCGTCTGCTCCTTGCTATCTAAAATATAACAGGACACTGGAGTAAATTGTCGACCATCTCACACTTCGGTTTAATCAGTTTTCTGTTTGACGTTTATTCAGCTATGTGAAAACTGTAACTTTAATCTCAGCCAAACGGATTTACTCAGGAACAAATAAAACTTTGAAAAAAGCCAAACAATAACAGTTTTAAGTTATCTAAGTGCCTTATATATCATGTTTAACCTGAGTAGCAAAAGACCGTGGGGGGTTTGAAAACGATTTGTCGGGAGTCTGCTGTTCTCGCCGGCTCTAGTGAGCCTTGAACCCGGCTAGCTATCGGGCTGGTGGGTAACAGATGTCTCCGAAAACATCGCAGCACTTTTACAAATATGTGATATCTTGATAAACTGAGCAGATATTTGAAGTTTACACAGCTACATTATTGCCTGAAAATATGGTAAAAGTTTATTTTGTTACCCAGAAAGAGTAATATTAAAACTAAGTAGCTGCCGCTATTGTTGGAAACTGAAATTGGCTGAGCCGTGCTATGAATTCTGGGATAAGTTGGGCCACAAAGGATTCACCCGACCCATCCTTCATATCTGGGGGAAAGTAGGACGCATTTGTCGGCTGCATTTGCAGAAGTCTTCGAATTTGGAAAGCCTTCGTTGCGTCGCTGTAACGTAATTGAGCTTCAAATGCATCCTCCGCTGGCATCCTTGTACATGCAGTGCTGCCATCTTCTGTTTCAGACTGTTATTACACTGTTAAATCCTACTACTTATTCCTCCATCTTTCATGATCTTACAAGGCTTTAAACGGCGTGTCAACTATTAAATTTGTCGTTGACGATTTTGATAGTCGATCTAATCGTGGCAGCCCTATATGTAATATGTATTAAGGTTGTGTGGTATGTAAAAAATTTTACAACCAACAATCGTCAGTCCAGTAACTAACGATATGCGATATAATCGCGAATGCGCAAGCTTTTTGATGGGCGGAGCAATGTAATAATGCACGGACTGATTTGTGCATTTAGAGTAGAGATGGCACGATACCACTTTTTTATGTCCGATACCGATATCATAAATTTGGATATCTGCCGATACCGATATGAATCCGATATAGTGTTTTTTAATCAACAAAACTTGTTTTTTTTAATATCTTGCTGCATTTTGTATAAGTTCATACTCAAGTTTAAAACAACAACTACACTAAAGCTATTCTGTTATACCTGTATGCAAAAAAAAAATGTTTCATAGTTCAGCAATACTGATCAATCTAATAAACTTAAACCTACACCATCCTCCCTATTCTGGTATTTTAAAGAGTACTTAGCATAAATATTAAGCAACCTAACTAATAGGGTTCCAACTCCCAGCAACAAAAATAAATAAATAAGAAATGGGGAACCACCCCTCACGCTCCACCTCATGATGTTTAATCGACGTAATCAACCTTAATTTGATGCAGTGTGAAAAAAAAATGCACAGAAATCAATTATTTTTCAAGAAATATTAAATAGATTCAACATCTTTCTTCAACAAAATTGCAGACTGCACAGATGGTACCTTCCCAAAGGAAAAAGTACTATAGCTTACTAGGGTATATATATTAGACTTAATAGTTACTATATACAGTAATTGACTTCTATTCATTTTACATCAAATTAAAACTTTGGGTGTCAGATAATTATTTATTAAAAGGTAGACATTTTAAATGAGAATAAGAAAGAAAAGTATGTCTTTGTGCCCCCTTTTCCCAGTTAATGCCCTATCGGCCCCCCTGGCTAAACTTTGCTAGATCCGCCCCTGCACAGTTACCAGCGTCAGCTACGTAGAAAAAGATCCTGGTGTAGAAAGTAATATTAAATAAATTCTAACAACAGCTGATCAAGCTTAAACGTGCTGCTGTTGTTCAGCCGCTGGTTTCCTCTTTCTGGTGCAAAGTGGGCCAAAAACAAACAAAAGAGACTGACTCGCGACAGAAAAGCCGATCAGCTGATCATTAAGCAGTTTCATGATTGAAGTAGCAGCAGGAGAGGCAGTCGCTTGTTAAGCTTAACGCAGGAATGCTTTACATTCAGAGATGGACTTACACACTTGCTTTACTTCTCTCGGGATAACTTTGTCGGAGATGAAATGCCGGGTTGCTAGCGAAGCTCCAAATGCTATCCAGACCACCGACAGGTCCTACATGCCACAGCCGCTCTATCACGTGATGCATACTGCTCCGACGTGCTAACGTTCTGAGGTGAGTTACGGCGTGTTGCAAGTTTTGTGAGGTGCTTTCGTGATATTTAATGGATCGGATTACATTTTTTATTTTTCTCCGATATCCGATCCAGTAATTTAGGTCAGTATCGGACCGATACCGATACGTAATATCGGATCGGTCCATCTCTAATTTAGAGCACAGAAGAAGTCCAAACATGGATGAACTAATTGCCAAATTGCACACTGGAGGAGAAGGCGCAGATAGAAATGGACTATTACCTCAGTGTGGAGGCTGTAGACGGAGAAGATGATCCACTGGCTTGGTGGAAAATGCATGAAAAACGTTTCACATTGATGTCACACATATAGCTGTGTATACCAGCCACAAGCACACTTTAGAACTGGTAATATTGTTAAACAAATTGCTAAAACCTGATAAAGTAAATGTGCTTCTCCCTGTCAAATACATTTTGGTGTATTTATTTGAGATGCACCAAATAGCAGAAAAGACTTCACTTTACACCAGAGATTTTTTTTTTTTTTTTTTTTCATGTTCCCTGGAAGAGACGTTTTGATTTTTGACTTATGTGTTGTTAGGTTGAGGTCGACAGAAAAACACTGGACCGGCCTGTTAACACGGCTTCAGTTGTCCTGTGCTATAATACGGTTCACCTTTTGCGGCCTCGCTGTTTCACAGATTTTTTTCATGTTCTTTTGCATGTTTTTTTTTCTTTTTTTTTTTTCTTACAGCACATTGTGTTCTGCGTCCTGATTGGCTGTAGACCAGCGGTCCCCAACCTTTTTTGCGCCACGGACCGGTTTATGCCCGACAATATTTTCATGGACCGGCCTTCAAGGTGTTGCGGATAAGTTCAAGTTCAACTTTATTGTCACTTCAACCATATACAGTTTAAAAATACACAGTGAGGCGAAACAACGTTCCTCCAGGAACCAAGGTGCTACAAGACAAGTTAGTGCAAAAAAAAAAAAATATATATATAATATATCTAGTATAATATATCTATAATATATCTAGTATAAATACAATAAAATAAAACTAGTACCGGTACCGAAAAAAAAAAGAAAATTTATTCATAACACACATGAAAAGACCAAGGAAAACCGAGTAAACGATAACAAAATAACGCTGAAAACCGATAAAAACCCTGAAAACCATACATTTCACGCCTGAGCCTCAACTCTCGCGGCCCGGTACCAAACGACTTACGAACCGGGGGTTGGGGACCACTGCTGTAGAAAGTTGGCTACTTGTTGGATTTCACCTATCGCGGGTTATTTTTAGAATGTAACTCCTGCTATAAACGAATATGCCAGTTGCTCTTTTTTTCCCTCCTCACCATTGTGGTTTTTTATTTAATTAAAATGTTTCGTTCTCTTTTTTTTTTTTTTTTTTTTTTTTTTTTTTTAACATAGTCAAAACTGTGATCGACCATAGGCTGAGGCTATCGTCAGCCTATCGTCAATAGTTGCCCAACCTTATTATGTATCTCGATATATATATGTATATGTATATATATATATATATATATATATATATATATATATATATATATATATATATTTTTTACCCCATATGTAAGGGTTAAAAAGACAGTTCTTAGTCAAACCCAGGGCTCTAGACTAACTATTGCCATGGTTGCGCTGGTGCGCCTAACTTTTTTTTTCTTTTCTTATGTGCACCAGCACAAGAGTTAGGCGCACCCAAATTTTTCAGCTGCATCGCTTAACATTGCACTTTCACATGTTCACTTTTTTTTTCTTTTTCTTTTTTAAATTGCTGTCCATACAGACAAGATTGATTTGTAAATGATTAACTAAGAATCTTGTCAAAACAAATTTCTTTATTTGGAGTGCAGTTCTACAGGAAAGATAAGCTATTGAAAAAGTGCTTGTGCTTAAAGTGCTTTGGCAATGTTAAACTTAATGAACTGCTTGCTGCTGCCTGCCCCTGAAAGGCAGTGGAGAGAGGGGGACAGTTGGGCAGTGCATTTATCGTGACATATAATGTGTTTTCTGGATACACTGTGTTTTTTAAGTATTTCAATTCAAAGTCACAAATGCAGTATTGCTGGCCATGGTCTTTCCACACTCACGATAGTAAATGCAGTGCATCATATTCTCAGCTTTACTCTATCTTAGCCAGGGAAACTGCTCAAGCCACTGTCTTTGAAATGTATACACTTTCCCCCTTTTACTTTCAGTGCGATCGGAGTCGATCGTTTGTGGCTCATTATCTGATGCCGTCTCCGGACCAGTGTTAGACATAACCTGAGAGGTTTATGGCTCCGTGTCAGAGGACTGGCTATGAATTTCAGATGGATCAGGCTTTACTTCACAAAAAAGTTATCAATCTTTCTTTTCATCTTTTCTTATTACCCACAGCTACATCAACTTCTCTCGGGCCTAGGCTACTCACTAGGGCTGGGTATCGTCACTGATTTCGATAATCCATTCGATTCTGATTCACAAGATCCCAATTCGATTCGGTCCCCGATTCGATTCCCTGTTCAATTCGATTCAGTTTTGAGTCACAAATATTATAATTCTGATCACTGATCAGTACTGACACTTGTGAGACTTCATCAGAAGTGTAAGCATCACAGCAGATGCCTCTTTGTCAAAGTAACTGAGGATAAAACACAGATAAACATGAAGGAGATTTTCCTAGCATGGCTTTTATAGCAGGTAACTGTCTTGAAAGTGCAGTAGAACAAAAACGGAAGAAAAGCATGAACTTTGAACATTACCTGATTTTGCTGAAGTAAACCAAAGCAAAGTTACATAGGCTTTATTAGAGACACAGCTGAGAGTTTTGCAATTTAGCTTCATTTTAAAAAGTTTACATTTCTTCTGCATTGAACAGCAGAATTGAGGCTTTCTTGTCAGAGGTCATTTTTGGGAAGGAAAAAAACCCAGCAGCAAACATTGCTGTAAACCAGGGGTGCCCAATCCCGGTCCTCGAGAGCTACTATCCTGCAGCTTTTAGATGCATCCCTACTCCAACACAGCTGAATCAAATGGTTTGATCTCTTCAGCATGCCATCATGTTTGGCAAAGGCCTGATAACAAGCCATTCATTTGATTCAGGTGTGTGGGAACAAGGATGCATCTAAAAGCTGCAGGACGGTAGCTCTCGAGGACCGGGATTGGGCACCCCTGCTGTAAACGTTAGACTAGTGGGTAATAAGCAAACAAATAATGCAGAAAACGGAGATTTGAGATGGGAAACTGTTCTTGAAGTGAGAGAGAGAGAGAGCTGTGCAGGAAGTGTGAGCTTTATCATGGTGGAAGCAAAACGGCAAAAGTAAGAGGGAATTGATGACGATGTTTATCAAATGTGAAGTGTAGTTTGGATCTTTTGTTGCTGGTTCAGTGAATTTTTGCTGGAGAGTGACAAAACCTGCAGCACCTAGTCACCTCTGTCTATCCCCCTGCACTGGCTGACAGGATATGTGGACCACGGCCAATCAGAGAGGTCTCCCCTGACTATCTCTGATTGGTTTAGACCACAATATGTGCATAATCTGTGGCTGTTGTTGAACACACACGGAGACAGAATTTTTTATTTATTTATTTATTTATTTTTACTCGAATGCCTGGTCGCAACTAGGATTTTTATGATTATTATTATTATTTTTTTTTTTAGTCGCACCATTGAGAAATTAGGTCCCATGTGTGATCAAACCAAATTGGTTGCACTCTAGAGCCCTGAGAGCTACGTGTCCCAGATATCACAAAGGGACTTTTATTAACATACAGCTGTAGATGTATATCATCTAGTACTTTGTGCAAAAAATGGGATGGCGACCTTGTCTTTAGCGATATGATAGGCCCCTGCTTTAGTCATCCTACTTCTTACTTTTTCTCTCGTATGGCACAGCACGAGTATATGAGTTTTGCAAGATGGTTTGTTTCCAGGCAAGAGGCTGGGAAGACTTTGCGCTCTGGTATACAGCACGCAGTTTCACACACTCTTCATACTGCACTTTTAGACATTGTTGTAAATGGTGGGAAAGATTAGTAGTGTGCAAACCTTTTGTCGGGACACTTTTTCTTCTTTTTCTTTTTAAGGATCATTTAAAAACTGGTGGATGTGAGTTTTTTTTTTCCTGTGTATTTCTATTTTTGGCACCCACTAAAGAGCAAAAGGAAAATGAAAAATACTAATAATCTGCTGATTTGTTAATTGTATAGTTATTTGCTTAAATGTAATCGACATTTTGTTTATCAGGTAGTCAGTCGTGGCAGGAAGAAGCAGATTTCTGTTAAATATGTTAAGCATCAGAGCCCCATTTGAGCCAGGAAGGACTCTGCTACTCCCAGGGTGTGAAATAATGTAGTTTTCTGAAAGTTTCATTTACCCACAAAGTGTCCTGCGTTGGCGTCGGTGAGACGGGGCTGTTGCCCTTGGACCGTCTCATTTTGCAATGTACAAGATTACAACTGTGGCCTAAACCCAAACCACAAGCCTTTCCTAAACCTAACCAGCAACTGAAAGTGGAAGTACAAAAAGATGAAGTGTAAAACACAAAGGTCCAAACGGGACACAGACTGTGGTCTTCAGGGTGATGTGCCTGTGAGTTTACTGCAGAATTTAATAAAAATAGAAAATAATAAAAATTATTTAACAAAAGCTTGTTTGGAAATAATTCCCACTTTAGTCTAAAACAGACGACAATTAGCAGTTTCTTGCTTGAAAGGTGATTTTTATTGATTTAAATTGTTAAAATGGGTTTTACGGCTCTTTCAAACTCTCCTGTGTTCCTGAAGTTTGATGTTTCTGCCTGAGCATCTTCCACCTGCTGATCCTAATTCATCGCCAAAGCTCGCGGCCTCGACACTGTCATGGCCAGCACTCACTCCTCTTCCTGTCCTTCATCATCTCTTTCCCTCTCCCAGTGCTGCCAGCGTCTTCCTCTTGGGAGAGGTTGGATTACGATGTAAATCCATTAGGGTGCAGATAAAAGAGGCCTGTAATGTATTCATTAGTTTTATTTAAATCCGGGCCCGTCGCGCTGCCTCTCACCGTCTTCCCTTCTCTTCTCTCTTGGGTTTCTATTCATGGAAACTCTTCCCGCTCGCTGTTTGATCCACCGCTGTGTTGGAGATAAAAGTCTCGCCGAGCCGCTGGCACATGCAGGAGGCTGATCCCTCTCTGATACTTCACTCTGAGCTCCACTCTTGTTTTTGTCTGGTTTGTTTTTGAGTTGTTTGTCTGATGAAACCGGGTTATTGGAGTACTCTGCCAACAACTGTTCACTTTGCCTTTGGCTCCGAAGCCTCACCTGGATATTAACAGAAAACTACGAGTGTTCATCTGTTTATTTTCAGCGGTGTCAGAGCATTTCAAGATTCTTCAGAGCAGAGTTTACACTGTGTACCTGAGCTTCAGAGTAATGTTAGGGAAGATGACCTGGATATGATGAAGCTAACAGTGTCAGAAACATGCTGTGCCACCCAGTTACAGCTAACCGGCCGTTACTGTAACGACCCACGTGCTGACTGTTAGTTCTGACCATGAGTGAAGTTTGTTGTGCTCAGAGCTCTTCACTCGCTAATGTTTAGAGACCTACGTTTCTGAGGTTAGCTAGTGTTGCTCACTGATGATGCTAGCAGTAGAGGAGAGGCATCCTTTGGATTTTAAATTCATCCAGAGTCTTTCACATAAAAGTCTGCAGGCTGTTTGAGGCCTCCAGAGAGTCAAGGAACATCTCAGTTTTTAAGTTATGCTACAGTCTGTTCAAACATTGAATATCAAAAGCATTTAATCTGGGAAAAGGTTACCCAGCATGTTTAAAACCCAGAGTAATTTATAAAAGACTATTGCAGAATCCAGTGAACAGGACAGGTGATTATTTAAAAGTCTGTACACCTCGTTCACAGATGGTAATCGGCTGGTTTTGTGACTAAAGCTGAATATTTTCCTTCATCCTCTTTCTGCTGCTGTGAACACAGACAGCCACATGTTGAGAAAACTGATCATGTCAAGATTTGATAACCAATGCCAGGTTAAAAACAGGTAAATGACAGCACACACCGACTGAATCTTTGAGCCAAGCTAGTGTATGCAGATGTTCTATTTTTGTCCACGTCTTGTGAACATAAAAAATATGGCCAAGTGCAGACAAACAAACATTTAATCAGAGGAAGTGAGGATCAACTGAAGCTCGTTTTTTCAGCTTTACTGTCTTGTGTTTTGAGAGAAAGCGGCAGAATTTGGTCCAGACAGAGGCTGAAACATGGAGGAAACGTGTTTTAAATGTTAAACATGGATGTGATCTGATTGATGACGCTCCCAACATGAGTGAGGAACACTTGGCAGGATGAAGAGCAGTGTTGAACAAAGCTGTGATTACGCTCCAGTAAAACAACGACAGCAGCTTCTGATTTAATCAGCCGCAGTCCCCACTGTGCGTCTCATTAGCTCGGCAGCAGCGCGCTCTGGGGCTCCTTCTCCAATGCAGTCGTCCCTGTTTTCTCTTGTTTTGTTTGGTTGCGTGCGTTTCACAAAGGCCCATTGTTGCCGCAGCAGCTGTTTTGTTTTTCCAGCGGTTACTAAGCCAGACGAAGGTACTGCAGCAGCAACACGCCAGCTCCACTCAGTCATGGATGAGGGGAGAAAATGTTGTTTCTGCAGAGAGGAGGTAGACCCCTCAGCCGTGAGCTTGTGGACAGATAAACTCCCTCCACATGTGATGGGCTGATGACTGCATTATAAAAATGATTATAGTAATTCTGAAGATTTAAAGAATATGAAGTGTTCCAGGATCTTTTAATTTTCCAACGTCTTTTAAGCAACCTCTATGATTTTTTTTTTTTTTTTTTTTTTTCCCCCCCCTAAAGCACCCCAAATTGCCAGAACTTTCATTTCCTGGGACCGCAGTTTAGGAATGTTCCAGCAAACCTTCAGCTCTTTGTTATCGGTATTTCTGCCTCAGTCTGAAGGTATGCAAAGATGCATTAAAACCTGTTGTCGAGTTATCTTGTGCCAAAATACGAACTGACACATTAAAATCTAGCTGGACTTGTACATCTTTTAGTTTTTGGCTAAGGACAGAATAAAGTCTGGGAAACCTTCTTTAAACTTCCTAACATGATGACGTCTCAAGCAGCTTGAAGTTTGGGAAGTTTCCAAGGAACTAAAAGTTGGATGTGTTAAGGATGAGGGCTGCACTAAAGTTCAGTGGACCATTTTAGGTTCTAGTTGGACTTGTTTTATCCCCAATTTTGTGACAGTACCAGTTCATGACAACACCAACAAAATATTAAGGTAGAAGCTTTTAAACTTCAGCTGGAATTGTTCATTGGCCCATATTTAAGTTTCCCCTGAGGCAGTTTTAGTTTGTGGTCCAAAGCAATACTTAAACTTGAACTAGATTTTGGTGTCAAGTATAAAAAAAAAAAAAGAATAAAGTTCCAGAAACCTGCTTGGGTTTAAACATGTCCTCCAGCACAGTGACCTTTGTTTCTAAAGCAGGAAAAAGTCAGATCTTTTACTTCCATAGACTAAAGATGGAAAGTTTCCAAGGAACCAAAAGGCTCTTTGAGATACTTATTTATCTGTGATTCTATCTCAGTTTAAAGCCTAGAAGACATTAGTTAGCTGATGCCTTAGAAAGCTGTTTCTGTATGTTAATGTCATGAGGCAAATGCTAAATGATGTTGTACACACTGTAATTTTGAAGTGGATGGTGTTGGATTGTAGCTGGACTTGTTTGTTGTTTCATCTGTAATTTTCCTGAGAAGCACTTTAAAACTGGTGCCTAACCTTGAACTAGTTTTTGGTAACGAAAAGGAAGTGAATCAAGTTGTATAACCTTTTTCTCTATTGACTATGTGCACGTTAGCATATGCTACTTCCGGTGCGGAACCTCCTGTGGGGAGCTTTGTTTCCGGTGTCCTATTCGCGCCTGGTTTATGGTCCAAAACAAGTTGAGCAAATGAATCAAGCAGCGATTTACATTTCTCTAGATGTCTTGGGCATTTACCCAATATATCTGTAAATGATGTTCATCGACTTGTCGATATTTTTCCCCCGCGCCTCAGAGCAAAAGAGAAAAGGGATTCAAATGTTATATTTCTCAGCTGTCCCTCGTTTATCGCGGGTGTTATGTTCTAAAAATAACCAGCGATAGGTGAAATCAAGTAGCCAAATTTATTTTTTGACGGTGCAAAACGTTTGGTGGACATACAGTACTGCACTTCAGAGTCACACTGCTAGCGATCGATGCAGCGATTCTGTACTGTACAGGAGAGACGTCACGGAGGAGATCGTCTGCAGCGATCAGGACACAATGTGACGTAAAAAAAACGTGCAAACTTGCACTAAAAAAATCCGTGAAACAGCGAGGTGAAAGGTGAACCGCGTTATAGCGAGGGACCACTGTAATTTTGAAGGTAAGTCACAACATACCCTTCGTAAATACTAATGTATAGAAACCGTTACCAGCAATCATTCATTTTTTGTGAGGCTTTTTTCACGGTTTGTTAACATGCTGTGTAGGTGTGTACTTGACTAGCTGATATCGACATAACTGGGGAAAGATCTGGTTTGACTATTCTTCACCTGTAGTTTGAATGCTGAACATTTGCCTGTTTAAATCATAAGACCAGTCACTATACAGAGATGTGCTTCTGAATGTGGACGATGTGTCTTCTGCTGCAGTGATGCAGTTCTGCTTGTGTTGAGTGATGTAAACAACTGATCGATCTAAACGCTTTAAACGTCAAAGTTGATCATTAGATTTTTTTTATGACACAACAGCGGTGAGTGTTCCCACCTTCTGCTCTTTGTAACTTAACGCAATCTTTCCGTTTTCGAGTTTTGGACATGATTTTGGAGTATATCTTCGCAGTAGCGATTGACCGCAAAGTAAAGCTACCGGAAATGCACAACCCCACATCCGGTCTCAAACCAGGAAGTTAGCATTGTCTCGTGCACATAGTCAATTCATAGTTCCTCCATCAGATGATCTGTATTTCTAAGAAATGCAGAACTTTGACTTCCAGAGAATAAATGTGAACTTTCCAAGGAACTCTTATTCTCTTATTATATATCTCTCTCTTATAACTCTTATTTCAGTTTTGTGCTTTTACACCCCAGTCTGAAGCCCCTCAAAGAGGATTTGAAACCATCATCTCATCTTTAAACAAGTCAGACAGGCGGGTCCTTTTGTTTTTTGAAAAAAAAAAAGAAAAAAAGTTCGCATCGAAGAAAAGGGCGCAAGACGTCTGGGCTCCAGCTTTGGTGATATTCTTGAAACGCTTTACCTGGCAATGTTATTCTACCTGCATCCGTCTTTTATTTACAGTTTTTGGGCATTAAAGATTGACTTCCTTACAGTCTGAAGATGTTGCAGTTGTCTTTGCTACTCTGTAATGCTAAAAACTGTACCCTGCAGGAATTCAGTTCACAGCTGCTTGTAAGAAGCTTCAAAGAGGGACATTTTTAGTGTTTGTAATAAAGTTTCTCTGGTGAAGTGAAGTAGCGAGTGTTTCTGCAGTCGGGTTCATTGTGTTGCAGCAACACAGTCTTTGAGGAAAACTGGTTCTTCAAATCCACAGTGGAACGCAGAGCTGGACTCGGTTCAACCGGGATGATTAATGCATCAGGTACCAAACACAATGCAGCTCTTGTGGTGAGGGGATGTGTTGTGTGCTCGGCATTTCACTGCAGCTTTTCTCTCCCCTCTCTGCCTGGCCGGGGCCTCATTGTTCAGGGAGGGAAAAACACACCCTGAATGTTTCAGAGCTCTGAAGTCCTACCTGCTGCTTCTGCTGCTGCTGCTGCTCGTGCCGTCTCAGGACACAGCTCTTCATTTGAAGAGATACTGAAACCCTTCGGTGCCGGCCTGTCACAGCCAACGGCTCATCTGGCCGCTTTGCTTTGCTTTGTTCGCAGTGAAACCCAACCAGCTGCTGCGTTTAAAGGCTGCTGGGCAGGCTATCAGTTCAAGCTTTTGTCTTGTCTGAATGGGATTACGTGGAGAGGCCCAGCAGCTCCGTTTTTGGGTCAGTTTTTCATTCAGAAACATGAAGTTACAGGATGTGACGGTACTTTCCTTTTATGGCTCACCTGTGTGTCAGTTTACTCATCAGACTGACTCACAGTGAAAGTGTTATCCCAAATATCCAGTTAATTGATGGGAATTAATGTATAAGCCTTAAAGCTGAGGGTGAAAAATCAGCTAGGCTAGTGTGTGATCAGTGGGCTTCTTTTCATCTTTCAGTCAATTAAATCACATCAAAGTGTGAATATATGCACTGTAAGTACTGTACACTGTACTATACACAAGTCCATCACATAGAAATTGGTCAACAGGGTGTTGGAGGCAACCAGAGGTTCCAGGAATAAATATGAAGCCGCAAGAATAATCCCACTTTCCTTTCTTTCGGCTTTGTTCTAGCTTTTTCTTATCACAGCCCCTTTGCTATACGATCACTCACACCTACAATTTGTTTCCTGGAAAATTGAGCTTCTCACAAACTCAAAGTAACGTCTGAGTGAGCTTCCTCTGTGAAGACTTTCAGGATCCGGTTACAGTTTTCAAACTTCAGAGGTTCTAACTCCAGCTGTGAGTTTTCCATCAGCCTCTTTGGATCTGCTGATGTTCGATTTCAGTTTGGCCCTGAGTCTAGGGATAAAGGGGTCTGTTCTGCTCTCCATCCCTGCCTGGGCTGTGGGGGGAGGTGGTTTGAGATTGAGGTGTGGGATCTGGGTAGAGGAAAAAGAGGCTGTCCAGCTGTGATGGTAATTAAGGCAAACAAAGAGGAGAATTAGCTGCACAGCAGGAAGCCCGCCTTCCTCATAACACCTCCACATGTGTGCTTCATGTGAGGAAGACATGGTTTTTAGAGCTGTTGGACTCTGGGAGAGCACATTAAAACAGTTTTTCTTTCACAAAGCAGCCTGAAACCACAAAAAAACACTGATTATTCAAAAAAAGAAACCGTTTAATCAGGGTTTGATGGTATTGTTCGTGATTTAATCGGCTGTGGTAGAGTTCATCTGATCTCAATCTTCAGCCCAACATTGGTCATAGGTGAGTCGACCTGGACTAAACCTGACAAGCAGTAAAAACAGTGGAAAACTTTAACGATGACAACAGCTACCTAAAAATAACAGAGGACACAATCACACACTGCATTATATTATATTACCAGAAACTTTCTAAAAAGTAGTATATTTAGATTTGGTACATGGTGTCACCCCTGGGTATCCCTTTTTCATCATATTGAGGCTTTACGAAAGAGAGAGAGTGGAAAAAGTTCAGCTTATTTGGACTGATGAAGAATATTCTGTGTTTGTATGTCTGAGGCTGGAAATCAAATACCAGCCCCCTGCCTGCAAACTGTGGTTTCTACAGGCCTTCAGGCCTGCTGACAGAGATCACACATCCAAATGTTTCAGGGACATCCAGCATCCATCATTCTGTTTATGTGAGCTCCACTCCCAAGAGTCTGTGTTCACTCAGCCGCACTACCAGATATTTACAATAAAACCTCTGAAGGACGTATCCTCGGTGGTTTCTAGATAATAGCATTTATCTGCAGCTGAGATGTTCCTGTAGTTTATTTAGAAACCCTGCACAGATTAATAACAGATAACAGCCAGTAGTTTGCGCACAGCAGTGGAGAATGATGTAATGCAGGGAGGGAAGATGTTTAGGTTCTCTAAAATTTATATTGCCTGACCATCAGTCTCATTTCATGAAAATGATGGTTTAAAATGAAAAAGTCAAAACTTGTAGGTTATGTTGCTGTGTGTAAAAACCCATCTTTTACTGCACAGCTGAGAGCTGTGCTGGTTCTGCAGTAGTTTGTGGAAAACGATGAGGTGCATGTGTGAATTTCACTTGTCTCTCAATGTGTGGGCACGCTGTTTAGTGTGGAGTGATTAGTGTTTCGTGTCTTTGTGATGGTCGTTTTTCTGTGTCTTCAGCTTCATGTACTGGACTGATTGGGGCGAGATCCCAAAGATTGAGCGGGCGGGCATGGACGGGACAAATCGCTCCATGATCATCGATAAGGAGATCTACTGGCCCAACGGGTTGACGCTGGACTACAGCCAGCAGAAACTGTACTGGGCCGACGCCAAGCACAGCTTCATCCACCGCTCCAACCTGGACGGCTCCTTCAGGTATATGCAGCGCCACCTTTAGGGTTTTTGAAGCTGGGTGATGAGTTTTTTCAAAACCGTAACATGCTGTGTGTTTTCAGGGAGGTGGTGGTTAAAGGTGAGCTGCCTCACCCGTTTGCCCTCACTCTGTTTGAGGACACGCTCTTCTGGACTGACTGGACCACCCACTCCATCCACTCATGCAGAAAGCAGACAGGAGGTGGCCAGCGTGTTGTCCACTCCAACATCTTCTCTCCCATGGACATCCACGTCTTCAGCACCAAGAGACAACCCACCGGTGAGTCCAGACAGTTTCATCCCCTCCGACATGTTCACTGACTCACTCGGGTAAGAATCTGAGCTTTGAAAAGAACAAACCAGGCCTCTCTGCAGATGTTTAACAGCTGCATGTTTCCTCGGTCTTCACTTGTCCTCATCTGTGATCAGACAGTCCTCTTTCAGGCTGTGGAGAGCACAGAGCCCTTCAGGTGTTGAACAGAGGCACATCCTTCCAACCAGATGTGAGAATATCCAACATGTGGAGTCTGTGAAGCTCCAGCTGCAGCAAACCTCATCGGATTTATGCACAAATGTTTTTGTTGGCTCTCTGATAAAGAATCTGAAACACAGTCAGATTCCTCGTCTTGTGTATTTTTATACTTGGGGTTAAATTATTCACAGGAAAAAAAAAAAAAAAAGCTCTAGAAAATCCTTTAAAAACCCCAACGAGGTGTTGTGGTTTGTGCAAACAATAGCTTGGCCGTGTTAATTCAAGCCAAACAACAGCAAAGTTTCCTCACTGAGAACATGTGGCACTAATTAAAAAGCCAAGCACTGACAGATTTGGTATCACTGTACTGTGAAAATGCTGTTTAGATTTCTGTTTTGTTCCTAAAAAGTCCTTGATTTGTTGTTGAAAAGTGCACAGGAACCTTGTTAGAGTCATTAAAACTATTTTCAGTGAAGATGATCTTATTAAAACATAAAAAGATAATTTAAAACAAGCGAGGTCTCTATATGTCAATTTCTTGTTTGTTTGTTTTTTTTAAAAGTGGACTTTTACGTATTCAAAATGAAAAACACATTTTTACTTTTAAATGATTACAAATGCCAAACAATTGCTTGTGTTATGTCACTGTAGCGACATGCAGACCACCCAAACACACAGTTCTCTGCCTGATGTTTATCCTTTAGTGTCTGATGTAAGAGCTGTCATCTGGAACACATGAATGATTTCCTGAGGGTCGTGCTGAGGGTAAAGTGCAGTTTTGAGGCTGTAACTTGAAGGTAACTGGATTTTTTTTTTCTTGTTTTTTTTCCTTTCGTGGCAGCAGTGAATACTCCTTGCTCCCTGAACAATGGAGGATGCTCCCACCTCTGCCTCCTCTCACCTGTCAGGCCTTTCTATCGCTGTGCCTGCCCCACTGGGGTCCAACTGCTGGAGGACGGCAAGACCTGCAGAGACGGTAAGAACGCTCTCCGCCTTCATTGTCTGTCGGTTCCTGACGCAATCTGTCAATTTTTAGCCGTTGTTTTTCAGGGTTTTGTTTTTTTTGTTGTTGTTTGTTTCTTTGTTTGTCTTTTACCTGAAGCATTTTAGTCTGGGTTTAATAGTAAAGTCAAAAGTTGGACTTTGACTAATAATAAAACAAAAACTGCAGACAAACATAAGGACAAAGAAATTGTGCTAGAGCTCAGCTACCTTAGATTGCAAAGGTGTTCCTAATGAGGTGGTTGGTGTATATTTAGGTCTATATAATCCAGAGAGTCAGATTAAACTCGCAAAATGTGCATTTTGGCTTCAGAAACACTCGAATGGAAACCGAAAAAGAGTCCAAATATTTCCTGAGGTGCGTCAGTGAGCAACGTCGATGCATGCAGATTATCTTTTATTTTCACCCAGAAAAAAGGGAAAAAGCACAAAATGCGAGCTTGTATAACTGTTTACAAGGATCCAGGCCGAGCACGCAGATTGGATTCATTAGTGTGTTTGAGCTTTTTGTTCCTGCTTGAAGAGAAGCCGGCAGATTTTCTGGTGCCAAACCTCATTAGCTTTTCCTCTAATTTAAAAACTCCTGATAATGTGCTCGCTCCCACTCTCCACCTCCTCCTCCTTCTCTTCTTCATCGTAGTCATGTACAAGCAGAAGGTGGTGCTGGGCTGACCTGTTGTTGCTATGGTAATCCGCCTCCATGAGCGGGGCCGGCCGTTTGAACTGCAGCCCGACGTTTCCCCGCCCTCTGCCTCCTTTTATTTACATTTTCGGGTTCAGTAACCCTCGCCTGTAGAGCAATGGGAGTTTTGAAGGCGGGGAGGCCTTTGTGAGAGACGGGATCACATGATTCCCCTGCAGACAATGCCCCCTTTCACTGCTGGGGTTTAACCATTTCAGCCAAGGGGGGTGAGCTGAAGGGTCGATGTTTGTTACTTCTCTGAATGTTAAAGAAATGAAGTCAGGTGTTATATCAGGACTGCGAGTAAAAGTCCTTCACACAGAGCCCCAGGGTTCATTTCTGCTGTGCATGTTTTTAATTAGCTGTGTGCTAACAGAAAGAAAATCTTCACCAGGTGGATTCAGACCTGCAGTAATTCCCCTTCAGGGTTTACACTGCTCTTTATATGTAAGATATCAAAACCTTCAAATATCTTTTACATTTCTTTTAACTTTAAAGAAGGCAGACATAATGGTCTCAAACAAGGCTAAAGATTTTCACTGGACAGTTTTTACATTTCAGTTTTACTCAAGACCAAAATGATCACACTTAGTTTTAGTTCTCTGCAGTATTCGAGGTCTAAACTTGGTCCAGAGTGGATAAATTTTGTATGGGTCATATTTTCAGCTGTGGGCGGATTACCAAACGGCTTCATACTTGTTGAAAGCTGAGATGGAAAAATGGTTCAGGCTGCCACTGTAATGTGTTATTATTACGACACCATAGATGGTCTATAAAATTATCAGTAAGTATGTTGATAATTGCTGATCTCAATTTTTATGAATACTGTACTAGCCTAGGTGAAACTCTAATGCTGTGATATCTTCATTACTTTGAATCGGCATCTTTTTAAAGGTGATGCAGTAATGTAATTGTAAAAAAAACTTTGAGTGATGATGTTCTGACCCTGTTTCTAACCTATGTGTTCCTCCTCAGGTGCGACGGAGATGCTGCTGCTCGCCCGGCGAACTGACCTGAGGCGAATCTCTCTTGACATGCCAGACTTCACTGACATCATCCTGCAGGTGGACAACATCCGTCACGCCATTGCCATCGATTATGACCCGGTGGAGGGATACGTCTACTGGACCGATGACGATGTGAAGGCCATCCGCCGCTCCCTTCTGGATGGCAGTGACGCTCAGTTCGTGGTCACATCTCAAGTGGACCACCCTGACGGCATCGCCGTCGACTGGATCGCTCGGAACCTCTACTGGACCGACACTGGGACTGACCGCATCGAGGTGACCCGGCTCAATGGTACCATGCGCAAGATCCTGATCTCCGAGGACCTGGATGAGCCCAGAGCCATCGTTCTAGACCCCGTGGCTGGGTGAGTCTAACATCTGGAAGAAAATAAAGGAGAGAGTTTTGTGATCTGAATAAAGGCACAAAATATTTATAAGCATATGTCAGGATTTTAAAAATTCTCAGATGAGGCTTCAATCAAAGATTTCAAAGATCTGAATCTCATATTTGGAGTTATTGCAAACAAAACTTCAGAGTTTAATTCTGTGAAATCATTTTAAAACGTTCTTTGTAGAAGTTCAGGTGTTTGACTCCTTTAAACCAACAAGGTCAGGTTAAAGTTTTTTTCCCCTCCTGTTTTTCAGGTACATGTACTGGACCGACTGGGGTGATGTGCCGAAGATCGAGCGGGCCGACCTCGATGGGATGGAGAGAGTGGTGATGGTGAACACGTCTTTGGGTTGGCCCAACGGCCTCGCACTCGACTACGAAGAACGCAAAATCTACTGGGGAGACGCCAAGACGGACAAGATCGAGGTTTGTGTTTGAGCTCCAGATTTTACTTTGATGCTCAGAATTCTTTAGTCTTGGTGTCCTGATGGTTCTCTGATCTGCTATTCTTAAAAGTCAACCTTTATGATTTCAATCTTTTGTCAATTTTAAACAGGGTGGTGGGAACAGTTTTCACACAGGTTCTTTTAGTTTTTGTCAGCACAGAGCTTCAAGTCTTCTTATAGGGCCACTCGAAACACCACCAGCTGTCCTGTATGTAAAATAATCTGTGTTGGAGGCAGGCATGTCAAGCAAATATGTGAAAGACAAGGATATTGACTATGGACTGTTAGATCAATCCAGCCTTGTAGTTAGCAGTGCTTTTGTTCTGTTGGTTAATCTTAGCTGGTAAACAGCTGTTAGGTACATTACTGCTTTCTGTTGGTGGTAATGGTGCTTTACATGCAGGCACAGGTAAAACATGAGGAACATGGACTTCAGGTTAAACAGTTGAATAAATATTTCAGTTATTGTGAAATTATGATTCCTGTTTGTGATGTTGTAGATCTGAACATAAAATGACAGTGAAGTCGTTCTTCTCCTGACTCAACACTCATTTTGGGCTGTTTTTTGGGTTTTGTTTGAAGCATCATTATAAATTTATAGAAATTAAAAATTTCAGTAATTTCAACCTGTCAAAAAAAAAATCTAACTTCAGATTCTGCCATTAAGCCAGATTTTTGGTAATAGCCCAATATTCAAACCACCACAGCTGAACTGAACATGAAATCACCCTAAACTTGTGACGGTGAGCGACTCGTTCAAGGAACAGTACAAGCAAATATATAACGTTCAGAATAACGTTCACTGATTGCCCTTTTAAATAATCTGGTGCTGACGTTATTTTCTACTAAAAATATTCAGAGCATAAAAAAAGCACTAGACTCTAGTGCTTTTTTTTATGCTCTGAATGTTTTTCATTGTTCACTCTAGTGACTAGAGTGAACAATGAACATTAAAATGGTTTACAGTTTTATTTTCAAATGGCCTCCTGAAGGTTTGCTGATGTTTTATTGTTTTGTTTTTTTTCCTGTGAGAGGAAATGTTGCAACTGGACGGTCTCTTCAGCTCTCTGTTCGTCGCAGAGCTGTGAAACTTTGTGCTCATGGCAGCTGTGCTCGGTGTTGACCGTCCAGCTGGGTCTGAAAGTAAAAGTCTGATCTCTTTCTCTCTGCGGTTTGCATCCTCACGCCATGCTGTCATGTTTGTAGCTGATTTTATATCTCTGGTTTTCATCTGACCCCACCTGAACCCCTTCTTAAACCCCCCCCCCTCAGAGATCATGTTGATGCCTGGCAGTGCCCCGGCAGAGGGGCCTCTGCCCCCCTCCCCCCCGGGTTTCTCCGAGGACCCAGTTTTTGCGGTGAGATCCCACATCTGGTTCCGATTGCGGCCTGCGCTCCAGCTGCGGTCGGCTCTGTTTAGAATAGACCCAGAATCTGAAACCGTCGCCGCGCTGCGGTCTCAACTCCCAAACCAGCGGAGACCTTTTGGCTGAGGCCGTCGGGCTGAGGATGGAAACTTCGTCTTATATTTATACACCACGTTCCTCCGAGGCCCAGTGTGTGGAGATGTTTTTGAAAGATGGCAGCCGGCCACGCAGGGGCTGTTCTGGGAGCAGCGAATCGCATTGCTCCACGCTGCACTGATAGGTGGAAGGACGCTATACAGATTACAGGCCTCACTGTTTTTTCTTTTCTGCAAATTCCTCACATATTTGTCTCTGTTGACACTTTGAGCCTCCCTGCATGTTTCAGAAATGATCTTATCGAGGTGAACTCCTCTTCATGTGTTCGCCTGTTTCACCAACACTGCTGCAGTTAAAAAAAAGAATTGCCTTTAAAAATGAGTCTTGGGTTCGATGTTTTGTTTTTCTTCCTCTCACTTTACTCTTTGTGCTTTGGTCTGCTGGCTCATGAAAATGTAAAGCTTTTATTTTTCATGGTTTAATTACACAAAGAACTTTTAACAGTGTATATAAGAGAATACAGGAAAAACTGCATTAAACTGCACGTACAGCTCAGAAGTTTAATGATATTAAAAAAACAATAACTGGGTTAAGTTAAATTTTCTCTGATAAAATATTTAGCTGAAGGATAAACACTTGAAACAGCTAAGTTATGAGTATGCAGGTTGAATTGGTGATTTAAAAGAGAAACAATTAGAAACAGTCGAACATAAATATTTAACTAATAGTAGCATATAGTTGGCTTTTGAATGTTAAACGTGCTGGATAAAAAGTTTAATTTATCTAATTTAACAAATGACTAGCTTAAAGTAAGCTAGTCAGGAGCTAAAGACAAGTGGCTTAGTGTATATCTTTTTATTTTCAAATAGCTGTACAGCACTTTGTTTGAAAGCACTTTATAAATAAAGTTATTATTATTGTTATTATTAAAAAGTTAAAAATATTTATGTATACATGAACAGATGAATCATTAAAGTCACAGATGGTTGAAATGTTAAGCTAAAAGTAATAAAGTCGTTTAGGTTGTTGGCTAAGTGTAATTAATGGTTAAATGAGCGGTGTTGAGGGTCCACATGGTTTCTGCAGTGACTCAGTCCTTATGCATCATGTTTGGTGGTGCTGATGGAGGTGTGTTGGAGCTCCTCTGATGGTGCGTCAGTGTGTGGAGGCTGTAACGTCAATTCAGTCTTTGTTTTAATCGATTGCAGCTTCATGTGTGAGTTTTTCTGTGCTTGTGTCCCGTGGAGTGGGTCTTTACAGCACTCTGTCCTGGTATTTGTCGAAGTGAGATGTCAAATTTTGTGTGAGAGCAGAAGAAGAAGAAGAGGAGGAAATGTGGCACCCATATGCTGCTGTTGTTTGTTTGCTCCGGCTGTTGCTTCTAATTAGTGGCTCTGCGATGTGCTGCCAGGACGCCTGAGCCCTTATGAGCATGCTCTGTATCCACAGTGAGTCTGCCCAACCCCCCATCTGTGCAGCACTGGCTAGAGGAAATGTTCTGTGATGGGACCTGGTCTGTTCTCTGCTCATCCCTTTGTTTTACAGGAACTTGGCGACTGCATGGACTTTCAGTTTATAGTTTGATGCTGGTTTAAACATACTGGAAATGCGGCAACCTGCATTGGAAGCAGGTTTATAAACTCTTCCTGCTGGTGTCAGCACTTTTAATACAGCAAACATCAAACTCTTATTCAAACCATAACAATTAATTTTTTTAATTTTATCCCCATTTTTCTTCCTCCTTTTTATCTTCTCCTTATTTTGTTTATATCTTCATTTTATTCTTTACTCTTTCTTATCTTCTGATTTGGAGGTTGGCTTCCTCTTTTTATTCTCACTTCTTCCTCTTTGTCTTTATGTACTTATTCCATTTTTCCACTTATTGGCTTTGTTTTCATACTCTTCCTTTATATTTCCTCTTTATTATGCTTTTCCTCTTCCCCTGATGTCTTCCTTCTCCTTCAGACTATAATTTCTTACCTTGTGTTTTCAGGTGATGAACATGGATGGGACGGGGCGACGGGTGCTGGTGGAGGACAAGCTTCCTCACATCTTTGGCTTCACCCTGCTTGGAGACTACATCTATTGGACAGACTGGCAGCGGCGCAGCATCGAGTGCGTGCACAAACGCACCGCAGTGAGAGAATTCATCATCGACCAGCTACCCGACCTCATGGGCCTCAAGGCCACGAATGTACATGAAGCTTTTGGTGAGTCCAGCTGATGATGGTCTGGTCTGCAGCAAATAAACCTCCCCATTTTCTCCCCAGATGCTAACTTTCTGCTTCACATGCTCAGGTACGAACCCGTGTGCGGATGATAATGGCGGCTGCAGTCACCTCTGTCTGTACAAGCCTCAGGGCGTGCAATGTGGCTGTCCCATCGGCCTGGAGCTTATTGCCGACATGAAGACCTGCATCGTCCCCGAGGCCTTCCTGCTCTTCTCTCGTCACACAGACATCCGCCGGATCTCCCTGGAGACCAACAGCAACAATGTTGCCATCCCGCTCACTGGTGTCAAGGAGGCTTCAGCACTCGACTTTGACGTCACCGACAATCGCATCTACTGGACCGACATCACTCTGAAGGTGGGACTCATTTTCACATACTTGTTTTTAGTCGTTCTCAGTTTTTTTTTTTTTTTTTTTTTTCTTTTTTTTTTTCTTTCTTCCTCACGTCGTCTGAATCTTTTCTTCTGTTAGTTTTTTTTCTTCTTTCTCTCTAACACTTCCTGGTGTGAGCAGAACCTTGGTTGTGAACTAGGGGTGGGTTTCAAAAATAAATTTTAGCGTGAATAAAGCTCTATCGATTCATTAAATCCTGAATCATTTTCTAAATATAAATGTATTTGCCAGAAACGCGAGAATTTGAGGTTAAAGCTCACAAAACGATTTCAACAACCACCAAACAGCTAAAACGGCAAATGAGAGCAGGTAAACGAATTCCACACAAAGATGTAAACAAAAAGCTCGGACCCTGCGCATCAGAATGTGTGAGATGTCGGCTTTCTCACCTGACGGCATGTACATGGACACGCCATCGGTGCAAAAAAAGACAGCTCACTGATTCTGAAGCTGCAGGTTTTGTCATTCTCCAACCAAAATTCACTGAACCAGCAGCAAAAGAAGATCAAAACTACACTTCACATTTGATGAACATTGTCATAAATTCCCTCTTACTTTTGCTGTTTTGCTTCCATCATGATAAAATCACACTTCCTGGGCAGTTCTCTCTAATTGTACTTCAAGAAGTGTTTCCCATCTCAAACCACTGTTTTCTGTATTATTTGCTTGCTTATTACGCACTAGTCTACCGTTGTTTACAGTGCTGTCGGTCACTTCTTTGTTTTGTTTTGTTTTCCAAAAATGACCTCCAACAAAAAAGCCTCATTTCTGCTTTTTAATACCAAAGAAATTAAAACTAAAATTCTGCCAAACTGCAAAACGCTTGGCTGGTTCTCTTAATAAAACCTCTGTAACTTTGCTCTGCTTCAGTAGCATCAGGTAATGTCCATATGTTGATTCTTGCTTTTCTTCAGTTTTTGATCTACAGCAGAATATTTTTAAGGTTATCTGCTATAAAAAGCCAGGCCAGGAAAATCTCCTTCATGATTTTCTGTGTTTTATCCTCATTTACTTTGACACAAAGGCATCTGCTGTGATGCTCACACCTCTGATGAAGTCTCTCAAGTCTCAGTACTGATAAATGATGATATTTCTGACTGTCTGAGTCAAAATCAAATCAAATCAATTCTAGAAATCAGTGAGGATACCCAGGCCTATTGTGAACTGCTGTTGTTTATCCAGTCTTTACTTTGACCTTTGACCTGTGCAGACCATCAGCCGGGCCTTCATGAACGGCAGCGCTCTGGAGCACGTGGTGGAATTTGGTCTGGATTATCCGGAGGGGATGGCGGTGGACTGGCTGGGAAAGAACCTGTACTGGGCTGACACTGGCACGAACCGCATTGAGGTAGCCAAACTGGACGGGCAGCACCGGCAGGTTCTGGTCTGGAAGGATCTGGACAGTCCCCGAGCTCTGGCTCTGGATCCGGCCGAAGGGTGAGAACCGCATGAAGCGGTCTGCAGGTCATGATGGTGGGTGTGGTTTGTGCTGACCTGTCTCCTCTCTGCAGGTACATGTACTGGACAGAGTGGGGGGGGAAGCCAAAGATCGACCGAGCGGCCATGGACGGGACAGGACGGATCACGCTGGTGGCCGATGTGGGGCGAGCCAATGGACTCACCATCGACTACGCAGAGCGCCGCCTGTACTGGACCGACCTGGACACAACGTTGATCGAGTCCTCCAACATGCTGGGTAATCTCTCAACCTCATAACTGCCAACCTAACCATTCAGCTCATGTTAGAGTAGCAGAGCGCACTTCGTGTTGTGTGACATAAACGATAGAAAGCATCAAAGTTTTTACTTCTTCGTCCCCTTTAGGTCTCGACCGTGAGGTGATTGCCGACGACCTCCCTCACCCGTTCGGTCTCACCCAGTATCAAGACTACATCTATTGGACAGACTGGAGCCAGCGCAGCATTGAGCGTGCCAACAAGACCAGCGGGCAGAACCGCACTGTCATCCAAGGTCACCTGGATTACGTCATGGACATCCTGGTGTTTCACTCGTCCAGACAGGGCGGCTGGAACGCCTGTGCCTCCACCAACGGTCACTGCTCCCACCTCTGCCTTGCTGTCCCTGTCAGCAGCTTCGTCTGCGGCTGCCCCGCCCACTTCTCCCTCAACTATGACAACAAGACCTGCAGCGGTGAGAAGACGCTTACACCCCTGCATGTATACAAACATCATGCAGAGTTATTTTGACACCTAGATTGAGAGAGAAATAAAATAACTGAAACGGCAAGCGTCATCTTTGACTTCTGTATGGTGGCCTTTATGGGACATCTCAGACTCAGCTGAAGTTTGAGCTTGATAGCTTGAGTTATCTTTGTTTACTGTTTCTGCCCCACAGAAGCTCTAAGAATTCTGTCTGACGTGTTTCTGTCTTTCAGCTCCCACATCCTTCCTGCTCTTCAGCCAGAAGACAGCGATCAACCGCATGGTGATTGATGAGCAGCAGAGCCCTGACATCATCCTGCCCATCCACAACCTGAGGAACGTCCGCGCCATCGACTACGACCCACTGGACAAGCAGCTGTACTGGATCGACTCCAAGCAAAATGTCATCCGCCGTGCTCAGGAGGACGGGAACCAGGTACTGCATCCATTAGAAAAACTGGAACCACTGCCGGTCCCTGGGGAGAAAATCCAGATTCTGGTGGTTTTAGTTAACAGTCAGATCAAAACTGCCAGAGGAACTGAAAGTGTTTTTGGACAGTTGGAGAGTCTGTTTCTATAAGAAACTTAAATTTGTCTCCTACATTCACATGAAAGAGATTCAAATATAGGTGTGTTGCTAATGTTGAGTAACCACTACCATAAGTTCGCTACAAATACTCCAATCACCGCACACACACATGAATCCGGTCTTTAAGTGACGGGGTATGAACCCTGCTTCTGGGTCCAAACTGCTGTTTATTAAGGCTGTTTTGTTTTTAACATGTTTTAATGTTTTGTATGTTGTTCTATTTAATCTAAACAAGCCCCTAAAAAGAAAAAAGAAAAAAAAGTCAGTGATCACTGTGTACCACTACTCATTTTAAAGCACAGTTTTTAAAACCTTATGATATAGCTACAGCCCAGCCCGTGCAGCAGTATATTAATGACTAACCTCATATTGTGGATGGATTATCTCAGTAGTTCTCCTGACTGAAGTTTGGTCCGTTTACAGCATCCTGCCATGCGATTACATTTGTCTCTAACCATCGGGAACTCTCACGTTAACTTTTATCGAGTGGAAAAAGGTTCATCCTCCAGCTTCACTATGTTTATGTTATGCTAACATAGCTGTGTCACTAGCCACCAGGTAGCACATCATTATATACCAGCTAGCTCAACTTTAGTAACGTCACTACTGTTTAGTTTTCTGGCTTCAATTATGTTGGAAGTGATAGCAGAGCTGTACATTTTGATTTTTTCACAAAACTCTGTCAGAACATGCTATATCATGTTTAGGTGGAAACTAGCGAGCCAACTCCCTGCTAACTTCTAACTCTGTTAAATTTGATAAATTCTGTTTTCATGGATGCCTGGATTTTACACTTAATTGTTACCCCTGGTAGAGCAGCACACTGATCCTTTTATCAAAGAAGAAAGAATTTAATCAGTTTGTAACTCTCAGTGATGCTGCAGTGTTCGTTTGACTTCAGGACCTGAAGCGGAGTTTGGATGTCAGACTTAAGGACCGGATAACCGGTGCCATAAAAGAAAACGACGGGCTCACTGGATATAAAATAAGGTCCCGTCTGAGCCCCATGAGCATTTTTCACTGCAATAATTGTAGTAAATGTGCAGAAGTCAATTTGACCTTCATACTGTTTTAAGCGCTGTTTCAGACCCAGAAAAGTCAAGATTTATTTCCTTTTAATATTATCAGTTTAATTTTAACATTTACGATTCATAACCTGATGAGTTCACCACATTTAAACAGAAATGGAGACAGTTTACATCCACTACGAGAAACAAGCTAACGACTAAATCTGGCTTTTGTTAAGCATTATTTTTTTGTATAATCAGCTCTGAGCATCATGGGATATATTGTAGTTTCAGTAAACTGCAACAGTTTAATGTCTTGACATTTTTCATGAATCTTCAACTTTGAACGTAAACAGAGAGATGAGACAGAAACCTTAAACCTGCAGTTTTCTCAGGGGGAGTTCAAGTCATTCCTAAATAAACATCGCAAACGACCTTAGTGACAGCATCTATAGAGAGGAGAGGGCCATGTGTGAGCACGTGCAAACGATATGTCGCCACTTTGATGTCGTTCTTGATGGAGGGTGTTGGTGTGCTGGTGTCATTTTGGACATTTTGTGCGTAAGTCTGTCCCGTATTCAGTAAGTGAAAATAAAATGAACAATAAAAGGTGAATCAAATGGACCATTATGGCAAGGCTGGGATGGTCAATTTGGTAAAGTAAATCCGTTGGGCATCTTTCTTTGCCTTTAGACAATAATTCTGATGGCAAAAGAGCCAAACGGGACAGGCAAAAAAAAAAAAAAAAAAAAAGACATAAAACAAATAAATATGTAAAAAAAAAAAGGACATTTTGTGCGTGTGGGCAGTAAAAACAACCTTCATTTGTCTCTTACAGATTAAACATTTCAAACTGCCCGTTTCTGGTTTGTTTTTCCAGAGCATGACAGTGGTGTCGGGCTCTCTGGGCGGACACAGTCAGGGTCTGCAGCTGTACGATCTCAGCATCGACATCTACAGCCGCTTCATCTACTGGACCAGCGAGGTCACCAACGTCATCAACGTCACCCGCATCGATGGCAGTAGAGTCGGTGTGGTGCTGCGGGAGGAGCACGACAAGCCGCGGGCCATTGTCGTCAACCCGGAGAGAGGGTCAGTACCACTGAGGCCTCACGCCAGTAATCGCCATCATTACATCATCATCATCATCATCATCAGGGCACTTTTTTCAGGCCAGTCAAAAATGACAAAACAAAAACAAATGTAAATGCACATCCCTGTCAGCATGGCCACATAGGCTCAAAAACACAACGTAATAAATATTATTAAATCCTTTACAAATAACAGTATATTCATATATGAATATAAGTGACGATAAATACATTTTTTGTTCAAATGAGAGACTATGAGATGAGATAGCCTTTATTTGTCAGTTGCAGGTCTTTTGCCCACAACCGAGATGACAGACCATACAATACACAAACATCACATTGGGGAGACAGGTCAGGCTAGGTAGCGAGGAAAAAAACATCGAAATGTGTAACACAAAAGGATAATACAGGAATGAAATCTTTTAGATTTCTTCAGATTCTTGTGTTTTTTGTTGTGTATGAGTTGAATCTTTGTTTCTGGAAAGCATCAGGTTGCGGTGAGATGGACCTGTGGTGTAGGTTTAACACAGAAGTATAAATCAAACCCTGAACGTTTGTCTCTGGATCAAATATTATGATGTTATCATCTTGCCTAGCAACCACCTAACAACAGACAAAAACACCCAGTATTTGTAGCATGGGCATGTAATGGTAATAAACTGGAACAAATACTGTGGGGTACTTCATCTTCCTTGTTTACACCATCCCAGGCTGAAAAAAATCGTTATGGAAACTGAAATCTGTTCAGGATTCAACATTAAACAGCTGAGAAACACTTGAATGATAAACATTAACATGATTCCTGGTTGTAAATCAGCTCATTCATCCTCCTGTGTTTCTGTAGTTAATCTGATTTAGATCCAGAAAATGTCACCTGACCCACCTGCAGGTCGTCTGTATGGCGGTGTGTGTGTGTGTGTGCACTCTGCCTTTAATCACTCTCTAATTTGTCCTCCATGTTTGTTCTGTCGGGCTGCTGCAGTTCACTGGCTCTGACTCGCTCGCTCGCTCTGAGCCATAATTGTAGGTTAGTTTCAGGCCTTGTGGTCGAGAGATGAAGTCTGCAGATGTTCTGGTTAACTTCAGAGCAGCGAGAGGGAGAACGTGTACAAACCTCCAGTCTTTGTCCTCACAGCCCGTACATTATGTCCCCACAGGTACATGTACTTCACCAATCTAATGGAGCGCTCCGCAAAGATCGAGCGGGCGGCGCTGGACGGTACAGAGCGTGAGGTGCTCTTCTTCAGCGGCCTGATGAAGCCCGTTGCTTTGGCCATCGATAACGAGGTGGGGAAGCTGTTTTGGGTCGACTCAGACCTGCGGCGCATCGAGAGCAGTGACCTCTCGGGTGAGTTGGGGCCGTCGGGTCCACTTCAGTGTCACCTGTCCAAATATTTTACTGTTTACTGCAGCTTGACCAGAGGCTCAGAGTTCGTCTTAAAAACTGAGTTTGGTGTTTTTCAGCTTTGAAGATATTAAAGGAATTTATTTAAAACTGGAGTTCATCCTGCTGCACATTCAAATCAAATCTGTTCCTGTGGATTCTGAACCTAATGCTCAGCAGTACGAACCTAAACAGGAAATAAACAAACCTCCATGAATGTCAGAAATCAGCGGAGGTGGGGGTTGGTGTGGAGACCGGCATTCCTGTGATTCTCCGGCGCCGGCCGGCAGGAATGTAAACTGTTCAGTTCCTCAAATGTTTCCTCCTAAAGGAAACTCGGCCCTGCAGATTTTAGCTGCAGGAGGCCATGAATCCTTTTTCTCTTGTGAATTTTGTGCCTCTGGGACTCCGCCTCGATGAGCAGATTTTCAGGCTGTTGACCTCGGTGTATCGCTCTCCATCCTCCCACCTCCCCTCTGCCTCACCCCTCAGTTTCTCTCCCGTTTCTTTGCTCCTGAAGTTTTTGCCCTACAACCTTGTTCTTTTTTTTTTTTCTTTTTTTCTTTTTTTTCTTTCCCGGCACTTTTTTGAAATGATTTAGGAGCCAATCGCATCGTGATTGCGGACTCGAACATCCTGCAGCCCGTGGGCCTGACTGTTTTCGGGAACCACTTGTACTGGATCGACAAACAGCAGCAGATGATCGAACGCATCGACAAGACGACGAGGGAGGGACGGACCAAGATCCAGGCCCGCATCGCCTACTTAAGTGACATCCACGCAGTCCACGAGCTCGACATGAGGGAGTACAGTGAGTCCGCTTTACATGCACGATTTAACAGATCAAACTCAAACTGAAACCGCGCTCACCTGAGCTCTGCGATTTCCAGGTAAACATCCTTGTACGTGGGAGAACGGCGGCTGCTCTCACATCTGCATCGTGAAAGGAGATGGGACGACGCGCTGCTCATGTCCTGTTCACCTGGTGCTGCTGCCCGACGAGCTTTCATGTGGAGGTGAAGCATAAAATCATCAGCATTAATAAAGATTGCTCAAAGATTTGAGCAACCCTCCTCTCAGTAAAATAAAATAGATAGATAAGGGCTATTTGAGATAACGATATATATCGGATAGGAAAATGTCTATCATTTCAAATTAGCCTATTGTTTATTTTGTGGTGACACAAAATAAACTGTTTACGGCAATATTTTTTCATCATTTTGATGGTCACTGTAGAATTAATTTCTTAAAGTTCTCTCTTTCTCTTATATTTAATATAACCACACTACGGACGGACAAGCGACTGTTTTTGTGCGTTGTCGTTAGCAACAGCGACGATAAATGCACTGCGTGGCTCCGCTGTCCGCATGTTTATTTTCCACATAAACCTTTCACAATAAAGCTGTAGATCCTGTTGAGGTTTTTCAAAATAAACCGAATCACGTGAAAGAGTACGCAGAGTGTTTACAGACGAGAAGCACGTCATGTGCTAAAAAGTAAACATAAGAACAGGTTTTCCCCCGCAGCACGCCGTGTAATAAATACTCACAAAGAAAATTGCAGCTGTTTGAGCTTATGTAACACTCAACTCCAGGTGCACGACGCCCAGCTGAAAACACTTCACGCAAGTCGAGTTGCCCGAGAGTCACAGAATTTTAATAAATGTCTTATATCGGGATATGAAATTTTGGTCATATCGCACAGCCCTGATGTAGATATTGATAGATATGTGATATAGATATATATTCATATATTTGAATACAGTTTCAACGTTAATATAAGGTTTGACCAGTGTCTGCGTCGTCCTCAGAGCCGCCCACCTGTTCGCCGGAGCAGTTCTCCTGCACGTCGGGCGAGGTGGACTGCATCCCACAGGCCTGGCGCTGTGATGGTTATGCCGAGTGCGACGACGGCAGCGATGAGGAGGACTGTCCGGTCTGCTCCGACTCAGAGTTCCAGTGCGATAGCCGGCAGTGCATCGAACTGAGCCTTCGCTGCAATGGAGAGATCAACTGCCAGGACAAATCTGACGAGAACAAGTGTGAAGGTGAGCCGGGTAAGACAGAATCTTTGAGGCGGGATCGCCGCAAAGTAAAACTTTAATTCCTCAGCGATTTAATTTTCAAAGCTTGTGTGTGTGTGTACCTGTGAGAGTGTACAACATTTGTTTGATAATTTCTAAACGCTTCACTCCTGAAATAAAAGTCAAAGGAGCCACAGTGTTTAAATATCAGTGGCCCGACCACAAACGGCAGCTGTAACAAGTCTGTTGAGCGTCTTTTGCCTAAATGTTTGTCTGCAGTTCGGTGTCCCGCCGATCAGTTCACCTGCTTCAACGGCCAGTGTATTGGGAAGCACAAGAAGTGCGACCACAACATGGACTGCATGGACAACTCAGACGAGACGGGCTGCTGTGAGTCTGCAAACACAAACATCCAAAACATCCGAACAGTTTGATCCGGTTTATCTTTTTTAATCTGATCACTTGTGTTCTGACCTGCGGGAACATCTTAGCTGTGGTGCTTCTGTCAGACTTCAAATCACTGAAACAGAAAAACGTCTAACAGTTATGAATAAATACGTACATGTACTACACCAAGAGTTAGGGTACACACATACCCACACAGGTTTACTGTACACCAAGAGTTAGTGTGTGTGTGTGACACCAAAGCTGAATCAGTTCTTTGTCTCCATCTTATATTAGTAAAATAATAACTAGAACTTATATTTCCATAGAAAATAAAAATAAAAAATCTTCTGTGATTTCAGATCCAACTGAGGAGCCACCGCCGCCTCCTCACAACACCATCGGCTCCATCGTGGCCGTGGTCATGGCATTGTTTGTGGTGGGCGCCATCTACTTTGTGTGTCAGAGGGTCCTCTGTCCTCAGATGAAGGACGACGGCGAAACGGTCACCAACGACTTCGTGGTTCACGGGCCGTCGTCTGTGCCACTGGGATACGTGCCGCATCCGAGCTCACTGTCCAGCTCGCTGCCAGGTGATGATGTCATCCTGGGTCACACATGGCAAATTTTCCCAGCTGCTCTTCTCAAACTGACCAAAAATCTGAAATTCATGTTTTATTTAATAAATAGCTGCTGATTTTTGTGTATAAACCCATCGACAGGTATGTCCAGGGGGAAGTCTGTGATTGGCTCCCTCAGTATCATGGGTGGGAGCAGCGGCCCGCCCTATGATCGCGCTCACGTCACCGGGGCTTCATCCAGCAGCTCATCCAGCACAAAGGGAACGTACTTCCCACCGGTGAGAGACAAACACACGCTTACTCTCCCCACTTCCTTCTATAAGACTCTACCTGCTGTCCTTAGCTGGATCCATTGATTGATTGGAAACGTGACTGTGCTGTAAATTAGCCTAAACTAGCAAACGCTGCCCCCCACTATTTGTCTGAGGAACAACTCTTTGTTTTAGGTTTTGTTAAAGAATGAAACAGTGAAGTTATTAACAGTTATTTGTTTATTTTTTTTTGTTTTCGGTTTGAGCTGAATGTAGATTTGGATTCATGCTGATTTAAAAAGCAGCTAACATTACAGTGTCTGAGTTATTTGAGCTTTCTCTTTTTAACACTGCACGTTAAGCCTCTCTCCTTGTGGACTCTCTGGTCCTGGGTCAAATTGGTAAATTTCTCTTATTTTTTTGGTTCGCAGATCCTGAACCCTCCTCCGTCTCCTGCCACGGTCCGCTCCCAATACACAGTGGAGTTCGGCTACTCCTCCAACAGCCCCTCCACGCACAGATCCTACAGGTCTGTATGCTTCTGTCTGTCAGGAACTTCCAAACAGCGTCTGCTGCAGTGAATTCCTGAAATCCCTGAAGTGCTCTGGTTGTGTATTCAGAGGATTCCAGAGTAATGGAGCTGGTTTGGAAATGTAATCAGAATTCCTGCCACACATGTGAATGTTTACCCCTCGGAGATGCCTTCAGGGACCCTCGGCCTTTTTTTTTTTTTTTTTTTTTGTGTGTCAATTTTTTCACGTGAGACCGAGTGTGTGTTAATATAGGAGGACATTTAGATTCTTGTGGAAAGAAGCTGCGTCTGCTACTTTTTCAGAGTCAGACATCTTCAAGTTAAGAATTCATATAAAGTAAAGAGGCATTAATGACTTCATGGAGCTTTCTCCCCAGTAGAATGCTTGCATAGCATAAACCTTTGAGGACATGGGGCGATCGTGGCTCAAGAGTTGGGAGTTCGCCTTGTAATCAGAAGGTTGCTGGTTCGAGCCCCGGCTTGGACAGTCTCGTTGTTGTGTCCTTGGGCAAGACACTTCACCCGTTGCCTACTGGTGGTGGTCAGAGGGCCCGGTGGCGCCAGTGTCCGGCAGCCTCGCCTCTGTCAGTGCGCCCCAGGGTGGCTGTGGCTACAATGTAGCTGCCATCACCAGTGTGTGAATGTGTGTGTGAATGGGTGGATGACTGGATATGTAAAGCACTTTGGGGTCCTTAGGGACTAGTAAAGCGCTATATAAATACAGGCCATTTACCATTTTAAATCTATTTTTGTTTTTCTCTAATTCACACAGGCTCAGCTATATGTGTACACCCCTCCCAAATATTTGGTTCAGGTGCAAATTTTAACATTTAATCAGGTGCGTTTGGTGGCCATTAACAAGCATTTGGCATAATTCTGGCTGATATTCAGCAACAATTCTTGGTAGATTGGTTGGTTTCCAGGCCCGTCTTTTAAGCACAGTACACAAAAGGTGGAGGTGTTGGCCTCCTTCATGATTTCCAGAACTGCCGCTATGCTTGACCGTTGGTCCAATGTTCTTCACTCCTTCAAACACACCTTGTCATTGTGGCCCAACAGCTCAGTCTGCGTCTTGTCTCTGAAGTTCCGTCCTTCTTGAATGCCTCATGGGGGCATTTGACTCTTTCTCCACAAGTTGGAGCTGTTGCTCTGCTTTTCAAGCATGCAAAACACATGTGACCTTTGACCTCTCTACACCAAGTGAAAGAAGCAGAAAAAAGAATGTTTTTTGTTCTCACTCTGCCGTTTCTCTTTTTCAGCTACCGGCCCTACACCTACCGCCACTTTGCCCCTCCCACCACCCCCTGCAGTACCGACGTGTGCGACAGCGACTACACTCCGGGACGCCGAGCGCCGCTCAAGTCCAGCGCCACCGCCAAGGGCTACACCAGCGACCTCAACTACGACTCAGAGCCTTTCCCGCCACCGCCGACGCCCCGCAGCCAGTACCTGTCTGCGGAGGAGAACTGTGAGAGCTGCCCGCCGTCGCCTTACACCGAGCGCAGCTACTCCCATCACCTCTATCCGCCGCCACCGTCGCCCTGCACGGACTCCTCATGAGCCAAATCCCCTGTGATCCCCCACCCCCTCCTCACAGCTCCACCCCCTCACTGTAAATAGCAATTGTGCATATATGAGGTAAAAAACGGGAAAGAGAGACTGATGTAACAGGAGGAGCGAGATGCAGGACGAAAAAGGGAAAAGTGAACCGGGAGCTACAGAACATTTGTACATTGAAAAGAGAAAAGCATATTTATATATTTTCTATACAGTGTTTACTGATAATGCCATAGAGGTTTGTATTAAGAAATTTGTACATTTTTTATGAAAAGGTTTTATTAAAATCATCACAAATATAAGTTGCCTTAAACCAGGAGAAAAGAGGCTGAAGGACACAAAGCACACAAATCAATGGGACGTTTAACTTATGATGCCAAATATAAAAAACATCGACAGCTACAGGGACAAGAAGAGCTCTGCCCGGAGGCTCCTCCCATCGCCGCGCTGCTCTGTAGTTACCATGTAAACTGGATGAGGAGCGGCTGGAGAGAATGTGGTACTGGGTCTTTGATTTGAACTTACCTCTCCTTCTTTTACTGAACGGTTCGTCTGTGTGGGTGTGAGTCATGTGCTGGATTGCGAATCCAGGACACTCGGTCTGAGCAATAAGGCACATATTTACCAATAAATCAAACCAGAAGCCACTGAGTATCGACGACGCTGCAGGGGTTCAAACAACTGTGGTCCAGTCTCTGAGAGCCCCAGAGACGACACGAGCGTGAATTCTTTTTTTTTTTTCTGTTCTGTTTTGTTTGTTGGTTTTGTTTGTTTCTGTTTGTCACAAGGAACTTTTTTTTTTTTAAGTGTCAAACACTGCAGAGAGTTTTGGCACAAACTCTAATGCGCTGCAAAGTACTGCATGAGGCCAAATACAAGCGTCAATGGGAAAACTACAGTCATGACAAGGATTTGACTTGGATGTCCTTGTGAGTTACTGCAGCTTCATATTTGCCCTCCACAAACTACATGGACACATATGTTTAACTACCTGCAGCGCAATACCTGCTATATTTTGCACTCTGCAAACTTCGTGTAAGGTCTGCATATTATATTCAGCAAATTTCAGCTCCACGGCTCTCACTGCAAACTGCTTGGTACTACACCATTAACCTACATGCAGTGCATTATAAACTAGAGGTGTGAGCCCCTGTTACATTTTACTTACCGGTATAACAAACTTCCACTGGCACCCGTCGTGCTCACACTGACCTCCACGCAGTGCTTGACAAAAAAAAGAATCTTTTTTTCTTCTTTTCTTTTCCTTCTCATTTTCACATGTGCGCTCGTGTCTCTCCGGAGCCTCTGTAGACACGGCACAAACGCATTGAGGCAGCATGACTCACATCCTCAAACCTCTCCGTTGATGTTCAGACAGGATTTAAACCAAAACGTACGCTTGTGTTTTATGTTCTCATCGAAACGTTCTCATGCCCGACTGCAACTGAAGCGAGCCAAAGCTGCACAGTGGACGCAGGAGGCGCTCTTCAGTTTCCACTTCTGTTTTGGGTTTTTTTTTTTTTTTGTTGTTGTTGTTGTTTTTCCTCACGTGTGGAAGCAGCGTTCCCCTTCAAGAACACGATGTTGTGCCTGACCAGCTTCATATCCTTTTTTTATGTTGTTGTTACTTTGAGGAAAAACACACAAATGAAATCCAGTGCCCACTAAATGCTATATAGTATTTTTGTACCACATATTGTGTAGATAACGTATTTATAAGCTATATAGTAAATCATTGTAAATCCATTGAATTCTTGCAGTACTTTTCATTCCGTCTTTTTTTATATTGCCTCATTATATTTTTCTACAGAAAATCACTCCAAACTTACGGTGACAATCTCCCATCAGTCCAGTCGAAGAACATATCCAGGTTTTCTTGTCTGTTTAAAGTTGCTCTGATGTTTGAAGGACTGTTGTGCCAAATCTTTTTTTTTTTTTTTTTTTTTCTCTCTCTCTTCTCTGTCAAACAACGTGGAGGCAGATGTTGGGACCAGAGGAGAAACATGAGACGCTCGTGTCTGTTAGTCTATTTGTGTCTTTACGCTCTGAGTGAACTTCAATCTTTTTTTCATGAATCGTCAGAGAAGTTTCGTTTCCCTTCCTGCTTTTGTAGGAGATGAATAACACCAGCATGAATTTGAAGACAATCTGATGTTCTACACATTTTTTATTTTTTTAATGTCGGTCTTTAAGCCACTTTTCTGGCTTTTTATTCACCTTATTGTCGTCAGAATCCAAATACAGGGTGCAAGTGAAAACGTGACATTTTAACATTTTAATCAGAACCCCAAACCACTGGCAAGCAGAAACTTCAGTTCGTCTTGATACTTTTTTTGCTTGATAATTGTTTTGTTGTGTCCCCCCCCCCATATCCTTTATTCATTAAAACAAAAACAAAAAAGTATTTAATCTTGGAGTTTGTATTAAAAAAAAAAAAAAAAAGACATAAAGCCAGGACTTTGAGATTCAGGAGTCTGAGACTGAGGGCAAATTTTCAGTCACTGACAAAATTCGTATCATGTAGCGATAAAGTGATTTTATTCTGACGCGTCCTGTTGAGACTAGCTGAATTTCATATTTCCACTGAAGTTTTCTCATTTCATCACTGGATTTTTTAGAAACTGTCTTTATGATCTGAAGAAAGTAGAAAGATATTCTGGGGTCAAACGTCTACAGAGCCAGTGAAGTTCAGAGACATGTTACAGTTTAATGACTTCTCAATATATTAATCTGTGAGAACTGTTTTCCTCCTAATAAACACCCCTGCAATATGTTTTATGTTTAAGATATTTGTACAGATGCTTAGCTGCCACAGACAAAAGCAGCTTTTCTGGGTTTAAGGAACTTGATAAATGAATATAATCACATCATCTGCATATTAGCATTGGCGGGGGCAGATTCTATTCTCATCAATGCAATAACATTACCCAGTACAGTACTTTAATCTCAGATTTTTTTTTCTTCCCCCTCTGGGTTTTGAGGCCCCTTTGCCTGTTTGTTGTTATCTTTAAAGAGCAGCAGTTTCTTTTAAGAAACTGTTACACTCCGGTTTTGTCCTATCCTAGTATTTTTAGCGGCCCACTCCCCCTCAACAATCTCGATATGTGTCCACATCTGTACGAGAGCTTCTTTGTTCTTTAGTTACAATGATCTGCTCTGGGAGAAGTTCTCATTTGCTCTCTGAGCTTTATCAAACTTTTTTCTGTACAAACTATTGTAGCTGACTTACACTGTGTGAAGACAGATAAAGAAAAGATGACTGACACGAATCAAGAACTCATAGCATGAACCCTTGATTCGATAATCTACAACGGCTCGGTCCTCTGTGTTCTCCTCTGATCGGCATTTGCTTCCATGAAGAGTTTGAGCTTATTAAAGTCTTTGTTGTGTCAAGTCTGTGATCTGGGAAGTCAAATGTGAAGAAAATACTGTTAAGAATTACTAAATCTACAAGCTTGACTGAAATTGGAGTCAAAACTTTTTCATATAATGGCAGGTTTAAGGATTTAAAAGGTACAAAAGAAACATTTGAGGGAATAAATGAGTTTACTGATTGGATGAGTCATTTGTCCTGATAAATATTACATGGAATTCCACTTGGTAAATAAAATTATTTGGATAAATCTGGGTTTAAAGAGATATAGCAGCTCTAGTTTGTTTGTTGTATTTGGGAGGAATTTACCAAGAAAACGTCCCTTCTGACTACCGTCAGGCTTTGCAGATCCAGGGACGTTTCTGTGCAGATTGCGAGGAATGTGGATGAAAATGGTTCCAGGAAGTAGAAATGTAAAAAGGTGTTTTAAAAAAAAACTATTAAAAGCACTTTTGTTAGTTTATTGGCGGGTCGACAGGAAAACTGTCGGGATCTGTTTTGATCTTGTGGTGCTTCATGGAGACGACCAACATTTGGTTCGTCATGTTCGTTTAAATTCCACTAACTGTACATTTTTTGTTGTTTTGTTTTGTTTTTTATATGATGACTGCTTTACCTGTAAACCAGATGGACCTGTACAGCCCATCCAGCTGCCACCATAAGCTGTTGTAACTCATCAAATGCTGTTTTTTTCCTCTTTTTGTTAAATATAAAGTGAGTGAACTCTGCATCTGTGTCCTGATTCATGTTTAATAGGCAGAAATGCCAAAAACGTGGTTCTTTAGATTTGACAATACATCAAAATATGAAAAGGTACCTATAAATCACAGACTTAAGGCATTTGTTTTTAGTTGTAGTATTTTTTGCATCCTTAGCCTGATCATTAAGAACAGAAATAAAACCATGTTTACAAAACAAAAACTTTTATTGTGTTTAAAAGAAAATGGGAATACAACTGTCTACTGTAAGAAATGATAATCTGTGCAAGGCTGGACTGGGACAAAAAATCGGCCCGGGCATTTTGACTAGAGACCGGCCCACCAGGATAAAGATTGAAAATGTGACGTCATTCAGGGATAAAACCACAAAGGTTTCTGAGAACTTGTGGCAAGAGGTACTAGCGCGCGCAGGCTTTCAATTGAACTCCGTTACACAGCGATAAAAAGAAACCCCAAAAAAATGGCAAGAAGCTGTTGTATTATTAAC
The DNA here is from genome assembly GCF_057382275.1 of Copadichromis virginalis. Lineage (NCBI taxonomy): Eukaryota > Metazoa > Chordata > Actinopteri > Cichliformes > Cichlidae > Copadichromis > Copadichromis virginalis. Next base: position 18,530,138 of record NC_140634.1, read on the forward strand.
TGCAATAGCCGGTCGCATGACAGCCACGGGAAGCCGACGGGTAAAGAGATCGTTGTTTTTTTATTTTTTTTTATCGGATTACATTGTTGAAGAGAATTTTTTAAGCCATGTTTCCGAAGTAAGAGCCGACGGATGGTCTGGATATACCAAATATAACGTCTCAGAACACTCCAGCTCACATGTTAGTCTGCTCCAGGCATTCCCACAAAGGTCAGAGTTTTGTAGTAGTTAATACGTCATTTTTCTTAACATAATTGGTGATATAGGTTACAAGCAAGTCTGGCGCTGAACAGAAATTGTCGCGCTATGCTCCTTTATTTATTGTGCATAAATAGTGAATTGTCCTGACACAATATTGCGTTTCGCTTCTGTTATTACTAGGGATGTAAGAAAATATCGATACAACGAAATATCGCGATATTTCACGCAATGATACTGAATCGATATTTAAAATCAGTGTTATCGATTTTTTTTCATTGAAAAATAACATGCATTTACTGTTTATTTCTTTTGTATGTTGGAATTCAAACTCCGGCCACTGGTTTGCAGTTTTCACCGCCTTTACTATAACGTAAAAACAGGTCTCGCGATAACTGTAGAAGCGTCTAGTTTGCCAAAAGAACGAAGTAGAACAGTCAGTGGACGTGTGTGATGCTAGCTAACTGATGACTGAAGAGGAGAGGATACAGCCGGCCCCCGCAGCTTTCAAAGCTGATGTGTGGACTTATTTTAGATTTAGGACAAAAGAAGGCAGTAAAGACTATGACAAGAGCTATGCAGTCTGTAAAATCTGCACCGCCAGAGTCAAATATTCCGGTAACACAACAAATTTACGAACACACGTGTCTAGACACCATAGCGACGTAGCGTCAAATGCTAATTTTAAAACGAAACGAGGTGATCCCTCTCAACGGACAATTGAAGAAGTTAACTTTTCGAAACTACCAGCAACTTCAACTCGTGCAACAAAAATAACGCAGTCAGTACTTGTTTTTATTTGCAAAGACATGCGCCCTCTGAGTGTTGTGGAGAATAAAGGATTTCGTAATATGATTAAAATGCTGGAGCCCCGTTACACCGTTCCTTCTCGACAACACATCACGGACATCGCTCTGCCAAAGTTGTACCAAGAAGTCAAAGCGACAGTGCTGGACTCTCTCAGCTCGGCTGAGACAGTTGCTCTGACATGCGACGCTTGGACTTCAAGAGCCACTGAATCGTACGTAACTGTTACAGCACATCACATAACGGACCAGTGGAACCTTCAGTCTCATGTACTACAAACCCGAGCCATGCATGACAGTCACACAGGTGAGCACATTGCAGCGTTACTAACTGACGCTGTGGCTGAATGGGGATTGAACGCAAAGGACCTTGTTGTTGTTACCGATAATGCACCAAACATGGCTCTCGCGGCTAGACTTGCAGGCATGACGCACATACAATGTTTTGCACACAGTCTGAATCTCGCCTCACAGAAAGCACTGAAAATACAATCCGTGGTGTGACTTCTCGGGAGGATCCGACGTGTAACAGCCTTTTTCAGGCGCAGCACCACAGCCAGCAACCAGTTGAAGCAGAAACAGTGTCTCCTTCAGCTACCAGCTCACAGATTGATCACGGACATAATTACAAGATGGAACAGCTCCTATGATATGATAGAACGATTTTTAGAACAGCAACCAGCCATCTGTGCAGCTCTGCTTTCTGCAGAAATTTTCACATTGAGTGAATCTGACATCAGATGTGCAGAAGAAGTTGTCAGGGCACTCAAGCCTATGAAGGAAGCCACCCTGGTGATGTCACAGGAGAGTATGCCAACCCTGTCCATCATTGCTCCTCTTCATTCCAAGCTTGTGATGGGTGCACAAGAAAGTGTTGATGATACACCGACAGTAAGGGACATTAAGACTGCCATAGCAGAAGATCTGGGAAAGAGATATGTAAATGAGAGGGAGACACTATGGCTGGCATCAACTGTTGATCCTCGGTTTAAGGACCTGCCCTTCCTGTCTGAAGCAGAGACCAGTGAGACCTATTCCAGACTGTTGGACACTGTGGTGACTGTGATAAAGAAGGAAGAAAATGTAAGTAAATTAATTAATTTATTTGGAAAAATTCAACTGAAGTTATAAGCAAGTGAATAAAGTAAAAAGCAAAAAAAGAAAAATGCATATTGATGACATTTGTCATCAAATATTAGTGAAAAACAGGGTGAAGCTTGGATTTGAATTTTGACTTTCTGACATTAATACTATTTGAATTTAATGTTTTTCAGCAGCAAAAGAATGAGGAGACTGACAAACAGGTGGAGGAAGAGAATGCCACAGAGGAGGCTCATCACCCACATATCAAAGACAACTTTGACTCCATCCCTCGGCCACCCCTAAAGAGACAGAGGACCTCATGTGCATTGGTGGACTTGCTCGGAGCTACGTTTGCCTCTACTAGTGACAATACTGCACCAAAATTAGAACATGATGTTGCTGCAGCTGAGATCAAGAGGTATAGAGATGAGACCCCTTTGCCTCTCACAGGAAATCCTCTCAGTTGGTGGAAGGACGATGAACAGGAATACCCTCAGCTATCCAAAGTAGCAAGGAGTTTCCTATGCATTCCTGGAACAAGTGTTTCTGCAGAGAGAGTTTTCTCCTCTGCAGGAGACATAGTAAATGCACAGAGAAGTGTCCTGAGAGCTGACCATGTCGATCAGCTTGTATTCCTGCACAAAAATCTGGAAATTGAAAAATAAACACTGAGAAAACACTACACATGTAAAATCTCTGATATGAGAATGTTTGGTATTTTGGTTGAGTCTCATAAGCACTTTTATTTAGATGAGTAAATTCCTTTTTTCAGGTTGTACTAAAAGTGTTCCATTGATGGACACTGCAGAGCTGTACTTTATTTTATTAACACTTAGTTGTAATAGCACTTTACATTTTTTGTTAATGTTTACTTGGATGGATTCTTCAAGCAATTTCATTTTTGATTTATATTTGTTTATGTTAAGGTCACATAAAAAGTACTTTGTTTTGATGCTCCATAGAGCAGTTTTTGGATAAGTATTTTACAATCATAGTACTTAGAAAGACTTCAGTGTTACATGTTTACTTTTTTCATGTTAAAAAATACTTGATATTTCAGTAAAGTAGTTTTTGTTTGTTTATTTGACATGACTTCTAATAAGGCAGATGTTAATTTCTCCATTCATTTTGAACTTAGAGTGTTTTTGTTTCAGATGTTTCATGTCAAGCATTAAACAGTTTGGACTGTTTACTGTGAGTTTTCCTAATTAAATTTAGTCCTACTAAACACAAATATCGTCTGGCTTTTAGTATTGCAATATATCGTATCGTCTACCCTGTATTATGATACATATTGTATCGCCAGATTCTTGCCAATACACACCCCTAGTTATTACCATGGTACATTGACAAAAACATATACTTTTATTCACAGGATAAAACAGTTGTTTTGTATCACTAATTGTCCAGTGTGATTACAGCATACAATATTATTGTCACTGCTACATTTCTGTAATGCTACCAGAAATTATTTCCACTACTAATTAATTACCGTTGAGCTCAAAGGTTATATTAATAAACGGTTAACGAATGTGTATTTATGAAGACGATTTGTGAGGCTGGTAAACTTACCTTTGTTCGTACGATGGTCTTTCGTTCTACACGGTGCATTTCAAGGTCCTGTACCCATCCGTCGGTAAACTGTACCTGGGCTTGTTGCAGTGACCTGAAGTTACTAAACTTCATGAGTGTATGCACTCACTCCAAGAACCGTATAATTATAAATCTGAGCGTGGTGAAAGTTGGGCAGCACGCTAACGTATTTTGTCCACTCTGTGTTCTCGTAAGGGTCTGACCCTTTCACTCCTTTGATTTTTTCCTCGTATCTTTTCTTTGTCTTTTCGTCGAGTCTGTCTTTGTACGGACCGGCATTGTTCTCCTTTTGTTTTGTACATTCCTTTTTTGTGTGGCAAAGAAAAAACAAGAAGGTATTGGAACCGGAGAATGAACGTTTTGCGGAGCTGCAAATGCTTGCATTTGATGCGGTACTTGGATTGTTTTGCCACGAGTTCCCGGCATGCAATGCGCGAAAATCACGTGATTGCTAAACAAGGGGGAGGGTGCATCCGGCCTCCTCGGCTGTAATTGGTCCAGCCCAGAGTCGATCATGACCAATTGGCCAATCCAACACCTTTCATTATATATACCCTTACTAAAAAAAGAAAAAAAAAATCCATCGGCCCATAAAAACAAAAAATCGCCAGCGGCCCCGGTATGCCCGATGGCCAGTCCAGCTATGGCTAGAGCTGAAGAGGATGATCACCCTTGGCCTTACATACAAAGGATGTTTCGCTTAAAAGCAGTACAAAAGAACAGCTATGTCTTCAGCGTCATTGTCTTCAGTGAGAGCCAAAACAACAACTTTTCAGCGTGAAAAAACTCAGCTCGTGTAACCTGAGGAAATGGTAAGTTTTCTCTAAATATCTTTTAGCTGTGGTTAGCTGGATGTCAGTCTTATGTTACAGCAGCTGTGTCGAGCTCGAGCTGCGAGTCATATTTTTGGCACTACGTTGTAGTGAGATAAGTTTGTGGATGTTTTGTGCAGCTTCAGCTGTCCTTTTAACTGCTTGCTGGTTAGCTAGCATGAGCTATAAGCTAACAACTAGCCTGGTTAATGACGCCAGAGTTCCACGCACATGCAAACAGCCCGTCTCTACTGCTTTAACTGTTAAAACAGAAGGCAATACTCCGACTGACAGGGTTTATTATGTGAAACAGCAGCTTGTTTAGTTTAAACAGTCTGCATTAAGCTGGGCAAACACTTTCAGTCGCGTTATTCAGCACCTGCTCAAACTGTACAATTAAATCGCAGGGGTTAGAAGTTAATAGGTCACGATGCAGGGTCTCACACTATACGGCCTGATGCTCTGATGCGACCTGAGTGCTCAAACTGTGCATTCATAACATGAAGCTTATCATACAAAATCTGTCCCTCGTTCTCCCATTTTGACCTCGGGACTTCCAGGTTATACTCGGCACAGATGTTCCTGTACACTATGCCGGCCACTTGGTTATGGCGTCCCATGTATGCCTTGCCTGCTAGCATCTTGCACCCTGCTGTTATGTGCTGGATTGTCTCTGGGGCATCTTTACACAGCCTGCACCTGGGGTCTTGCCTGGTGTGATAGACTCCAGCCTCTATGGATCTTGTACTCAGAGCTTGTTCTTGTGCTGCCATGATTAGTGCCTCTGTGCTGTCTTTCAGTCCAGCTTTGTCCAGCCACTGGTAGGATTTCTGGATATCAGCCACCTCCTCTATCTGCCGGTGGTACATACCGTGCAGGGGCCTGTCCTTCCATGATGGTTCCTCGTCTCCCTCCTCTTTCTTGGGTTTCTGCTGCCTGAGGTATTCACTGAGCACTCGGTCAGTTGGGGCCATCTTTCCAATGTATTCTTGGATGTTCGTTGTCTCACCCTGGACTGTGGTGCTGACACTCACCAGTCCCCGGCCCCCTTCCTTCCGCTTAGCGTACAGCCTCAGGGTGCTGGACTTGGGGTGAAACCCTCCATGCATGGTATGGAGCTTTCTTGTCTTTATGTCAGTGGCTTCTATCTCCTCCTTTGGCCAGCCTGTTACCCCAGCAGGGTACCTGATCACGGGCGGGGCGTACGTGTTGATGGCCCGGATCTTGTTCTTACCATTCAGCTGACTCCTCAGGACTTGCCTGACCCTCTGCAGGTACTTGGTGGTTGCAGCTTTTCTAGCGGCCTCTTCATGGTTCCCATTCGCCTGCGGGATCCCCAGGTACTTGTAACTGTTCTCTATGTCTGCAATGTTGCCTTCTGGTAGTTCAATCCCCTCAGTTCTGACTACCTTCCCTCTCTTTGTTACCATCCGACTACACTTCTCCAGTCCGAACGACATTCCAATGTCATTGCTGTATAGCCTGGTAGTGTGGATCAGTGAATCGATGTCTCGTTCACTCTTGGCATACAGCTTGATGTCATCCATGTACAGGAGGTGGCTGACAACTGCTCCGTTCCGTAGTCGGTATCCGTAGTCAGTCTTGTTAATGATCTCACTGAGGGGGTTCAGGCCTATGCAGAACAGCAGTGGGGACAGAGCATCTCCTTGGTAGATCCCGCACTTGATGGTGACTTGTGCTATGGGCTTGGAGTTGGCCTCTAGTGTTGTACACCACATCCCCATTGAGTTCCTGATGAAGGCTCTTAGGGTCCCATTGATCTTGTACAATTCTAGGCATTCCAGTATCCAGCTGTGGGGCATTGAGTCATAGGCCTTCTTGTAATCAATCCAGGCAGTGCACAGGTTGGTCAGTCTGGTCTTGCAGTCTCGGCTGACTGTTCTGTCTACCAGTAGCTGGTGTTTTGCGCCTCTGGTATTCTTGCCAATTCCTTTCTGTGTCCTGCTCATGTATTGACCCATGTGCCTGTTCATCTTAGCCAATATGATGCCTGACAGGAGCTTCCATGTAGTGCTGAGGCAGGTTATTGGTCGGTAGTTGGAGGGGACCGGTCCTTGGGGATCAGGACAGTCCGACCTTCGGTTAGCCATTCCGAGTGTCTCTCGTTAACTAGCAGCTGGTTCATTTGTGCTGCCAGACGCTCGTGGAGTGCAGTCAGCTTCTTTAGCCACTAGGCGTGAACCATGTCGGGCCCTGGTGCTGTCCAACTCTTCATACTGGAGACCCTTTCTTGGATATCTGCCACTGTGATGGTTACTGGACCCTGTTCAGGGAGGTCGCTGTGGTCTGCCCTCAGATCCAGCCACTGAGCATTGCCTTTATGGGTTGCGTCCTTCTCCCATATGCTCTTCCAGTATTGCTCCGTCTCCAGCCTTGGTGGTGCTGTTCTCTTATTATTGTTCCCTTGCCACTGAGAGTACACCTTTGCTGGTTCTGTGGAGAACAGCTTGTTTATTCTCCTGCCTTCTATCTCTCTGGTGTACCTCCTCAAGCGGCTGGCCAAGGCTGTGAGTCTTTGCTTGGCAGTTTCCAAGGCCTCAGGTATGGACAGCTTGCTGTATTTCTTATGCACCTTCTTTGTCGCACCTTTCTGCAACTCCGATAGTTGGCTAACCTCCCTCCATGCTACTTTGATCTTGCCCTCTAGCCTCCTTCTCCATGGAGGGTACTGCCCCTTGTGGCTGTTCAACTTGTAGCCAAGCATCTCACTGATCACTGCTGCCGTATTGTAGATCAGCTTGTTAGTGTCGGTAATTGTGGTTGTAGGTATTGTCCGTAGTGCTGCATTAACATCATCTAGCAGACCTTCTGAGGGTACTTCACATAATCTTGGTAACCGGCTACGGGGGATCCAGGTTTCAAGCTTGGCCATGATCCTATTTTTTCAGGTCAGTTCCTCTCGCAATCAACTGTGAGAGCAGTCCCTTCTTTCGAATGTTGGAACACTGAGCTACTAGTTGTTTCGCCGTCATTGTGGATGTTGGGTATCGAAGAATCCATAGGTCCCTCATCCTATTCATATAGCCCCTTCCGCCGGGGTTACTTGCGTAGTAGCATTCCAACAACGCCCTGTTTTCGTCTCTTGCCCACCGATGCCTTCTTGTTCCAGTAGCCCACTTTTCGTCAGGGTGCCCTGGTTCCTCAACACCTGACGCGGACCTTGTTGATCCGGGCGATGTCCGAGCCGGCATGCCTTCATATTTATCTGTCTCGCTCATATCTGTGGTAGGCTTGCTTAGCATAGGGGGTCTAACCTTAGGACCCTTACTGGATACAGACGCCCCAGGCAGGAATCGAACTTGCGATCCTCTGTTCCAAAGGCGTGTAGTCTAACCACTGCGCCCGGGTCCTTGTTTTGAAGCGAGCTCAGCACATCATGTAATTCGTACAAAGCCATACCTGTGTCCGCTTGGGGTGGGATGTAGACCACCGTGGCGATGACCGAGGTGAACTCACGGGGCAGATAGAAAGGGCGGCACTTAATGCTCAGGAACTCCAGATGTGGCGAGCAGCCGCTGGAAAGAGTAGAAATGCTCCTGGCATCACACCACTTTCAGTTTACCATGAAACACACTCCTCCACCTTTGGTTTTGTTCGACTCTGCCGTTCTGTCTGCGTGGAGCACAAAGAATGAATCCGACGGAGTTATGGCCTGGTCCGGCACGGTGGGGGTCAGCCATGTCTCCGTGAAGCACAGAATGTTGCAGTCCCTCATGTCACAAGTGATCTGCTGTCGTATACTATAAGACTAGAGGATTTTGGGATGTAAACCAGAGCAAAAAATAAGTAAAAAAACAAGAAAAGTGGATAGTTGGAGCGGAGCGGTCAGGAAGGCGTCTGGACGTGGCCGCGCCATTCAGTGTCCACAGGAGGATCTATTGGCGAGCACTGCTTAGCCTTGCATGCATTCTTATTTTAAACTTAATCTGGAATTCATTGTAAACTGTTTGTGCGGGATATGAATGACAAGATTTTGTTTTTCTACAAGAGTTAGTAAAAACCATCTCCAGTGTGATCAAATCTTCTTGCCAAACATCTGCAGCTTGGCAGTGTATACAGCACTATAATGCCCAGACCTAATTTTTTTTAAAAACCATACATCTTTCCACAGGTCTCAACTTCATCAGACGTCACCTAGACACAGAGCTGGATGAGGCCAGCGCAAACAGCAGCCTAACCGACTAAGATGATGGCTCCATGGGGTCAGGAAAGCCAGAGGCAGGGGAGCTGGAGAGTTACCTTTCATGTCCATTCACTGGAGGTGTGGCTCTATTGCATGGCGTTCCTCACATCAAGAAGCTGTCGATCAAAATCAATACAGCTCTTCCTGCATCAGGAGCCTCTGAAAGACTTCTTAGTCATGCAGGACTCCTGCCTAACCCTAACTCCTCCCTAACCCCCCTCCTGTTCACTGCCAAACGGTCACAGCTTCACAGCAAGAACCTTGAGAGCCAACTGCTGCTGAAGCTGAACCACCATTTCACTGACTGAAGAAACAATTTATGGTAAAGTGAGCCATACACATATGTACATCCACATACTGGAAATTTGTATTTCTTTTATAAATAGTTTTACTCTGATTTCAGTGTTTATTTGTTAGTGTAGTTTTTACATATTACATTGTGTTAATCCACTGTCCATACTTCGAGGGTATTTTAGTATACAAAGAACATTTTATAGTTTTGTTAGAATGTCTATTCCTGTGGAATTTTAGCGTGTGTGTGTGTGTGTGTGTGTGTGTGTGTGTGTGTGTGTGTGTGTGTGTGTGTGTGTGTGTGTGTGTGTTTGTTTCCTGCTGTCCGCCTTGGGAACAAACTTTTCCTGATTATACCTGTTGCATCTCTGTGTCATTTGTTTCTGATTTACTTAATCCCTCCTTGTATTTAAAAGAACCACCCCTAGTATGACATTCTGGCGCATCAGCTGTAGCCTGTTATGTTGAAATTGCCTGTTCTGTTTTCTCTGAGGCTGCTGTAAATGTGAATATATTTACTGTGGGTTTTTCTTGAAAAAGCTTTACGTTGTGAAAAACTGAAATCTTGAAATTAGAATTGTTGTGCCTTATTTTGTGGATCTTTTTACATATATTCCTTTTGAAAATACTAAAATTTGTATATTTATTTATTTTTGTTTGTCTGATAGCATTTATTTATAAAATAAATCGGACATTTCAAACAGTTACTCGCTACTTACTCAGTACTTGAGTAGCCTTTTCACCAAATACTTTTTTACTCTTACTCGAGTAACTTTTTTGATGACTACTTTTCACTTTTACTTGAGTAATAATATTTTAAAGTAATGATACTCTTACTTGAGTACAATTTTTGGATACTTGACCCACCTCTGGCTGTAGGCTGTGTGACATCAACTTTTGATGTTTGAAACATCAACTGCAGCTCTTCATCATGCCACAGGATGGAGCTTTGGCACAAAACACCCACATAACCACTTCCCATAGTTCACAGTCACTGAAGAGGTGAACTAATGGGAACACCAAGTCAGTTGTGGAAAGAAGATAGAACGGACATGATAACTTTTAGTATTGAGTACATTTCAAGTCCACAGTGGAATAAATCACTGACAATCCTGAATACTGAAGTAAAAAAGAATGTTGAATCCCTCCTGAAACAAGAGTCTCTGTGTATTGATGAACATTCATGTATTTCTGAAATATCAGATGACTACCAACTACCAACAACAGCAGTTATCTTCACATCAATGCAGACACATGGTTACCAGAAGCTTCTGGCTGATCTAATTGGGTGACTATTGTTTGTCATCAGTTTCCATTCATTGCTTCACTGTGAAAACCAGCCAGTGAGGAGGAGCTTTACTTTAATACCAAATGTATTTAGCACAATACTGCTGAAATTCACATGGACTAAATTGAACCCTATACTGACCTCAAATCCTCTAGTGTGGACTTTTTACAAAAACAGCTGCTTTATATCTGGACTGCAGGTCCAGATGTTCCAAATGGGAGGGGCTGGACTTTAGAGCTGAGACCAGAGCAGCACACCTGATATCTGAAAACCTGAAGTCCCATGGTCTGAATGAAGAATACAATATTTAGGTGAATCACTTCTGTGGCCACAGGTGTATAAAATCAGCACCCCGGCATGCAGACTGCTGCTACAAACATCTGTGAAAGAACGACTCGCTCTCAGGTGCTCAGTGAACTCCAGTGTGGTACCGTAATAGGATGTCACCTGTGCAACAGGTCCAGTCAGGAAATTTTCTCGGTCTCTTGTGCATGTTACTGTTGTTGGGCAGCAACAACATGTTCAAAAGATTGGTCTGTAACATACGGTGGCCCTGAGAGGCCAAACGGACTGCAACTTCAGAAAACACTTATTTTTGTGCAAATGTTTAATAATGAAGAACATTAAAACATTACTGTTGGCCACATGCCAGCAAAGTTATGTGACATTAGCGATGTTTGTACGTACAGCATTTACTTTGTTTTAAAGCCTTTAATTTATACGCCGTTTGATAGTCGACCTTAATCTTACAGAGAATCTGATGATTTTGCGGATAATTAAAGTCAGTCATATATCCACAAACACAACAGGCTGAAAGTCAGTGATGCTGCTCGGTTTGCAGTCCTGAATATCACGGCACAAGCAGGATTCACTGCACTGTTAATGTTAGCTATGTTATATTGCTGCCTCTGTTCGGTGGTGTCGAGCCAAACGGACTTTAACATGTGTTTGAACGAGCTGACGGTTCACTCGTTAAGCTGGAAGAAAGATGCTTTAATCACAGGAGTCACACATGTGTCCACTGTACCATCTGGGAACTCTTTTTGTTTAGCACTCGTAATAACACAAACACTAAATCCTCCTTCTCTTGTGCTCTTTTGTAGTAGTGTATACTAGAGATGGCACGATACCACTTTTTTATGTCCGATACCGATACCGATATCATAAATTTGGATATCTGCCGATACCGATATGAATCCGATATAGTGTTTTTTAATCAACAAAACTGTTTTTTAAAATATCTTGCTGCATTTTGCAAGTCTGCAAGTTCATACTCAAGTTTAAAACAACAACTACACTAAAGCTATTCTGTTATACCTGTATACAAAAAAAATATTTCATAGTTCAGCAATACTGATCAATCTAATAAACTTAGACCTACACCATCCTCCCTATTCTGGTATTTTAAAGAGTACTTAGCGTAAATATTAAGCAACCTAACTAATAGGGTTCCAACTCCCAGCAACAACAAAAATAAATAAATAAAAAATAGGGAACCACCCCTCACGCTCCACCTCATGATGCTTAATCGACGTAATCAACCTTAATTTGATGCAGTGTGAAAAAAAATGCACAGAAATCAATTATTTTTCAAGAAATATTAAATAGATTCAACATCTTTCTTCAACAAAATTGCAGACTGCACAGATGGTACCTTCCCAAAGGAAAAAGTACTATAGCTTACTAGGGTATATATATTAGACTTAATAGTCACTATATACAGTAATTGACTTCTATTCATTTTACATCAAATTAAAACTTTGGGTGTCAGATAATTATTTATTAAAAGCTAGACATTTTAAATGAGAATAAGAAAGAAAAGTATGTCTTTGTGCCCCCTTTTCCCAGTTAATGCCCTATCGGCCCCCCTGGCTAAACTTTGCTAGATCTGCCCCTGCACAGTTACCAGCGTCAGCTACGTAGAAAAAGATCCTCGAGTAGAAAGTAATATTAAATAAATTCTAACAACAGCTGATCAAGCTTAAACGTGCTGCTGTTGTTCAGCTGCTGGTTTTCTCTTTCTGGTGCAAAGTGGGCCAAAAACAAAGACGGACTCGCGACAGAAAAGCAGATCAGCTGATCATTTAAGCAGTTTCACGATTGAAGTAGCAGCCGGAGAGCGAGAGGCAGTCGCTCGTTAAGCTTAACGCAGGAATGCTTTACAAACATTCAGAGATGGACTTACACACTTGCTTTACTTCTCTCGGGGATAACTTTGTCGGAGATGAAATGCCAGGTTGCTAGCGAAGCTCCAAATGCTATCCAGACCACAGGTCCCGCATGCCACAGCCGCTCTATCACGTGATGCATACTGCTCCGACGTGCTAACGTTCTGAGGTGAGTTACGGCGTGTTGCAAGTTTTGTGAGGTGCTTTCGTGATATTTAATGGATCGGATTACATTTTTTATTTTTCTCCGATATCCGATCCAGTCATTTAGGTCAGTATCGGACCGATACCGATACGTAATATCGGATCGGTCCATCTCTAGTGTATACACCTGAGACTGTCACCTGTCTCTCTGTCCTGCACTCTCTCTCTTTTTCTTTGATTGTGGAATAAACTTATGAACTTGTATTTATAAGTTACACTTGTGTTTGAATCCTGCAGCTTATCACACATTTGATTTCCATGTGTGACAACTGCAAGTGTCCAGAGTGAGGACAGGCTGAGGGACCCACTGCTGCACATCATCTGTGAGGCTTTGCACCCCTGATGATCCACCAGGACAAACTCAGCAGTGTGTGAGGAAGAGGAGGAGGAAGAGCCAGCAGTAGCTGACAGATGGAGAGAATAGACAGACTGTTCCCTGTTTGTGAAGGACTGATAGAAAAGTTTAGAATAACTAATGGTCTGTCCTGAATCAGTCTTATTAGGTAATGTTCAAATAATTTTATCATCCCAGTGTTTTCAGTGTGGGAGAAAGTACTCAGGGCCTTAAAGTTACACACTATGAAAGGCAGAAACAAGTTTAATACTCAGAAACCTAAAGTTTAATACCATCCGGCCATACAAACTACGTCCCAAACTCCACCAACTGGGACTTAACTCCTCTCTGTGCAACTGGATTGTGGACTTCCTCACTAACCGTAGACAGAGTGTCAGAGTGGGTAAGAACACCTCTTCCACCCTTGTGGTCAACACCGGTGCCCCTCAGGGGTGTGTTCTGAGCCCTCTGCTATACACTCTCTTCACCCATGACTGTATTTCCTCCTGCGCGTCCAATCTCATTGTTAAGTTTGCAGATGACACTACAGTGCTCGGACTTATATCCAACAATGATGAGACAAACTATAGGACAGAGGTGCAACAACTAGAGTCATGGTGCCACGACAATAACTTGGTCTTAAACACCAAAAAGACCAAGGAGATCATTGTAGATTTCCGGAAGAGGGGTCATAACAACCATCTGCCTCTCTTCATTGGCAGTGAGGCGGTGGAGAGGGTGAGCAGTTTTAAATTCTTGGGGGTAACTGTGACCGAGGACCTGTCCTGGGGCAACCATATCACCTCAGTTGTACGGAAGGCCCAACAGCGCCTCTACTACCTGAGGAGACTGCGGAGCGCACACATTCCCAGATCTCTGATGTTGAACTTCTACAACTGTGCCATCAGCAGCGTTCTGACGTATGGATTTCTAGTGTGGTTCCCCAGCTGCACCAAGGCCGATCAGCAAGCACTCCAGCGGGTGGTGAAGGAAGCTGGCAGAATTATTGGAACAAGTCTGCCAGAGATCAGTAATATCTTCCCCACTCGCTGTCTGAGGAGGGTGCACAGTATCCTGCGGGACCAACATCACCCTGCGCGCCACCTTTTCCATCTGCTGCCCTCAGGGAGAAGGTACAGGTCTATACAGGCCAGAACATCCAGACTGGCCAACAGCCTGTATCCACAGGCTGTGAGGCTCCTGAACTCTCTGCCCCCCTCTCACGGACAATAACCATATCCAACTTCTTAATAGCAATGAACTGGTCTGCATTGGTGCATCATATCTTTATTCTCTTCCCCCTCCTGCCCCCCCCCCCTCTTTCTTAAATAGATAACTATCATATCTGATATCATATCTCACAGTACAATAATATTGAATGGGTTGCATTGTTGTATTTTGTCATGTTTCTCAGGTCTTTGTCTGAATTTCTACGAACATTATTGCTAAGGATTGTCTTATTGCATTGGAGTCACACTGGGTTAAATATGTACACTTGGGTTTTAAGGGGTATTTATTATTTTCTTCTTTTTTTTGGGTTGTATGGAAGCCCCAAACGCAATTTCATTGTTCTTGACAATGACAATAAATAAATAAATACTAAATACTAAAATACTAAATACTATGTATCAGCAGCAGAATGGACCTAAAAATAAATGTTTGTTTCAGTTCTGTGAAGCTTTGAGTATTTTGGATTAGTAGCACTGCTGTGTTTGTTGCATCATATTGCTGTAATTGTTTATATGCTTTATATATTCTAAGGTAAGTTGATCTACATCATATTCTATAAGGATGTTATGTGTTTATATACTTTCTGCCCAGTTTGGCCCATTTAGCAGAAGTCAGCCTGTTTAAGGCTCTGATATCTATTCTGTATGACTTAAAGCAGTTATGACATGGTATTATTTTCTCACCCATTAAAGGAATATTTAATTTATCAGTCTACTCTTCATTCTATCAGAAACAGTTATCACAGCTCGTACATTTTGTTTTTACACATATATGTAAGCATTGAGCCAAATTTAGTAATGCCAACATATTAAAAGAACAATATTTGTCTCTTATATATAATACATCTATAGATACACTGTCAAAGATACTTGTCTTTGAGTGAAGATTTAAGGTGATGGGAAATATAAATAAATGCAACTCTACTCTTTACTGAAGCTCAGTATTTGACACGGAGTTCAAAATCACTGCTGTAATAACTAATAATGATTAATATAATAACTATAAT
Source organism: Copadichromis virginalis (assembly GCF_057382275.1). Classification (NCBI taxonomy): domain Eukaryota; kingdom Metazoa; phylum Chordata; class Actinopteri; order Cichliformes; family Cichlidae; genus Copadichromis; species Copadichromis virginalis. The sequence continues at coordinate 18,545,355 of NC_140634.1, forward strand.
ATTGGCCATATTATATTTACATTACCAAAGTGAGATGGCTTTAGTCTCATGAACAACATTAGCTAATTGTTATTTACTAGCTAATCTTAAATGACTGTTCAGCACAGAAATGAAGCCCAACAATCATGTTTTACAGTCCTGTGGTCTCAGCCTCAGATACTTATCAAATCACACAAAGCTCATGTAGAAACAAATGTACAAAATATGTTCTCCTTCATTTCTGTCAAACAAAGCTGTATGAAACGTTTCCAGCTGTTAGTATCATGGTTGCTAAGCAACTTGGGCAGCGCGATGGAGGCCAGTCCGTCCCATTTCACAAGCCTACAAGCGTCGCACTTCCGGCCTCAGCAGTCTTTGAGTACGCGGCCCTTGAGGACCGTTAAGGCTGCGTAATTTAAGGCTGCAGACCCTGAATTGGGATAGAGCCATACATACATGTTTTGGTTCGTGCAACTGGTCCGTCGGGTTATTGTCTCCCCAGAAACATTTCCGTTGTGTTTTGTGTGCTTTTGCAGCGTTTTTCTTTTTGCAGGTGTTTTTCTTTTTGCAGTGTTTTTCTTTTTGAAGCGTTTTTCTTTTTGCAGCATTTTTCTTTTTGCAAGTGTTTTCTGAAGTTGCAGTCCGTTTGGCCTCTCAGGGCCACCGTAGTAACACACCCATACATTTGTAGAAAAACAATGGGACAGACAGTCTAAATTATTTGTTGATGATGTCATTTTGTTTATTGCATAATCAAACTGGTTACAGCATTCTCACATTATCAGTGTGTACAGTAAAAAAAAACTAAAGCAGCAACATTCTTAGTGAAATTAAATGAACCCAATTTATGAAGTATTACAGTTTCATGTGTGAGAACAGTTTACATTTTGGATACAGGTTTTTCCAAATGCAGACCTTGTTGACTCTTTAATTTCTCTTTAATGAAATTATGGACTTAATTGGTAGATTGTTATGACCCTGGCCATAATCTGTCTTGGTGGCTGTTTCTTTGTCTGTGTCTTTAAGTCTCTGCAGGTCCCTGATTGGATGAGCTGACGGCTGCTGATTGGCCCCCTGATCATATGGTTGCTTCAAAATCTGTCACCAGCAGTTGTCCCGGGGCAGCCACTGACAGCAGCAGCAGACCTGACCCTGGCCTCCAAAACCTGTGACATTTGTGCCTGTGACTTTTGCGACTTGCTGAGTTCTGTATATAGTGTGCACATTAGTTTTCACTGTAAATAGCACATTGTAAATAGCACTGGAACAGAAGGGGTGAGCTGCCTTATTGTTTTTCCTTGCACAGTTTTCTCAGTTAGGGAGTTAGGTGTAATGCTTGTCTTTTGTTTGGTTTTTGATTTCACATAGGGCTTTAGATAGCACCTCCTCCTGACTTAGCTTGTTTTGTTTGTTATTTTGGCCTTTGTTCACCCCGGAGCTTCATTTTTCAGTGTAGACAAATAAACCACCGTTCACTAAGAAATTGGTTTTCCCTCTGTGTATGGTTTTGGGGACCAGGGCGGGGTCAATCTTTTCAACTCTTATGTTGCGTTCCTGTACCCCTAGACTGGGGCGTAACAAGATCCATCTACTGTAACTGGAAAACTAAACAAAGAGTCGTTAATAGAGAAAATATTCTGGAGCTTAGAAAAGAAACTATTACATGACTTATTTGTAAGTGAGTCATTTCCCGACACCACTCCTGAATGTAGGGTTCCCCCACCCTACTGTTAAGTTTACAGATTCTCACAGTCGTCTTCACCTCTTTGTGTCTGAGGGTTTGTGTTCATTCCTGAAGTGTGGAGGAAGATTTTTAGAGTTCCTAGACAGACTGAATCCTGGAGATTCTGCTCTGTCCTCCTTTTCATCCACATCGTCAGTTGGTCTGAGAGAGAAAACATCAAAGTTAAAGCTTTAAGGTAAATTTCAAAACTTAAATTTAATACTCACTGTAAAACTTTTTATTTGTCATTACATATTGCATTATTTTATAATTAAAACATGAGGAATTCCATTTTGCTATAGTAGCATGCACCCTACTGGCATTGCAGCATTATTTTGAGTGAGCCATTATTTTGGAGTACCGTCTCCAAATTGAAGGCCAAGTTTCATATAATGGGGGATGTCAGAAACACAGCACAAAATGGTTGTTCCAAAAAAGACAACCATTTCCTAAGCACTTAAGAACCGTAGGTGGTTTTCTACAGATTTGCACAGTCCAAACAGACTGCACACAGCCAATCTCAGGTCTTATAGGGCTGCCAGTAGGCCAGCATGACTGCACTACACCATCAAGCACAAATTTCCTTACTGGGAATTAGTTTAATTTTAGCAGCTTCAGAATGTGAACTAACATTCAGTCATTAATTTCTTTTTGTTTTTATCTAAAATTCCAGCATAATGATGAACACATTATTAGAGATGGCACAATACCACTTTTTAACGTCCGATTCCGTTACCGATATCATAAATTTGGATATCTGCCGATACCGATATGAAGCTGATATAGTGTATTTTATAATCAATAAAACTTTTTAAAAAAAATATCTGCATTTTGTATAAGTTAATACTCGAGTTTTTAAAAAACAAAACACTAAAGCTATTCTGTTATACCTCTACTTAGTGGAAATATTAAACAAACAAACTAACAGGCCCTCTTCTCTGGGCCTGGACTCACATGTAAAGTCTTTGTCTCGTTCCTTTATTTAAAACTTTATTATTTAAACAGGCCTTCCGTTAATCAACACTTTTGAATTGTTTTGAATTTGCATTATTTATATTGTCTATTTTATTACTCAATGTTTTCTTTATTTTAACCTTTGTGTACAGCGCTTAATAAATAAACCTTACTTACTTACTAATAGGGTTGCCAACTCCCAGCAAAATGCTTAATTAACGTAATCGACTTTAATTTAATGCACGTGTAAAATAAATGCACAGAAATCAATTATTTTTGTAAAAATAATTAAATCGATTCAACATATTTCTTCAACAGAATTGCAGACTGCACAGATGGTAATATAAAGTAATATAGCTTACTAGGGTATATATTAGACTTAATAGTTACTATATACACTAATGGACTTCTATACATTTTACATCCGATGAAAACTTTGGAGGTAAGATTCAACAACAAACAAAACAACACACAAAACAAAACAATTCAAATAATTATTTATTAAAAACTAGACACTTTAAATGATAATAACAAAGAAAAGTATTTCTTTGAGCCCCCATTTCCCTGTTAAAGCCCTACCTGGCCCCCTGGCAAAACTTTGCTACACCCACACCTGCACAGTTACCAACTGCTAGGTATGTAGAAAGTAATATTAAATAAATTCTAACAACAGCTTATCAAGCTTAAACGTTTCTGGTGCAAAGTGGGCAATAAACAAACAAGAGAGACGGGACTCGTGACAGAAAAGCCAATCAGCTAGTCATTGATCAGTTCCATGATTGAAGTAGCAACAGGAGGGGGAGAGAAGGTTGTTAAGCTTACCATGGGAATGCTTTACAAACATTCAGTGATGAATTTACACACTTGGTTTACTTCTCATGGATATCTTTCTCGGAGATGAAATGCTGGTTTGATAGTGAGGCTCCAAATGCTCAACTAGACTGCGAACAGGTCTCACACGCCACAGCGGCTCTATCACGTGACGCATACTGCTCCGACGTGCTAAGGTCATGAGCTGGGTTACGACATGTCGCAAGTTTTGTCAGGTGCTTTTGTGATATTTAATGGATCGCATTACATTTTTTATTTCTCTCCGATATCCGATCCAGTAATTTAGGCCAGGATCGGACCGATACCGATACGTAATATCGGATCACCGACGCAAATGAATACAGAGCTCAACTGAGGGAGCTAAAGGTAATGCCATCAATCAATCGCCTAATCATAATACTAACTGCACCGATAAAATAGTATTATTGTGAACAAAAACATCTTTTTAAAAACATTATTTTGATTTTGTTTTTAAATCTCACTTGTTACTACTAAATGTGATGCCATACTACTAATGACCTACTAATTTTAATTCAGGTGTGTTGCAGCACTTGATCTATAAAGTGAACATCAACCTCAATTTAAAAATAATAGGCTGTGGGGGCGCTTGTGTACACTGATGGAGTAGGACGCACTCTTCTCAGCTCCGCACTTTTCTTCTTTTTTTCCAACAATTTAACGCGACATCGTGCCTCTTTAATTAACTGGTCAACAGCACTACTGCTTTGCATCGACTACGATAAATACTGGACGACATGCCGCCTAAAAAAGATGCAACACACTGCCAGAAAGCAGTAGCTGAAAATTCTGCGAGCACCGACGCCATATTAGCAGCTATCGCTAGCCTAAAAACCTCTATGGAGACCCGCCTTGACACAATTGAGTGTACTTTGTCTATGCTCCAGGCAGATATCCGGTCATCTGAACAGCGTCTAGATCAGGGCTGCCCAATCCCAGTCCTCGAGAGCTACTATCCTGCAGCTTTTGGATACATCCCTACTCCAACACAGCTGAATCAAATGGTTTGATTACCTCTTCAGCATGCCATCATGTTTGGCAAAGGCCTGATAACAAGCCATTCATTTGATTCGGGTGTGTGGGAACAAGGATGCATCTAAAAGCTGCAGGACGGTAGCTCTCGAGGACCGGGATTGGGCACCCCTGGTCTAGATGTTATCGATGAGTCGCTTACTACAATGGACAGCCGTGTTTGTATGCTTGAAGCTACATGCAAGGAACTAAAGGCAGCCACCAATAACCTGCGTGGCAAGCTAGGCCAGATGGAGACGCGCTCATGTCGGGCCAACATTAGGATTGTTGGAGTGAAGGAAGGTGCTGAGGGCGGTAAGCCTGCGGACTTTGTTTCATCCCTGCTGCTGGATGTGTTGGGGAAAGACAACTTTATTAAGCCGATAAAAGTGGAGAGGGCACACTGCACCCTTAGACCAAAACCAATGGCTGGCCAGTGAACGAGGGCTATCATAGCCCAGTTGCATCATGAGAAAGACGTGTGGCATGTCCTGCGTCTGGCACGCCAACGTGCACCGTTGAGCTGCGATGGAGAGAATTTGTCCATCTTCCCTGACTACACTGCGGAGGTCCTTGCACAGGCCTTCAATACGGTCAGGAAAAAGCTTAGTGCCTCCGGAGTGACGTGCAGTCTGCGCTACCCGGCCCAGCTTCGGGTAGTTCACAACAACATCACTAACACCTTCAAGTCTCCTGCTGAAGCTGAACGTTTTGCGGACTCACTGTAATCGTGACCTGGTAATATATTTGTTCATGTTGTTGATGCGGCTGTATTTTTGAACATTCTCACTCTTCTCTTCCTATAGTGAGAGTCGCGATTCGTTCAATCATTTTTTGAATGCTTCTGTGGTGCTAGCTTTCTATCATTGTTGTTTGTTTTTTTTGCTACGACGTCTTAAAACTTTTCTCTATTGTGAAGTACTGAGAACGTTTACATTATAACTTTGGTTATACACAAGTCATTTTATACAGGGAGTGCAGAATTATTAGGCAAATGAGTATTTTGTCCACATCATCCTCTTCATGCATGTTGTCTTACTCCAAGCTTTATAGGCTCGAAAGCCTACTACCAATTAAGCATATTAGGTGATGTGCATCTCTGTAATGAGAAGGGGTGTGGTCTAATGACATCAACACCCTATATCAGGTGTGCATAATTATTAGGCAACGTCCTTTCCTTTGGCAAAATGGGTCAAAAGAAGGACTTGACAGGCTCAGAAAAGTCAAAAATAGTGAGATATCTTGCAGAGGGATGCAGCAGTCTCAAAATTGCAAAGCTTCTGAAGCATGATCATCGAACAATCAAGCGTTTCATTCAAAATAGTTAACAGGGTCGCAAGAAGCGTATGGAAAAACCAAGGCGCAAAATAACTGCCCATGAACTGAGAAAAGTCAAGCGTTCAGCTGCCAAGATGCCACTTGCCACCAGTTTGGCCATATTTCAGAGCTGCAACATCACTGGAGTGCCCAAAAGCACAAGGTGTGCAATACTCAGACACATGGCCATGGTAAGAAAGGCTGAAAGACGACCACCACTGAACAAGACACACAAGCTGAAACATCAAGACTGGGCCAAGAAATATCTCAAGACTGATTTTTCTAAGGTTTTATGGACTGATGAAATGAGAGTGAGTCTTGATGGGCCAGATGGATGGGCCCGTGGCTGGATTGGTAAAGGGCAGAGAGCTCCAGTCCGACTCAGACGCCAGCAAGGTGGAGGTGGAGTACTGGTTTGGGCTGGTATCATCAAAGATGAGCTTGTGGGGCCTTTTCGGGTTGAGGATGGAGTCAAGCTCAACTCCCAGTCCTACTGCCAGTTTCTGGAAGACACCTTCTTCAAGCAGTGGTACAGGAAGAAGTCTGCATCCTTCAAGAAAAACATGATTTTCATGCAGGACAATGCTCCATCACATGCGTCCAAGTACTCCACAGCGTGGCTGGCAAGAAAGGGTATAAAAGAAGAAAAACTAATGACATGGCCACCTTGTTCACCTGATCTGAACCCCATTGAGAACCTGTGGTCCATCATCAAATGTGAGATTTACAAGGAGGGAAAACAGTACACCTCTCTGAACAGTGTCTGGGAGGCTGTGGTTGCTGCTGCACGCAATGTTGATGGTGAACAGATCAAAACACTGATAGAATCCATGGATGGCAGGCTTTTGAGTGTCCTTGCAAAGAAAGGTGGCTATATTGGTTGCTGATTTGTTTTTGTTTTGTTTTTGAATGTCAGAAATGTATATTTGTGAATGTGGAGATGTTATATTGGTTTCACTGGTACAAATAAATAATTGAAATGGGTATATATTTGTTTTTTGTTAAGTTGCCTAATAATTATGCACAGTAATAGTCACCTGCACACACAGATATCCCCCTAAAATAGCTAAAACTAAAAACAAACTAAAAACTACTTCCAAAAACATTCAGCTTTGATATTAATGAGTTTTTTGGGTTCATTGTGAACATGGTTGTTGTTCAATAATAAAATTATTCCTCAAAAATACAACTTGCCTAATAATTCTGCACTCCCTGTATGTTTGTGTCTTTTTTTCTTTTTTTTTACCCAATCAGTCGATTTATGGGTGTAACCAAGGCTGGACTGGGACAAAAAATCGGCCCGGGCATTTTGACTAGAGACCGGCCCACCAGGATAAAGATTGAAAATGTGACGTCATTCAGGGGTAAAACCGCAAAGGATTCTGGGAACTTGTGGCAAGAGGTACTAGCGCACGCAGGCTTTCAATTGAACTCCGTTACACAGCGATAAAAAGAAACACAAAAAATGGCAAGAAGCTGTTGTATTATTAACTGCAACAGCCGGTCGCATGACAGCCACGGGAAGCTGATCGTTTTTTTTTAATCGGTTTACGTCGTTGAAGAGAAATGTTTTAAGCCATGTTTCCGAAGTAAGACCTGACGGATGGTCTGGATATACCAAATATAACGTCTCAGAACACTCCAGCTCACATGTTAGTCTGCTCCAAGCATTCCCACAAAGGTCAGAGTTTTTTAGTCGTTAATACGTCATTTTTCTTAACATAATTGGTGATATAGGTTACAAGCAAGTCTGGCGCTGAACAGAAATTGTCGCGCTATGCTCCTTTGTTTATTGTGCATAAATAGTAAATTGTCCTGACAAAATATTGCGTTTCGCTTCTGTTATTACCATGGTACATTGACAAAAACATATACTTTTATTCACAGGGTAAAACAGTTGTTTTGTATCACTAATTGTCCAGTGTGATTACAACATACAATATTATTGTCACTGCTACATTTCTGTGATGAACCAGAAATTATTTCCACTACTAATTAATTACCGTTGAGCTCAAAGGTTATATTAATAAATGGTTAACGAATGTGTATTTATGACGACGATTTGTGAGACTGGTAAACTTACCTTTGTTCGTACCATGGTCTTTACTTTCTACACGGTGCATTTCAAGGTCCTGTACCCATCCGTCGGTAAACTGTACCTGGGCTTGTTGCAGTGACCTGAAGTTACTAAACTTCATGAGTGTATGCACTCACTCCAAGAACCGTGTAATTATAAATATGAGCGTGGTGAAAGTTGGGCAGCACGCTAACGTCTTTTGTCCCTCTGTGTTCTCGTAAGGGTCTGACCCTTTCACACCTTTGATTTTTTCCTCGTATCTTTTCTTTGTCTTTTCGTTGAGTCTGTCTTTGTACGGACCGGCATTGTTCTCCTTTTGTTTTGTACATTCCTTTTTTGTGCGGCAAAGAAAAAACAAGAAGATATTGGAACCGGAGAATGAACGTTTTGCGGTGCTGCAAATGCTTGCATTTGATGCGGTACTTGGATTGTTTTGCCACGAGTTCCCGGCATGCAATGCGTGAAAATCACATGATTGCTAAACAAGGGGGCGGGTGCATTCGGCCTCCTCGGCTGTAATTGGTCCAGCCCAGAGTCGATCATGACCAATTGGCCAATCCAACACCTTTCATTATATATACCCTTCCTTAAAAAAAAAAAAAAAAAAATCCATCGGCCCATAAAAACAAAAAATCGCCAGCGGCCCACCGGGCAAATGCCCGGTATGCCCGATGGCCAGTCCAGCTATGGGTGTAACTATTGTTTTGATTAATGGAGTCTGGTGCGGAGCTGCTATACACGAAGGATGTTTTTTTCTCTTTTTCTTTTTTGTTTTTTTGTGCTCCTCTTCCCGGCAGTCCCCTTAATGCACGCTGGGATGGGCCACAGTGGTTCTTGTTCTTTTTTGCGGCCTTTTTCTTTTTGGGGGGTGGGGTTCAGTGTTCTTGTTGTTAATTTTGTTTTATGTTTACATCCTGGAATTTCAAGGGCTTAGGCAGAGCTTTGAAACGTGGGAAGGTTATGTCACATTTGAAGCATTTATCTTCTGATAGAATTTTTCTTCAGGAAACTCATATTCACTCCAATGAACAGAGATGTTTAAGAGCAAATTGGGTGTCGAAGGTTTACTGGTCCACTTTCACATCTAAGGCCAGAGGTGTTGCTATACTCATACGGAAAACCACTCCATTTATATTTGGATCTGTCGTTACTGATCCGGATGGGAGATTTGTTTTGGTCTCTGGGTCCATTAACTCTTTTCCACTGGTCTTGCTAAATATCTATGCCCCTAATTTTGACTGTCCTGACTTCTTTTCCAAAATATTTGACCTAATTTCTGAATATAATATGTCTAATATAATTGGTGGCGATTTTAACTGCTATTTTGATCCTGTTTTAGATAGATTGTCTACAAAATAGCCCTCACTACTAGATCCACGGCAGTTTTGAACAATCTGGTAAAATCACACAACATGGTAGACGTTTGGAGGCTTCAGCATCCAAATGACAGGCAATATTCCTTTTTTTCACCTGTACATCGTAGCTTTACCAGAATAGATTACTTTGTTACAGATTCTAGACTATTACCCAGTATTATCAGCTCTGCTTATCATCAGATCTTGATTTCTGACCATGCCCCACTTACCATGAAAATAGATTTTAATTTAAAGCCTCGAATTTTCAATTGGAAATTCCATTCTACCCTTCTGTCAAACAAAAACTTCTTAAAACATAACAACAACGGTGAGGTCTCTGATTCCACTCTTTGGGAATCTTTTAAGGCAGCATTGCGTGGCAAGATCATCTCCTTTCAAACATTTTCGAAAAGAACTAGATTAAATCGTCTGTCCCAAATTGAGTCTGAATTATCAACATTAGAGGAGGCACTTCGCCAATCTGATACTGAGGACATATCTAATGCTAATCTAAAACTAAAACTCGAATACAATCATATTTTGGGAACCCAAGTCGGTAGCGATATTATTAAATTGAAACAAAGACACTTTGAGTTGGGAGATAAACCCCATAAATTACTTGCCAGACAATTAAAAGATGTGCAAGCCTATCGCACCATACACAAAATTGCCTCCTCTACCGGTGAATTAATTACTGATCCTAAGCTGATTAACGACAGATTTGTTGAGTTTTTCAGCACACTGTACTCTTCTAAATCAAACACCACTGACTCTGAGCTTTTTAGCTTTCTTAACTCTCTGAGTATTCCAACCCTTACAGAATCTGCCACCCAAGCACTTGAAGCTGACTTCAGCATCACAGAAGTCAAAGCTGCTATAGTTTCTTTCCCTAGCTGTAAAGGCTGCGGACCGGATGGGTTCAACATAGAATTTTATAAAGCCCATATTGATATAATCGCTCCACTTTTACTCAGAATGGTGAACTGCTCTATTGCACAGGGCTCTTTCCCTGATAGCATATATGATACCCACGTTTGTCTTCTCCCTAAGAAGGACAGAGACTACAACGAAGCATCTTGTAAATGGTGACGCGCTCCCACAATGCATTGCGGTGTGACGTCAACTCCAAAGCCCTATAGGCTGTGCGAAATTTTGCACTTATAGTATAGCATGTGTAAGTCTCTAACACCAAATCAAACTTGCATGTCAATTTTCAATTTACCAAAATGGAAATGAGGTTTTATGGTTCACGCAAACTATGTTTATGCTATTACAAATATATATATTTTTACCTTTTTATATATTTTCTTTGTGGCAAAAATGCTGACAAAATATACCTACACTAAATGTGTGTAGAAAAATATTGCTAAGCGCACCATGGACTAACTCTTCTCTACTGACCTTAATAAACTGTAGTTTCACGAGATCAGACAGCTGCTTCTTATCTGAATCATGCAGGTTGTTTTTACTCAGGTCTAGATGTGTCAGGTGAGAAGGGTTGGCCTTCAGAGCAGAGACCAGAGTAGCACAGCTGGTATTTGATAAATTACAGCTCTCCAATCTGAATAAAGCAAGCAGATAAAATCACTGATAATTCATTCAGATGATTTCACGTTTTAAATGCGCAGCTCAGGATTACTGCAATCAAAAAATCAATCAGCTTCTGTGAAATGAGTAGTGACTATTCATTCTGTTATCGTGGATCATAATCATCTCAGCTACACACATGCAAAGGTCAGCATGACATTCAAACACATATTCATATCAACAGACATCATGCTGGTGACCTCTGTCAAGTCTCTTACAGGATTACACGATCAGTATGATATAAATATGTTAAACATATAAAAATATGTGTTTTAATGTCGCTTTCTTTGTGTGTGTGTCTCCTTCATTATCTTAAATAAATCAAATTTTCCTTATTTGAAAACAAAGTAAATTTCGGAAAAGAAAAATGAAAATATAATTAAAAGAAAAATTTACAGCTTGATGGATGGAAGTAGAGTGCTTGGGAAATAAACAGATGTGTAAAGACTTGTTTAAAACAAAGAATTATATTGTTTATTAGGCAAATAAACTAAATGATTAAATACTCAGTATTTGCATACAAATAATAACTAAAAAACTATTTTGTATTTCTTGTTTTGGCATTCCTGCTGGCATTCTTTTCCTGCACATGTCTCTTTTGTTAGGGAGTTCCAGATAGTTTCTAGCTGTTTCCAAATTTGATTCCACTATATCCCAAAGCTTCCAATAAGATACAAGTCAGGACTTCATCATGAGATATTTCATACTGAATTTCATGTTTTTCTTTACCCAAGTTCGAGCAGGCACATTGGACTTCTGTAACATTATTGTAATTATAAGTAACAGACTCTAAATTAACTCACATCAGAGTCTCAAGTGTACACTTTGGACTCTCCAGAAAACCACAGAGCTGTATGATCCCTGAATCCTGCAGATTGTTGTCACTCAGGTCTAGATGTTTCAAGTGAGAGGGGTTGGACTTCAAAGCAGAGACTAGAGCAGCACAGCTGATCTCTGACAACCTGCAGTTTTTCAATCTGAATAAAGGAAAAAACAGATAAAGTCATTAATAATTCAAATAGCTGCTTATTATTTCATTTCCATGACCATTGATGACCTATATTGGACAGCAATAGACTCCTTTGTAAGGAGATTAATTTAATTCACAAGTCAAACAACTGAGATATCTCCAGAAATAAAAGCAATCCCATTGAAATAACCTTAGAGTCTGCAGTCTACAGTTTGAACTCTCCAGAGCAGCACATAGCTGCTTCAATGCTGAATCCTTCAGGTGGTTTCCACTCAGATCCAGCTCTGTCAGATGGGAAGGGCTGGACTTCAGAGCTGAGGCCACAATTTCATAGTGAGTTGTTGAGAGCCAACAGTTAGAAAGTCTGTAATGGCAAAAATATTAGAAAACATTATTATAAATAGGACATTTTATATTCATTTTGTACATTTGAGTTGGAGTCTTGCTGTTTGGCATTTTGTTATTCATATCAGTGGTTCATCAGTTCCACTTGGAAAGATGATCTCTTTGCCTGCTGTCAAGCAGTAAAGAAATTAAACCAAACATTTGACAGTGTCAGATCTGAACCTGATTAAATATGATAACAATTAAATATGTGGATGTGGACTTTTAATATCTAAAAACATTCATGATAAATCCTGAATCTGGTTCTACAAAAGTTTTTTTTCCTGTTCCAAGGGTGTTTTTCCTTCCTAATGTTGCCAAATCCTTGCTCATAGGGGGTTGTCTGCTAATTAGGGCTTTCTCTGTATTATTTTAGTGTCTTGACCTTAAAATGTAAAGTGCCTTGAGACAACTGTAAATAACCTGCTGCTCCTGCACATTAAAAATCCAATTTAGGTGGTTCAGCATCTGATTAAAATGACTGTTGAATGCCTCCAAGGTGAGGTGATGTCCAACTGGAAGGAAGCTTTAAAAGAGAGCATTGGGAGGATAAGCATAAGCACAATTATTATCACATCTGGGCTCACCGAAACTTTCTGCAATTCCTCACAGCTGGAATCAATCTCCGCTGTCCCTCGGGTGATGTGTTGTATTTCCCAAGGTCCAACTCATCCAGAACCCCTTCGGACATCTCCAGCATGTAGGCCAGGCCTGAGCAGTGGATCTCAGAGAGTTTCTGCTTTGATCTGTTTTCTGACTTCAGGTACTCTTGGATCTCCTGATGCACTGAGAGGTCATTCATCTCCATCAGACAGTGGAAAATGTTTATGCTCCTGTCAGGAGAGATTTCATAACTATTCATTTTTTTGAGGTTCTTGATGACTCTCTGGATGATTTCTGGTTTGTTCTCTGTCTGACCCAAGAGGCCTCGTAGCAGTGTCTGGGTGGACTCCAGAGAGAGGCCATGAAGGAAACGAACAAAGAGGTCAAGGTGGCCATTTTTACTTTGGAGGGATTTTTCCATGATTCTCCAGAGAAACACATCCAAAGAGGAGCTTTTCATGTCATCATCATCATAATCATCACCGAATAAATGAGGAAAAATATTTATCAGGAAGTCCTCCACCACCTGTGTCTTCCTTTCAGTGTGACAGTGGAACATGTAGACAGCAGCCAGAAACTCCTGAATGCTCAGATGAACAAAGGAGTAGACCGATTTCTGGAAGATCACACACTCTCTTTTGACGATCTCTGTACAAACACCTGAGTACACTAAGGTCTCTGTGACATCCAGACCGCACAGTTCCAGGTCTTCTTGGTAGAACAGGATGTTTCCTTTCTCCAGATGTTCAAAGGCCAGCCTCCCCAACTTCAGGAGAACTTCCCTGTCAGCCTGCATCAGCTCCTGTGGACTCGTCTCATGTCCCTCGAGGTACTTGTTCTTCTTCCTCTTTGTCTGAACCAGCAGGAAGTGTGAGTACATGTCAGTCAGGGTCTTGGGCAGCTCTCCTCTCTGCTCTGTGGTCATGTGCTCCAGAACTGTAGCAGTGATCCAGCAGAAGACTGGGATTCTACACATGATGTGGACGCTCCTGGATGCCCTCATATGTGAGATGATTCCGCTGGACAGCTCTTCATCACTGAATCTCCTCCTGAAGTACTCCTCCTTCTGGGCGTCAGTGAAGCCTTGTACTTCTGTTACCCTGTCAACATATATGGGAGGGATCTGATTGGATGCTGCAGGTCGGGAAGTTATCCAGATGAGAGCGGAGGGAAGCAGATTCCTCTTGAAGAGGTTTGTCAGCAGCCCAATAACTGATGACTTCTGTGTGATATCAGACATGAGCTTCCTGTTGGTGAAATCCAATGAAAGTCTGCTTTCATCCAGGCCGTCAAAGATGAGCAAAAGTTTACAGACAGCGAGCTTCTCTGCTTTGACCTTCTGCAATGCTGGATGGAAAACATGGAGCAGCTCCAGAAGACTGTACTGCTCATCTCTGATCAGGTTCAGCTCCCTGAATGAAAGCAGAATCACCACACTGATGTCTTGGTTCTCCAAACCTTTGGCCCAGTCCAGAGCGAACTTCTGTACTAAGAAAGTCTTTCCAACACCAGCAACGCCATTCGTCAGAACCACTCTGATGGGTCTCTGTTGTTCAGGTAAGGCTTTAAAGATGTCCTGGCACCTGATTGGAGTGTCATAAAGGATCTTGGAAGCTGTCTCCAGCTGCCTCACCTCATGTTGGGTATGAACCTCTTCACTCTGTCCCTCTGTGATGTAGAGCTCAGTGTAGATCCTGTTGAGGAGGGTTCTACTTCCTGTTTCATCAGTTCCTTCAGTCACACGTTCACATCTCCTCCTCAGACTGATCTTATGTTCATCTAATACCTCCTGCAGGACAGCATCTGCTAAATGAAACAATAATCATTGGCCTCATTAACTAATATTTGCATGCACAATTTACACATTTGCATTTGTATTCTTACCTTTCAAAAAAATAAAGTGTTCCCATGCAAAATCAGCATGCCAGATTCATGAAACATGATTACTGGCCTCTTTTGTTCTTACCACTGTGCGTTTGTTAGTACATCAGAGTTGCTCAGAAACAACAGACTAACACAATACAAGAAAAAGAAGAAAAAAGAAGGGTAAGAACCACGAACCCTAATCTATCAATCCCATGTGAGAAGCTCAATGCAGTGGAAAAAAAGAGTGTAGTGTTAAATGTATATTGTCGACATATGACTGGGTGCGTTTTGTTCTTATAGTTTATATAAATAAAGGGGTCACAAGCAAGGACATCAGGTAAAGACAGCATTACAACTGATGTAGGGAGTGGTCAGAGGGAAGTGCAAACAAATTCCGGTACAAAAATATTGATAAATCATGGGGTTTTTTTTTGTGATTTGTGTGTATGCATTGAGACCCAGCCTAACAAAATATAGTGAAAGAAAACAAATATCACAATAAGAAGTCCATTTTTCAGAAATGAGACCATCAGCAGATATATGTTAAGTCTTACTTTATACACTGCTGCTCTTACCGGTAGTCTGGAGTTCAGCTCCGGTTCTGGGTCCACTGATGTCCAAGGAATTCAGACAAAGAATTGTAGATTTGTAGAATTGTACACAGGTTGGTAAGTTTTTTAGAACCATTTCTAATTAAATCATCACTTCAAACAATTGTACATAGGTACAAGTTATTTGGATATGTCACTATTTTTCCATGGTTTGGAAGAAGACCTGAACTGTCATCCTCAGATGAGAGAAAATTAAAGGATATTCCTGCCTGCCATGAACTGGTTTACTGTCCCCTGAGAACCAAATTTTACACCGTCATGGAGTGAGAGTCATAAGCTTCTCTAAAATCTAGGTTGGTACGCAAAACAAAACTAGAATTTAATGAGATAATTAATAAAAAAACAAAATTCTTAGTACAAAGTCTATGCTTACAAAATTATGAACATGGTATTAAATCCAGTCAATTTCTAGTGAACCAACTAAAAATAAATAAAGAAAAAACAACTTGAAATAATCTGCAAAACTCTCTCAAAGAGATTAGAGAAAATAACCCCCTCTTAATTCATCCTGACCAAACTTGTTTCATAAAAGCTAGGCACTCATCAACAAATACACGTAGATTACTTAATTTGATAGACTACTCATACAGTAAAAACATCGAAACTACAATATTTTCTTTAGATGCAGAAAAAGTGTTTGACAGAGTTAACTGGAAATTTCTATTTGCAACTTTACACAAATTTGGTTTTGGAACCTCTTTCATTATCGATCCATCCATCCATCTTCATCCACTTTATCCAAGACCGGGCCGCGGGGGCAGCAGCCTAAGCAAAGAGGCCCAGACCTCCCTCTCCCCAGCCACCTCCTCCAGCTTATCCAGGGGAACACCAAGGCGTTCCCAGGCCAGCCGAGAGATATAATCTCTCCAGCGTGTCCTGGGTCTGCCCCGGGGCCTCCTCCCGGTGGGACATGCCTGGAACACCTCACCCAGGAGGCGCCCAGGGGGCATCCTTGTCAGATGCCCGAACCACCTCAGCTGGCTCCTTTCGATGTGGAGCAGCAGCTGCTCTACTCTGAGCCCCTCCCGGATGGCCGAACTTCTCACCCTATCTCTAAGGGAGAGGCCAGCCACCCTTCGGAGGAAGCTCATTTCTGCCGCTTGTATCCGCGATCTCGTTCTTTCAGTCACTACCCACAGCTCGTGGCCATAGGTGAGGGTAGGGACGTAGATCGACCGGTAAATTGAGAGCTTCGCTTTTACACTCAGCTCCCTCTTCACCACGACGGACTGGTGCAGCGTCTGCATTACTGCAGCTGCAGCCCCAATCCGTCTGTCGATCTCCGGCTCCCTTCTCCCATCACTCGCGAACAAGACCCCGAGATACTTGAACTCCTCCACTTGGGGCAGGAACTCATCACCGACCCGGAGTGGGCACTCCACCCTTTCCCGGCTCAGAACCATGGCCTCAGATTTGGAGGTGCTGATCCTCATTCCCGCTGCTTCACACTCGGCTGCGAACCGTTCTAGTGCGAGCTGGAGGCCCTCACCCGATGAAGCCAACAGAACCACATCATCCGCAAAAATCAGAGATGAGATTCTGAGGCCACCAAAGCGAAAGCCCTCCGCCACTTGGCTGCGCCTAGAAATCCTGTCCATAAAAATTATGAACAGAACCGGAGACAAAGGGCAGCCCTGGCGGAGCCCATCACCCACCGGGAACGAGTCCGACTTATTGCCGGCAATGCGAACCAAGCTCTTGCAACGGTTGTATAGGGATCGAATGGCCCGTAGCAATGGGCCAGACACCCCATACTCCCACAACACCTCCCACAGGACACCCCGAGGGACACGGTCGAATGCCTTCTCTAAGTCCACAAAACACATGTAGACTGGTTGGGCAAACTCCCATGCACCCTCAAGTATCCTGGAGAGGATAAAGAGCTGGTCCAGTGTTTCGCGACCAGGACGAAAACCGCATTGTTCCTCCTGTATCCGAGGTTCGACTAGCGGACGAACTCTCCTTTCCAGCACTCTGGCATAGACTTTCCCAGGGAGGCTGTGGAGTGTGATCCCCCTGTAGTTGGAACACACCCTCCGGTCCCCCTTCTTAAAGATGGGGACCACCACCCCGGTCTGCCAGTCCACAGGTACTGCCCCTGATCTCCACGCAACATTGCAGAGGCGTGTCAACCAGGACAGCCCTACAATGTCCAGAGCCTTCAGGAACTTGGGGCGGACCTCATCAATACCAGGGGCTCTGCCACCAAGGAGTTGTTTAACTGCCTCAGTGACCTCACCCCCGGAAATTGGCGGAGTCATCCCAAGACTCTGCTTCCTCCTCGGAAGACGTGTCAGTGGGATTAAGGAGGTCCTTGAAGTATTCCTTCCACCGCCTGACAATTTTCTCAGTCGACGTCAGCAGCGCTCCGCCAGCACTATACACAGTGCAGGTAGAGCACCGCTTTCCCCTCCTGAGACGCCTGACGGTTTGCCAGAATCTCTTCGAGGCAGTCCGAAAGTCTTTTTCCATGGCCTCTCCGAACTCCTCCCACACCCGAGTTTTTGCTTCAGCCACTGCCCGAGCCGCATTCCGCTTGGCCTGTCGATACCTGTCGGCTGCCTCCGGAGTCCCACAGGCTAACCAAGCCCGATAGGACTCCTTCAGCCTGGTGGCTCCCTTCACCTCTGGTGTCCACCATTTGGTTCGGGGATTACCACCACGGCAGGCCCAAATCACCTTGCGGTCGCAGCTCAATGCTGCAGCTTCGGCAATGGAGACGCTGAACATGGTCCATTCGGACTCAATGTCCCCAGTCTCCCTCGGAATGCTGTTGAAGCTCTGCTGGAGGTGTGCGTTGAAGATCTCGCGAACTGGGGCCTCTGCTAGACGTTCCCAGCACACCCTCACTACGCGTTTAGGTGCACCAGGTCTGTCCAGCGTCCTCCCCCGCCACCTGATCCAACTCACCACCAGGTGGTGATCAGTTGACAGCTCAGCCCCTCTCTTTACCCGAGTGTCCAGAACATATGGTCGCAGGTCTGCTGATACGATTACAAAATCGATCATCGACCTACGACCTAGAGCGTCCTGGTGCCACGTGCACTTATGGACACTCTTATGTTCGAACAGGGTGTTCGTTATGGCCAAACTGTGATTAGCACAGAAGTCCAATAACAAAGCACCACTCGGGTTCAGATCAGGGAGGCCGTTCCTCCCAATCACGCCCCTCCAGGTCTCGCTGTCGTTACCCACGTGAGCATTGAAGTCTCCCAGCAGGACAACAGAGTCTCCAGGTGGAGCACCTTCCAGCACCCCCCCCCCCCCCCCCCCCCAAGGGACTCTAAGAAGGCTGGGTACTCCGAACTGCCACTCGGCGCATAAGCGCAGATGACAGTCAGGACCCGTTCCCCGACCCTAAGGCGCAGGGAACAAACCCTCTCGTCCACCGGGAAAAACCCCAACGTACCGGCAGCAAGCTGAGGGGATATTAGAATACCCACCCCAGCCCGCCGCCTCTCACCAGGGGCAACTCCAGACTGAGACAGAGTCCAGCCCCTCTCCAGGAGACTGGTTCCAGAGCCGAAGCCATGCGTAGAGGTGTGCCCGACTATATCTAGCCGGTACCTTTCAACCTCACGCACTAACTCAGGCTCCTTCCCCACCAGAGAGGTGACATTCCATGTTCCTATTGCCAGTCTTGGCAGCCGGGGGTCAGTCCGCCAGGGCCTCCGCTCCTGGCCGCCACCCGACACACAATGCACCCGACCCCTATGGCGCCTCCTGCGGGTGGTGGGCCTGCGGGAGGATGGGCCCATGTCTCCTCTTCAGGCTGTGCCCGGCCGGGCCCCATGGACTAAGGCCCGGCCACCAGATGCTCACCCTCGGGCACCCTCCCCGGGCCTGGCTCCAGGGCGGGGCCCCGGTAACCCTATCCCGGGCAGGGTAAACTGTTCCCTCGATATTGTTTTCATAAGGGTCTTCTGAATCGCTCTTTGTCTGGTCCCTCACCCAGGACCAATTTGCCATGGGAGACCCTACCAGGGGGCAAAAGCCCCCAGACAACATAGCCCCTGGGATCCCTGGGACACACAAACCGCTCCACCACCTTATCATGGTAGAGGGGTTTGCCCTGGTGGGTTGCAGAGTATGCGGGTGCCTACTGGGGTCAGCGGGGGAGCTGGCCCCAGGGAGGGGCCACTTGCCCCTCCCTTCCTTCCCTCCCCATCTCCAGCTGCCTCCCTTTTCCCGCTCCACCACAATCACCCACACATGCAGGGCCTTGGGGTGGAGGTGTGTCACCAGGGTGCAAGGGAGGCATCCCCCCTCTGTCCCCTTCTGGCTGCCTGTGCCTCAATTTTATCCCACAACTTAGACATTCACATTACTCACATTCTCATAACACATACATATAGGACCTTGGGGGTGGGCACGCTACACGGCATCCAGATGACTTGTAATCTTATGTGCAGCACTTTGTGATTCTCTCTTGAAAGGTGCTATATAAATGAAAATTCATTTATTTATTTATTTATGACCATCAGGATGTACAACCTCACCCCTGGCGCCATTGCTGACCTCTCAATTTTAAATACACGTATACATTGAGGGCTGTCAGGAGGGGCAATGAGCTTACCTGCTGCTCTCTGGCAGGTAGCTCCATGCCCTCCTGGGTTTTAAATGCACCTTAGAACACACATGCATCAACATTACATATGAGCGGGCAGAGGGAGGTTTGGAGTCTTCACACCCCCCCGTTCTCTGTTGCCTGTTGGGGCGGGGGAGCTGGGAGGAGGAGTTGGCCATCCGATTAGGGTCTGGAATGTGGTGCCTCCCTGCTGCTGCGGAGTCTGGGCGGTCTTCTTCTCTCCACCCCAGGGAAGAGGGTAACACTACCTGGGTCTGGGTGCAGTTTCCCCCTCCAGGGGCAAGGGTACCTAGCCATGGGGTATAGAGTACACATGGGGAGTGTGATTGTGTGTACAGTGTCTATTTATGTCTGTCTCCACGTTGAGTGAGTGCTGCGTAATTGCATATAATAATAATAATGGATTGCATTTATATAGCGCTTTTCGGGGCCCTCAAAGCGCTGTACAATT
The DNA here is from genome assembly GCF_057382275.1 of Copadichromis virginalis. Classification (NCBI taxonomy): domain Eukaryota; kingdom Metazoa; phylum Chordata; class Actinopteri; order Cichliformes; family Cichlidae; genus Copadichromis; species Copadichromis virginalis. Next base: position 18,565,680 of record NC_140634.1, read on the forward strand.
CCACTATTCATTCACTCTCACATTCACACACTGGTGGAGGCAAGCTACAGTTGTAGTCACAGCTGCCCTGGGGCAGACTGTAAGAAGCGAGGCTGCCATATCGCGCCATCGGCCCCTCTGGCCATGAGAGCATGAGGGTGGGAATGGATGTTTGTATCTGTGTGTGCCTGTTTGTTTGTGTCTATATGTCAGGTCGGGTATCAGATGCCACCTCTCTAGGGACATCTCAGGCCCTCCAAGGTATTGAGGCCTATCTCCCCCCCACCACTCCCCCTGCCAGTGGCAGACGCCCTCAAACATTGGTGTATTGGTGGTTCTTTGTGTCCGGGGATGGGAGTCCAGGTACGTACCGGCTCACAACTGGTGGTTGCTTGTAGGGGCCTGGAGCCTGGGGCTTGCTCGGGCCCCTTCGGGGGTGTGGTGCCCTCGGCCTCTTGGCCTGGGGCTCAGTCAGTCTGGCACAGCTGGCTGCCGGTGGAGCTCACGGGCACGTCACTGCAACCCCCCGGCTTCTGCTCTGCGGCTACTGAGTGACCCCTCATCTGGGGCTCTCCTCAGCTCTTTCCGGGATAGTGGCATGGTCGCCCCTCCGTTGGTCTTCCTTGGTCTCTTGTGCTCTCAGGGCCTCTGGATGTCTGAAGCCTGGATCCCCTCCATACCTGCTTCATGCCCTGGAGGATGGGGCTATGGCTTCCCACACCCTCTAGCAGATCATTACATGAAGTAACCTTTTAAATACAAGCGCGCTCACGCTCACAGGTGTACACACGGGTGCTCACACACACAAACTACACCCTTTTTGGCTCCTACCTCAAAGCACACTATACACTGTTGATCTTACATGCACAATAATATTCAATATTTAGTATTTACTGTTATATTCACATAGATCATCTCGATGATGTTGTTTATTATATTATTATATATGCTTGTTTATATGCTTGGGAATTCTTTCACGTCATCTTGGTGGCTGTTTATGTTCCTCCCTCTGCTAACCCCAAAGCTGCATGTGACACCATTCACTCTGCCGTAGCCCGGTTACAGACTCAGCACCCGAGTGCCTTTATTGTGATCTCGGGTGACTTCAACCATGTATCACTGGACAATACACTACCAACATTTAGACAATATGTGGACTGTCCCACCAGGGGAGAAGAAATTCTAGACCTACTGTATGCTAATGTCAAGGATGCATACAGCTCCTCCTCCCTCCCCCCACTTACTGTCAGATCATAACCTGATTCACCTCACCCCCCCGCTATGTGCCAATTGTGAGGAGGGAACCTGTGACCACGAGGACTGTTAGGAGGTGGTCAGAGGAGGCCTTAGCAGAACTACAGGGCTGTTTCGAGGTGACCAACTGGGAAACACTCTGTGAGCCTCACGCCGAGGACATCAATGGACTTACTGAGTGTATCACAGACTACATAACTTTCTGCACCGACTCCATTGTTCCAGCTCAGACTGTTCATTGTTACCCAAATAACAAGCCGCGGGTGACTAAGGACATCAAAGCCCTCCTCAACAACAAGAAAAGGGCTTTCAGAGGGGGCAATAAAGAGGAAGTGAGGAAGGTCCAGGTGTTACTAAAGGACAAGATCAGAGAGGCTAAGGACAATTACAGGAGGAAGCTGTAGTGGAAACTCCAGCAGAATAGCATGAGAGAGGTGTGGAGGGGCATGAAGACCATCACTGGATTCAGGCCAACCAACAGCAGGGGAGCTGAGGGAGGTGAGAATAGAGCTAACGAGTTGAATCTGTTTTTCAATAGATTCGACACCACAGTGTCTGCTCACACCCCCACAACCTCACCTGTAGTCTGCCTGGAATCCAGAGCCACACCACTGTGCCAGCCTCTCTCTTCACATGGCGCTGTTGCCTCCTGTGAGATTCCTGACACCCCTCTCCCACCCATCACCTTCACTTAATACCAGGTTGAGATGCAAATGAGGAGACTTCACTCAGGCAAGTCTGCTGGACCAGACGGAGTGAGTCCCCTCGTCCTCAAGACCTGTGCCCCCCAGCTGTGTGCAGTCTTTCATAAACTGTTTATGCTGAGTCTGAGTCTGCAGAGGGTACCAGTGATGTGAAAGACATCATGCCTCGTCCCTGTACCAAAGACGCCACGTCCCAGTGGCCCCCAGGATTACAGGCCCGTGGCACTGACCTCCCACATCATGAAGACCCTGGAAAGGCTCATCCTGGACCAGCTGCGACCCATAGTAAGACCACATCTGGATCCCCTTCAGTTCGCTTATCAGCCTCGTCTCGGAACTGAGGACGCCATCATCTACCTGATCAATCGTGTCTACACCCATCTGGACCAGCCGGTGAGCACTGTGAGGGTCATGTTTTTTGACTTTTCTAGTGCTTTCAATACCATCAGGCCGACCCTCCTGGGTAATAAGTTAGCAGCAATGCTGTTGCATGCTGGGGGTGCAGGCTGAGGGTAGGAGATGCCAACAGACTCAATAAACTAATCCGTAAGGCCAGTAATGTTGTGGGGATGGAGCTGGACTCCCTCAAGGTGGTGTCGGAGAGGCGGATGCTGTCCAAGATAAAGACAATGTTGGATAACACCTCCAACCCACTCCATGACATGCTGGTCAGTCACAGGAGCACGTTCAGTGAGAGACTGAGATTACCGAAAAGCACCACTGAACGACACAGGAAATCTTTCCTGCCTGTGGCCATCTCCCTGTACAACGCATCCACTTAACACACTGGTTACTGCTACAACTACACATGTTTCTTTTCCAGCTATTTATTAATGAGTGACTTATGTGTATATATATTAAAAAAACACCCAGCACGCCCCTGCGGGCGGTTTATCCTTCAAGCTCGGGTCCTCTACCAGAGGCCTGGGAGCTTGAGGGTCCTGCGCAGTATCTTAGCTGTTCCCAGGACTGCGCTCTTCTGGACAGAGATCTCCGATGTTATTCCCGGGATCTGCTGGAGCCACTCGCCTAGCTTGGGAGTCACCGCACCTAGTGCTCCGATTACCACGGGGACCACCGTTACCTTCACCCTCCACATCCTCTCGAGCTCTTCTCTGAGCCCTTGGTTTTTCTCCAGCTTCTCGTGTTCCTTCTTCCTGATATTGCTGTCATTCGGAACCGCTACATCGATCACTACGGCCGTCTTCTTCTGTTTGTCTACCACCACTATGTCTGGTTGGTTAGCCACCACCATTTTGTCCGTCTGTATCTGGAAGTCCCACAGGATCTTAGCTCGGTCATTCTCCACCACCCTTGGGGGCATCTCCCATTTTGGCCTCGGGACTTCCAGGTTATACTCGGCACAGATGTTCCTGTACACTATGCCGGCCACTTGGTTATGGCGTTCCATGTATGCCTTGCCTGCTAGCATCTTGCACCCTGCTGTTATGTGCTGGATTGTCTCTGGGGCATCTTTACACAGCCTGCACCTGGGGTCTTGCCTGGTGTGATAGACCCCAGCCTCTATGGATCTTGTGCTCAGAGCTTGTTCTTGTGCTGCCATGATTAGTGCCTCTGTGCTGTCTTTCAGTCCAGCTTTGTCCAGCCACTGGTAGGATTTCTGGATATCAGCCACCTCCTCTATCTGCCGGTGGTACATACCGTGCAGGGCTCTGTCCTTCCATGATGGTTCCTCGTCTCCCTCCTCTTTCTTGGGTTTCTGCTGCCTGAGGTATTCACTGAGCACTCGGTCAGTTGGGGCCATCTTCCCAATGTATTCTTGGATGTTCGTTGTCTCATCCTGGACTGTGGTGCTGACACTCACCAGTCCCCGGCCCCCTTCCTTCCGCTTAGCGTACAGCCTCAGGGTGCTGGACTTGGGGTGAAACCCTCCATGCATGGTAAGGAGCTTTCTTGTCTTTATGTCAGTGGCTTCTATCTCCTCCTTTGGCCAGCCTATTACCCCAGCAGGGTACCTGATCACGGGCAGGGCGTACGTGTTGATGGCCCGCATCTTGTTCTTACCATTCAGCTGACTCCTCAGGACTTGCCTGACCCTCTGCAGGTACTTGGTGGTTGCAGCTTTTCTAGCGGCCTCTTCATGGTTCCCATTCGCCTGTGGGATCCCCAGGTACTTGTAACTGTCCTCTATGTCTGCAATGTTGCCTTCTGGTAGTTCAATCCCCTCAGTTCTGACTACCTTCCCTCTCTTTGTTACCATCCGACTACACTTCTCCAGTCCGAACGACATTCCAATGTCATTGCTGTATAGCCTGGTAGTGTGGATCAGTGAATCGATGTCTCGTTCACTCTTGGCATACAGCTTGATGTCATCCATGTACAGGAGGTGGCTGACAACTGCTCCGTTCCGTAGTCGGTATCCGTAGCCAGCCTTGTTAATGATCTCACTGAGGGGGTTCAGGCCTATGCAGAACAGCAGTGGGGACAGAGCATCTCCTTGGTAGATCGCGCACTTGATGGTGACTTGTGCTATGGGCTTGGAGTTGGCCTCTAGTGTTGTGATTCTGATTCTGATTCTGATGAAATAGACCAATACGGCAAGGCTGGGATGGCCCATTTGGTAAAGTAAATCCGTTGGGCATCTTTCTTTGCCTTTAGACAATAACTCTGATGGCAAAAGAACCGAACGGGACAGGTGGAAAAAATCCAAAAAACCCCCAAAACAAACAAAAACAAGAAGAAACGTCCAGCAGAACCAGGCTCAGTATGGCACAGGGAGAGTGGAGAGAGAGAGACAGGACAAAATGGAAACTATGGGAGAGGACACAGCGTTCAAAAATTACTAATGATTAAATGCAAAGTGGGGATAAACACAGCGAAAAAAATGTGCTTAAAAAAAAAAGAAGCTAATTTTATCATTAGAAGCACAGAGCAGCTAAGGTATGGTTCATGGCCAAAAACTGACATTTTAAGCCCAATCCTAAGAGGGTGTCTGTCTCCTGAATCCAAACTAGAAGTTGGTTCCGCTCAAGAGGGGCCTGAAAGCTGAAGGCTCTGACTCCCACTTTTAAATACTCTAGGAACAACAAGTAAGCCTGCAGTCTGAGAGTGAAGAGCTTAAGAGATAACAGAGTGAATGTGAAAAGTGAATCTGTGTTAACTGTGAGCCGTTTTCACTCCGACCACGTAACATACTTTGTGGACTGGTGCCAGCAGAACTACCTCCAGATCAACACTGGTGGTAGACTTCCACAGGCACAAACATCCTGCACTGCAACCACTAAACATTCAAGGCATGGACATTGAGGCTGTGGACAGCTACAGGTACGTTATATTATACTCAGTTGTATATAGCATTTGTATTTGTTTTTATTCTATTGTATATAGCATTTTATTTTATTCTATTCTATTGTGTACAGTTGTGCAAAGTATCTTATTCTTATCCTATTCCAGTGTTTTTCTAATTTTTGCTATGTAACTTTGCACTTTCTACTTTCTGCTGTAACAAAACAAATTTCCCACCTGTGGGACTAATAAAGGTTATCTTATCTTATCTTACCTTATCTGTCACGTCCCGAGGCATTCCTCAGGAACGTGAAAGGTAACCTTCGCGTTCCCATGATGTGCACTGGGTTGTGGATGGAATCCAATAGATTGATGTTTTGGCAGTAATACACATTCCAACGTGTATTCCAGCCCTAGCCCTAATCCTAACCCTAACCTTATCCCTAACCTTAACCACCACCTTAACCGTGTTAGATAGTGTTTTCCAAAGCGATTACAGTAAAATAAATGTGTAGATTCATTCCAAACGCTTCTCATGTTTCTTAATTTTTCCGACCTCATAATATAGGGATGTGTATGCTTATATGGGTGTCCGAAAGCGTAACATACCGAAGATTTGTCACCTAGTGTAAAATTTTACGCTTTGAGAGTAAGAACGTGTTGGAACTGTCGAGCATGGTGGTGATAACATCATGCTTGACAGTTCCACTTTCAGTTAAAAAGCCACAACCTGCTGTCTTAGTTAATTATATGTCAATCTCCAGCCTTCCTTTTATTTCAAAAATTCTTGAAAGAGTAGTTGTCAAACAGCTAACAGATCATCTGCAGAGGAATGGTTTCAGTCGGGTTTCAGAGTGCATCACAGCACAGAAACAGCTTTAGTTAAGGTTACAAATGATCTTATGGCCTCTGGCAGTGGACTCATCTCTGTGCTTGTCCTGCTAGACTTCAGTGAAGTGTTCAATACTGCTGACTGTAATATTTTATTACAGAGATGAGAGCACGCTTTAGGTTTTACAGGTATGGATACCTGGTTTATCTATCCATGAAGCCAGATGACACATAGCAATTGGTAAAACTACAGGAATGTCTCAAATTTCCTGCTTCTACATTCAGCTAAAACACATTTTATTGTACTCTCCCCTAAAAATGTTTGCAATATGGTATCTAACTAGATCCATATTGTGGATTGCATTACTGTGAACCCCAGTAACACTGTGAGGAATTTTAGAGTCGTTTTTGACCAGGATATATCATTCAGACATCCTGTCTCAGAGTAATGCTGAAAAGCTTGTTCATGCATTTGTTACACTAGACTAGGCTGTTCAGGTCACTGAAAGCCTTCAGATGTTTCAAAACGCTGCACTGAGAGTACTCAGGGACTAGAAAGGGAGCATTTTTCTCCCCTATTAGTTTCTCTTCATTGCCTCTCTGTTAAATTCAGAATCAAATTTAGATCAGTCAATCAATCAATCAATCATCCCCCCCCCCCCACCACACACACACACTTAAAGAGTAAAATTGGGCTGGATACGCATGAGCCAAGTGAGATAGATTTGTAGATTGCATAAAGTGAATGAAATAATGACGGAGGGCTACATTTAAATTTGTCAGCTTGACCTTGGAAACATGGACACAGTTGGCTGTTCCAACAGAACAATAGGTCCATGCTAGGATTTTGAATTAACTAGCAATTCTGCCAAAAATAATAGTCAAATATCCAGAATTATAGGAAAAAAAATCAGAAAGATAATATAATAAAAAAGAATAGAGCAAAAGTAGAAAAGCACAATGGGGAAACAACTGCTGCCCTTGGAAGAAAGAAAAAACATACAAAAACCAAACAGCACCTGGAAGAGAAAAATATGGGAAGATAAACACAACACAAATCAACAACTGTGTTGTTTTTGTGTGTGAGTGTCTTTGTGTGCGTCTTTTTCACAAATGTGCTTCGTAAAGAGGTTGAGAGGCTGTAATAACCTCGGACCCGAGGGCCCACATGTTAATGACAACCAAGTGCCAACCGAAGCAGATTTAGTGGATTTATATTTAGAAAGTTATTAAAGATGTATGCTGTTTACAGTTACAGTTGCAAACTGTCCTGTTTTAGCTGAGACATCTCGTATAATGAGCAAAATTGGTGCATTGTGATTCTGGCATGCCAGCGTCCCTTATTTGATAGTTAAAAACTTGGCAACCCAACAGCGATCCCACGCTAGAAAAATAACAGTTCAAAGATATCTTTAAAAACTCAGTAACCATGACATTAATGCCAAATGCAAACATCTCATCACAACTACCAGTAGAAACAGTCTCTTACTTTTTGTCTGAAGGGCTAGACTCACCACTGAATGCCAGAGGAACATCTCTGGAAATGCGACGCTTCATAGACAAAAGCCTGGATCCAGTGAAGGATGAGGATCCTGGTCGATCCTTGTCCTTCTTCAGATCACTCATTTTTCAGTCTGAGAGAGGAACAAGCAACACTAAGTGTGTGCACAGAGCAAGAATCATGACAAACACGTTTGTCCAATAATTACCCTGAAGACTAGCAGGACAGGAAATACAACACACACTCACACACAACAACACACTCACACAGACACATACCTATACACACAGTCTAGCCTGTAATAAACCCAGTCGCCCCTGTACCTCATAAATGAACAGATCTCTTACAGTCCACAGAGAGACAGCTGACTCAGCAGAAAATGGAAAATGTTGGACTGACCATCACCCAAACATTTACTTTTATCCACTATTTTTTTTTCAATTCAATTTTATTTATATAGAGCCAAATCACAACAACAGTCGCCTCAAGGCACTTTATATTGTACAGTAGATCGTACAATAATAGATACAGAGAAAAACCCAGAAATCATATGACCCCCTATGAACAAGCACTTTGGCGACAGTGGGAAGGAAAAACTCCCTTTTAACAGGAAGAAACCTCCGGCAGAACCAGGCTCAGGGAGGGGCGGCCATCTGCTGCGACCGGTTGGGGTGAGAGAAGGAAAACAGGATAAAGACATGCTGTAGAAGAGAGAAAGAGATTAATAACAAGAATGATTCAATGCAGAGAGGTCTGTTAACACACAGTGAGTGAGAAAGGTGACTGGAAAGGAAAAACTCAATGAATCATGGGAATCCCCGGCAGCCTACGTCTATTGCAGCATAACTAAGGGAGGATTCAGGGTCACCTGGTCCAGCCCTAACTATATGCTTTAGCAAAAAGGAAAGTTTTAAGCCTAATCTTAAAAGTAGAGATAGTGTCTGTCTCCTGAATCCAAACTGGAAGCTGGTTCCACAGAAGAGGGGCTTGAAAACTGAAGGCTCTCCCTCCCATTCTACTTTTAAATACTCTAGGAACAACAACTAAGCCTGCAGAGCGAGAGCAAAGTGCTCTAATAGGGTGATATGGTACTACAAGGTCATTAAGATAAGATGGGGCCTGATTATTTAAGACCTTGAGGAGCAGGATTTTGAATTAAATTCTGGATTTAACAGGAAGCCAATGAAGGGAAGCCAATACAGGAGAAATATGCTCTCTCTTTCTAGTCCCTGTCAGTACTCTTGCTGCAGCATTTTGGATTAACTGAAGGCTTTTCAGTGAGCTTTTTGGACATCCTGATAATAATGAATTACAGTAGTCCAGCCTGGAAGTAATAAATGCATGAACTAGTTTTTCAGCGTCACTCTGAGACAGGATATTTCTAATTTTAGAGATGTTGCATGAATGGAAGAAAGCAGTCTTACATATTTGTTTAATATGTGTATTGAAGGACATGTCTTGGTCAAAAATGACACCAGGGTTCTTCACAGTGTTACTGGAGGCCAAGGTAATGCCATCCAGGGTAAGAACCTGGTTAGATACCATATTTCTAAGATTTTCAGTGCAGAGTACAATGACCTCAGTTTTATCTGAATTAAGAAGCAGAAAGTCAGCGGCCATCCAGGTCTTTATGTCTTTAAGACATTCCTGCAGTTTAACTCATTGGTGTGTGTTATCTGGCTTCATGGACAGATAGAGTTGGGTGTCATCTGCATAGCAGTGAAAATGTATGCTGTCTTCTAATGATACTGCCTAAGGGAAGCATGTATAATGTAAACAGAATTGGTCCTAGCACTGAACCCTGTGGAACACCATAATTAACCTCAGTGTGTAAGATAAGATAAGATAAGATAAGATAAGATAAGATAAGATAAGATAAGATAGAACTTTATTAATCCCTCGGGTGGGTTCCTCTGGGAAATTCAATTTCCAAAAAGCACAGCACCGACAGAAGTTACAGTTACAGAATATTATATATATACACACACACACACACACACACACACACACACACACACACACACACACACACACACACACACACACACACACACACACATATAAATACAGAGACAAATATAAATACAGAGACAAATATAAATAAAATATACGAAGGGGATAAATAGAATAAATAGGAATAAAAATAAAAATACAAGTGAATTGCACATTTCAAGTATTGAGGTCTGTTGCACCATTGACTATTTACAAAAAGTATTGCACAAGGTATTGTACAGTGAGGTGACGAGGCACTACAGCTTAGTTGAAGAGGACTCTCCATTTACATGCACAAATTGGAGTCTATTAGATAGATATGATACAAATCACTGCAGCGCAATAATTGTAATACCTACAGCATGCTCTAATCGCTCTAATAGGATATTATGGTCAACAGTAAAGAGCGCTGCACTGAGGTCTAGCAGGACAAGCACAGAGATGAGTTCACTGTCAGAGGCCATAAAAAGATCATTTGTAACCTTCACTAAAGCTGTTTCTGTGCTGTGATGAGCTCTGAAACCTGACTGAAACTCAGAGAGGCCTGTGAACGTTATTCTGCTGATAAATTCTGACACCACAAAAATGCACAGTCTGCTCTGTGACTGTAAAATGAAGTCTGTTCTTGCTTGAGCAGGGCAGCCCCTCCCTCCATTCAGTCATTTGACTAAATTACAGGTGTTGAGATATAGATCAGCTTCTTTCAGAGCTACAAGATCTTCCTATGTGCGTCTCTTGCGTCAGATCATTTGTAAACACAGAATTCATTTCCATTTCAATGTGAACGATAAAGGAGTAGTTACATGAATACCAACTTTAATTTTACGGCTATTACTAATTATTTTATGTTATTGATTTAGTGTATGTGCCATATTATTCACATTGTTAAGGTTTTATGGCATTTTATATTTCTTCATGTTTTAACTGTGTTAACTCCTCTTATTTTTGGTGATCTATTTGATTTTCATAAAATAATTTATCCAACAGCTTTTTATCTGCTTCACTTGTAATTTGGGATAGGGATGCAGTAATCTAACATTACTAGTAATGTCACGATAGGCTCTATAGATGGTAAACTAGATTTGCAGACGCACAGGAAATGCAAAGTCAGTAAACATGGAGAACACAGCTTAGAGGCATAGATAAGTAGAGAAGACGACAAGGGAAGTTGGAGACAATATATACAAGGGATAACAAATGAGAAGGAAACAAGTGGTAAACTAAACAACAAATCAGTGAGAGCAAGGAAAGTAAGTAAAGCTACACATGGCATAGAGGAAACAAGCCTTTCAATGTATAAACAGGACATAGCTACAAAGAAGCAGACACAGGCAGTAAGGATGCTAAATACAGTGGCTTGCAAAAGTATTCGGCCCCCTTGAACTTTTCCACATTTTGTCACATTACAGCGACAAACATGAATCAATTTTAGTGGAATTCCACGTGAAAGACCAACACAAAGTGGTGTACACGTGAGAAGTGGAACAAAAATCATACATAATTACAAACAGATTTTACAAATAAATAACTGCAAAGTGGGGTGTGCGTAATTATTCAGCCCCCTTTGGTCTGAGTGCAGTCAGTTGCCCATAGACATTGCCTGATGAGTGCTAATGACTAAATAGAGTGCACCTGTGTGTAATCTAATGTCAGTACAAATACAGCTGCTCTGTGATGGCCTCAGAGGTTGTCTAAGAGAATAACAACACCATGAAGTCCAAAAACATACCAGACAGGTCAGGGATAAAGTTATTGAGAAATGTAAAGCAGGCTTAGGCTACAGAAAAGATTTCCCAAGCCTTGAACATCCCACGGAGCACTGTTCAAGCGATCATTCAGAAATGGAAGGAGTATGGCACAACTGTAAACCTACCAAGACAAGGCCGTCCACCTAAACTCACAAGCTGAACAAGGAGAACGCTGATCAGAAATGCAGCCAAGAGGCCCATGGTGACTCTGGACGAGCTGCAGAGATCTACAGCTCAGGTGGGGGAATCTGTCCATAGGACAACTATTAGTCGTGCACTGCACAAAGTTGGCCTTTACGGAAGAGTGGCAAGAAGAAAGCCATTGTTAACAGAAAACCATAAGAAGTCCCGTTTGCAGTTTGCCACAAGCCATGTGGGGGACCCAGCAAACATGTGGAAGAAGGTGCTCTGGTCAGATGAGACCAAAATGGAACTTTGTGGCCAAAATGCAAAACGCTATGTGTGGCGGAAAAACTAACACTGCACATCATTCTGAACACACCATCCCCACTGTCAAATATGGTGGTGGCAGCATCATGCTCTGGGGATGCTTCTCTTCAGCAGGGACAGGGAAGCTGGTCAGAGTTGATGGGAAGATGGATGGAGCCAAATACAGGGCAATCTTGGAAGAAAACCTCTTGGAGTCTGCAAAAGACTTGAGACTGGGGCGGAGGTTCACCTTCCAGCAGGACAACGACTCTAAACATAAAGCCAGGGCAACAATGGAACGGTTTAAAACAAAACATATCCATGTGTTAGAATGGCCCAGTCAAAGTTCAGATCTAAATCCAATCAAGAATCTGTGGCAAGATCTGAAAACTGTTGTTCACAAACACTGTCCATCTAATCTGACTGAGCTGGAGCTGTTTTGTAAAGAAGAATGGGCAAGGATTTCATTCTCTAGATGTGCAAAGCTGGTAGAGACATGCCCTAAAAGACTGGCAGCTGTAATTGGAGCAAAAGGTGGTTCTACAAAGTATGGACTCAGGGGGCTGAATAATTACACACACCCCACTTTTCAGTTATTTATTTGTAAAAGATGTTTGGAATCATGTATGATTTTTGTTTCACTTCTCACGTGTTCACCACTTTGTGTTGGTCTTTCACGTGGAATTCCAATAAAATTGATTCATGTTTGTGGCTGTAATGTGACAAAATGTGGAAAAGTTCAAGGGGGCCGAATACTTTTGCAAGCCACTATAAGTGTGACCAGATGACAAGCTGAATGTGACACAAGGAAAGTAAACATGAAGACAGAGAGGATGAGACACTGAAATATGGTCACAGCTCCCAGATCCAATGGCCATGACAAATAACAAATGATGAAGATCGATACAGTGAAAAATGTAAAAAACACTATTTGTATTTCAGCTCGCAGTGAGAATCTTTACTGTTGTCTTTCATGTTAGTTTCTCCTTCTCTGCTCTTAGCTTTACTGAGTGCATCTCCTCACACATGGAGTTTAGCAGACTGAGACAAAAGAAAAGAAATAATATAGCAACATTTTTATTTTATGTGACTCTCTCTGATCAAACAAAACTAGAGTCACTAGAGTCAATGGGAAATTAATAGATGACGGATGAGCAAGCTAAGCAACACTAAAAAGAGCAGAGAGAGACATGATAAACACAGTGAAGCTCACAAAGAACAAATCAGACTACAGAGTTCATCTAATTAGTTCATCTCAAAGTCTATAATTAGCAATGAGTGGATGTTATTTTGAACTGCAGTTACAATCTGGGTTGTACATATGTACACATTTACAGATAAAACAAGCATGTAAAAACCTAAGTATCCAAAATAATTTAAACATAAAATGAATAATTTATTTATGACATCAGAGAGTACTGACGGGAACAAGAGAGACAGAGAGAGAGAGAGCATATTTCTCCCATATTATCTTCTCTACACTGTTAACCTTTTAAATCCAGAATCAAATTTAAAGTCATTCAGGCCTTATCTTATCTTAAAGACCTTGTAGTATTATATCACCCCAAATGACCATTTTAGTCATTAGTTATTATTCATCTCTGTCTCTCTCTCTCAAAGTGTGTCTTATGTCCTGTCCACCCCTCTCTGATCCTGATCCTCCTCTAGTTTATTGATTGTTGACATCAATACACTTCTTTCCTTTTATTTCAGTTCTCTCAGACGACCAAGTAAGAGCATGTTCTACATTATACTTGGGAATATATATGCAGAATATACACTAATTAACTTTTTTTAAATAAGAACTTGATGATGGAGTACAACAGCACAAGAGTCTACTATACGGGATTCACAGCATATTCAACTGAAGCAGCAAAATGGTGGAACAAAGATCCCTTTGATGCACTAACAAGAGCAGCTGAAAGGAAACTGTTGTGTACGACCATGTTAGACCTTATCCAATTCGTATGTAAGAGACTTGTTAAATTTTTAAATGAAATGTTGAATGTAGTTTTAATGCTGTGAACACACAGAACGTTTTACATTAAAAAATAGACCACAGACGTCCGTTACTCTGACGTGATGCCTGACGGTGACTGGTACTACCAGACTCATTCTTACCTGGAGTACCAGCTTCAGCATAAAAAATTGCCTGCATGGTTGAACACCTTGGTCTCTCTGAGCCGATGTTTGTGGTCTGGGGTAAATTTGCTGTTGTGATGGCAATTAAAGGTAGCGAGATAAAAGTGAAGCTACATAGTCACGAGTGTCACTTTTATCTTACCGTTTCAGACCCCTACTTTCCAGTGGCAGAACAAACTCAGATAGTTGTTGGAGTGCATTAAACACATGCTTGTTGTTGCTCCCGTCCACCCAGGATGATTGAGTGGCTAGAATCCTCCATCAGACAAGAATGGGACAACAATCCTCTCCTAAAATTTAGTCTGAGAGCTGCTCTCCTCAGCTCCCAGAATGTAGATTACATCCTAAGGTTTTAAAAACTGATCTTAAATAAATGATTAGCGGTAATAAAAGCCGAGTGAGGTCAACAGTGATCACTGACTGTTTTAGGAGCTTTTTGAGATTAAATAGAAGAAAATACAAAACATTAAACATGTTAACAACACAAAAGCCATATTAAACGCAGACTACTTTAGGCCCGGAAGTAGGATTCGTCACGTCATCACTTAACGACCGGATAAAGTTTACTTTGACTTCAGCAGCAAGCAGGCGCACCGAGGGCTCTCACGCTCACTTTTCGCATATAGAATTTCGAAAAAACATCGGTGCAGATTATAAGTCTGTATCATAATGTCTGGTGTTTTCGTGTTTGTTGGTTTGTTTTTATTTTGTTTTAATTTGAGAGTTGGTTATTAGATGCCACTCCAGCCAGCCAGAGAATCCCCCGCCGCCCCGCCCTTTCCTCCCTGTGCCGCAAGCAGCAGGCGCACCTCGCAAACGGAGGGCACCCTGCAGCAAATGGCCGTAAGAACACCGATGGGTGCCTATGCCATCCCCAAAATGCGCTGGCATAATGTCGGGGCAGCATGAGTGCGAGCAACTTTTTTTTGCCAATGCCCGTGATGCCGCCCCCCACCACGATGCTGCCCTGGGCAACCACCCATGTCGCCCATATCAAAAACCACTACTGAATTCAAGTGTTCCAATCAAATATCTGTGAAAGGATCGCTCGCCCTCAGGAGATGAGTGAGCTCCAGTGTGGTACTATGACAGGATGAAGCTTTTGTAAAAAGTCCCGTTGAGACATTTCCTTGATACCAAATATTCCACAGTCAGCTGTCCGTGGTGTTATATCAGCGTGCACTGTAGAGCAGTGGTTAAAGACCTAAAATCTTGTTAGGATGCCAAAATGGTTAAGGCAGGAATGCTTGTCCTGTTGGACCTCAGCTCAGCATCTGATACCACTGACCACAATATTTTACTACAGAAAACATATTGCAGCTAGGTATTGGCTGGCCCTCCCTGAGTCTTGCTCTTTAAGTTGCTTGAAGATGTGTCACCTCTCATCTGAGAAGCTTCTTCTCTTCTAAGGTCAAATGGTGGAGAGCAGGGGCGGAGCGTGGGGGTGGCTTACTGGGCTTAAGCCTGGGTCTTTTTGTCAGAAGCCCGGGGTCTTTTGGAGTGTAATTTTTTCATACTGTATAAAACAAAAAGTGCAAGCAATATTCGAAGCACATAGTGCACACTATGGGAATTTACGATTGTGCGTGCATCCCCTCTGATATTGGTATGATCCGAGCTCAGGCACTAAGCGACTGAGCGAGAGGGCGAGGCAGCTGCTGCCTGTGAGTGCGCTGTTGGAGAAACTGAGCCAGCCATACTAAGGAGAGCTTAAGTTTGAGCAGGTACCAAAGCAAATCATTCGTACCGTACAAATAATGTAAATATGACGGTGCATCACGAAAGATTGATATCAAATTGATCACTTGACCAATATTACGTTACTTGCTGTTCAAGTGAATCAACAAATGGTGAAATGAAAAGCCGAACAAATGCTATTTTTTTTAGAGAGTCTTAGCTTACGTGTGTTTATTTCATATTTTCAGTTCTTACTCTCCCCGACTAAATCGGTTTTAGTTATGTACTGAAATATAAGAATGGACATTAGAGGGTTCTTTCAAAGAAAAAACTCAGGTAAATGTTATTTTATATATTATGCTTTGTATGTTGTTCAGTATATTTCTATGCAAAACAAGAGGGATTTCAGTACACAGCAGGATATTCACATTTGTAACCAGATATTTACATACACTTTAGGGAGAAAACATTTTGTTTTAGATAAATATTGAAATATATTTTGAATTAGTTAAATGTCAGAATAAAGAGAGACAGAGCTGTCTATTTTTTATCACTTTGATCAAAATTAGGAGTACATGTACACTAAGTTTATTGTTAATTAATAAGAAAACTCCAGACGATTCCATTCTGAGCTGAAGAAGCTTCTGATAGGTTAGTAGAGTCCATGTGAGTAAATTGGTGGCACAGCTGTGGATGCATATAAGGAAAAACACAGAGCCTGTTTCTGTGACATGGGAAAATCAAGAGATGTCAACCAAAACACCAGGAAGAGAATCGTGGAGCTCCATTAGTGTGGCTCAGTTTGAATACAATTTGGTGCCATTTGTAATTAAGAAATACAGATAGTTTCTCTCTTTACACTTAAAGTTAACAAATATGTTTTTTATATTTAATCTAAAAAAATAAACATTTAGTCTGATTTGATGTTACAATTAAAAAGGTGTTTGTTTTGATCTGAAGAGTGTGTAAATATCTGGTTTCAACTGTATATTTGATGATTGTCAGCACAAAGAGGGAGAGAGAGGAACAGAGAGGGAGAGAGAGGAGAATGAGGACAGAACAGAGATGAACAAGAGCAGGTGAGACACACATGTTAGTCAAATGGTTGTTTACCAAAAGTATCACCGTATCATAGGTACTCATGTATCTCATACCTAGTGTTTCTTTTGAGGTTTGCTATTTTTCAAATTCTATATTTATTAAGTTATGCAGGCTTGTTTGCACAACAAGGCTAAATAATTATATAAACTTTTCTCAATCTAAATAGTGGACTTTGGTAGAATTAAAAAAACAAGTGTAGTGCAGGTCTATGGTGATTTTTAGTGCTACTATCATCTGGTTCTGTCTTGGTTAAGTCCCAAGTAGTCCTGATTTTGAACTGTTGTAGTCCTGTTTTAATTCAGGATCAGTTCTGGGTCTGGTTGAATTGGGGTTTAGTCCTCGTGTCTTGATACAGCCCTGATTTTGTTCTGCCTTGCTGCTTAATTAAAAACCTAGTTTAAGGTGTCCTGCATATGTGATATATATTTTTCCCTATATGAAGTCATTCTTTTTTGAACAAAACTCAAAACAGAGCCAATTACAGAGCCTACTTGAAAGATGGCGCTGGAGTGACGGCAGCCTTTCCAAGTAGCTCTGCAACACCGCACCTTTTTCTTAACTTTAACTTTTTTTAGACTAGGCTTTCAAACTTTATTTCACCTTACTCTAGTTACTCTACTTATACCTCTTAGATATAGCGATACAAGATGGATAATGGACTTTTTAAAACTTCTGGAACCAGCTCCTTCATCTATTCGAGAGCCAAGCTACTGGCACTAAGAACAAAGGGACAGACCGGCATGCGACACAACATCCCGGCTGAGATAAAGAGGAGCTACAGAGGCTGCAAAGCTGGAGCGAGGAGAGCGGATCACTGGAGGCGATTCAAACCATCAATCCCAACAGTGATCATGGGCAACGTGAACTCGCTACAGAATAAAATGGACGAACTGTGCGCTCTGAACAACCACAGACTATACCGTGAGTGCAGCTTGTTTATCTTCACGGAGAAGTGGCTAACCGAGCTAACGCCGCAGGCTAACGTAGACCTATGCGGTTTCACATCCGTGAGAGCCGATAGGGACACGCAGGCCAGCGGAAAAAGTGGGGGACTCATTGTCTACGTTAACAACAGATACTGTAACCCTGGACACGTCTCCGTTAAAGTTTCGGTATGCCGTCCGGACCTGGAGCTGCTAGCTGTTAGCTTGCGGCCATATTATCTACCTCGGGAGTTCAATCATGTGATCTGTGTGTGTGTTTACATCCCTCCGAGGGCCGACGCAGCAGCTGCCTGTGAGAAAATACACACAGTCACAGCAAGACTTCAGACACAAAACCCCGAGGCTTTCATTATTATATCTGGAGACTTTAATCATGCCACACTGGATTCTACTCTGGCTGCTTTTCACCAGTTTGTGAATTGTCCCACAAGGAGCAACAGGATAATTGACCTACTGTATGCCAATGTGAGAGATGCATACAGAGCCACCCCCCTCCCCCCACTAGGGAAGTCAGACCACAACCTGGTTTACCTACAGCCACAATACACACCCCTCGTCCAAAGGCAGCCGGTCACAACGCGCTCCATCCGGAGATGGACCCCAGAAAAGGAGGATGCTCTGAGAGACTGCTATGACACCACAGACTGGGATGTGCTTCTGAGCCCACTTGGTGAGGACATAGAGGGGGCAACACACTGTCTTACAGACTACCTCAACTTTTGTGTGGACACGGTCACCCCTGCTAAGATGGTACGGTGTTATCCTAATAACAAACCGTGGGTAACACAGGAAGTCAAAGCTGTCCTCAACATGAAGAAGAAGGCTTTCAGGAGCAAAGTGAAGGAGGAGATGAAAGCAGCACAGCAGGAGGTGAAACGCTGCCTGAGGGAAGCAAAGGACACCTACAGGAGGAAAGTGGAGCAGAATTTGGAGAGGAACAATATGAGGGAGGTCTGGAATGGTGTGAAAACCATCACAGGCCACAACACCAAGAAAAGCACAGGGGGGGGGGGGGGGACTGTGGAGAAGGCAAACGAACTCAACAACTTCTTCAACAGGTTTGACCAGCCCACAACCCCCCCACCCTCACCTTTACTACAGAGTCCTCTCCCCACTCTCCTACCTCCCTCGCTTCCCCCCCCTTCCTGACACTAAGACACCCCCCTCCTCCAATCCCTCTCTCAGCAGCAAGACATCTTCTCTCCCCCCCCCCCCCCCCCCCCCCCCCCCCCCTCCAAAACATCTCCCAGTGTCACAGTGGATCAGGTCAGGAGACAACTGAGGAAGCTTCGCCCCAGAAAGGCAGCAGGCCCAGACAAGGTGTGTCCTAGGATGCTAAAGGCGTGTGCTGCTGAACTTGGGGAGCCGCTACAACAAGTCTTCAATCTCAGTCTGCGACTGGGGAGAGTGCCCGCCCTATGGAAGACATCCTGCATCGTCCCGGTCCCCAAAAGGAACCGGCCCAATGAGCTGAATGACTTCCGACCGGTGGCACTGACGTCACATCTTATGAAGACTCTAGAGCGGCTCTTCCTCAACCTCCTCCGACCACAGGTACAACATGCCCAGGACCCACTACAGTTTGCATATAAGGCGGATGTCGGAGTGGAGGATGCCATCCTGTACCTCCTGCATAGAGCCCACTCACACCTGGATGGGGGAAAAGGCACGGTCAGGATCCTGTTTCTTGACTTTTCCAGTGCCTTTAATACCATCCGGCCCTGTATGCTTCAGGAAAAACTGAACAGGATGGAGGTGGACCCCTGCCTGGTGGCTTGGATCTCCGACTACCTCACCGACAGACCACAGTACGTCAGGCTGAAGGACATCACGTCTGACACTGTGGTCAGCAGCACAGGAGCACCACAGGGAACTGTGCTGTCCCCTCTTCTCTTCACCCTGTACACCTCTGACTTCTGCTACAACTCTGAATTATGCCATATTCAGAAGTTTGCAGATGACACGGCCATCATGGGGTGTATCTGGAATGATCAGGAAGAGGAGTACAGAAGTCTGGTGAGGAACTTTGTCGCATGGAGTCACACAAACCACCTTCAACTCAACACCTCAAAGGCTAAGGAACTGGTTGTGGACTTCGGGAGGTCCAGAGAAGGTCCACTGCCGGTTCAGATAGAGGGGGAGGAGGTGGAGGTGGTCAACAAGTACAAGTACCTCGGGCTGTGGGTGGACAATAAACTGGACTGGTCATGCAACACAGAGCACCTGTATAAAAAAGCCCAAAGCTGACTGTACTTCCTCAGGAGGCTGAGGTCTTTTAACATCTGCAGGAAGCTCCTGAGGATGTTTTACCAGTCAGTGGTTGCTGGAGTACTTTTCTATGCTGTGGTGTGCTGGGGGAGCAGCACAGCAAAGAAGGACTCATCCAGGCTGGAGAAACTGATCAGGAAGGCTGGCTCTGTGGTCGGCATGAAGCTGGACACTCTGGTGACAGTGGCAGAGAAAAGGACACTAAAAAAGCTGCTGGACATTATGAACAATGCTGGGCATCCTCTGCACATGGCCATTAACAACCAGAAGAGTCTGTTCAGTGACAGGTTGCTTCTCCCCAAGACAAGAACTAACAGACTTAAAAACTCCTTTGTCCCACACGCCATCAAACTGTTTAACTCCTCTCTGGAGGGGAGAGGGAGGGGAGAGAGGAGGACAAAGGAGGGGGGAACAACTAAGCTGTAGTGCCTCTTCACCTCACTGTGCAATACCTTTGTGCAATACTTTTGTAAATAGTCAAATGTGCAATAGACCTCAATACTTGAAATGTGCAAATCACTTGTATTTTAATTTTTATTCCTATTTATTCTATTTATCCCCTTCGTATATTTTATTTATATCTGTCTCTGTATTTATATGTGTGTGTGTGTGTGTGTGTGTGTGTGTGTATGTGTGTGTGTGTGTGTGTGTGTGTGTATATATATATATATATAATATTCTGTAACTCTGTAACTTCTGTCGGTGCCGTGCTTTTGAAAACTCTTATCTTATCTTATCTTATCTTATCTCTATTAATCTTTCAGTCATTTCTAACCCCCCCCCCAAAAAAAAATAAATAAAAAATCCTACATGCATACTACCCTTTAGTATCCGCCCCAGGAGATCTTTGAGGTCAGCCGATCTGATGCTTTTAGATGTTCCCAGGTATAAATTAAAGACAAAGGGAGAGAGGGCGTTTGCTGTGGCTGCACCCAGACTGTGGAACAGTTTACCTCCTCACGTCAGATTCTCCAAAAGCCTAGAAACTTTTAAAACTGCTCTTAAAACTCACCTCTTTTCATTGGCTTTTAGAAAGGTTTAATTTATTTGTTTATTTATTTTTTATTTGATCAGCGAGGTGTTTTACGAAATTGTGTTCTATTGTATTTTTATCTGTATTTACTGTACAGCACTTTGGTCAGCCTTGGTTGTTTTTAAATGTGCTCTATAAATAAACTTGACTTGACTTGACTTGACTTTAGGGCTAAGCCCTGGGTGTTTCAAATGTCTGGCTCCGCCTCTGGTGGAGAGTCCCAGATTTAAGCCTTATGGGAGTGTCCCCCCAAGAGGGACAATGGACCTCCTAATGATCCTACCTAATCACACGAGCCAAAGTGTGAAAATGGGTTTCGGGGGAACTTCTTGTGAAACCTATCCACCCTATCATGTGATTTCCTGACGTCAAATGGCCCAGGATGTGAGTGGGCGTTAAGGCGTCTGGGAGGGATCTCGAAACTGGATTATAGATGGCAGACAGTTGGTGTCGTAAGCCACCGCCTCTGTTCAAAGATGGTTGTTCACAGTGGACATGGATGGCTTCTTTCACTCCACTTTCAAACCATCTGTCCTCTCTGTCCAAAATGGACAACTTAAACAGAAGTCCAACTTAAAGAAGTCCAGACACGTTTCTTCCCAAGCTCCTTAGACAATCACATGAATATTTGTTTGCTCTTAAATTGTATTGTGGCCAAAATTACAAAAATGTTGTTGTCATTTAAATGCGTGTGGAGCCTGACTGTATGTTGTGAAACATAAAAAGTAACTTGAAAGTTAGCAGAACTTGTTTGCTGTTGATTTTAAAATGCCATGCCAGGTGGCAGCATTTAACTAAATACAGTAATTAGGATTGCAGGATTGTGGGTTAAACGTTCCTGGGGTGTTGGCTCTCCCTGTGCCCAGTGGCTTTTCCTCCTCACCTAGAATTTATTATAAGAACAACGAGCAGGCAGATCAATGATTCTGCTTCACCTGCAAAAGCTTCAAAACTCTTCTTAGGGTTGCCAACCGTCCCTTAAAATACGGAATTGTGGTATCGCAAGAAATAAGTGGTTATATAAATATATGAGTATACATAATAGTTATTATTCATAGATACCTACATCCTAAGTTCCTGTTATTCTTCTGAAAGAAACAGAATGAGTGTGTTGTTGCAATGGTAATGCCAGGAGAGGCAGTATTAGTTCTGTGTTACATTAATGTGTAAGGAAGTGGAAGAAGTGTGTGTCCTGTAGGAGGCAGTAGAAAATGGATGCTCATGTTCTGTACATGCCCTGAAAGAAAGGTTCAGTAAACCAGTGCAACGATACTCCGGTGTAAGGCTCAGTTATTGTATTTTTATTTTTTGAAGATGCAACATCTTTTTGGCGACGAGGACGTTTAGGGGGAAGGAGTTTGGGCGATCGGACTGAAAGAAAAGAGAAGAAAATAAAGTGATGGAGTCGGCTACAGGTTTGGCTAGCTTTTCAAAGAATGCAAAAGTTTTCGGCTGGAAATAGAAGGCAGTGACCTCGAAGCGGAAATGGCTACAATTGGCACGCTAGTAGCGTTCGATCCAAAGAATCAGACTTGGGATGAGTATACGGAAATACTCGAGCAGTTTTTCGCAGCTAACGGGATCGACGATGCAGAGAAACAAAGAGCGATATTAATAAGTGTCGTCGGAGCAGCGACGTACAGCTTGATGCGAAACCTTCTCAGTCCGACCAAGCCCAAAGACAAAACCTTCCAAGAGCTGGTGCTTCTGATGAAAAATCACTTCGATCCGAAGCCCAGTGAAATTGTGCAAAGGTATAAGTTCGACTCTCGCTCCCGCAAGCCGAATGAAACAGTCATGGAATATGTAGCGGAGCTGCGTCGCCTGGCACAGGATTGTAACTATGGCAACACGTTACAACAGATGTTGAGAGATAGGATCGTCTGCGGAATTAAGGATGACCGAATTCAGAGACGTCTCTTGTCAGAAATAGATCTCACTTTTGACAAGGCTCTGTCAATTGCAGTAGCCATGGAGACTGCAAATAAAAATGCACAGGACCTGCAGACCTCAAGGGCATCAGCAAAATGTTTCAGTCTCACTAGAGGACAACAGGAGAGTCGTACCTTTAAAGCAGAAAATAAAGAGTGTTATCGTTGCAAAGGAACCAAGCACACAGCAGCAGACTGTAAGTACAAACAAGAAAAATGTCATGCTTGTGGTAAAGTGGGACACATAGCTAGAGCTTGTAAAAGCAAGACTAAACTGAACCAGAAAAAGTATGGATCGACATATGTAAAGAAAGAAAAAAAGCAGAGTTCACACTACAGTACTCACAATGTGGGCGAGAAAGCAGATAACAACAAAACTGATAGCTCTGAAGATGACTCTTTCATGTTGAACTGTGTCAAGTGCAGTCAAGGGCACAAAAGAAAACTGTTCAAGTTAGGGCGTGGCAGTGTGGTACACTTAAGAAGAGTAGACCCCTACACTGTGGATATGCAAATTGATGGGAAAAAGGTGAACTTTGAAATAGACACTGGATGTTGCCTAACAGTCATGAACGAAGCAACGTTCAGAGAAACAGGGAAAGACAGCAAGCCCCCCAGCCTGCAGCCCATCAAAATCAAGCTCGAAACTTATACAGGGGATCCTGTTAAGGTGATTGGTGCAACACGAGTCAGCGTCAAATACAAGCAGCAGAAAAAACATCTGCCCCTGGTGGTGGTCGAAGGCGACGGCCCCAGCTTGCTAGGTCGAGCTTGGCTCGAGGAAATTAAATTGGACTGGGGTGAAGTGAAAAACAGTCCTAACAACAGAAAGCTGCACCAAGTCAAAACAACAGAAAAAACACTTCAGCAAGTGTTAAGTAAACATGAGAATGTGTTCAAAGAGGAGTTGGGCACCCTGAAAAGAATGAAAGCTGCTATTCATGTGAAAAGTGATGCCACCCCACGCTTCTTCCGTCCGCGTTCTGTCCCCTTTGCTATGCGAGCAAAAGTCGACGAGGAAATAGACCGACTGTTGAAAGAAGGCATCATCTCGCCAGTGAAATATGCTGAATGGGCGGCACCAGTAGTGCCACTCCTGAAGCCCACAGGGACAATAAGACTGTGTGGGGATTACAAGCTTACTGTAAATACCGTGGCTTCACTGGAGCAGTACCCCATACCCAGAATGGAGGACTTGTTTGCCACACTGTCCGGGGGTAAGCAGTTCTCAAAATTAGACATGAGCCACGCTTACCAGCAAATCCTCTTGGATGACGAATCGAAAAAGTACGTGACAGTAAACACATCTCGGGGGCTGTTCACGTATAATAGATTGCCTTTTGGAGTGGCCTCTGCTCCAGCAATATTCCAGAGGACCATGGAAAGTCTTTTGAAGGGGATACCTCATGTAGCGGTGTATTTAGATGACATCTTAGTGACTGGAGTGGATGAAGTAAGCCATCTACAGAACCTGGATGAGGTGTTGACCCGGTTGGAGGAAGCTGGGTTGAGGTTAAAGAGGTGCAAGTGTGCCTTCATGCAAGAGAAAGTGGAGTACTTGGGGCACATAGTGGACGCCCAGGGGCTCCACCCAGCGGAAAACAAAGTTAAAGCAATCATGGACGCACCTACCCCCACAAATGTCACTGAACTGAAAGCATACTTAGGTTTGCTAAATTACTACAACAAATTCCTTCCAAACCTGGCAACCCTGTTGGCACCCTTACATGAACTTTTGAGACACGAGGTACGGTGGACATGGCAAAAGAGACAAGAGGAAGCATTCCAGAAATCTAAGAACCTGTTGAACTCAGCAGAGGTGTTAGTTCATTATTCTGCTGACCGTGAGTTGGTTCTCTCATGTGATGCATCCCCATACGGCGTAGGCGCCGTATTGTCACATAAGATGGAGGATGGAAGCGAGAGACCTTTGGGGTTCATGTCACGCACACTCTCTCCTGCTGAGAAAAAGTATTCTCAGCTTGACAAAGAAGGTCTAGCTGTGATATTTGGCATCACGAAATTTCACAACTACTTGTATGGCCGAGTTTTCACGATTTACACAGATCATAAACCCCTAATCTCACTGTTCAATGAAAAGAAGCCTATACCTCAGATGGGCTCACCAAGAGTACAAAGATGGGCCGTGACATTGAGTGCTTACGAGTACAACATCAGGTACAAGCCAGGAAAACATCATGAAAACGCGGATGCGCTCAGCCGGTTGCCGGTACCAGACTCAGCACTTGAGCAAGAGATGGCTGAGCAGGTTTTGATGATGGATGTACTGGATGACACATTAGTGGACACTGCACAGATCAAACGATGGACAGCTAAGGATGTCTTGTTGTCGCAAGTCCACGAGTACACCTTAAAAGGCTGGCCAACTGAGACCGATGCCTGTTTAAAGCCGTATCGACAGAGAAAGCTGGAACTGAGTGTGAGGGATGGTTGCGTGCTCTGGGGAGCCCGAGTAATTATTCCCACCAAAGGCCGAGACAAAATATTGAAACTCCTGCACCAGACTCATACAGGCATGTCGAAGATGAAAGGCTTGGCAAGGTCGTATGTATGGTGGCCAGGGATGGATGAGAACATTGAAAGAGAAGTGCAGGCATGTGAGGAGTGTCAGAAACACTCCAAGTCACCACCTACTGCACCATCACACCCTTGGGAGTGGCCGGAGTCACCATGGTCCAGAATCCATGTGGACTATGCAGGGCCTTTCCTCGGGGAGATGTTTCTAATCATTGTGGATGCTTATTCCAAGTGGATGGACATTTACCCTGTGAAATCCTCTACATCACAGGTAACTATAGAGAAACTGCGCCAGAGTTTCAGTGTGTTTGGACTACCTAAAATGTTAGTTTCAGACAACGGAACATGTTTCACAAGTGCTGAATTTGAGTCATTCATGAAGCAGAATGGAATTGACCATGTAAGATCAGCACCTTTCCACCCTTCTTCAAATGGGCTAGCTGAGAGGGCGGTCCAGACCTTTAAGGAGGGGATGAAGAAAGTCAAAGGTGATACCTTGCAAACCAGACTGTCCCGATTTCTGTTCAGTTATCGCATCACACCGCATGCCACTACTGGTTTATCACCTGCAGAGTTGATGATGTCACGGAGACTCAGATCAGTTTTGGACTTGCTCATGCCTGATGTGAAAACAAAAGTGCAGCACAAACAATTGAAACAGAAAGAAAATCATGACACCAAGAAAAGACTGAGAAGTTTCACACCAGGAGACAAGGTCTTCATCAGAAACTACTCCTATGGCCCGAAGTGGATTCCCGCAGTCATTGTGAGAGCATCGGGTCCAGTGTCTTACATTGTTACCATTGGATCAGGTCAAACTGTGAAGCGGCACGTGGATCAGGTGAGAGCAAGAGTGGCTGACACTGTTCCCAGTACACCAGACAGGGAGGTAGAGCCATTGCTTGACAAAGAATCAGTGCCTGAGTGCTGCTTGCCATTGGAGTTGGACACATCTCCACAACCTCCGGCAATGGAGTTGCCTTATGCTCCGGAGACTCCAGCTCCCGGAGACTCCTCAGTGACACCCGTGTTGCGACGTTCCCAGAGAGAGAGACGTCCACCAGAGACTTTAAAGGACTTTGTTAGGTAGTGTGAGATCTTCCAGAAATAGAGCAACAATGCGCTCTGATCTCACAGGAAGGACGTACCTTCCTAGTTAGAAAAAAAAAAAAAAGAGAAACATGGAAACCTATGTACAGTTGTATGGTTGTATGGTTACCTTAATTACATGTTGATTGCTTGTTAAGCATTCTTTAGATAAACAGTTATTTTGTAAGTCAAGGGAGTTGTTGACTTAAGGGGGGAGGAGATGTGGTATCGCAAGAAATAAGTGGTTATATAAATATATGAGTATATATAATAGTTATTATTCATAGATACCTACATCCTAAGTTCCTGTTATTCTTCTGAAAGAAACAGAATGAGTGTGTTGTTACAATGGTAATGCCAGGAGAGGCAGTATTAGTTCTGTGTTACATTAATGTGTAAGGAAGTGGAAGAAGTGTGTGTCCTGTAGGAGGCAGTAGAAAATGGATGCTCATGTTCTGTACATGCCCTGAAAGAAAGGTTCAGTAAACCAGTGCAACGATACTCCGGTGTAAGGCTCAGTTATTGTATTTTTATTTTTTGAAGATGCAACAGGAATCGTCCCGTATTTAGAAACAAAAGTACACGTCCCGTATTGAGCTAATAAGGGACGCACTTTGTCCCGTAATACAGTGAGAATCAAAAGTAGTCTATAACTTTTAATGGAATTAACGCTTTGTTTGAAAACATAATTCCCAGCCCCTCTCCTGCTTTGTGACCAATGAGCTGACAGCACACTTATGACAATTCGAGTATGACAATTCAGATTACCGCTCATCTCATTGGTCGAGGAAAGGTCGCTTCCGGAGAAAATACCGGAAGACAACAGGTGACCACAACAACAAGCATGGCCAACAGGGAAACAAACGCCGACACTGCGGTGCAAGTCTCGGATGACAGTACACCTAAAGCTGGGCAGACACTGTGCGATTTTTTCAGTCGCGTTATTCAGCTCCTGCTCAAACTGCACGATTGACTCGCAGGGGTTAGAAGTTCATAGGTCACGATGCAGGGTCTCTCACACTATACCGCCCGATGCTCTGATGCGACCTGAGTGCTCACACTGTGCGTCCATAAAATGAAGGTTATAACAGAAAATCTGTCGCTCGCTCTCCCTCTCCGTCTTTCACTCACACAGACACACCACCACCATCAACTTTGCTAAATTGCTAATGAAAGACATTGATCAGGCAGCTGTGATTGAGCAGCAATGTAAATCCAACTATTTTCATGGTTGTTGTGGTCGTGATAATTTTGTGATGCCACATCAAAAAGGCTCGGATGAGCTTTCCAAAGTTCTACAAGTTGTGCCTCCATCGCTTGTGTCCAGATCACACGCTGCACTGCCGTGCTGCTCCGTCTGTTTCACCGACGTTTACGTGTTTGCGCGTGAGCAGTGTGAGCGGCTGTGGTGAGACCCTCACGAGCGATTGATGATCGGGAGCTGGTCGTGAGGTGTTAATGGCTTCTCGTTACCCCACGTATACCACACGACGCACGACGAAGGCCAAAATCGGTCCGATCACCAAATCAGTCGCATGACTCAAAAATCGTCTCAAAATGGGCCAAAAACCGCACAGTGTAAGCCCAGCATTAGAGCAGCAATGTTTGTTCCCCTCAGAGAAAGGGAAGAATGGGAAAAGGAAAACACCTGGCTGGAAAAAGTTAATATGGGCATGTGCAGTGAATATCAGCGCTATGTGGCCAGAAGTGTGATAATATAACTTATTTTGTGTAATAAACAACTGCAAGGATAGATGATTACAACAAATTGATGACTAATACATAAAAGTAATACATAGATGAATAATGATGATGAGTTAAGATGCGTAATCATGGGAACAAGCGGGTTTACAAACAGGAACAGCTGATTAGCATTAGAAAAGCTGAAATAATACCTCAGCTGAAGCCAGTTGTACTAAATGCACTAAATGTGCACTGTTACAAGAATGTTTTTCTTTCTATTATTTTCTATTATTTTAAGTTAAGCAGGACAGAGTTCTTTTAAAGAAAGATTTACTTATATTCTCAAAAGTTAAGCATGACTGTCACGGTCCGCTGTGACAGACCGTGCGGTGGTGTGTATGGTGGACCCAGGTGCGAACACAGGTGAGCAGACGGGAGTGAACTTTAAACAAAAGCGAGCCTTTTATTGTGGCTGATGACAAGGTATACAAATACAGCAGGGATAGCGTGGCTAAACAGAAACCTAAACTGGGAATAACTAAGGTAAAGCTATGACTAAGAATACAATAGACCGGGCATGGAAACATAGAGGGTGGAAACACAGACGACGCGACACAGACTACATGAAACACAGTGACTAAATACACAAGAGGGATGATCAGGGGAAGTGGCCACACATGGGAACACAGCTGACACAGATAAACATAACAAGACATGGCAGGAGTAAACAACACTGACGGGAGACTGTCAAAGTAAAACAGGAAGTACACAGAGGTGCAAACAGGAGGAGAGAGAGAGCACGGGCATAGTGGGCTGGGGAAACATGGAAATGAAACACGAGGGGAGATGAGGGCTCACAGATACATAGAGGGGCACACAGGGGATAAGAGTCACAAGGGGAAGTCAAATAAGGAACAACATAACAGGACAACTCAGGAAACAAGACCTAAATAAGGAACGAAATACAAAAATACAAGGAACTGAGAATAAAGGGCCCACATGGCCCAGGACCATGACATCACCCCCCCTAAAGGGCTGGCTCCCGACAGCCCAAACGCGAGAAACAAAACAAAAACAGAAAACAACCCACCCAGGGCGGGAGGCGGGGGACCAGGACGGAGGGACCAGAACGGGAAACAAAACAAACAACAGAAAACACAGGAGCACATGACCACAGTCCAAATACAGTTCAGGGGGCCGACCCAGAGCCCACAGGCACAAGAGTTCACGGGTCACACGGTCGGGGGGCCGACCAGGCGGGTGGCACAGGTGACAGAGCCGGTCCGGAGGCCGGCCGTGCGGAAGGCAGCGGCGGCGGCGAAGGAGACGACGGAGCAGTTCAGGGGGCCGGCCGCGCGGAAGGCAGTGGCGGCTCCCAAGTGTCAGGCGTACCGGCCGAGGCTTGGAGGGCACAGGACCAGGCGACGCTGAAGCAGAGGCCGGCCCAGGCGACGCTGAAGCACAGGCCGGCCCAGGCGATGCTGAAGCACAGGCCGGCCCAGGCGTAGCAGAAGCACAGGCCGGCCCAGGCGTAGCAGAAGCACAGGCCGGACCAGGCGTAGCAGAAGCACAGGCGGAGGCTGGACCAGGCGAGGACGAAGACTCGGATGAAGCTGGACCAGACGAAGCACAGGCTGAAGCAGGACCAGGCGACGACGAGGCGGCCGCAGGTGGCGGCTGGACAGGCTCCTCGGGCCCTCCAGCTGACGAGGCATGAGGCTGAACGGGCCCCTCGGACCCTCCAGCGGAGGCAGGAGGCTGGACGGGCCCCTCGGACCCTCCAGCTGACGAGGCATGAGGCTGGACGGGCCCCTCGGGCCCTCCAGCGGAGACAGGAGGCTGAACGGGCCCCTCGGACCCTCCAGCGGAGACAGGAGGCTGAACGGGCCCCTCGGACCCCCCAGCGGAGACGGGTGGCTGGACGGGCCCCTCGGACCCTCCAGCGGAGACGGGTGGCTGGACGGGCCCCTCGGACCCTCCAGCTAACGTGACGTGAAGCGGTGGTGTCGCCGCAGGGTGCCGGATAGGCCCACCTGGGAGTCCAACAGCAGATGCAGGACAAACAGTTATGTAGGCCCCTGGCTGGACTAGGAGCTGAGGAAACACAGGCTGCTGAGGCACAAACCCAGAGAGAGAGAAAACAGGTAGAAAACAGTCTATAGGGCTTAACATCTTGGCATGAAAAACTGTGAAGTGAACAGTGGTAGGGACCACCAGTTCAGAGCCAGCAATCATTAGGTTCCCAGAGTCTGCATCAGTCCAAGGTGGCTCGCAGGTTACTGGCCCAGTCTCAGTAATCCTAGGAGAGGCCAACATAAGCTGGTTGGACTTAACCGATGGTAGTGTGCGGCTCAGAGGAGCTGGTTCAACCATACGGAAAACAAGAATTGCCACTCGATCCACAAAAACAAGGCTTAGATCATCAGGAGCTAACTCCTGAAAAAACAGTAAATACACAGGTATGGACCTAACCAATGTCACCGTGGTAGCATGACTGTGGTGTGTTGGATGGATGTGTTTGTTGGAACCTGCACCCGCAGTGATCTGTGGCGTCAGAGTGATGACTATATTGAGTGGAGAGACAGATACAGGCAAAACGGTACGTAAACCATTAACTGAAGCAGGTGACACTTCAGGCTGAGAGTGAGTGGTTACAACATTGTTCGAGGCTAAAATCTTATCCAGTGATGAGTTCACAGAGACAGGAGAAAACGGTGTCACATCAACCCTGATCTCAGCCTCCATCTCCTGAGTGGAGGTACTGGTGCTGGAGCAAAACAGTTCAGAATCACCCTGTGTATGACCTTCAGGAAGACAGAATTCATATTGTGACGTTACACAGTCCAGGTTACCATGATCAGCGTTTATGTAAGATAAGATAAGATAAGATAGAACTTTATTAATCCCTCGGGTGGGTTCCTCTGGGAAATTCGACTTCCAAAAAGCACAGCAACGACCGAAGTTACAGTTACAGAATTGTTTTTTATATATATATATATATATATATATATATATATATATATATATATATATATATATATATATATATATATATATATATATATATATATATATATATATAAATACACACACACATATATAAATACAGAGACAAATATAAATAAAAT
Source organism: Copadichromis virginalis (assembly GCF_057382275.1). NCBI lineage: Eukaryota > Metazoa > Chordata > Actinopteri > Cichliformes > Cichlidae > Copadichromis > Copadichromis virginalis. The sequence goes on from NC_140634.1 coordinate 18,596,898, forward strand.
ATACAAAGGGGATAAATAGAATAAATAGGAATAAAAAATAAAAATACAAGTGAATTGCACATTTCAAGTATTGAGTCTATTGCACTGTTGACTATTTACAAAAAGTATTGCACAAGGTATTGTACAGTGAGGTGCAGAGGCACTACAGCTTAGTTGTTCCCCCCTCCTTTGTCCTCCTCTCTCCCCTCCCTCTCCCCTCCAGAGAGGAGTTAAACAGTTTGATGGCGTGTGGGACAAAGGAGTTTTTAAGTCTGTTAGTTCTTGTCTTGGGGAGAAGCAACCTGTCACTGAACAGACTCTTCTGATTGTTTATGGCCGTGTGCAGAGGATGCCCAGCATTGTTCGTAATGTCCATCAGTTTCTTTAATGTCCTTTTCTCTGCCACTGTCACCAGAGTGTCCAGCTTCATGCCGACCACAGAGCCAGCCTTCCTGATCAGTTTCTCCAGCCTGCATGAGTCCTTCTTTGCTGTGCTGCTCCCCCAGCACACCACAGCATAGAAAAGTACTCCAGCAACCACCGACTGGTAAAACATCCTCAGGAGCTTCCTGCAGATGTTAAAAGACCTCAGCCTCCTGAGGAAGTACAGTCGGCTTTGGGCTTTTTTATACAGGTGCTCTGTGTTGCATGACCAGTCCAGTTTATTGTCCACCCACAGCCCGAGGTACTTGTACTTGTTGACCACCTCCACCTCCTCCCCCTCTATCTGAACCGGCAGTGGACCTTCTCTGGACCTCCCGAAGTCCACAACCAGTTCCTTAGTCTTTGAGGTGTTGAGTTGCAGGTGGTTTGTGTGACTCCATGCGACAAAGTTCCTCACCAGACTTCTGTACTCCTCTTCCTGATCATCCCAGATACACCCCATGATGGCCGTGTCATCTGCAAACTTCTGAATATGGCATAATTCAGAGTTGTAGCAGAAGTCAGAGGTGTACAGGGTGAAGAGAAGAGGGGACAGCACAGTTCCCTGTGGTGCTCCTGTGCTGCTGACCACTGTGTCAGACGTGATGTCCTTCAGCCTGACGTACTGTGGTCTGTCGGTGAGGTAGTCGGAGATCCAAGCCACCAGGCAGGGGTCCACCTCCATCCTGTTCAGTTTTTCCTGAAGCATACAGGGCCGGATGGTATTAAAGGCACTGGAAAAGTCAAGAAACAGTATCCTGACCGTGCCTTTTCCCCCATCCAGGTGTGAGTGGGCTCTGTGTAGGAGGTACAGGATGGCATCCTCCACTCCGACACCCGCCTTGTATGCAAACTGTAGTGGGTCCTGGGCATGTTGTACCTGTGGTCGGAGGAAGTTGAGGAAGAGCCGCTCTAGAGTCTTCATAAGATGTGACATATGTTTTCATCTTGACAGGTTAGAGTGAGTTCATGATCGGCGTTCACCGTTTTCAGTTCATTAAACACAAGAGTAGCAGGGAAAACAGGATCACTAGTCATGTTACACTTTAATCCATGATTTGCCAACTCTGCAATATCCTTGCTTACTGTGGCTTCAGAGGGCCCCGGAGGTGAGAAAACACAGTTCTTGAGGTCAGGCTCAGAAACAGATAGCTCAGACTTGGATGGAACCTCAGACATGGTAAAAGACACAAAAGGAAACACCTTCACCCCACTACTCACACTATTACCCTGAGAATCAGTGGAAGTCTCTTTCAGTCTATGTGTAGATTTTGTGGTCCCTGCAGGATTGAGTGAAGCAGTCATGATCGGCTGAGAAGGACTGTCCCTAGCCTGTGGCTTGGTGAATAGCTCATTGCTAGCCATATCACCGGCTAAGTCTGTAGTTACTTCACATGCCGCCCGCTCAGAGGAAACTTGGCTTGACAGAACAGGTTCACTCACCTCCGAGCATCGGGTGATGCGGTGACGACGCGAACGCCGTTTTTTCTTGGCCGTGGGCCCCGTTAACGTGGAAAGTGGAGCCTCCTGCGGTGACGCAGAGGCTGAGGAGGCGAGTGTTGGCGGAGCGTCAGGCGGGAGCTCCTGGCAACTCCGGGGGCCCCCAAAGGCCAGGCGTGTCCCGCGGAAAATCTCACCGTAGTGAGGAGCGAGCCCTGGCTTCCCCCGTAGCTCCTCCTCCAGTTGCGCGCATGCGGCGCTCTGCCGCTCCTCGAGGTCGAAATCCATTACCTCCACAGCCTCCTCGTGTCGCTCAGTGGAGGGCGAGACATGCCGTAGTGATGAGCGACGGCGACGTGAACGCCGCTTCCGTCTCGAAGTGGGCGCGGATGGAACTTGGTTTTCTGTGGCGACTGGCTCCTCGTCTTCCGACCACATCCGCGCCAGAAAGGAAGCGGGAGAAGAGTAGTCCGATCGAGGCAGCGAGGACGGGCGGCCGGTCCGAGGCGGGGCGGCTGGCGGAAGCTCCTCCTCGGAGATAAGCCAGGGCTTCCAGCGTAGCTCATCCTCCCGATACGCTCGCAACACCTGCTGCCGCTCCTCCTCACCGAAGTCAACAGCCTCGGGCATCTCCGTGCAGGCAGGCGGTGGCGAAGATGCGGAAGCTGATGAAGTGTGAGCCAATGGTGTGTCCGTGGTGAGCCTCACCGTTCCGACTCTGACCGCCACTGGCTCATGAGGCGGCGGGGCAACGGCGCGATGGCACGGCTCTGGTGAAGGTGCACGCCCACCGGGCCGCTGCTGCTGCGGACGGAGTCGGAGAGCGGAGACGAGAAGGTCGCTGACGAGGGGGTGCAGCGTCTCCCATAACCAAGGGAACACAGACACGCACACCCCTACCTGGCGGGCGAACTCCTCCCGTTCCTCCTCACTGGAACAGTGCAGCCACTTGTCGCATAGCGACTCCACTGTCCGGACAATCTCCAGTCTTTGTGTCGCTGGGTCCGGCATGGTTGCGTCGTACTGTCACGGTCCGCTGTGACAGACCGTGCGGTGGTGTGTATGGTGGACCCAGGTGCGAACACAGGTGAGCAGACGGGAGTGAACTTTAAACAAAAGCGAGCCTTTTATTGTGGCTGATGACAAGGTATACAAATACAGCAGGGATAGCGTGGCTAAACAGAAACCTAAACTGGGAATAACTAAGGTAAAGCTATGACTAAGAATACAATAGACCGGGCATGGAAACATAGAGGGTGGAAACACAGACGACGCGACACAGACTACATGAAACACAGATACTAAATACACAAGAGGGATGATCAGGGGAAGTGGCCACACATGGGAACACAGCTGACACAGATAAACATAACAAGACATGGCAGGAGTAAACAACACTGACGGGAGACTGTCAAAGTAAAACAGGAAGTACACAGAGGTGCAAACAGGAGGAGAGAGAGAGCACGGGCATAGTGGGCTGGGGAAACATGGAAATGAAACACGAGGGGAGATGAGGGCTCACAGATACATAGAGGGGCACACAGGGGATAAGAGTCACAAGGGGAAGTCAAATAAGGAACAACATAACAGGACAACTCAGGAAACAAGACCTAAATAAGGAACGAAATACAAAAATACAAGGAACTGAGAATACTGGGCCCACATGGCCCAGGACCATGACAATGACAGGCTTCTGTTTAAGAAAGAGACCTGTTTTATTGTGTTAATGTTGTCATTTTGAGCTAAAAATAAATGGCTAAATGATCACTTGTTTCACATGTGTTCATATCACAAAGAATAGAATATGCATCTACTTAAATCAACTTCAAGTCAAATGGTTAAAAAAAATAATTTCACACAAAAAAAAAAGAGCTAGAAAATTCACCACACTGGGAAGGGTGAAGACAACTGGGTTGCCCGGCCCTGGCAACGAGGTGTCCCTTATTTATTTTTCAGGGAGTTGGCAACCCTATTCTTCTGCCACGCTTGTAAAGATTATGAATTAGAGCTTATGGAGGATGAGTAGACTCAACTTTAGCCATCAACACTTACCATCTGTTGTATCTGCTAAGCTCATGTACTCCCATTATTTTATATTACACAATTACCTAAATTTGCATCTACTTAAATCAACTTCAAGTCAAATGGTTAAAAAAAATAATTTCACACAAAAAAAAAGAGCTAGAATATATATATATATGTGATATATATTATGTTTGATCCTATATTGCACACAGATATGCATTGTAGGATAGCTTTGGATTTAGACTCAGATACTAACAGCCATAAGAAGAGAGAAGCCTTCTTCTCTGAGGAATGTGTGAGAGGGATCATCCGCCAGGACTGGTGATGTCACCACAAGGTATAAAACTTTAGTTCTGACTTGTCTAGAGAACAACAGGGCTATGAATTCTGGTGTTAGGGAATGTCCAAAAAGGTGCAGAAGAAGAAACATGAGTCAGACATAGTGTAACAGCTGTTGGATTGTTAGTACTTGACCACTAGGCGGAGCTCTTGTAATGATAATGTAATTTGAATTAACGCATTTTATTTTGTATGTTTTATTTTTATGTTGAGCATGTTAACATTTAAGGTAAGGCCAGAGGCCACTTCCTGTTTTGGGAAAAAAAGGTCAAAGAAGCTGCTCATGGTGACAGTCGAGATGTGTGAATGTCAAAGAAGCGATAACAAGTCCTAAGCTCAAAATACACTGGTTTGTCCACTTGCAGGCCAAAGTGGTATGTTTGTTTATATTTTGTGAATTTTATATTGCAATATGTTTAAAGGCTGGAATATAATTTTCTTGTACAATTGTAATCACCAGTTCTACGGTGTACCTGTGTACGTTTAGAGAAGCACAGTAAACATAAGTAAAGAAGAACTCTCGTGTCTCTCGTGTATGTGTACAAGCCGGCATACACAGGGTCTAAAGTCTCCAACTGCTGACCAATCATGTTAACATTCTGGTTTTACCACACGCAATAAAAGTCTTTACTGCCTGAGTATAGCAGCATTTTGTCTCTGAGCCAGAGAGACGGAGGTCCACGGCACCATGTAAAACTAATTTGAAATTCTAAATGTTTAATTATAAATTGTGAAAACGAAGCCAAAACATTTTTGGCTTCGCTCTCATAAAAACCCAACAGTATCCACAGTGAATGTGTTCATTTGGATTTGATTTTTTGCTCAATAAACTGTATTTATCTTAGTTTAAGCTGTTCAGCAAGTTCTACTTGACTCTTCCCCTCCTCCTGTTCTCTTCCCAGCAACATTTATATGATTTGTTTAACAATGAGGAAGTTGTCTTGTATCAGCGTCAACTTTGATACTAAAGACAAGGCAGAACACCGAGAAGTACAGACTGAATATGTTCCTTAAAACCATAATTATTTTGTCTACAGCAGCCTGCGTCGAGGCTGAAGGTAGGTATCATTATTTCCCATTACTGGTTAATCCGTAAACTTTCATGTTGTAAGCTGTGTTTATGATTTATTGTTTTTGTAATTTAGAATATATTAACACTGTGTTTTTAACTGTGTTGTCACTTGATCCTAGGAAGTCATACACTTTGTCACATCTATGGATGTTTTGACTCAAGTGATACTCAAATCTGTGCAGCATTCGATGGTGATGACGTATACTATGCAGACTTTAAAAAAGATCTTCTGATTTGGGAGAGCAAAATTCCCGTAAGTTTTCATTTACCCGACGCCTACAAATATGCAGTATTATATCGAAGTATGTGCAAAAATGACATCCACAGATGGAAGCCAGACAAGTCTGTAATAAAGAAAAAAGGTCAGTGAAACTCAAACTGTTATGTTTCCTGTTCAGTTTTCACTGTTTATGCTGCAAGTTTTTTAGATCTTTTTTTTTAAACGAGAAAGTTGAATTTAAGAAAATCATGTGTTCATTTAATTTAGAACCACCAGAATTCATCATCTACCCCAGAGATGAAGTGATAACAGGGGAAGATAATACCCTCATCTGCTTCATCAACCACTTCTTTCCTCCTTCGATCAACATTAAGTGGACCAAGAATGATGTAGAAGTAACAGTGGAAGACCCTTTCATCAAAACTTTGTCCAATCCTGATGGGACTGCTTATGTTTTGTCCTACTTCAACTTTGTGCCAGAGAAAGGAGACATCTACAGTTGCACTGTGGAACATGAATTGCTGGACGAGCCTCAGACCAAGTTTTGGGGTGAGAACAAAGAAGCTTCAGATATTTTAGCACATATATTACGATTTAATGTCTAGAATTCATCATTTCTTTCTGCTGTCCTCTGCAGAGGTTGAAACAGATGAGCTCAGCAAAGGTCCAGCTGTCTTCTGTGGACTTGGCCTGAGTCTTGGATTGATTGGAGTTTTCATAGGAACCTACTTTTTTTTTAAAGCAGGGAAATCTGGTCCCACTGGTTGAGATGTATACTACATATTTTATAGAGCTCAGATTGCATAGTCCTTGGTTTGTTTCCAGCAGGCATAACTTTCATCTGTGTTTACTGAGAAACCTGAACTGTCTCTTATTTTCATTCCTTGTGTAATGGCTCATATGCTGTGTTAAAATTACCAGCGACAATTGACATTTTCCATTATGAATACACTAGTCCCACAGATTTAAGTCTTTCTAGTTAAAAAATAAAGCAGTAGTTCTTTGGCTGATGTGTCAGTGTTTCTATAATAAAACTCTTTCATACTATTAATACTGTGCAGTAAAGCTGAACGGTGATACCAGCACTTTTCACACGACACTTTTAGATGTGACACGCTGCAGCACATTTTTGGTTCTTAGCATTAGTGCAGAGCTTGAAGTTTGCATTACTGGTATTCTAGCGCTGAAATATGCCTCACTAATGATCCATAACTCTAAAATCATATTAGGTGCATTATGCCAAGTAGAATGAGAAAAAAGACTTAATTGTGGGGTTCTTTTTTTTCAACTGAAATAAAATAAAAACCAGACTAGAAAAAAGAATGTATCCATAAACGAATTAAACACATTGTTGCTGAGACGTCTACCTGATTGTAAGTCATCACACTTCATAAGTATTATTAATTACTACACTATTATTTACACAGATGTGAAAACTAAGTTTAAAAAATATATAAATAAACCAATACAAGTGAAAACATTCTGGAAAATAGTTTTTAAGAAGTTTGTATAGTTGCAGAGATTATTTAGGTGCCTTATTTTTGCGACAGAATATGAGGTTTTGTTATACAGTTCACTTTACCGACAAGAAAATTTCAGTAATGTTTTTCACAAGAGCTGTTATAAAAGTGAAAGCATATCTGTAGGCTGAATTCTGTAATCTATTTTAAGCTCTAAACATTCATTTGCTGCTAGAGTCGGGTTCTTTATATGAATTTTTCATCTGCTTATCATCCATTTACAAAATCTAACAGAACTTAATTAACCAACATGTCAAATCTTTATAATTTATGCACATTTAATCTACAGTTCAAAACATTCTTCTTTACAGTCTCAACATAAAATGCTCCCACATCTCTCTACTGTTTCTGATTGTCAAACAACAGTTTGATTGTCCACAGAAGTCACTTCATCTAGTATTAGTGCACAAACAAGAGCTAGCTAAACAAAGGAGCAAAGTCATAATCATTATCAGTTATTGTCATAAATGTAATGGATAGAGGGAGTTTCCACTGAGTGTTTTACTGTTATATCAGCCTATCTGCTTTCGCTTCCTCGTTTTGGTGAACATATAAATGCTGCAGATTAAGTCATCTTCCTGAATCGTCGTACAACACACATGCAACATGTACACTCGTAAGCTTATCCTGTTTGTGGCTGCCTCTCTTTTCAGTCCAGGTGAGCTGCAAAGGTCTTCTGTTTGAACAAATCAGTGAAATATTAAATTCGAATTATTATGTTTAACGTCAGTATATTTCTTTCTTTTTGTTTCAGTTCTCACAGATGAAGACTTTTACCAAGTGAGAGCATGCTGTACATTCAAAGGGCCACACTTTGAAAAAACCGAGTACATATTAACTAGTATTTTTAATAAGAACTTGATGATGGAGTACAACAGCACAAGAGGCAACTGGACGGGATTCACAGCGTATTCAATTGAAACAGCAAAATGGTGGAACAGTGATCCTTTTGATGCACTAACAAGAAAGATTGAAAGGAAACTGTTGTGTACGGACACATCAGACCTCATCCAATCCATATGTAAGAGATTTGTTTCTTAATAATGTTTTAAAATGTTGAATGGAGTTTTGATGCCGTGAAATTTTTACATCAAATATTTTTCTGATAATTTTTGATGACATAAGATTATTATATTTATTTTACTGTAAATAAAAATAGTACTTCATTTGTTTTGCTCAGTTGCATGACATTACAGTTGATTTCCAAGTATGCCATAATTGACAACGATTCTACGATACATTACATATATTTAAGGAATACATCTGTTCACAGAGGAGGTGTATTAATGTATTTTTCTTAATCATAAGCATTGAACTTGTGTTTTTTTAGATAATCTGACAACTATACCCACTGTCAGACTAAAATCAGTGAAAAGGCCTAATGGCGAGCACGCATCTACGCTTGTGTGCAGTGCCTACAACTTTTATCCAAAACAAATCAGAATGATGTGGATGAGGAACGGCCAGGAGGTGACCACAGATGTCAGTTACTCTGACGTGATGCCTGATGGTGACTGGTACTACCAGACTCATTCCTACCTGGAGTACATCCCAACTTCAGCAGAAAAAATTGCCTGTATGGTCGAACACCTTGGTCTCTCCGAGCCGATGTTTGTGGTCTGGGGTAAGTTTGCTGCTGTGATGCCAATTAAAGGTAGAGAGATAAAACTGAAGCTGCATAATTACGAGTTTCACTTTTATCTCACTGTTTCAGACCCCTCCCTCCCAGTGGAACAACGAACTCAGATAGCTGTTGGACTGTGCGGACTCGTGACTGGATTTGTTATTGCAATATCTGGAATCATCTACTATAATAAGAAGTCTGCTGCATACATCACTGTGTGTCAAAGTAAGGAGTTTGTTAGAAGTGTACATAACATAACATATTCTGATCTAAGACTGAAAGCCTCGGTGTGCCCAGCACTCAGTAACTTTCATGACTTTGTCTCTTTAACCTTCTGTTTTCAAGAGAATCCTTAAAAAATCCTGTTCCTATTCTTACTACAGTGCATATCATTATTAAGTAGATCTGTTGCCTCATCATCATCATCATCATTTTTTTCTATGCTGCTCTTGCTGTGTTCATAAATTGGGCCTTTTCTGTGGTTGCAACAATATTAAGTTTTGCTAACTTAGTAAATCTGACCAATAGAGTTGTTAAAATGATAAATATGCTCTTCTTTTTAACAGGACAAGTGTTCATTCCTGTGGAATCCCTTCCTGAAGCTGGAGCAACTTAACAGCCTGAGCAAACAGGCTCAAAAATACAGGCACGCTCCATCCAAGGTGCCCCAAATATCACAGCTCTTTGAATAACGATGTCTGTTGTGAGTGACTGGAGTGACCGGGGCTTTGCATTTTTTACCTACGGGACAGAGGATACATTTGTAATGTAGTTAATACTCTTATACAGTATAGTAATATAATTTTATAGAAAAATGATTACACTGTATCTACTGCCATTAACCCTCATTAAGCAGTAAACCCTGTGAGTTAACCAGTGGTGAAAGTGGAAAAGTAGAAAAACCCTGGAATAATAGGATGGTTCAAAAGCTACCCACAGTATGCACACCCACATGGTACCTTCCTAGCAATTAAGTAAGAGAATGATTATCTCCAACTATATAGAACCAACTAACATTTTGTTTATTAATCTGAATACCCTGAAATTTTATGATTTAGTTGAATATAAAATGGCACAGATAATGTATAAAGCACAAAATAACTTGCTTTGCCACAGTACTCAGAAGCTGTTTAAAGTCAGAGAAAGTCAATATGGGAACAGGTTTCTTTAAAAAACACACAAACAAGATAAGGACAAACATAAAGCAAATATGTGTTTCTAGAGGAGTTAACTTGTGGAATAGTTATGACAGTGATTTAAAAAGGTGTAGTTCATTTTCCTTGTTTAAAAACATGTTTAAAAATAGAGTATTAGAAAAATATATAAATCAAGAATGAAAAGAGCAATAATAATAATAATAATAATAATAATACTGAAACTCTTGGTTGTTTTGCTTTGATGTAGTTGCTTATCTAAGGTGGAACGTTTTTTGTTTTGTCTTTTGTTTTGTTGCTTTGCTTTGTTTTTTTCTTTGCTTCGAGCCCTGTGTAAAGGAGCCGCATGGGTTGAAAGGGTTGGCGTAATAAGCATATGCTTCAGCCTATACCTTTTGATTAGCCTTGTCTTGTGCTTTCTTACTTTGTGGTAATCTTTATTCTGTATTCACTGAGATATTTGAATGCTACTCAAAAAAAATCTCTCCATCGAGGCATCAAACAAATATCTAGCACAGGTCCAACCGGTGGGGATACTTACCGCTATACCAACAAGGAAGGCTAATATATGAGAAGATGCAGTACCCAGAAGGTAATGCAAAGAAGCAACATTCAGCGTATGGAGGTGTAAACAGTTGGAAACAGAGTTGAATCCGACCTGATAATAAATCCACAACGTCCACGGATCACTCTATAGATAGACAGAGAGATACTTTATTGATGCCACAACAGAAATTATTGTGTTACAGCAGGAGGATCAAAAGAATAAAGAAATAAAATTTTATATAAATACAACAATGATTAAAACAAAAAATCCCCAAAGAAAATAAAAATCAGGTTAAGTTAAAGGAAACGTAAAAGTACGACTGACAGCAATTTCAGAACAAGCAAGAAGCACTCAGAGTGCAAACCTCTGCCATGGCCTTCAATCTGTGGGCAGTATTTACTTTTAGGGGAATAGTGTCACGTAAGTGGTGAACAGTAAGAGGATAAACAGGTTTTAGTAAAAACAAAGGTAGCATTGTGTAAAACAGGAACTGATCTGTTTGGAAGATGTTCAGCAGCACTAAGAAATAAACCAGGGGAAAACCCACAGGCGCTCATTTAAGCACACCTGTTCTTTGATGTTATCGCTTTCTGCCAATCACTCTGTGGCCAAGTACCTTATAAAGGCACTTAATTTCAGCCTTACACCATTTGGCAAAGGCCTAGTGCTGTCACTTTACACAACCTGATTGACACGCACACACATTCTGAATTCACCTCTTCAGAATGAGGAAACTACAGTTTTTTATAAACCACATGCAGAGTTGAGAGTTACAGACATTCAGACTTCATGTGGCCTTCATATTAGCTCAAGAACAGTGCATAGAGAGCTTCAACAACAACACTCAAGACAGAGCTTATGATATCACTGCAGTCAGCCTCTCTGATACTCTAGCTGGGGTCTCTGGACTGTCCCTCTGTCTGATTTTAAAACTTGAGGCGAGGTTTGCTGTGATTCTGTGATTTTTATTCATTTATTTTGTTTTTATGATTTTATTCTGCTGAAAACACATGTTTATAGATTATCTTTCTAGCTTTCTGGGTTTTTTTTTTGAGTATGCAGCCATTTGCATCTCTGCAAGTATGTATGTATGTTGGAATGAATGTCTGACTGCGTGGTGAAATATGTGTAATTATCTTTAATGTATGGCTTTTATTTAAACTGTGAATAACTGTAACTCTGTGTTTTGAAGAGTGCTATACAAATAAAGCTATTATTATTTGTGATTGTTGATAGATCCATCTTTGTTTAGAGATATTATATCTATATCATATGTAGAGATTTTTTTGCTGGCAGTCAGATGCAAGGAGCAGACAGTCGGTGGGGCCCTCGAAGGTGGTGTTTTTCACATGTAAAAAGAATATAGTGTTCAAAGAAATTGAATGAAAACTTTTTAATCAGACTATACTGTCAAGTCGATGAAACTTCTGGGATATTGATCTGGTCAGTTAAGTAGCCAAATAAGTTGATGATCAATTTTAGCTGCTTTGGTTTTTGTTGGAGAGTGATCCATGTGTGTATGGTGAATGAATCAGCTTGCTTGGCTGATGGTAGAGAATAGAGATGAAGTATACTAGAAGAAGCACAAGGAAATTACAGACTGGGATTGAACCACAAACTTTCCAGTTAGTAAGAGACCTGCTCTACCACATGAGCTACAGGAACCCTTTGTCATTGTCATGAATGTCATGGAGAGAGTGTATTTCAACTGAGAATTTTGTTGGTGTATCATACTCTTTGCTCACTCGGCCAATTCTATCAACTATTAAGAGTGATTAAAAAAGCAAGGGACTGGTGTATCCAGCCCGGAAAAGGGTTACCCGGGCTCCACCCTGGAGCCGTCCTGGGGAGGGAGCGTGGCAGAGAGCACCTGGTGGTTGGGCCTTAGTCCATGAAGCCAAGCCATGTGCAGCCCTAACAAGCTACATGAGCCTGCCCTCATGCAGGTCCACTACCCATAGGAGGCACCGTAGGAGTTGGATTATTGTGTATTGATTGGTGGTCAAGAGCGGGGTCTTCGGTGGACCTATCCCTGCCTGTTGAGGCTGGCTGTTGGGACATGGAACCTGTGTTGAGGAAGGAGCCTGAGCTAGTGCTTGAGGTTGAGAGATAGATACTAACTAGATATGGTCGGACTTACAGTTTGGGCTCTGTCTCCTGGAGAGAAGCTGGACTAGAGTCTGGAGTTTCCCTTGGTGAGAGGACTGTAGTTTCCTTTTTTTTTTTATATTATATTTTTATTGAAGAAAAAAAAGGGACTTGTTACAATAAAGTGCATTGACATTATTTAGTCAAAAAAAGAGAGAAGGAAAAAACAAAAAAAAACAAAACCCTTTTTCTTAGTCCTTTTGTTTTACATTCTGATAGCAAAAAAATAAAATTAACTCATTGGCTTGACAATGTGTTACATAATGCAGCATGTTTAACTTATTTACAAAAACTACATTAGGTACATATTATGAAGTTGAGGGTCAACCTGACATTGTACGATACATGGGAGATACACCAAGATACACCAATTCAGGGCTGGTCTTACCTAAATTCAGGGCAGATGGGGGACACAAAGCTAATCCATTTATTCCATATTTTGCAGAATTTGTCTTTCCGAATTTTTAAAAAGAATGTCAATTTTTCCATTTTAAATATTTCGAAAACCACATTATCCTCAAGTGTTGGCGGAGTTGGGTTTAACCACTTTCTGGTTATTGATTTTTTGCTGGCTGCTAATAGCGCTTGTAAGAGTTTTGTGTCCCCTCCCCGGACCGAGCCAGCAACCAAGCCCAAGTACAAATTTACAAAATTGATGTCAAATTTTATCTTAAAAACCTCACACAAAGTTTTATGGATTCCCAGCCAGTAATTTTTTCAGTTAGGGCAGTCCCAAAAGATATGATAATGATGTGCCTCTTCTGATCCACATCTTCTCCAGCATTCTGCTGTCCCATTTTTATATTTAGTTTGATGAGGGGTTTTGAAAAATCTAATAATGTTCTTCCAACAGTGGTCTCTCCAAGATAAAGAACTTGTTGAGTACCAATGAAAATTACAAATCCTCTCCCAGTTCTCATTTGTTATACCCATCCCCGATTCCAATTCCCATTTAATCTTAACATTTTGAGTAGTATCCTTCCTTGCTTGAAGGAGCACATCATATAGTTTGGAGATTGCCTTTCTCAGAGAACTATCATATGCTAATTTAACTATCTTAAAAATTTCTGACTCAACCATATTTGGGTTTGGGATATTGCAGTGTTTATTAAAGTAATCCCTCATTTGAAGAAACCTGAAGAAATCTACTTGTCTTAAGCCATTTTTTATTTGTAAAACTGGAAACTCTGTAGTGTCCCTTTATGTGTGAAGGAATGGAATGTTGTTAGTCCACTCTCTATCCAGGACTGAAATCTATTATCACTTTCATTTGGTTTAAAATCTGTGTCATAAGCACACCATCTAAATACTTTTAGTATTCATTCACTACCACATATTTTAGTCACTTTATTCCATATTCTTAAAGTGTGGTCCATGGTCCTTTATATTCTAAACGGTCTGCCAATTTTTTATCCGCAATTGAGGCTTGTAGTTGGAATTTAGGGGTTGTATTGAATTCTATGGATTTCCACTTAGCTTTCAAATTCGGGTTACACCATTGCAGCAGGGGGATGACCTGAGATGCATAATAGTAGTATTGTAAGCATGGGAGCATTGCCCCCCCCCCCCCCCTTTTGCCTTGCTTAACTGTAACGATCTAAATTTAATTCTTGGTTTTTTCACATGCCAAATAAAGCGCGAAATCCATTTGTCCCATTCCCCAAACTGTGCTTGACTTACTTCAACAGGCAGAATTCGAAATAAATAGAGGAGTCTTGGGAATACATTCATTTTCACTGCTAATATCCTTGAGTTTAAATTTAAGAAAGGCACCAGATTCCACCTATCTAAATCAAATTTTATGGCCTGTGACAAGGGACCATAATTTACTTGTGATAGATTAGAAATATTCTTAGTTAAAATTATTCCCAAGTATTTAAGTGTTTCAGCTTCCCAATTTATATTATAATTATCTGGTAAAGTGTTAGATGCTGTATAGTTTAGTATCATTACCTGTGTTTTGTTTAGGTTTCGCCTCTGTCAGTGCGCCCCAGGACAGCTGTGGCTACAATGTAGCTTGCCATCGCCAGTGTGTGAATGTGTGTGTGAATGGGTGAATGACTGAATGTAGTGTGAAGCGCTTTGGGGTCCTTAGGGACTAGAAAAGCGCTATACAAATGCAGGCCATTTACCATTTACCATTTAGTTTATAACCAGACAGTTCCCCAAAAATGGATAGAGAGGACATCAACTCCTCAAATGATTCTTCAGGTTCCTTCAAAAAGACCAAGACATCATCTGCAAACATTGCAACTTTTTGTTCTTCCCCAGCAACTACAATACCTTTAATTTTGGTATTGTTTCTTATAAACTGACAACTGACATTCACACACATTCATACTCCGATGAATGCATCGGAGAGCAATTTCGGGTTAGTATCTTGCCCAAGGATATTTGGCATGCAGACTAGGGGGAAGCCGGGAATCGAACCACCAACCTTCCGATCAGTAGATGACCTGCTCTACCACCTGAGCTACAGCCACCCACAGGACCTGGAAAAACTAGTCCATGCATTCATTTTTAGTAGGCTTGATTACTGTAACAGCATCTTTACAGGTCTACCTAAAAAAATCAGTCAGACAACTACAGCTCATTCAGAACTCTGCTTTAGTTTAATTTACAGTCACTACTTTAAAATATTCTATTTATTGTTCAATATTGTTTCTTTATTAAATGTATTTATTTTTCCATCACACCTTCCAATGTTTATATGGCGTGCACACATATTAACCTTGCAAGGTCAAAGTTCTGTTTTATGTTATATTAATACATCTTTCTTTGTTTGAGTTACCTGGGGGTTGGTGTCTCCTCCTGTCTGGCAAAAGGTGTGGCAAAGGGCTGGGAGACCTGAAGTACTACTGACAGCCTAATTGGATTGCACCACATGCTTCATTGCCTGGGGGGTGTTTCATGTTTGTTTAAATGTTTTGTATTAGTTGGTTATATGGCAGCCATCTTGTTTTCCCCCGTGTGTGTCATTTGGTTTAGCTAAACCAGTATTTAAGTCCCCCTGTGTGTCATTTCAGCAGGTCAGTTTATCAAATGTTTGGTTAAGGTTTTGTTAATTATTATCTTGAGTTTAATCTATTGAGTTGACCTCTTTTATTGGTCTGCCTGTTTAAGTTTTGGCTTTGTTAAATATGTTTTCATATTTTTGTGTCAATAAAACCCATTTTTTGAATTAAAACCACCTGTGTCCTTTATGCTTTACTGCTTGGTCCCTGACACTGAACCAAAGGCTTTCTCAGCATCCTGTCCCACCAACATTGCCTGGACCCCATCTCTGTTTATTTGTTCAATAACATGTAGGGAACGCCTTATGTTGTCCAGTGTTTGCCTTTGTTGGATGAAACCACACTGATCCAGGTCTATTATGTCAGGTAAGATTTTTTTCTAATCTCCGTGCCAGAATTGCTGTAAATAGTTTAGTCCAAATTTAATACACTAATCGGTCGATAACTGCTACATTCTGTCCTATCTTTACCCTCTTTGGGAATGATGGAAATAACTGCTTCCTTCCACGAAGGGGGTAATTTACCCTTTTGCATAATCCAGTTGAATGTATTCAATAGAATAGGAAGCAAGTCCTCTTTAAGGTTTTAATACCACTCTGCAGTGTACCCATCCGAACCCGGGGTCTTGCCTACTTTTAATTTAGATATTGCCAGGTGAAGTTCTTTGGTTGTTATTGGTTGGAGTAAACTTTCGTTTTGGAGATTCGTTAAAGTTGGTAGTTTTAATTTGTTCAAAAAATTATACATTTTTATTTCATCCGTTGTTTGTGTTTGGGTATACAGTTCTTTATAGAACAACTCTAAGCTCTCTTGAATTTTCTCTAATTGATTTTCCATTATCTTTGTTTGAGGATTTTTTATTTTAAGAATTGTGTTTTCCAATCTCTGTTTACGCAGTTTATAGGCTAAGACTTTAGAGGATTTGCTTTCTATCTCATAATATTTCTGCTTTAAAAAAAAGAATTTCCTTTTGAGTTTCTTATGTATAAATTTCATCAATTTTGACCTGTATTTTTTTTTATTTCCTTTTTTTTTTTTTTTTTTAAATCTCAGAATTACCTTTGTATCCATCTTCCCGTTGTAGTTGTTTTAACTTTGCCTGAAGGTTGACTAATTTTTGAAGCTTTATCTTTTTCAGATGGGAGGTCATTGAAATTATTTGCCTGTCCCGTTTGGCTCTTTTGCCATCAGAATTGTTGTCTAAAGGCAAAGAAAGATGCCCAACGGATTTACTTTACCAAATTGACCATCCCAGCCTTGCCGTAATGGTCCATTTGATTCACCTTTTATTGTTTATTTTATTTTCACTTACTGAATAAGGGACAGACTTGACTGGGGGAAAGAAGGGGAGAAAGAAAGAGGGAAAGAGAAACAGCTGAGAAGAGGGACGGGGGAGAAGGGCAAAAAACAAAAACCAACAGAATGAGCAGGAAAAAAAAAAGAAATAAAAAATGCATATATCAATCACCTGGATCACCTGCTGAGAAAGAAAAAAGAAAACAAGCAGAAGAGAACAAGAGTAATAGAATAAACAGCATCACAATGATATATGGGAATATGACAGTAAATACTAAATATTAAACATTATTGTGCCGCACATAAGATCAACAGAACACAGTGTGCTTTGAGGTAGGAGCCAAAAAGGATGTAGTTTGTGGGTGTGATCACCCATGTGTACACCTGTGAGCATGGACGCGCTTGTTTTTTTAAAAGGTTTTTTAAAAGGTTCCTTCATGTAATGATCTGCTAGAGGGTGTGGGGGGCCTCCTCTGCACCCTGGTGACATACCCCTACTCCAAGGCCCTGCATGTGTGGGTGGTTGTGGTGGAGCGGGAAGAGGGAGGCAGCTGGAAATGGGGAGGGAAGGAAGGGAGGGGCAAGTGACCCCTCCCTGGGGCCAGCTCCCCCGCTGACCCCAGTAGGCACCCCCATACTCCGCGACCCGCCAGGGAAAGGGGGCCCAGGCCCATCCAGACCGGGGCCCAGAAAGGCAGCGCCTCCCGGCCCCACAGAGCCCGGGACAGTCCACCCAACCCCACCACAGAGAAAACTGCACCCACCCCACCATCCACTCATCTTCCAGACTACATAAGACAATAAACACCCAGGCTGAGATCTTCCTCCACCTCTCCTGTGTCTCCCCCTCCTGCAGAGAGAGCCTTTACTGCCTTTACTGCCTTTAAGGTATCCCATAATATGATTTGCGACACTTCCCCGGTATCATTTAATTCAAGAAAATCCTTTATTTCTTCTCTTAACTTTTGTTTTAGTATGGGATCGTTTAATATGGTTGAATTCAGTTTCCACAGCACCTTCCTTGCTTTCTTCTCTAAACTCAAAGACAGTGAAATAGGGCTATGATCTGAAAGATCTATCGTTTTAATTTGACATCCCTTTACTCTAGTACAATCATTACTGAACATAAAGAAATAGTCTATTCTAGAATAAGTCCTATGGGGACAGGAGTAGTGGGTATAGTCCCTGCTTTTAGGATGTAACTCTCTCCAAACATCAATTATCCCCAATTCCTCCATCAATTGATTAAATTTTTTTGTAAGAGCATTTGAGCTAATAGATGCTCCAGACACATCTAATTTAGGATTCAATCTAATATTAAAATCACCTCCACAGA
This sequence comes from Copadichromis virginalis, assembly GCF_057382275.1. Classification (NCBI taxonomy): domain Eukaryota; kingdom Metazoa; phylum Chordata; class Actinopteri; order Cichliformes; family Cichlidae; genus Copadichromis; species Copadichromis virginalis. The sequence continues at coordinate 18,615,035 of NC_140634.1, forward strand.
TTACCAGACCTTGTGAATTCACCATTAAATCAAATATTTGTTTATATATTGTCCAGTTACTTCCTGGAGGAATATACACATTTATAAACGTCATTTCCTGACCTTCAATTTTACCCGTAATTTTTATAAACCTTCCCTCCCCATCCTGTAGTTCTGATATATGTTCATAATTAATTGTATTTGAAATAAGTATAGCAACTCCTCTCCTATGTCCTCCCTTGTATGAAGACGAAAATACATTTTTAAAACCTTGTCTTCTCAATTTATCATGTTCTGATTGACTCAGGTGGGTCTCCTGGAGGAAAGCCACCTGTGCCTTTTTTCCCTTTTTAATGTAGACAAAATCTTACTTCTTTTGACCGGATTTAGAACTCCATTTACATTGAAGGATATTAATTCAATTGGTTCTCCCTGCATTCATACCTTACAATTTCCCCTTTTCTCCCCCACTTCATATAAGCTGCTGCCTCGTAAACACAGTAAAACAAATATTGCCACCAACAAACTAACAAAAATAAATAAAAATAAATAAATAAAGTTGTGACCACTTAACAGTTCTCCCTCTTCTGACGTCCACCCACACGGTCCTCTTTCTGACCTGTAGCAAGTCCGAGGGAAAGCCTCCAACCCAAAATGAGTTGCAGGGCCCTCTACTGTGGCAACAGTCATGATGGTCCTCTCCCCTTTTGTCCCTTTACTTCGATCAAATTACTTAACACATTTATGTTAAGTGTGGCTCTTTATCTTATCTTAACCGTCGATTATCAGTACTAAAGTCCATTTCTTATAGTTAGGATTAAGTTTAACCTGTATTATCCAGTGATGAACGTCTGAACGCTCGCAGTTTGTCTTTGAAGCTGCGTGGCTTCGCCGCCTCCGAAGAACGCCTTGTTCTCACGGGCTGCCATGCTGCTCGCTGAATCCTCTCCCAAAGTGACACTGGTTTTTCAATCACTTTTACCGGCAGTCCCCGGCTTGCCATGTCCGCCGTTGCCTCTTCCACCGTGTCATACGTTATCTTTCCATCTTCATAATCTACTCTCAAACGGGCTGAATACAGGGTTTGGAAACGTATCTTGTTTTCCTTTAATGCACGCCTGGCTTCAGCATATTCCTTCCGCTTTTTCAGAACTGCTGGAGCGTAGTCATGGTCAATGCTAATTAGGTGATTATCCATAGTGAAACCTTTTTTCTGCCATGCCAGATGGATCACCTCTTCCTTCATTTTAAAACTCTGGAATCTAACAAGGATAGATCTGGGCTTCACGTCTGGTGGAGGCTGCGGACCCAGGCCCCGGTGCGCTCTTTCAATGTGCATCTGAGCCAGGGGTTGGGAATTGCATCTGTAACCGGAAGGTCGCCGGTTCGATCCCTGGGCTCTCTGTCCTGGTCGTTGTGTCCTTGGGCAAGACACTTTACCCTACTTGCCTACTGGTGTTGGCCAGAGGGGCCGATGGCGCGATATGGCAGCCTCGCTTCTGTCAGTCTGCCCCAGGGCAGCTGTGGCTACAACTGTAGCTGCCTCCACCAGTGTATGAATGTGAGAGTGAATGAATAGTGGTATTGTAAAGCGCTTTGGGTGCCTTGAAAAGTGCTATATAAATCCAATCCATTATTATCTCTGTTGAGGCAGGGATTCCCAAATTTTCTTTCAGGACTTTCTCGATAAACGCTACCATTGCTTTTGCGTTTCCTTCTGCGCCCTCAGGTATTCCATATATTCTCACATTCTCTCTCCTCGAGCGGCCCTCCTGGTCTGTTAACTTCTCTTGTAGCTGCTCTTGCATTTGCAGCAGGCTTGTTAACACTTCTTCCATATCTTGTAGTTTCCTCTCATTTCCCTCAATCCTGCTCTCAGCTTCATCCAATCTAGCATTTGTCTTTGTGAACTCTCCCTTAATTTCTTGTCGATATTCACGTAGTTCTTTAAGTATTAATTTGTTCGTCACTTCTTCCTCCGTGTTAGCTTCACCAGACATGTCTTCGCCAGAGCTAACAGTAGCGGCATCATGCGCAAGCAAATTTGCCTCTTTTGTCGTTTGCGTAGTAGTCTTCCTGCTTTTTTGTTTTGTGGCCATCGTTCCCCTATCCAGAAATTCACTAAGACTATTTTTGTTGTAGTAAATTGACTTTATGGGGTGATTCCTTGATTTTGATCGAGAGACTACGGTCTAAGCTACCATCGCTTAGTTGCCCCCCGGACCCGGAGGACTGTAGTTTCCGCTTATGTGCTGAACGGCAGTTCAGAGTACCCGGTCTTCTTGGAATCATTTGGTGGGGTGCTCGAGGGTGCTCCATCTGATGACTCTGTTGTCTTACTGAGCTTCAAAACTTACATGTGCATTGACACAGAATGATGATCTGTTCCTGAGTCACTGACAAGAAAATCCTCTCAAATGATTTGTTGCTCTCATGGTCCTACACTTTCCTAACAATTAAAACAAGAAAAAGCTTTATCTCCCAGCAGGGAATTGAACCCTGGTGTCTCACATGCTACTCTAGTAATGTGTGCCCCATCATGAACGTGCTGCAGTACTAAATTTAACCACAACAGTGAACACTTTGAGAGGCTGTTTCATTTATATACACCTTTGTGTTTCAGGTTTGACATCAGGCAGCGCTCCTCTGTGGTCAGGGAGGGTATTACATCTATACTAAAAAGAGCAACCATAGATAATTTAAGGATTAAGAAATATGGGTTTGTTCAAAATCACTACCCTTTCAGCTTGTCCATGGCCAAAAGTGTCCACCAACAGATTAGGTCTGTAATTTTTATTATTTTTATATTGTTGGGTTTTTTTTGCCATTTTTTCTGCATAAAGCTTTTAACTAACTTCAGTTCTTTTCATAAATATAATTTTATATCATTGCAGTGCTACTGGAATTTCTTGTATTATTAATAGTAGAGTCTGTGACATGTAATTGATTCACATCAACATTGATTATAATTCTTTGCTATTTTTGTGCAGGGAGAGCAAAATCATAAAAACTCCCTCTCAGCTTGTTCGTGGCCAAAAATTGCCACCCCTTGTTTATGTTTACAAAATGCTATAAAATTAATATATATTTAAGAAAATTCCACTTTCATTGATTTATTTTTTTTAATTGGCATCAGTGCTATTCATGAAAATCAAAATTTCATTCAAATTCAGAATTTTAACCTTTAAATACCAGTTAGATCAGCGGTTCCCAACCTTTTTTGCGCCACGGACCGGTTTATGCCCGACAATATTTTCACGGACCGGGCTTTAAGGTGTCGCAGATAAATACAACAAAATAAAACTAGTACCAGTAGCGAACAAAAGAAGATTTATTCATAACACATGTGAAAAGACCAAGGAAAACCGAGTTAACGATAAAAACGATAACAAAATAACGCTGAAAACTGATAAAAACCCTGAAAACCATACATTTCACACCTGAGCCTCAACGTTCGTGGCCAACGACTCACGGACCGGTACCGGTCCGAGGCCCGGGGGTTGGGGACCGTTGAGTTAGATCACAGAATCCTAAGAACTCATAAATGGAAAAAAAAATCATAAAATCCCAATTTTTTTCTTTTTCCAAATAATACATGCCATCTGATTTATTTCCTAACCATGATAGAGGTTACATGCATAGCAATAATTAACAGTATCAATGACTTTTATGCATCTTTATTTTTTTGTGCAGTGACAGAAAAACATAAAAACCCTGGTCCTTTAACCGCGTTACACAGGGAACTGCATAAAGGGTGAGCCCTGGTTTTATATCAGTAGGTACTGGATTATAGAGCAGTCTCTCTTCAGTAGTGGGACCCACATGGTTTTCCCTTCATGAGGGATCCATTCAGTCGCCGGCTCCTCGTTCTCAGAAAATGCTCCTACGTTCTTTTCCACCTGCTGCTCGCTTTTTATGAGTACAAGAGTAAAAGTGCTTTTAGCATGTGCTTTGTTGAGAATAGAGTTAAAGAGAATATAGTTTGGGATTGCTTGTAATATTACAATATGGCAGTTAATGGGTATAGAAAGTGTCCTGGATTGGGAACAAAGAACTGGGGTGCAGGGCAGGAGGCCAATCAACCCCCACCCCCAGGGCAGGAAGCAAGAGTTACTGAGAGTGAGGGGCAGACAAAGGGCAAACGGACACTACCTTAAAAAGGAGATGGGGGTCAGGGTGTCAGCACTAGGGATGGGTATCGTTTAGGTTTTATCCGATACCGGTGCCAAATCGGTACTTTTGAAACGGTGCCGGTGCTTAAACGGTGCTCAAACCGGTGCTTAAAGAATGGAGAACACAAACTTTGTCCAAAAACCTCTCATGTTCAGCTGGTTTTTTTTGTAAAAAGATAACAATGTTAGCCTTTTCTGCAGCTATGTGGCATATATGGCATCACTCTTGGCTGGAAGCAGTGCTTAAACAATGGAAAAAACACAAACTTAAACCCTCTCATGTTTAACGGTTTCCCACTTTTTCTTTGGTCATTTTAGCCTTTTTGGCCAGGGTGAAGGGAGTATCTGCCATCAAACAAGAGGACAGCCGCATGTAGCTATGATGATGTTTGCTAGTTCACCTTACATGCATTAATGTAATAACGTGGTTAGCCTACTCAACGTAAATTACACACGAACAACATGAAGCTACTCACGCAGAGAAGAACGGCTGCTGCTGCCATCATCATCCGTCATCATTTCTGCTACACTGGCAGGGCTAGGGGCCAGGACTCTCCTCTTCGGGTTTTTGGGGGATGTTGCTCCGGGTCCGATAACTGGCAACCAGTGTTGGGACTAACGCGTTATTAAGTAACGCGTTACAGTAACTACGTTATTATTGTGGTAACGAGCACGGTAACTAGTTATTATGCCAAAATCAGGAACGCGTTACTCGTTACTGGGATTTAGATAGGGTCGTTACTCGTTACTTCGTGTGGTGGCATCGCGGAGTTTCCACAGATTCAGTAACATTAGCAAGTGGTGGAAGCCAGCAGGTGGATGAAGGAAAGGGGACGAAGAAGGAAAAGAGACCCGAGGCGGCCGTCGGTCCAAGTGTGAACTGAACTTCAGGTAAGAAGTTATGACCTGCAGTCTCTCTGGGTCAGATATGAACCAAGTTTAGGTGGAGTTTATTTTCCTCATTCTGACTTTTTCCGTACTGCGTGCTAGCTAGCATGACGGAGTTTCTATACAGCTGGGTGGTGCTATGAAGTTAATGATGTTGAACCTTATTTTGTTCATAAGTTATTAGAGTTGCCAACCTTCCCGTCTGGTATTCAGAGAAAATATTACGCGTTTCTTATTGAGGTGAAAAGAAACAGTTTGTCCCGTAATTCAGCTACAATGAAAAAGGCACAAAGCTGGAGTTATTCTGTGTCTTTGCTGCACAGCTGCCTTTTCTTCTTTCATTCTCCCCCCTCCCTCTCCCGTTTCTACTTCAATCATGAAAACTGATCAATGATCAGCTGATCGGCTCTCTTGTTTGTTTATCGCTCACTTTGCGCCGAAAGAGGAAACCAGCGGATGTCGCGCTAAACAACAGCAGCACATTTAAGCTTGATCATCTGTTGTTAGAATTTATTTAATATTAATTTCTAGTATCAGCTGATGTTTGCTGGAGCCACAGCTGCAAAAAAAAGCTGCTGGTCATGATGTCGGTTTGGTTATCTGGTGAGAGGGAAACATGAAGATGAAACCAGGAGATGTCCTTACTGGATCATCAGAGCTGAACAGGTGATGGAGAAACAGGTTTACCTTTTAGGTGACATGAATGAGTTGTAGGGAAGTTATGAACTGTTTCTGAGAGACAAATAACCCCAGGATCCTTTTTTAGGTAGCTGACAGCTGGTAACTGTGCAGGTGCGGATCTAGCAAAGTGTGGCCAGGGGGGCATGTAGGGCATTAACAGGGAATGGGGGGCACAAGGAAATACTTTTCTTTCTTATTCTCATTTAAAATATCTAGTTTTTAAAAAATAATTATCTGAATCTTACAACAAACGATTGATAGATTGATGCATATATACCATCAAAACAGTGTACATCACTGTCACAACAGTGTTTGTTTTCATTCAAAGGCTTTATGATTTTTCCTATAATGGTGGGCCGGTCTCTAGTCAAAATGCCCGGGCCAATTTTCTGTCCCAGTCCAGCTCTGTATGCAGCTCATCTGCAGTCTGGTGTTACCTACATCTTCCTATTCAGAAGGCAGATTTTCCGAGTTCTGAGTACAATCGAAAGCACCACGACTGCAGTTTTTGTGTTGGATGTAAAAGGCGCACATGACTCTGTGACGTAGGCTAGAATCATGGCAGCAGTCAATGACAGTCCAGGCGTGGGATTTCTCTCGTGGAAATATGCACGTTATCATATCCTTTCTATTGGTAGGTGGCACAGTGCACTTGTGGCAAGTAAGCAAGCTAGAAGACTGGCAAAGTAATGGAAGAAACACATTAACAAGAGAATTCTGAGTAAAACCAAAGTTACTTTCCCTAGTAACTAGTTACTTTGAAAGTAACGAGTAACTTGAAGTAACTGAGTTACTTTTGAGAGAAGTAACTAGTAATGTAACTAAGTTACTATTTTAAAGTAACTTACCCAACACTGCTGGCAACCCACCCGACGTGCACGGTGTGAGGTCTCGCAGCAAGCTATCAAATACGGCGCATTTCTCGGCTTTTAAAAAAAACGCTATGCGTCGCCAGCTGTTTAATCGGATTCTTGGTGTTACCTCCTTTGACAGTATCACAGTATCAGCTTAAAGCACTTGTTGCAGGCTGCTGAGTTTGCATATTTTGCTGTGAAGTACAGCCAGACTTTTGACCGCTTCGCCTTGGACATTTTTAATCTGTAGCTCTGCTCTAACAGAACGTACGTACCTGGCCCCGCCTACTATCCTCGGAAACGTAAAATGATTGGCTAGAAGTGTATCACAGCTCAGGAAAAAAAAGCACCGAAATAAAGCACCGAAATGTGCGCTGCTTTTCGGTCTGGTTACTACCGTTTATGTCAGAACCGGTGCCATCATAGCACCGGACACCGGTACCCATCCCTAGTCAGCACCCTTGGCCACTGTACTACAGGGAGTGCAGAATTATCAGGCAAATGAGTATTTTGTCCACATCATCCTCTTCATGCATGGTTCTTACTCCAAGCTGTATAGGCTCGAAAGCCTACTACCAATTAAGCATATTAGGTGATGTGCATCTCTGTAATGAGAAGGGGTGTGGTCTAATGACATCAACACCCTATATCAGGTGTGCATAATTATTAGGCAACTTCCTTTCCTTTGGCAAAATGGGTCAAAAGAAGGACTTGACAGGCTCAGAAAAGTCAAAAATAGTGAGATATCTTGCAGAGGGATGCAGCAGTCTCAAAATTGCAAAGCTTCTGAAGCGTGATCATCAAACAATCAAGCGTTTCATTCAAAATAGTCAACAGGGTCGCAAGAAGCGTGTGGAAAAACCAAGGCGCAAAATAACTGCCCATGAACTGAGAAAAGTCAAGCGTGCAGCTGCCAAGATGCCACTTGCCACCAGTTTGGCCATATTTCAGAGCTGCAACATCACTGGAGTGCCCAAAAGCACAAGGTGTGCAATACTCAGAGACATGGCCAAGGTAAGAAAGGCTGAAAGACGACCACCACTGAACAAGACACACAAGCTGAAACGTCAAGACTGGGCCAAGAAATATCTCAAGACTGCTTTTTCTAAGGTTTTATGGACTGATGAAATGAGAGTGAGTCTTGATGGGCCAGATGGATGGGCCCGTGGCTGGATTGGTAAAGGGCAGAGAGCTCCAGTCCGACTCAGACGCCAGCAAGGTGGAGGTGGAGTACTGGTTTGGGCTGGTATCATCAAAGATGAGCTTGTGGGGCCTTTTCGGGTTGAGGATGGAGTCAAGCTCAACTCCCAGTCCTACTGCCAGTTTCTGGAAGACACCTTCAAGCAGTGGTACAGGAAGAAGTCTGCATCCTTCAAGAAAAACATGATTTTCATGCAGGACAATGCTCCATCACACGCGTCCAAGTACTCCACAGCGTGGCTGGCAAGAAAGGGCATAAAAGAAGAAAAACTAATGACATGGCCACCTTGTTCACCTGATCTGAACCCCATTGAGAACCTGTGGTCCATCATCAAATGTGAGATTTACAAGGAGGGAAAACAGTACACCTCTCTGAACAGTAAATAAATAATTGAAATGGGTATATATTTGTTTTTTGTTAAGTTGCCTAATAATTATGCACAGTAATAGTCACCTGCACACACAGATATCCCCCTAAAATAGCTAAAACTAAAAACAAACTAAAAACTACTTCCAAAAACATTCAGCTTTGATATTAATGAGTTTTTTGGGTTCATTGAGAACATGGTTGTTGTTCAATAATAAAATTATTCCTCAAAAATACAACTTGCCTAATAATTCTGCACTCCCTGGAGGTGTTTACTGTAGGGGGGAGGAGACCAGAGGTTATAACTGTAACTGTTGTGTGAGTTCTTTAGATCAGCCTTTAGCATAGGACTGCATAGGAATGCATTGTGCTGATCTCCAGATGTATCTGTAAGAATAATGGGTAATAAAAGGATTGTGTAAAACATGGAAACATCTCAGCGTGGTCTCTACCAGGACCAAAAGAATCGCAGAGACCGGCGTTGTCTCAACAGCTTCAAAGCTAAGTTTGACTGGGAACCTCAAAGCTCAATAGCCTGCATCAACAGAAATTCACTGCAGCCTATGTAATATTTGATGCGTCATTATTTATTCCAGTCTGTCTTGCAAATACATGTTTGTGCTGCAATGTCATGCACAAACAATTAGATCCTTAAGATCAAACTTATGTCAAAATTGTTTCATTCTTTTGGTCCATTGGAGCGTGGTAAGCCATCAAACATCGCTATTGGAAACTAAGAATATTACATGTAATTGCTTGTTTGGCCAAAAATGGGTAAATGGTGTCATTTGGTAAAAAACATTAAAAACTACAATTTTCATGTGTTGAGTTTAGAATGAAAGCAATTTTACCTAAATTGCATGATTTAGTACTGTAAATAACAAGGAATCAAAAAAGGTGGTTATAATGGGTTTCAATTGGCCAAAAATGGCCACGATAGAGCCAAGAGGAACAATTTGATGTATAGTGTATATTATTGATGTATTTAAGGAGCTGAAGTTAAAAATTGAAAAATCTGAAAAAAAATCGAGACCCTTGGAAAGTTTCATTTCATTTGCTTTAACACAGCGAAAATGGTTGGAAAAAGTGAAGTGGCCACAAATGGCCACCACAGAGCCCAGAGGGTTAAGAGTGTTTAAGAGACTTGAGGGAGTGAGATAAACAAATACACGTAACTACAAAAGAAAAAAATGGGAGAGAATAAGAGGGGTTTAGCTTCGTGAAACTTTTTTCAAATGCAGCTTTATTAAAAAATGTTTGAACATTTTGTGGCTTCACACAATACTTCTAGGTTTTCAGCCATTTTTCATTATTTTCAAATGCTTTCATTCCGTCTGCACAGGAAAAATAATCTGATGATAATTACTTTTGTGAGTCTAATTTTCCAGAATGGAAGCAAAACAGCATTTATGTTTATGCCACAGTTTAACACAGTTAAGCAAACTTTTCAGAACTGCTTTGAAAGTATTCACATGAGCCCTATCCCTCCACAGAGATCTACCCTCCAGCTGTTAGAGGTCCCAGCTGTCTGTGAAAAATTGGATCAACTGCAGCGTCGCCATGGCAGCCACCCTCACATGAGTGATGGCTGCTCAGTCCTGCAGTGAAATCAACTGTTAGAGGTTTAATGTGTGTGAGACATTAAGTCCAACATAAGCACTTCTTTGACCAAACTGCCTTCACCAGCTCAGAATAAAATCTAAACACTATATTTATTTACCACTGCATTTACATTTAGTTCATGTTACTTAAAAGTCCCGCAAGAAGGGCTGAAAATCCCTGTTAATCCCTATTAAGAAAATTGCTACAAGAGATTATTAGGCAACCATTTATTTTCAAACATGTTTCATTACTATGATGCTAATGTTAATAATGTAATAAGCATAAGAAATTAATAATGCTCTCGCACACATTTAATAATATGTTAATAGTATTCTATATTAATATTAAATATATTTGAGAGTTAATATATATTAAGAATCCAAGAAATACTTGTTTTTTAATAATACCGATTTTGTGATATTGTAATTAATATAAAGTACTTTTCTTCCAAATACAAATATTGGTCCAAAAAAAGAAATCTGTGATTATTTTATTTGCAAATAACCGGATGTACAAACCTTTGCGTCACAGCTGTATGTTATAAATAAATCCAGATCGATTTGTATTTCTTCCACTTCCTATGGGCTCAAAGGAAGTGATACATACAAATCTTTTTTACACACACACAAATTCTTTTTACACATACAAATCTTTTTTATGCTCACACAAATTCTTTTTACACACACAAATTCTTTTTACACATACAAATCCTGATTTACAAGTACAAAACTGATATACAAGTACAAAATATTTATGATCACAATTTGAGGCCATACTTATCCTATCGGTATTACGGTAGGATCAGGCCACACCCCTACATATGTTGGGTTCTCTGATTAGATTACTGCTGTCACGTGACCCGACAATAGCGGAAGAAGAAGGCTCGACCGCAGAGCGAAGGTAAGGAAATAAACAAAATAAAGACGGGTCGTTTTAACGGGGAAAACTCCCGGTAGTGTTTTTACTTCCCGCACGTATACAGAGCCTGGGGCTCGCTGCTGACGGACCCGGTGTTCGGGCTCGGTTTGGACGGTAGGTTTACTCAAGTGACGCGGTTTTTTTGGTCGTTCCGGTTCGTGTCGACAGAAAGAAAAAATAAGACACGAACAGATCAAACAGATACCGGATCGATAACCAGCCCAGAGGAGCTCGTGCGGCACGGGGTCAGCAGGTAACCTGAAGTGTGATGGCCCGCAGGTGGAAGCGTTCAGCTGTGTTCGTGTTTAACCGGAAACCGTAAACAGTAAACAGAAACAAAGGTTAAAGACGTCATCGTTTGTCCGGTAACGACCCAAAGTCGGCTGAATAACCTTCATGTTGCGCGCACTTCTACCTTTTTCTTGTTTCAGGCCTCAAACGGGAATTTCCAGGCAGCTGCCGTGACGTCACGACGCAACCGGTGACGCAGCGAAAAAACATTTTTTAAACTTTTATTTTTTTAATATATATTAAGTGGCGGGAGTTTTCCAACCAGGTGCTTTTTATTTATTGATTGATTTATTACTGATATGTACAGCAGTTTAACACTATCACTTTATCAGTTATTGATTAGTTGTTTCTGCTGAATATTGATGTATTGTTTTTGCTCTTTATCGATTAGCTGTTTGTGGACTCTACACCACAGCCAGCTAATGGATGCATCTTAGAAACAACTGATCAATATAACAGCTGAACAGTGTAGATCAGAAATACCTGACCCATACAAACCACAAATAACAATCAATGGATGCCACAAATTCAGATCAGTATACACCAAAATGCCCAATCTGTATCGATGATTTGTTCACTACTGTTTAGTACTGATGACCTGATTGTTGATTTATCAATATAAATCAGACACAGCCAGAGTCTCTAGTGTGTATAAACTGGCTGGTTATGCTGTATATTGATGAATACTGATTGACAGGCCCTTAATTTTTTAAAGTAAGACTAACATGCTTCTAAGAGAAAATAAACTCTAAGAAATGCCTCAGATTTTCAAAGTAAAGGCCCTCAGTTAGGGTTTAAGTTACTAGATTTTCAAAATAGAAATCTGCTTCTTACTGTATCAGTAACAACTGCTGTCTCCTTTTTAGCTAATCTATTTACCTCCAAGTGTTTTAGCAGTAAACTCGACTGATTGGGTTGTGTTGTGTATTAATCGTTGTTTCCCTTGATGTTGATTAGTTTGTGCTGTGTCTGCAGGATCACCCGCAGCCTTCAGGATGCAGAGCACCGCCAACTACCTGTGGCTGATCTCAGACCTGCTCGGTCAGGGAGCGACGGCAAATGTTTACCGTGGACGGCACAAGGTATTTTGCCATGCCAGCCGCGAATTGTTTTTCTCTCTGGAAATACAGAAACACTCCGTGAAGATATCAAGATATTTTTATTCTGGTTTTGATCCCTTCTGTTTATGAAGAAGTGAACTGTTTCAAAGTCTTTCAGCAATATTTGAGTTCAGAACTGATGGTAGACAGCAGATAGATATTGAGTGTTTCCCCTGATTGCAAAGGGGAAACATTCAGGTACGCTTACAGTTTATGGTTTAACATGTCAGAGTGAGAGGCTCATATGTTATTTTCACCTTCTCAAACCTAAAGATGTCACCTGGACACATTCCAGAAAGCAGGTTTAACAAATTCTAAACCTGAACTCTGAGTTTCGGTTCTACAAAAGCCAATCAGAGTTTGTTTTTGTCCTGAGTCACAAAATCCACAATTATCCATTATTATCCACAGTTAACGAATAACAAGTTAACATTAGTTTCTTGTTTGTAAAGCCGTGAAAGCTTTCATATGAGCTTCGATTCCGACTGAAAAAGAGCCAGGCAGCTACTTCTGCATGAGGGGCGGAGTCATTGACTTCATAGTCTGTTACCCTGGTAACATCATCTTGGGGTGAACAAACTCAGTCTTTAGTAAAACCTGCGTTATTGATCTTCACGCTGATGTTGATCTCATTTATTTGTTCCAGGTTGAATTCATTCATAAAAATGTTGTTACTGTGCAGAAAAGTTTCTCCTTTTCAGATCTGAATAATTAAATCTGATGTCGGGTTGAGTTTCGTGTCTGAGCTCAGCTTGTGCTTTAAACCCTTCACGCTGCCTTCAGCCTGCAGACTACGCTGAGGGCAAATTTCTCCCAGAATATTTATGGTCCTTCTGAGTTTCACCTCTTTTAAGAACAGGATTTATTTAAAAAGTGATGATTCTTGAGTGTAATGTACACGTCTGTGTGTAGAAAACCGGCGACCTATACGCTGTCAAGGTGTTCAACAACCTGAGTTTTCTGCGGCCGCTCGATGTCCAGATGAGAGAGTTCGAGGTGCTGAAGAAACTCAACCACAAGAACATCGTGAAGCTGTTCGCTGTGGAGGAGGAGGTCAGTAACTTCATGTTTTATGTTTAACTTCATGTCTTACTGAGAATATTTAGTCCTAGCAAGTGAAAGATCCCTGATTTGATCCCAGGAGGAAACGGGAATCTTCCAGAAATAACATGTTAGGTTAGCTAGGGCTGTTGCACATCTGGGCCCAGATGTGGCCCAGATGTGCAACTGCTGGCCCACATTCGGGCCTGGCTGTTGTTGTTGATTCAGGTCGAGTCTACATGCTTTAACGCAGCTTCAGGTTCATCTTATATGAGCCAGATGTCAGGTATGTCGCAACTTTTTGGCCACATCTGGCTCACACAATACCTGTGAGTCCCATAACTGAGCTGAAAGGCCCAAAAGTGTCTGAATGATGTGAGGCCGTGATAAAGAGCTCAGCTCCACTCTGCCAGACAGAAACCTCTGAAGGTTTGACCCACGACTCATACTCACTGTGAAAAAGAACCCGTCAGACAAATGAAGCCGAGCACAAGGATGAGGTATTGCCACTGTATCCTTGTGCTCGGCTTCATTTATTTGTTCAGCTGTCTAAGTTTACAGAGTTTATTCAGCTGTAAATGTGAACAATATTCAGCAGAATTTGGGAGTGTTACCTGCTCTTCATAGTTAAGTTATATTTAATTTAAAAAAGCAGAAAATATTATTTTCATTTTTCATGTTGTTGATCTTCAAAACCTTGAAAGCTGCCACTAAAGATTCCCATCATCATAAAATTGGTTTATAGCCCAAAACAAGAAGGAATATTTCCTCTAATGTAAGAGGAGGAAAACAAGATGGAACCTAAAAAACAGAAACAAGAGTGAAGTCCTAAATATTTAAATTGAAGACAAAAGTATAACATTTTTAATGCCATAAATCTGACAACAACATTCAGATTTCGCATTTTTTAGTTTTTAATGTAAAGATTCAAATTTCGTGGTTATTAAAAGAGTTTTGCAGATGTTTGTTTCAGTAACTAAAACAAGTAATTTTTAGCCCTGAATTAGCCTGTCGGGCGCTTCTACCTCCTGACTCTCAGCTCCAGCTTTAGTTTCAGCTTTTAGGCTCAGTTTATGTGGTTCTTCAAAGTGATTTCAAACTAAACTAACATGTAAAAATTGACCAAAGCTGAAATTATATTTTGTAGCTGAGAAATAATGTTGACATCTTTAAGGAGAGTAAAAACATCCTTCTAACGTCCTCCTCCTCCTCTCAGTCCAACACCCGTCACAAGGTCCTGGTGATGGAGTACTGTCCCTGCGGGAGTCTCTACACTGTCTTGGAGGAGTCGTCCAATGCGTATGGACTCCCCGAGGACGAGTTCCTCATTGTTCTCCATGATGTTGGTGAGGGACACATTTAACTGTGACACTCTGCATTGGTTCCAGCTGATCAGGTTCTTTTAAATGTGAAATCTTGCTCTGTGAAGTTTGAGCAGTTAAAAGGAAATCAAACACGAGTGATCAGTCTTCTCTTTAAATGTGGAAAGAAATGCATATAAATGGTTCAATATGGCGACTGAAACTGATTGGTTGTTGTGTCCCCTTCAGTGGCAGGTATGAACCACCTGAGAGAGTACGGCATCGTTCACCGGGACATCAAACCGGGAAACATCATGAGGGTGATCGGAGAGGACGGACGCTCCGTCTACAAGCTGACCGACTTTGGAGCAGCGAGAGAGCTGGAGGACGACGAGCAGTTTGTGTCTCTGTATGGCACTGAGGAGTACCTGGTCAGCAAAACAAACACACGCAGTGAACAGGAACTGTAGATAAAGGATGGCAGCATACACAAACATGCCAGTTAGTGATGTCACAGCTGGTGCAGCTGCTGCTGAGTAACTCTTCTTCATATGTCTCTTATGCAGCACCCTGACATGTACGAGCGCGCTGTGCTGAGAAAAGACCACCAGAAGAAGTATGGAGCCACGGTGGACCTGTGGAGCATCGGCGTCACGTTCTACCACGCCGCTACCGGCAGCCTTCCCTTCAGACCGTTCGAAGGGCCGCGCAGGAACAAAGAAGTCATGTGAGATCTAGCTGTGACCTTTGACGATTCTGACACGAATTGAACTGAGCTGAAACTTACCCAGCTGTTTGTCTGCCTCAGGTATAAAATCATCACAGAAAAGCCGTCCGGGACGATCTCTGGCCATCAGAAGTGTGAGAACGGGAAGATCGAGTGGAGCACAGAGATGCCGGTGTCCTGCAGCCTGTCAAAGTATGAGACCCTCACATACCCTGATCATCACGCTCATGAACAAACATGTTGAGGGATATATGTGTGGAAATGTCTCGGCCTGTTGTTTCCTTCATGGTCACACACACAGATCATGTCTCTGGTTTTGTTTCAGGGGTCTTCAGAGCCTCCTGACCCCAGTTCTCGCCAACATCCTGGAGGCCGATCAGGAGAAATGTTGGGGCTTCGATCAGTTCTTCGCTGAGACCAACGACATCCTGCACCGAACCGTCGTTTATGTCTTCAGCCTGCAGCAGGCCACACTGCACCACGTCTACATCCATGAGTACAACACGTAAGCCTTGAGTGCCCGTGCACCTGCTTTCTCAAACAGTCTGCACGGTGTCTGAAAGCTGCTGTTCTTCATGTGCCCACAGGGCAGCGCTGTTCCAGGAACTGTTGTGCCGCAGGACCAGCATCCCTCTGCATAATCAGGAGCTGCTCTACGAGGGCCGCCGCCTCGTCCTCGACGCCAACCGCCAGGCCAAGACTTTCCCCAAGACCTCCAGAGAAAATCCCATCATGCTCGTCAGCCGTGAGTCCGTCGCCACCGTGGGACTCATCTTTGAAGATCGTATGCACTTCCTTTTTTTTCTTCTGTCATGTTTAATAAAACCAGAATTGATGTGATGGGTTTTGTGATGGGATATGTTGGTTAGAAACTGGACTTGATTTTGTTTTCACAGCCAGTCCTCCTAAAGTTCAGCCCCGCTATGACCTCGACCTGGACGCCAGCTACGCAAAGGTACTGAACTCACATCATCTTAGCTGTGAATCTGATTGGCCCTGGAAAAACATAGTAAAACATTGCTAGTTTATACGGCCTGTTCAATTACAGGAGCTTAGGTGTGTCAGCATAAGAAATCAGGACCACTTCAGGATGAACTCTAACCCATTAATCTTTCTCTAATTCACTCATCTGGTGACTTTTAAGAAAAAAGTTTATTTTGAACTCTTACAAACAGATTTACAGAGTTACAAAGACTGAACTACACAGAATAATTCTGAACTATTTTTAAATAGATAGATAAATAGAGACTAGAAATGATTGCAAAGGGACTCTAAAAATAACTTATAGATCACCCCAAGACAGCTGGGTTAGGCTCCAGCCTCCCCCCCGTGACCCTGAAAAGGATAAGCGGAAGAGGATGGATGGGTACAAACTACCACAAAAAAACTTGAAGCTTTTTGCAGAGGGACCACCGTGAGCCAGTCTTTTTTTCCTTCAGTCCCTCGATGCTCGCTGACCTTCCTCTTCCTGTTGTTCAGACTTTTGCAGGAGATGTCGGCCATTTGTGGAAAACTTCAGAGTCTCTGCTGCTTTATCAGGAGCTGGTGCGGAAAGGAGTTCGAGGTTTAATGTAAGTTCACGTCACAAAAATCTTCTCAGATGTGGAGCTCAGTTGGTTTTCTCATGTGATGTCATTTTTCTTTGTGTATTTATTTGTGCAGTGAGCTGATGAAGGAGGACTACAATGAGATTATGCGCAAGAAGTTGGAGGTTTTCCATCTGTGTAACTTCTGCACACAGATGTTGGAGAAGACCGAGCAGCTGTGAGTGAGGCCGTTAACCCGCACACTGCTCCTACAGATGCATCACAAACGAACAAAGCCAGCGCCTGACCCTTAGATTAGCGAGATCGATGGCCTCAGTTCTAACTTATATAGATCCTAATGTCAAAACCGCTGCAGTGAACAACCGGCCCAAAGAGCCGCTTGCAGAGACTAGAAACAACGAGACTTGGAACTATCACCAAGTAGCACAAAGACTCATGTAGTTACTACCAAAACACTTGACATTAATTAAAAAAAAAAAAAAAAAATATATATATATATATATATATATATATATATATATATTAGGGGTGGGTTTTTATAATCGATTCATCGATTAAAATCGATTCTGGCTTGGATAACGTAAAATTGGCCGACATATCCTCAGCATAACCATGTATAATATCCACAAAACTTAAAAAGTGGTTATACACACACAATACGGTAATATTATGTTGAAGCACAGTACGTATCACTCCGCGAGGCTCCGGCCTACAATAGCTGTAAAGCTCCGACAATCCATCAAGCAGTGTGAGTTTGTAGCTTAGCAAAGTTGGACTAAAACATTTGACAGATTTTCGAGCGCCGTGTACATAAAATCGTTTCGAGGTCGGTAAACAAACAACCAGAATTCATACATAAGGCACACGGGATTATAAGGGGAGCTGTCCAAGTGTGCCGTATTTTCCAAAAAACACTGTAATAACGACGGCCCGCTAGCATGCTCTACCAAAAATAGTGCTTTGTTGTGTATCTGAGGGACGAAAGCTAAACCAGTTCCACACCACTGAAGTTGCAGCATTTTTACAAACCAATTCTGTTTCATCCGTTTGATTCAACGATCCGCTTTCGCCCTTCTCATTCTCCATCGCCATCATACTTTTTCTGCCATGTGCGTACAAAAACAAAGGCACTGCGCATGTGTGTTTTACCCATATTCTAAAGCGATATTTCATTTTCTTATCGTTGCCAAACATTATACCGGTGTTACCATGAACGGTATGATATGGCCCAGCCCTAGTCTCAAGTTGTTTTTCCACCAACCTCGCATTTCTGTTTAACACTGACTTTGTGAATTTGTTCAATGTAAGCAACTCTCTTAGATGGTCACAGTTCTTTAGATCTGTTTTTCATAATTCAGCCTTCATTAACTGTTAAAAGTGAAATGTAATGCAGTGTTTGAATAATAATAATTTCCAGAGTGTAATCCTGAAAGTTTTGTTAATAACGTGATGCTCTCGCCGTGCTTCAGGTTCGAGGTGCTGATGCAGGCCAACATGCTGTCGTCAGAATACGACGAGATCTCAGACATGCACAAGAAAGTTCTCAGAGTGAGTGCTGGCGCTCTTTTCCTGTCTCTGTGCATCACATTTGTTATTCAGACATCTTTCTAACATGCTGCAGTTCTTTGTCTCTCAGACTCTCCAGATTTTTATCAGCTTGGTTCTTAAAACCTCTGAACGAGCTGAAACTCATAAATCCTCTTTTTTAATTTTATTGTAACCTGACAGTAATAATCTGAGAGAACAGCCACACTGAACTCTTGGTGGTGACTCTGATTTTGAGTTTGAGAATTGAAGAAACTTTAAATATTTTGCCCTTCATAAAAATATATCCCGTCAAAATTATGCAAGTTAGAAATATGAACATGCTGCCAAAAACCCCAGAAAAAATAAATGAAAGCATACACAAGGTTCGAGCCGCATGTAGACAGAGCTGGGTATTGCTTCAGGAAAGGAACTAATAAACTGTGCGGGCCATTCAGTGTCGTACTTTCCCTTGAGTGTATCATTACACTGCAGCTCCATCTGAATCTGCACAGGTGCAGTTCAGCAAAGTCCGCTGACTTGGTTCAGCATTACTTGGCAACAGGGAAAGTGAGGCAGGTTGCACTGGTGCATTTGTGACAGTGTCACTTGAAATGCCTTCACAGCATCATACATGCCATGTCCATGAACTGACAGATTTCCTTGCTGAGCTCAAAAACTATTGAGAATTTTTATCCCATCTCAGCCAACGGACCTCTGTATGATGAGGAATGTCGGCAAACTCTGAATCTATTTCCCACATAAAAGACTGAAATTGACGGTGATTTAATCTTTTAGCTCAGATAAAATTTATGGTTTGCGTTACGGTGATCATTACATGCTCCATTTTTAGTACTTTACCACACAGCCTTTCCTGGTGTGTGATGCAGTGATATGCTGTTAACTCATCGGTACAGTTCTCCTCCTGCATCTTTACTCTCATCCTGCCGACTAGTCCACTTTTTTCACCGCACAACACCTGCGCTCCATCTGTTGTAAGTCCAACAAGTTTGTCCCAGGGCAGTTTCATGTCGGCTACACTTTGACATACGTTTTAAAAAATGTCTTTCCCTGTCGTTGTCCCGTGCATCGATTTAATGTTCAATATTTCCTCTCCACGGATGAAGATGGCCAGCTGCGCAATGTCCACAGCAAGAGAGTATGCAACAAAGTTTTTGCTTCTTTCACACAACTATGTTCTTAAATCCGTGGCCATCTCACAAACCCGATCAGCAATCGTATTTCTGCTCAGGCTCACATTTGCCAAACTCTGCGTTTTGTCTGGACACAAGATGTCGCACAGGTTCATCATGCAGCTCTTCAGAGTGGTACCGGGCTGATTTGACTGTCTCCTCTGCTACAATACACAGCTTCACTTTGTGATTTTGCTGTGGTGAAAAAAGTCTGCTGAAATGTCAGATTCTTCTTTAGCTCTTCTACTTTCTGTAGTTTCTGCTCTGCATTTAGGTTTTTCAGCTTATCCTGACATTTTGTCTCGTAGTGCCGTCTTAAATTAATTTGCTTAATTGGGGCGACCGTGGCTCAGGGGGTTGGGAAGTGTATCTGTAACCGGAAGGTCGCCGGTTCGATCCCCAGGCTCTCTGGTCATTGTGTCCTTGGGCAAGACACTTTACCCTACCGCCTACTGGTGTTGGCCAGAGGGGCCGATGGCGCTATGGCAGCCTCGCTTCTGTCAGTCTGCCCCAGGGCAGCTGTGGCTACAACCGTAGCTTGCCTCCACCAGTGTATGAATGTGAGAGTGAATGAATAGTGGAATTGTAAAGCGCTTTGGGTGCCTTGAAAAGCGCTATATAAATCCAATCCATTATTATTATTATTAATTACAGCCACATTAGCTCCACTAATAAGACACACGGGTTTACCAGCAATGTCTGTAAACATATATTCAGTCACCCACTGGCGCTGAAAGGCTCTGTTTTCAGAATCAACTTTTCTCTCCACCATTGTGCGCGGCTAACTTCGCAATAACAGAAGTTTGACTTGATTGACGCGGGAATGTTCCCAGTTAGCCTAGCCTTCAGTGAGGAGGCTGCAGCGCTGCATTATGGGATCTGTAGTTTGTATATTATTAGCGCCTCATATTGCTGGGCCATGCATAACAATAATAGTACATCTATATAAAATGATCTCACGGGCCGGATATAAATGTACGCCGGGCCGGATGTGGCCCGCGGGCCTTGACTTTGACACATGTGGTTTAAAAGGTCAAACTTAACAGCTGAGTAGGACTATAAGAAAAGTGCTTAGTAGTTTTGTGACTCTCAGAAACACTTGAGTTAAGAATTTTTGGTCACGTGCTCACTTTAAAAACCTCCAGTATCACCATACATATGATATCATTAGAGTCTGAGGTTGTCTGTTAATTATGGTGCAGTCGTCTAACTGTGCCTCATTTCTTTCAACTGTTTTTAAAATGTTGGTGATTTTTCTTTGTTTCGTCCTGACGTAATGTTTCTGTGCAGATCTCCGGCTCTCTGGAGCCCATCGAACGTACAACACAAGACGTCAAGAGTAAATTTCTGCCTGGAGGCCTTCTGACCGACACTTGGACGCAGCAAGTTGGGACGCACCCTGAGGACAGGAAGTAAGTTTGAAAGAACAGGAAATAATAATGCAAAAGTGATGTGTGGTGATGCAGTGCGTGACGCTGGGCTTTTTCTCTGCAGTGTGGAGAAGATCAAAGTGCTGCTGGACGCCATCACCGCCATCTACCAGCAGTTCAAGAAGGACAAAGCAGAGAGACGTGAGTTCACAAACACGGCTGCAGATTCAGCTGTTTATCTGTGGAGGAAGAGTCATCGTTAAATCAGGTTTCATTTAGAACCAGCTTCACCTACAGTCTGCATCAGGATCAAAACTTCTGTTGGTCTAAGGAGATTTATTGATGAGGCTCAGAAACAGAAAGCCTGCACACAGTTAGCTTCACGGCTGGTCCAACAGCACATGTATTTGTAGGAGTTTCCTTTTCAGAGCACCTAATAATTCTGGAAGATTATTTAAAGAAAACATAAAAACATGATTTACTAAGTTTTACAGCACACACTTTACTGCAGATTGTACCATATCAGCAGCTTTTATTTCATGCCTGATGTTGCTATGTGGCTGTTCATTTCTTCACAATTTGCACAATACCTGTGGTGTACTGCAAGGCTCAATTTTGGGTTCCATTTTATTTTCTATTTATTTGCTTGTGTCTTCCATTGCTATGCAGATGACACTCACATTTACCTTCACAACCTCGCTGCTGTATTAAACTTTTAAAATGTCAGATGTTACGAAATATTCTGCACCTGCATAACAGAAAATCAGAAATCATTTCTATTTCTTTCTTGAACAAAACACACAAACTGAAACAAAAGTGATCCTCCATCAGTCGAAGTTTAAGATGTGGGATATGTGCAGCTCTCCTTTGTTGTCATTGTTGAGCTGTTCTTTTCCATTTACTGACAGCACACTTAGTCTTCTGTTTAATAAAAGCTTTTGTTTGCTGTTGAGGTTTACCAACAGTTATGATGACACGACACTGTCACGCTGTGCTTAAAGCAAATGAACTGAAGGTTTTAGTTAATTTAAGCCAATTTTAAAATCTTTTAAACCGAGAGCATGTCGCTGTCACAGGAGTAAAAGTGAAACTTTAAATGGTTTGGTTTCATTTCTTCTGTTCAGGTCTGCCGTACAACGAGGAGCAGATCCACAAGTTTGACAAGTAAGTTCCGGTACTGTCAGCTATGTGGATGTCCTCCGTCAGGCTCCGCCTTCTTTCTGATGCCATGTTTTTGTTTCTCTCCTACAGACAGAAGTTGGTCCTTCACGCGAGTAAGGCCAGGACTCTGTTCACAGACGAGTGCGCAATGAAGTACCGTCTTTTCATCTCCAAGAGCGAGGAGTGGATGAGGTAATGACAGGCAAGCGGGCAGCTGGGTCGTGACCCGAGCTCCTCTCGGCTTGAGTGTTGACGTTTTGCTTTTTCAGGAAAGTTCATCATGTGAGGAAGCAGCTGCTAAACCTGTCCAGTCAGCTGATCAGCATCGAGAAGGAGGTGACCATGCTGATGGAGAGAGCCATCAAGGTAAACATTAAAGCGATTTCAGGTGCTGGGCGGCTGACGCACACGAAATCTGTCATCATAACTAAGCACATTCGTTTACGGCCAAGTTTCCCAGAATGAAGTCTGGAAGTGACAGAAATACGTGTCTGTTTGTTTGTCTTCCAGCTGCAGGAACAGCTGCCACAGAAAGTTCTTCCTCTGGTGTCCAGTGGCATGAAGCCTCAGGCCTACCTGAGCCAGAACACGCTGGTGGAGATGACTCTGGGGTTTGTTTGTTTCCTCTCTATTGTCGCATCGTGTTGAGTTCCATCTGAAGCAGCCGTGAGTGCTGACTCAGTGCTTCTGTGTTTCAGGATGAAGAAGCTGAAGGAGGAGATGGAGGGAGTGGTCAAAGAGTTGGCAGAAAACAACCATTTCTTAGAGAGGTCAGACTTTTCTGTTTTTAATTTAAGACTACGGTAAATCAGCTGCAGGTTCTGTTTCTATTGTTTGATTTAAAATGTAAAAAGTACGCAGACCGCTCGGAAACAGACGCAGGTTCGATGTTTATGGTTCTGAATTTATTGACTGAATGTTTTCTCTAAACCAGGGATATCAAATTTATTTTACACCGTAGCCCACATACAGCCCAGTCTGAGCCGAACCAGTGATATCTTAATATAAGATAAAGAAGTGCAGTGCAGACTGTCCTACAGTTATAAATCTGTCAGTTCTCAAAACAAAAAGACATTAAATTCCATTTAATGTCTTTTGTATTTGTTTATTTATTTTTATTGTGAACCCAATATAAAATCTGTAACTTTCTGTAATTTGTTTACCTGTTACTTAATTATTTCAATGTAGTATGAATGACCATTGAGGAGTTCCTCACCATCAGCAAAAGCTGTAAAACTAAAATAAAGTTAAAGTCCAAATTTCATGCCCTCCTTTGTATTTCCGAAGTCATGCAGTAGGCTAGTTGGAGTCTTTGGTCGGCCGATTCTGGCCCCAGGGCCTTATGCTTGACATAACTTTGATTTCTGTTTAATCAGCTCATGTAAAATTTAGACCTAAAAGATGCTTATGAGCGTGCCTCTGAATAATATGGACCAGTGCCAACTCCCTAACAAAACAATAAGGACAAAAAATGAGCTGATCAGTGACCCCTAAAATACAGTAAAGTTTATTCTAAAAGAATTTGATTTTTAAAATCAAGTTGTCACACTTAGTACTACCAGTAATACCAGTATTCTAATGGTCGTCAAACCACAAATTTATTGATACATACTGAAGTGTCAACACTCATGATTAGGGTCTTTTATGAGGGAAAAGTGAACATTATACAGATTATACATTATCCTCCTAAAGTTCCATTAAAATTAGATAATTATAATGTTAGTACATTTAATGAAGCAAATAAAAATGTTACCTTCAACTAAAACAGTTTCAAATGTGGCCAACTTATTTTTTTTCTGCATTTTAAAGTTCAGCAGGTTTCTACTTCATATTTTCAGAGCTGAAAAACACAAAAGTTCAGTTTAAAAACAGCAACCAAACCCACAGGAAGTACAGAGGTGGGGGTCATTTTGACCTGGATTTATGAACACTGACACTGAACACGTGAACACTTTCTTAGAAACAGAATAAAAATATTTTTGTTTGCCTGAGCCAGCTTCTGAAAACCTGCCTTCAGCTTCTTGTTTGACTTTCTTTTATTTTAACTTTAGTGTGATTATTTTGGCACAAATGTGACTCTGTCTGGCCTGTATCACCTCTGCAGGTTTGGCACTCTGACACTGGATGGGGGCCTGAGAGGATGAGTGGAGTCGAGTGTCGCTGCAGTTTGTACATATTCTGTGTGTTTACTGTGTAAATAACGTCGGACTGTTGAAGACAAAGCTTTTTGTATGAGTCTCTGGAAACTCTGGCTCAATTGCTTCAGTCGCTTTAAAAGAAAAAGATCGGAGAGGTTTTCAGCTAAGGATCGGCAAAAGAATGCAGAGCAGCTTCATCCAATCACATCGCAAAGAGACCCTGAAACACCTTTGAGTATTTAGGCGGACACAGCCGGGAACAACAGGTTTAGGGAGGGTTTATGTCACGTTTGGAGTCAAATACTTTCGGCTGCAGGTGTTATTGGAAATGATGAATGGATTAAAGATCACCACAGGTGTGTTTACGTTGTTCTGTAGTTTTTCACCTGAAGTGGAATATTTAAGAGAACAGTTTTAATGGATTAAATGTTAATGGTTTAATGGGTAAAAAAATAAATAAAACAAACGTTAACTTCAATGTCTAAAGAGTATTTACTGGACCTTTCAGCAACAGGCTCTGATTAATCTGATTTTACTCTGTAAAAACTTTAAAGCATGAGCAGAGTTTGAGATGCTTTGATATAGAAGTTTTAGGTTCTAATTAATATCAGGTAGAAAACATTTAAATCTCTGACTGATGATTCAGATGAAGCTGTTTCCTGCTCTTTGGGGCAAATTAGGCTAACATTATATAGAGTATATTATGGAGTATTTAATATTTTTCCAGCTGGATTAAGGAACATTTAAGGGTTTGAATCTGTGGAAAAATACAAAATGGCATTAAGTTTGCAATTAAAACAATTTTTAAAGTGTTAACTTCTGAAATGTTCAACTTGATCTGAGTTTTTTAGAGGATTGTGTATTAAATTAGTTTTTTTTTCCTTTGTTAAGTGTCATCAAATGTATTTATTTCCCTCTAAGTTGCATTAAAGTACTGTATTTATGGGGAAAGCTGGTGTCCTTTTAAAGGCACTGAATTTTATCGGACTGTGGATTGAACAGAATATTTCTGATTAATGATTATTTTTTTTCTCATATGTTAGTCTCTCTTTGTCATACCTCTATCCTTCAGCTGGTCGTCCTTTTCGCTATCTTTGTTTTATTTCTTGTCCATGATTAAAACGCCAAGTGACTGTTTAAATGACCTGTAAATACGCCATTCAATCAATCAATAAATAAACTGATCAGGCATGAAGCTGTGTCAGCGTGACCTGTTGAACAGTTTCAGATTAAAAGAGTTGTTTCACACAAACTGCTCCAAAAAAGTGTTCGAGGGCAACCTGATCACAGCTCACCAGACCTCCTTCATGTGGTGGATTCTGTTTATCATTAATGACTTTACAACCTTCAAAGTAAAGATACTAAAAACATGCTGCTCTGATCTCCACCCAACAGCAGGTTTTCAGTTATTAAATACAAGACTGAAGGCAGAGACCCACAAACACGCAGCAGCACGAGGTGGATGCAGTACAGGCCTGAAGAGGAGGAAACACGTGATGCCTATGGTTTCTAGACTTCAGGCAGATCCTGATTGCAGATATTAAAATGTGAGACTGTATAAATGTCTGCAATTCCTAGACAGTTAAAGCAACACTTGTTTTGAAGCCTAAACTAAACGTGAAAGTTTACACCTCAAACACATCTCCATAGTTTAATTCAAAACCCACTGAGGTGGTGTACCGAAGCAAAGCTGCAAAAGAGCTGTCTTTATCCAGAAACACATAGTCCTCCCTGTAAGAATGAAGCTTAAAATAATAAAGAAATAATGTCAGTCCCTGTTAAACTTTCCAAGCTTTAAAACATTGTTTTAATTACAAAAGGATTATTAGTTATTATTTATTTTAAGCTTGTGCTAATGTTTTTGTTGAGTATTGCAGCATCGACAGCGATCAACTCGAAGGAAAATGACGACGGAGGCAAAAATGTCCTTAATATTTTGTGAACTTTATTCCTCATCAACACGCGGCAAAACTTTTCTCATGGGTGCCATTTTCGTTGTGGTATACTTTTTTTTTTTCTTAGGGGCGTGATGACGCAGCATCCGTGCTCTTACAATGAAACAGTGCCTCCTTGTGGTGGCAACTAAAATACTGTCTCTGTTAAACCACAGTAACCATAATGCAGTTAAACACTGTACAACATAAATACACACAATGAATATCTTAACTCAGTTGTTCTCCTGGCTGAAGTTTGGTCCTTTACAGCATCCTGCCATGCGATTACATTTGTTCCTGACCACCGAGAACACTCACGTTAACTTTTATCGAGTGGAAAAAAGTTAGCTTGTTTATATTATGCTAACATAGCTGTGTCGCTAGCGGTCATGTAGCACATCATTATATACCAGCTAGCCAAACTTCAGTAACCCTACAAACATCACTGCTGTTTAGTTTTCTGTCTTCATTTATGTTGGAAGTGATAACAGAGCTGTACGTTTTAATTTGTTTCCAAAACCCCGCAGTCAGGACATGCTATATTGTATTTAGATAGAAGCTAGCGAGCTAACTTTCTGCTAACTTCTAACTCCATTAAATATCACAAATTCCGTTTTCATGGATGCCTGGATGTTAAACTCAATTGTTACACCTGGTAGAGCAGAACGCTGATCATTTTATTAAAGATGAAAGACTTTAGACAGTTTTTCAAGTCTCAGTAATGCCATAGTGATGTTTGATATATGGACCTGTCAGACTTTACGACCGGATAAAGGGGCATCTCTGCAGTACACTGTATAACGTTCTTTTCACAAACCAAGATGGCCAGAACGAAGCAAACTGCCCGTAAATCCACCAGAGGAAAGGCTCCCAGGAAGCAGCTCGCCACCAAAGCTGCACGTAAGAGCGCGCCGGCCACTGGCGATGTGAAGAAGCCTCACCGCTACAGGCCCGGTACCGTGGCTCTGAGGGAGATCCGCCGTTACCAGAAATCAACCGAGGTGCTCATCCGCAAGCTGCCCTTCCAGCACCTGGTCCGTGAGATCGCGCAGGACTTCAATACAGACTTGCGCTTCCAGATGGCACCTTTAGCATTTGCCTATACTGCCTATGCCACAGTCAGGCTCTGCTGTGTCCTTCGCATCCAGCTTTTCTAGCTATGACCAAAGAGGAATTTCCATCAAAGTTATCTTCAATCTGATTCCTAATTTGTTGGCTCTGTAGCCACCTTTCCCTTTCTATCTGCCTTTATATAATCCAACTATTGTAGTAAGTGCTGTGCATAAGATGGATGAGTTGTACAGGAAGTAGGTAGGAATGATTTCTTGTGGTGTTCAGAGGTGAATTTTGGTAATCTCAGTCTCTCACTAAACTCCTATGACTGGTCAGCACATGATGGAGTTGGTCGGAGGTATTGTGCAGCATTTTACTTATCTTAGACAAAAATCTGTGTTTACATTTTACATTTTTCAGTTGGCGGAAGAAAGCAGAATCCTCTTGAACGGCTGGAGGATTCCAAGCCCAAGAAAGTTGACCCCAGCGTGGGCGAGCTGATTGTGAAAACCGTGGCCGCTTCCAAGGAGCGCAGCGGTGTGTCCGCAGCTGCTCTCAAGAAGGCTCTGGGTGCCGGAGGCTACGATGTGTACAAGAACAAGGCCCGTGTCAAGACTGCCATCGAGAGCCTGGTGGCGAAGGGCACTCTGGTGCAGACCAAGGGCACCAGGGCCTCCAGATCCTTCAAGATGAACAAGAAGGCTACTGAGAGCAAAGCCAAGAAACCCGCAAAGAAAGCCGCTCCCAAAGCCAAGAAGCCTGCCGCGGCCAAAGCCAAGAAACCGGCAGCAGCTGCCAAAAAGCCCAAGAAGGCAGTAGCAGCCAAGAAGCCCACAGACGCTAAGAAGTTGCCCAAGAAGGCCAAGAAGCCCGCAGCAGCGGCCACAGCAGCCACGAAGTAGTGAGCTGCCACCACTCTCACACAACAACGGCTCTTCTCAGAGCCACCACAGCAACACACAAGAGCCCCTTCCTCACACTCACCACCAGCGGCGGACTGGCCATCTGTGGATTCTGGAGAATCACAGAATGGCCGGTACTCCAGGAAGGCCGGCGGGCCAGCCCACCACTCTCCACGCATGCTTTCAACACCTACTGTATTTTCACGACCATAAGATGCACCGTACTAAAAGGCGCAGTCTCAGTTATGTGTGCCATTACTGTATTTAACACACACATGAGGCGCACCTGATTATAGGGCTCATACAAGTATGCGTGTTTAAAAATAAAACGGGAGCAAAACTGAGTTTGGTACTCACATTTTTATTACCGGTAATTGTCATCAATCAAACCCATCGAAGTCCTCATCCTCTGTGTCTGAATTGAACAGCTGTGCTAAATCTCCATTAAACATGCCAGGTTCACTTTCTTCACTGTCAGAGTCACTTTCCGTGCGGCTCCTCGGAAATGATGCCGGCTTTTGCGAAAGCTCGAACAACAGTGCCAGCAGACATGTTAGCCCAAGCATCTACAATCCATTCGCAAATTGTGGCGTAAATCGCCCGGCGCTGCCTTCCACTCTTAGTGAAACTGTGGTCCCCATCGGTCATCCATCGCTCCCACGCCGCTCGCAGCCTTACTTTGAACGGGCGGTTCACACCGATGTCCAGCGGCTGGAGTTCCTTTGTCAGGCCTCCCGGAATGACAGCAAGCTCACAGTTCATTTGTTTCACTTGTTTTTTCACATTATGCGTGCCCATCTCACAGCCAGAGTCACAGATCAACAGCGATGGTGATGCGTGGAAAAAACCACCTGGTCTCCTTACATACACCTCCCTCAGCCAGTCTTTCATCATTTCCTCATCCATCCAGCCTTTTTCATTTGCCTTAATGATGATTCCTGCTGGAAACTTCTCTTTAGGCAAAGTCTTTCTCTTAAAAATCACCATAGGCGGCAGTTTCTGTCCATTAGCATGGCAGCCAAGCACAACAGTAAAAGAAGACTTTTCGTGCCCCGTTGTGCTTATCGCTACCGTGCTGGTCCCCTTCTTCTCCACAGTGTGACTCACCGGGATGTCGAAAGTGAACGGCACCTCGTCCATGTTAGTGATGTGGCTGGGCTGGATGTGTTTGTCGGCGATGTGTTTGCTGCAGTAGGAGCGGAAGATGGCCAGCTTTTCATTACCGGTATAATCCGCTGGAAGTTGCTGCGCTACCGTAGTCCTGGTCCGGATGGAAAAATGGCAGCGTTTCATGAAACGAAAGCACCAAGACGGACCTCCTCGGAAATGTTCAATTTTCATTTCTTCTGCTAGCGAAACCGCTTTTAGTCGAATGGTGACCGTCGAAACGCTTCTCCCACTCGTTCTTTGCTCGATGATCCACCGCTCGAGTCTTTCCTCCAACTCGGGCCACCTCGCCTTATGTCCGCGGAAACTCAGCTGCGTTTTCTTGACCTGCCGGAGCTTGTTTTCCAGCTTCCTCCACTTGCGAACCATCGATTCATTAATCTTAAATTCTCTCGCGGCTGCTCGATTTCCATGTTCCTCCGCGTAGCTGATGGCCTTCAGTTTAAACTGTGCTTCATAAGCGTGTCTCTTTGCCATTTTCAGGGGTGTTAAAACAACGATGTTCCACATAATGCATATGTGCGATTGTCCGGTATATACGATCAACGCCCACACTTCACCCTTTAGCGTTCTCGTGGTGTTCTCTACTACGTCCTCCTTACAACACACAGGGCGCACTGCACTATAGGGCGCCCCGCACTTTTTAAAGAAAATCTAAGGCTTTTATGTGCGCCTTATAGTTGCGAAAATACGGTATTTTTTTCCCCACTGCACCTCTAAGTTGGATGCCAGCTGCATTGGCTGTGGCCGCCAGGCAAGGAGTAGAAGAAGTGGAGTAGGAGGCAAAGACGATGGAAAGAAACGATGCAAAACGCAGCTGCAAGTAAAAAAAAGGAAAGAAACTTGCAGTCTGAGTTAAAGTGTCTCAGTGGCCACGGCTTAAAATGTCTGCACTTGAAGAGTACAAGGTCAGGATGGTAGGGGTTGGCTGTGATGATGACGAAGAAGAGAACACAGATGTACTAAACAAACAGTGCAAATCTTGTAAGGAATGCCCAGTCTGTTGTTATCAGATTCTGAAACGATACAACCTCTTCACAGATGCTTATCATATTCTTGGCTGGGGATACAGGTACCTTCTTACTCTGCCTGTGACACAGGTAGCATGTAAGAGAAGTTTCTCTGTTCTCAAACACATAAAAAGTAGAATAAGAAGCACACAGTCACAAGAACACCTGGAAGCATTCATGCTTATGACTACAGAGAAAGACATCCTCATCTCCCTTGACAATGACTTGATCATAGACAGAGTTGCAGAAAAAACCGACCTCTTGAAGAAAATACGTATCCCCCAACATTGAGTAAGGTGAGTATTCAAGTTAACCTGCATACTAAAACCTCTTTACTTTATTTACCATAACTCATACAGTACTATGTGTTGTGTGTTTCCAATAACCATTTTGTATTGGTTCAGCCAGAGGGACTGCAGTATGTTGAGACCTCCATTACTATGTGAGTATTCAAGTTAATCTAGAATAATATACTTTTAATACAACATCTAGTCAACATCAGCACTGTTGCTATAATTTTGATGTTAACTCAATATTTACAACCATACCTTCATAGTACAAGACATCACACCACTTCTTGTTTTACTATGAGACACTATCATACAAGAAATACACCTTTAAAAGTTATCACCTACATTTTAAAATATTCTATTAAAAAACAACAAATATGACAGAAAATATTACATTTATAGATGCATGTTATTATCTATATATGAGATATGTTTCACTTATATTTTTATTTTTTGTAAGCCTACACTGGCTGTTTTAGTGGAAGTACAATGTATAGTTTATTGATACCTAGCCAATATAATCCACTTGAAATGCTTTACTCAACAACCTTACCTGACTAAATCTAGGCCAGCTGAATTGATATTCGGTGATTTTAAGGACACACATTTTACTCCAAGCTGAACCCAGACAGCTATTTATTTTACCATGTATTTATTTCATTACTAATTTCATAACCAATTTGATTCATGTACATTTGAACAAATTGAGTTCTGTAGGGTTAAGGATGCGAGGAAACCCATTATTTCAAAAATATAGTGTTGAGGTTTACTTCTTCTTGACCTCACCGATCCTTTTGATATCCCAGCTGAAGAAGAGTCCGCGGCTGCCCTGTGTCCCCCTCAGTAGTTTTCCACTAATTCTATTGTTGTGGGGGTTGTCCTCTCCCCAGGCTAGTAACTGTAACTCTCATTTTACAAAAGGCAGACCCCCACTGTCAATAAATTCTTTCCTCCATACAGAGACACGCCAAAGTTTATAGATAAACCTACTGATTTGGCACGTTAGAGGTCAGGGTTCAGCAACTCAATGTCCTTCTTGAGAGCTTTAAGGTCGCATGAAATGCTTCGAGCACACAAATCCACTATTGTCCTTAAAACAGGGGTTGACAAAGTCATTCTAACAAAATCAACACTTACGAATCATTTTCTGTTCCTCTGATCTCCAGCTGCCCCCTATTATCTAAGCAAACCTAAGTACATTGTATTGTAATCATTGTTTTATTGTACTCACAATAGACACAGACTTTGCAAAATGTCCCAAATTCAGCAGAAGTGCTGAACATGTTGCAAACAGCTCCACATTTTCCTCCCTCTGTACCTGGATAGTTCCTGCAGCACCAAAGAACTCCACCTGTCCCGCTCCTCATCATGTTCTGCGTTATGATTTACTATTGCATTTGTGTTTCCATGAGCTTAAAATCTGC
The DNA here is from genome assembly GCF_057382275.1 of Copadichromis virginalis. Classification (NCBI taxonomy): domain Eukaryota; kingdom Metazoa; phylum Chordata; class Actinopteri; order Cichliformes; family Cichlidae; genus Copadichromis; species Copadichromis virginalis. Next base: position 18,646,869 of record NC_140634.1, read on the forward strand.
TTTTATTATCAAGCGAGTGAACCATGATGCATGTTTACAGTCATAGTTAGGATATCACTAATGATTAGCTTCAAATTGACCTCAAATTATTAAGCTATAGGAGCACACTGAGGTTGAACAAGGCACAGGCCTTAATCACGCAGTGAGAGACACTGCAAATTTCTTTTAGTTTTATTTTGGGATGTAATGTTAAAATTTGAGCTTTAACTTTTTATTCTTGCCTGATGACAATAAAGCAAACTGACAGTTTCAATTAAAAATGTAGTTTTTAAGGTGCACTTGAGTCCCTTACTGTGAAAGATGGCATGAGTTAATATACATTTCAAAATAAATAAAGGTGCATGTCTGCTAAATTTCCAAGTACACAAGTTGTTAATAACGCATCAAGAAGGAAGTTTGCGCAGAGAGAAGTGTGTGGCTCTTAAAAGAGCCTTTGTTTTTTTTGTTGAAACTGAGCGCTTTGCGTTTACTTGGCCTTGGCGGGCTTCTCGGTCTTCTTGGGCAGCAGCACAGCCTGGATGTTGGGCAGCACACCACCTTGAGCGATGGTGACTCCCCCCAGGAGCTTGTTAAGCTCTTCGTCGTTGCGCACAGCCAGCTGCAGGTGACGTGGGATGATGCGAGTCTTCTTGTTGTCGCGGGCCGCGTTGCCAGCCAGCTCCAGGATCTCAGCGGTCAGGTACTCGAGCACAGCTGCCAGGTAAACAGGCGCACCGGCTCCCACACGCTCCGCATAGTTGCCTTTGCGCAGCAGTCTGTGGACACGACCCACGGGGAACTGAAGCCCGGCACGAGATGAACGAGTCTTGGCCTTAGCTCTGGCTTTGCCTCCAGTCTTTCCGCGTCCACTCATTTTGACAGGTTCTTCTTTTCGTAGTATCAACACTCAAAAGAAATGTGGCCTGATCGGCTCAAAGCCTCGCTTATATTCCCGCAGAGCGCGCGCAGCTTCGTCACGCACCAATCGCAGAGAGGCTTGCGGCAGCGCGCAATTTCAATGCACTTTTCTCCAATGAGCAGCACACACCGAGGCGGGGCGGTGCTCCTCTGAACGGTGCTGAGCACCACGTGGAGCCCCTCACCAATCACGAGCCGGAGCGGCACCGCGTCACAGCCAGGCACACACTTTAAGAGCAGCGAGTCTTCTGTTTGCTACAAAATCTGCTCGTATCACAGAAGAAGAAAAGTGAGAAACAATGGCAAGAACCAAGCAGACCGCTCGCAAGTCTACTGGCGGCAAAGCCCCCAGGAAGCAGCTCGCCACCAAGGCTGCCCGTAAGAGCGCCCCGGCCACCGGAGGCGTCAAGAAGCCTCACCGTTACAGGCCCGGTACCGTGGCTCTGCGCGAGATCCGCCGTTACCAGAAATCCACCGAGCTGCTCATCCGCAAGCTGCCCTTCCAGCGCCTGGTCCGCGAGATCGCTCAGGACTTCAAGACCGACTTACGCTTCCAGAGCTCTGCCGTTATGGCTCTGCAGGAGGCCAGTGAGGCTTACCTGGTCGGTCTCTTCGAGGACACAAACCTGTGCGCCATCCACGCCAAGCGGGTCACCATCATGCCCAAAGACATCCAGCTGGCTCGCCGCATCCGCGGAGAGAGAGCTTAAGCTACTCGCTCACCTACAAACAACGGCTCTTTTCAGAGCCACCTCCCTCCCACCAAGAGCTCGCTTCTTTCTTACTATTACATCAATATTATAGTCACACTTTAATCTTCATGCTCTTTCTATACCAGAAACTACAGTCGGCATGAACGTGGAAATCACTGACTTCAGTTACAAAAATGAAGCTTTTTTTATTTTTGTATGATACCTGATTTATATGAAATATGGCTGAAGTAAACTAAAGTCTAAAATTCTTAGTCATTTGTTTAATAGTAATTTGACATTATATAATTCACATATAAAACTATGAATTGTAATTTTAAATGGTTTAAAAGCATGTAGAACAGCATATGTAGGCAAGTATATTTCTCCTCTTTTTATCAAGAAGCAAAGACAAAAGCAGGGCAGTGTTCGGTGGTTGAATCATCCGTCCCCACCAATGCCAAACCTACACCCACGCCAGGATCGTCCCCGCTACCTGCAGCTGGCCATCCGCAACGACGAAGAGCTGAACAAGCTGCTGGGCTGAGTGACAATTGCTCAGGGTGGTGTGCTGCCCAACATCCAGGCCAAGAAGACTGAGAAAGCTAAATAAAATCCCGCGACTGTCCTCAACCAACTACACTTGCTTAAAGTAATTAAACTAAATCTTTAATCCATAGGTGTCAAACTCATATTCACACTAGAACTGAAGTGGGACAGCCCTGTTACGGTAGTCTCAGTGTGTGCAACACATTTAGCTGTTTTACTACATGAATAAAAATCTGACTGACTTAAATTGTAAAGTTATTAGACTTTTCTTTTTATAAACTTGCTGTAAAAACAGAAATCTGTGTAGTAAGAGCATAAACATTGTCTGTTCCTTAAAGTAGTTGCACTAAAACGTAAAAACAAGACAGCTGAGTAGATTAAAGAGGTTCAGACTTATAATAATAATTATAAATCACTACAAACTCTCATTTAGGTCTGAGATTCATTTAGACCATGCCTATTCAACTACGAAGTTAGTTGGGCCAGATTTTCAAACCGAGGAATTTATCTGGGCCAGATATTTTTTTTGAAGCCAGTAAGCAGCAGATCATGATCAATTTCAAACCCACACAACTGTACTGAAAAACAAGTATTTATTTTATTCCTTTTCCCCTATAAATCTGGTGGTGACCTCTGACAAATGCACACCAAAAAAAGGAGCTATAACTAAACTATTTTTTGCACGATAATTCCCTTTAAAATTAAAGTAAATATTTCGCTGACCATTTTCCTGCCATGGATGGAGCCCCATCGGTCACAAGTATACAGACACGCTTCATATCCAGACCATTTTCCTCAAAAAGAGCTTAAATCTTCTCAAACATCATTTCGCCAGCTGTGTGTCCCTCTAACGGTAGTAAACCGAGCAATTTCCCATCCAAAAAAACGGACATATACGCATAACTGTGCATTATCAGTTCTGTCTGATCTCCTGCTATAGACATTACATCAGTTTTCTTCAGGTCATCGAACAGCATTTCAAACTCGTCTGATGCCAGAACTTCAACTCTACGAATATTTGAACTGTCCTACAGGGGTACGTTTTTAATAGCAGATGTCACACTCACTTTTCACTGCATCCACCACGGCCAGCATGCAGTATTTCACTGTTTCAGAATCTGTGAAAGGCCTTTTCTTCTTCGCCAAGAAGCAAACACGAAGGGAAGATGCTGCAGCTCTCTCTTGGGCTGTACAGGACCCTCACCATGGTAGTACAACTCCGGTTGTAAGATTATTAAACTCGGTAAAACGAATAAGTATTTGTCAGTCCAGGCAGGGTTAAACCGACAGTTTTCATTGTCAATTTTGCGCTTTTGGAGTGAGAAAGACATGCTGTTGTCGCATCATATATTACGATGATTTTTTAATATGTTTACATCACGGTGCATTGTGGGTTAAATATTGCTAGGCTACTAAGAGTGTTGCATTCACAGTCTACACTACGCTGTAGGAATTTTTAATTTTTTTAAAAATTAATTAATTTTTTGCGTTTTCTCTGTGTTTCTGCCAGGACCACAGGCAGGTTGCTTCTGGGCCGCATTTGGCCCGCGGGCCTCCATTTGAATAGGCTTGATTTAGACCGACAGCGAGCCACAGCTGTGTGCTACATGCAAACACACTTTGTGTGTGGTGTATTTTCTGTAATTCTGATCTGCTCCTTCAAAGGAGCTTTTTAAAAATGTTTTTAATTTATTTTTTAACCTGGAAGCACGTCAATTGAACGTAGACAACCTGACAAAACTTCTTGATTGCGATGTGGGTCATTTCATCACAGATCATTTACAGTTCCCTTTGATACTTTGTTTGCAGTTTAAACAGACATGCTGCATTTCAAGTCCATAAAATCTGGGTACTAAAACATATCTTTGATAGTGTTCCTTGTATGAAGGTTATGTCAGGATTGTAGGCTGAGTAAGCCTGTGGAGAAAGAAAGATCACACATCAGAATTGTTACATTGATATGATTGGTGAAAATGATATTTCAGGCAGACATCAGGAAGAAGTTTCAAAAGCTTCTTAGAGCTCCATCCACTCATGTCCACCATGTACTAGACCAAAGGTGGGTTGGTTATCTTTAAAAAAAGAAAAAAAAAAAGAAAAGGAAAAACCCTATTAAATAAGCACTTCTGCTTTAAGCGAATTTCTGGCAAGAAGACATTTACAAATAAACCAAAAAAAAAAAATTAGTGAAATCTATCGTTTGGTCTATGAGTGTTCACACTCCTGCTATAGGTGAGTTTAAATAAACAGTGGTATTGAATAGGTCTGTAACCTCTGAAGTTCAGTTTGTGGTTATGTCAGTTATTGTAATTTTGTGAAGAAAAGCACACATTAGAAACACCTTAATCTTATAGCCTATAGAAAGATTAAGTCACTGTAATATGTTGGGAATGTGAGTCGGTAATAGTTTGTGAAGTTACAACATACTATTGCTTCAGAAGTCAGTGGGGGATACTGGCAGGTAGTTACTAATATTTTCAGGACTTCCTTCCAAATTATGACAAAAACAACAAGATTGTAGAACAAAGCTCTTAAAGTGAAGTGTGTGGCTCTTAAAAGAGCCGTTGTGTTGTAGAGTCGAGCTGTGGATTTAACCTCCGAAACCATACAGAGTGCGACCCTGCCTCTTCAGAGCGTACACCACGTCCATGGCGGTCACAGTCTTCCTCTTCGCGTGCTCAGTGTAGGTAACAGCGTCACGGATTACGTTCTCGAGGAACACCTTGAGCACACCACGGGTCTCTTCATAGATTAGACCGGAAATACGCTTCACACCGCCACGGCGGGCCAGACGGCGGATAGCGGGCTTGGTGATACCTTGGATGTTATCACGAAGAACTTTCCGGTGACGCTTAGCGCCTCCTTTTCCGAGTCCTTTGCCTCCTTTGCCGCGTCCACTCATTTTCTCGAAGCCGTGTAGAAACACTACTGGAGAACAAGCAGCCAGCCCCGTAATTTAAAGGCGACTTGCGGACGTGATTGAGAACAGCCAAGTATTGGCCCAACTTCAGCTTCTCACAGGCTAGTCGCATTTCCGGGTTGGGAAAGCAAACATCTGCTCTCGGTGCACTACGTCATTGAGTTACTGGTTGTGAATTGATTTAGACTGAAATTGGAGATAGCTACTCTGTTGTAACACTGGGAGCTGTGCTTAAACAGTTTATAGATGCTAGTGATGGGGTTTCTGGCTCTTTTTAGAGAACCGGCTCTTTCGGCTCGGCTCACTAAAAAGAGCCGGCTCTGAACCGCCTCTTCAGGTTGTTTTGTTGCTCTAATTTATTATTAACAACAATATACAATTATGCACAAAAGGAATTACTAATATAAAATACGTGGTTTTATTTATATGTGTTGATATATAAATATATGCTGTGGACCGAAGAGACAAAACAGTACACACTCCAAAACACATTTCTAGCGTTAACTGAACTTCCAAAACAGAGCTACCGAGATCAATTAAATAACACAATTGAAAGCTCATCACATTCGAGTGCTTTGTGCTCGGCAACATGATAGACCCTGTGCTAAAACACAGCTCGCGATGAGGAGCCGGCTCGCGTCGTTCACGTCAAAGATCTGGCTCTAAGAGCGATTTCGTTCGCGACCGATGCAGCCAGCCAACTTGGTGAATCTGAGGTGATCATGTTGGAACAACAACAACAAAACAAAAAAAAAAAAAAAAAGTGAAATTATTAAAATGGGAACGCTTTAGTTCCTGGTCTCGTCAGGTCATCCTGCACATTAAGCTATGCCTCTTTTGCTTATATTGCACAGTGAAATGGCACACACTCTATACGACAACATTAATAATCAGTGTGTTATAGATTGTAATTCACATTGTAAATGTTAGCGCGGGGGTTGTGATTAGAGGATAACTCTTAAGTTGGTGTGGCTCTCAAAAGAGCCGTTTTATGAAATACTGGAGGTTTACTTCGCCTTCTCAGTTTTCTTAGGAAGAAGCACGGCCTGGATGTTGGGTAGCACACCACCCTGAGCGATAGTCACTCCACCCAACAGCTTATTCAGCTCTTCATCGTTACGGACAGCCAGCTGCAGATGACGGGGAATGATCCTGGTCTTCTTGTTGTCGCGGGCAGCGTTTCCTGCTAGTTCTAGAATCTCAGCGGTCAGATACTCGAGCACAGCCGCTAGATACACTGGTGCTCCAGCACCAACGCGCTCTGCGTAGTTCCCCTTCCTCAACAGCCTGTGAACACGACCGACAGGGAACTGAAGCCCGGCTCGTGAGGAGCGAGACTTTGCCTTAGCTCTCGCTTTGCCGCTTTTGCCACCACGTCCAGACATGTTTAAATCTTTTTCCGTTTGCCGAGGAGAAACAGGCTACTGTGTAGCAGCAGTCTCACTTTATATCGACGCCATCGGCCTCTTCCTGATCGCTCATTGGCCAGCTTGCGCTTCAGCGGGATGGTCCAATCAGAAACAAAAACGTAGTCCACTCTGTGACAAACAAGATCTCAGGGAAATGTGAAACACAAAGGACTTCGAAAAATACACTAGGTTGTAAGATTATATTTACATTGTATACTCATACAATGTAAAAAGGATACGAAGACCAAGGTTATTACAATAAACTAGAGCCAAATAAAAACTGTTTGATACAGCACTGACAATAAACATTCGCACAAAAATTAGAAATAAATAAAAATAAGGATGATTTTTTTTTTGTTTTTTTTCTGCCTGTGTATTTACATTAGGAGGCTTCAGTCCACATGTACATCAGCATTTTTTTTCTTTTTTTTTGCTTTTACTTTGAAAAATAATCACATGAAAACACAAAAATGTCTTAAGGTTGATCGATATAAGATAATTGTAACTGAAGGACATTATGTTCAAAGGTTCTCCTGATCAGTGGTATTGTTAGTTCTGTTTCCTTCAGTGAATGATGAATTCCAACTCACCCCGGCGTATGTTGACCACTGAGGGTGAAGAAGCTGGATGAGCATCTCCAAGGGTGGAGCACCTCTCCAACAAGCTTAAGGGTGGAGCACACACTCTGGGTCATGGACAAATTGCTTCTCTAAGTGGAGGAGTTTAAGTGTCTTGGCATCTTCGGGTCTAGGGGGAGTTATTCTGGTTTTTTTTGTGGTGAAGCAAGAGCTCAGTATGACTGGCTGATCTCTGTACCTGGGTCCAGCTTTGTGGACAACTTTGTACTTCTTTTTTGAAGTCCACTTGCAATCGTAGGATGGCCTCTGTGGCCCAGACCCATAAGTAAAAGAAAATGTATGGATGAATATTTTTATTTAATATGAACAAACCCCTGTAGGAATAACAATTATGATAAAAGTAAGAAAATGTTGTTACTTTTTTAATATTAACAAAGTCAATAGATACTTTGTGTTATTAAAATAAAAAATGAAAAGTTAGGGTAGCAAACATTCATAAATAATGTCTGTGTTCTTTGCAAGCTCCTTTGATTCATAAATAATCCACTGCAGAGCAGCCACATGTGCACTGTGAAGTTGATATTTCTGATTCAACTTCACATGGAGTGGAACAGAAGAGGAAGAGGAACATAAGAGTAATCCGGTTAAAGTGAACATAACAGAAGTTGAACTTTATCTTCTCTTAAAGAGAAGGCCCTGGTGTCTGACAGTAGAGTTGAGTGGAGTAGAACAGAGTAGAGTGATGGAGCCTTCCCAACATCCTCCTGATTGGCAGTGAGATGTCGGCCATCTTGGATTGTAGCGGGGAAGAAGGATTGATGCGGTGAGCTCCTTTTTTATTGCTTTAAAATCTTTTTTCGGGAGTTTCGGGTCTGAGGGTCCTTTAAATGAACCCGAGTTTGTGTGCTCGCTGCAAAGACCCAGCTGGTGAAGGGCGCAGTCGGGAACAGTACGGCTCTGAACGGCGCGGCCCGGTTTCGGTGCTTTTTGTTGTTGTTTTGGGGAACTAACAGCGGAGGCGCAGCAGGCCCAAACACGGACAAAAGCACACCTGCCCGCAGTTCTCCTCTCAGCCCCATTTTCTGTCCGTACAGCAGCGTCTATCCCGGTGTTACCGAGTCGTTAAACCGTAATTTAACGACCTCCGGGTTTCCAATTAGATGCTTTTCTACGTTCACATAAATGCAACAGCTAGCTTAGCTTCTATGCTAACAGCCCCATGTATTCCTATGACAGAAGCTGCTAGCCTGTGTGCGTTGCTCAGCTAGATAGCTGTAGCGTCTGACACATTTTTAACGCTAAAGAGATAACGCTTGCTGATAACTGCTGTTTCCTGGAGACCTGCAGTCAAATAGCAGCACACGGCGGGACAAGCCGGCTCATTTAGTTCTGTCAGGAAATTCTAATATTGGAGTTAACGCTAATCAGACACACTAGCAGCGCTAGCCTTAGCGCTCTAAGCTAACATTAGCCGTTTTTGCGACACTGCTGCGCCTTCAGCGCCGCTTAGAAACGAGACAGACAAGACAGGCAGACGACTGGGCTTCGGCTGCAGGGATAAAAGGAAAGTTTGTGAGGTTTTTAACTCGTTATAAAACCTCAGAACCGAGCAGGATCTCAGCTAGCCGTTGTTAGCTGGGATTGCACCTGCTTTAGGAGGCGTCGCTTATCTCTGTTAGCATCGCTTTGTGTTTTAGTGGAAGGTTTGACACATTATGGAGATTAGCTGGTGCTTTATGTTATGAGATGTGATGTTTTGATATTACTTTTGGCTAATGTGCAGTTTGTCCTCACAAACACACCAGTCTGGTTGTTGATCAGTGATTTAGTAGTGGAGGCTTTTACTGTAAAAAACAGAAACGTCCAGCAGACTTCTTTCACTCTGAAAGTTAAAAGAACTAAGCGTTCAGAGGCTTAAAGATGTGTAGTCGGTTGATTTTCTGTAGTTGTTAAACAGTGGAAGCTTTCCTCTGTCTTTGTAATTAAAACGTATTCTGGGAAGTATGAGGAGCTGTGGTGGGATACACACCTTTGTCAGTGTTTTAGTTTTGAGCCTTTTTGGTTTGGATGCTTTCAACCTAGGTTCATCTGTTAAAATGGGTCCAGCTTTGCAGATTTGTTTGTGGTGACAGTCTTAATTCAGATCAGAGTCTACAGCTGCAACTGCTTCACTCAAGACTCAACAACTCAATTTTTATTAGTGGTTTAGTCAGTTTCTTCTTTCCCTGCTCTCACTGTGAATAAAATCAGGAACCATCAACGCTTAAACTTGTACTAGTCCTTTTCTGCAGTGCTTTAGCTGCCCTGAAAGTTTCTGATCAAGTAAGATCACACCTCTGATATTTTGTTTATTCAAAACATTTTACATGCCACAGACATTAAAACCTTTGTGTTTTGACCAGGTGTTTCCCCAGATTAGGTGTGTTTTTGTCACATCTCCGTCTTTGTAACCTGATCTCTCTGTGCATGAATTTGAGAGGGGTGTGACCGGATGATATTACACTGTGCACTAGCACCTGTAATGTCACTTTCGGTGCATGCTGCTTAACCAGAACTTAGCATTTAGCCTAAAAGTGAGTTCACATCCTCATACAGAGTGAGACGAGAGAAGGAAATGGTATTAATCCAGTTTCTGATAACAGGTTACCCTGCCATAGATGCAGTAAAAGCCTCCCAAGCATCTGTGTCTTTTGAGCTTTCAGTTAAAGCAAATATTTAAAACCTGAAGAGAAATGCTGCTGATGTAGTAGCAGCTAAATGGCTCCAAACTGCTGATCAGGGATCAACTGATCTGTTTGGATCACACATCGGCCTCAGAAGCCTGGATCGGGTATCTCTCTCAGTTCAGCCTTATTCTCTGTTTACTTTGCTGCGAGGCAGCAGGTGAGCACAGCTATTACACACCTGCTGCACCAACATACTTTCTAAAAAAGGTCTTACTTTAACACTTAAACTGTTATCATGGCTGAAAATGTTCAGAGAAGCTGCTAAAACATGTTTTTAAGTTTGTATTTTTTTGCTCTGACAGTAACACAACATGTTGTTCACAGCATTAATATTGCCTCTCTGCGCCACACTGAGTGAGGAGGTCCACCACAGTGCGACTCAGAGGAGAAACAGTAAACATCAGCTCACAGACACATTTATATCAAGGAAACCTCACAGAGAGGAGTGTAGCTTATTGATTTTTCACTGCTGTCAGCACAACACACAGGGAAGATACTGAAACCTGATCCAGATGTTGGAGTTGGGATCAGGCTGAAAAACATTAAAATGTTCAGTTATTTGTTTGTTTTTGGCAGAAAATGATAAGAAGTATCTTTAAAAACAAGCTTAAAACAATTACATAAAAATCTAAACATAAGCAGTGCAGCTCAGCCTGTAAACCTGAGATTAAGCAGTGAGACTAAATATTATATGAATTTTGTTTTTCTTTTTAAAAATTGAATTTCAATTTTTTTTGTGTTTTGTGAGTCATGCAAAAGTCGTTCCTGAATGAGACTCTGAGCACGCTCAGAAGCAGGTTTCTGGTTTCAGAGCATGAAATGTTCCATGACAGTGAATGACTTCTGTCCAGGTATGACTGGTCTGACTGTTTCCCGTCGTCTTGTCTCCTAGGTGACACGCGGCATGTTTGGTGCTAACCGGAAGAAGTTTATGGAGGGAGGGATAGAGAGTGACTACCCGGACGACTCCAGTCTCTACTACAGCCAGCAGTCCATGTTCCCTCCTCACCGTGCGGACAAAGACGTGAGTCCTGCACGTTCAGCAATCATTACGGTTTATTAGGTCTGCTCGATTATGGCAAAAATGATAATCATGATTATTTTCACTGAAATTGAGATCTCGATTATTTGACGATATTTATTTAACAATAACAATGTATTGAATAATGACTTTAAAGATTGTCAAAAATATATAAAATAGTGTGCAAATACTGATAACAGTGCAAATGTTTGCAATATAAAAAATAAATGAAAAATGTAAACATCTATGTTTAGTGAACTTTGCAGTGTTGCTCTGTGGTGCAGCTACGACACTGTAGCAAAGTTTACACACTATGTCTACTTGATCCACGTCTGACTCCGCGAACCCATAATGTTTCCACACCACTGAAGTTTTTTTACCTCTCTTTTCAACCAACGGCAGTCACTCTCCTCTCCAAATAACTTCTGCTTAGCTTTCTGAGCTTCCCTCGGGTCCTCTTAATCAGTGGTCCCCAACCCCCGGGCCTTGGACCGGTACCGGTCCGTGAGTCATTTGGTACCGGGCCACGAGAGTTGAGGCTCAGGTGTGAAATGTATAGTTTTCAGGGTTTTTATCGGTTTTCAGCGTTATTTTGTTATCGTTTACTTGGTTTTCCTTGGTCTTTTCACGTGTGTTATGAATAAATTTTCTTTTTTTTCGGTACCGGTACTAGTTTTATTTTGTTGTATTTATCCGCGACACCTTAAAGGCCGGTCTATGAAAATATTGTCGGGCATAAACCGGTCCGTGGCGCAAAAAAGGTTGGGGACCGCTGCTCTTGTGACACGTGTTCGAAATGCAGAGAGGTCCGCTCGATTTGCCACACAGAGCAGCGCGAGAGTAAAGCACGAGGGAGGGGCTAATAATCGGCTCAGTCATTTTTAATGATCGTTGAAAGCCCAGATCGTAATCGAGATTAAAATTTGATTAATTGAGCAGCCCTACGGTTTATAATTATTGTCAAAAACTGCATTTGAGGGTTTGGACATGCTCAGCCAGTCAAGAAACTTCAGAGGCGTTTTATGGGTCTTGCACATGTACATAAGGCATAGTGCCCCATGGCATTACATTTCATTCACATGTGTGAAATTCAGTATCCTCATGTTAAAAAAAAATGCCCTAAATCCAAGTGGAAGTACACAGTATTGAATATAAGATGATATCTTGGGGCCGTTTTTGTCACTTTTTCCAGGTGTTGTACTTCATGCACTAGAAAAAGAAGTATGTCTCAATTTTTCCAAATGATAAAGAAATATGCTGCAATAAATAAAAGAAATCTGTCAGCATAATTCTTATTAGGAAGAAAATGTGTAAAATTACAGAAAAAAAATCTTCTTGTAGCTCATTGGCTAGACTGTCCAGAAAATGTCAGTTTTAAAATGTCATTTAAAAAAATCTGAAATTTCTATACTTAGTATTGAAAAAACAGAAACTTTCCAGTCATTTAGTTGTTTATTTATTAATTAATTACTTTAATTTAGTATGAACGGCTGTTGGGGAGGCTTCTATCAGCAGGAAAAGCGCATTAAAGTACATTTAAAAGTGCAAACATTTAAGCCCTCCTTCACATTTTCCAAACCCATTGAGTGGCCAGGCCAGGTTATGCCAGGCCAATCCTGCTCCCCAGGCCTTATATTTGATACCGCTGTCCAAGGGGGTGAGAGCTCTGTGTGAAGCAACTCGAGCAAAAACAAAGAAAAATGAGTCTCTTGTTGTAAAAACAGCACACAGCTCGTCTCCCTGTCATCTCTGCCCTCTTCTATTCATCCTCACTTTGTCCTCACTGCCCGGGGATGCAGCACAGAGCCCTTCACAGCTTACCTGAGTGGTTGACAGTAACAGAGCATGCTGCTGCATCTGCAGCTGCTGTGTGTGTTTCTGTTTTTTGATCTGTGTGATTGTGTGTTTGTCCTCCTCAGATGCTGGCGTCTTCCTCTGCCTCCTCTACGGGTCAGCTGTCACAGCTCGGAGCCAGCCTGTACGGCCCGCAGAGTAAGACGGACAGGCACTGACCTGTTTCTGCTGAATAATGTCGACTCATTACTGTGATGTTATCTCAGAGAAAACGTGGGAGAGTCAACCTCGTTTTTCACGCTTGTCTGCTTGCTCTCTCTGTAGGTGCATTGGGGTTTCCCATGCGAGGCATGAACAGCAGTGCAGCTCCTCCATTGAGTCGCAGCGGGCTGAACCAGTCTGCCGGTCAGCTCTCCAGTACGCCCAATGCCGGCTCGATGCACACGCCCCCCTCACCCAGCAGGTACCCCTCACACTGTGTGCTCTCATTATAAGAACTCTCTGTCAGTGTCTCTGCTTCTTCTTCAAACCACAAACTTCTTCCTGCAGGGGAATACTGCCCATGAGCAGCCGGAGTGTGCTCAATCACAACCAGCAGGTGGGGGGTCCAACGGGGCAGTCAGGTGGGATGGGAGGCGGAGAGCGTGGAGGTGGAGGAGGGAGGAGCGGCAGTATGGGGAGTCCCAGCCGGTCGTCACCCAGCATCATCGGGATGCCCAAACAGCAGCAAGCACGGCAGCCGTTTACCATCAACAGGTAACTCGCATCACTGCGGTCCAGATGTGACCTTTGACCTGTGTTGTTAGAAAGGAAGGTTTTCAGCAGCACATCTGGACCGTGTGATGGAGACGAGGGTTCAGGAATGTTTATGATTATTTATGATTTGAAATGATAGAGAGGAAGAGCTCATAATGGCAAAAACCTGTATGAAATTTACGCAAAACCTGTGTGTGTGTGTGTGTCAGTATGTCAGGGTTTGGGGTGAACAGGAATCCAGGCTTCATGAACAACTCGCTATCCAACAACATCTTCAATGGCACAGGTAACAGAGTGACATCAGAATTTTAAAAAATCTGTCAGCTGTTACCCAACCTGCTGTAATGTGACCTCTCTGAACTCGTTTCAGACGGCAGTGAGAATGTGACGGGGTTGGACCTGTCAGATTTCCCGGCATTAGCTGACAGGAGTCGGAGGGATGGAGGTTCGAATCCCACCCCACTGCACAACCCGCTGACCGGTCGAGCTCCCTACGGTAATACAGAAGGGACATTTATCTGTTTGTGTCCGTTTGTCTAATATAGAGTTGTCCTTTAATTCTACGCAGTGGTCTAGACTTTACAAAAGTCAAGCAGCCAATAAAATGTAAAGAAAATAAAACCATTTATGGAGCTGTTAGAATATTTGCTTTAACTTCAATTGAAGCATGCTGAGAGATGAGAAATACGGAACGCTTATTTTAGTGGATTTTCTTCCTTGTTTTATAGTAAACTGAATATTTTCAACCGTTGGTCAAACACAATAGATATTCAATAAAAACCTTTAAAAGTCTTACATTTGCTGCTGATCAGTGTGTCTTTCTGTTGTGTGTTTTGTTAATGTCCTGCAATTGGTCACTTTCTCCAGTTGGCATGGTAACCAAGCCGTCCAGTGAGCAGTCGCAGGACTTCTCCATCCACAACGAAGATTTCCCAGCTCTCCCAGGGCCAAACTACCAAACAAAAGACCCCACCAGCACCAACGAAGACAGCAAAACGGTGACATTTCTGTCTCTCTCCGTCATCCGCTTTCTGCTTCTTTAACTTCCCAACTCATCCTCATTTGTCCCGTCTGTCTCCATCCAATCAGAATCTGAACTCATCGGGAAAGCCAGCCTCTAACTCAGATGGTCCAAAGTTCCCCGGCGATAAGAGCTCTGCACCGAGCAACAACAACCAGCAGAAGAAAGGGATTCAGGTGCTTCCTGACGGTGAGACAGTTCAATCAGATAATCGCTCAAAAGCCAGACATCAGCTGATCTTTGTTTCTGAATGTTAACCCTGAAAATGTTTAGAGTCATCTCTTTGAGAATTTAAAGAGAAAGGAAATGAATGGGACATAAGAGCTTTATTAGTTTATCACAGACTCGAGATAAAATAAGAAAAGCTTAATTTGTCCTTACTGTAGGGAAATACTTTTGTTTCAGCGGCTGAAACTATAATGGAACATGTAAAATCATAAATGTTGTCATCAGATGATGAGTCTGCCAAACAAATGCAGTTTTATGTTGCTATGAAAGGGTTTAATAGGTTTCTGAATACCCAGCTGTGACGTGTTTAACCAAATTAAAAAAGGCCGGAACTGAAAATCGTTAATGTGAATTTAATCTGTGTATTAAAAGAACCTCCGAACACTTTCATCCTCCTTATTTCCCCTCCGTCCTCATCATCCCCAGTCTGTCACAGCAGATAGCTTCCCCACCCTCAGCCTGATGCTGCAGGTGGATTTTGTCTTAAAAGGGAGCTCTTCCTTTGCACTGTTTTTTTTGTTTTGCTTTTGTTCGTCTCATTTAATTAACTCAAAACCATTAGACGGAGATTTTCTTATCTTTGAGTGAGTTTGGGTAAAAAAACAAGCAGGAGAGATTTTAAGCTAATCCGTAATCCTCTGTTGTCTTTGTGTCCCAGGGCGAGTGACCAATATCCCTGGTGGCATGGTAACAGACCAGTTTGGAATGATTGGCCTGCTGACGTTCATCCGGGCGGCGGAGACCGACCCCGGCATGGTCCACCTGGCGCTGGGCTCAGACCTCACCACACTTGGCCTCAACCTCAACTCGCCTGAGTACGAGTCGCACATGCAAACGCGATTTATAGTTGGAGACGAGCGGCGTCTTTAAAGTTTGTTTTTTTTTTGAATGGCCGCAGCAGCAGCTGAATGACCTGTCACTGTTCTCACACTCAGACCCTCTCTCTCTCCCTCTCTCTGTCAGGAATCTCTATCCTAAGTTTGCATCTCCGTGGGCATCGGCTCCATGTCGACCGCAGGATATAGGTGAGTTTAACACCAACCTGGAAGTAGTGACTGAGGCTATGTCCACACTAAATGCGTTTTTGTTTTCTCCCCGTTTTGGCCTCCTGTCCACATTGAGACCGCGTTTTTCGCTCGAGGAAAACACAGCGTTTTAAAAATGCTCTCGAAAACGCAGAGATTTGAAAACGGTGTGATGCAGTCAAGTGGCCAATTAAACTAAACGGAGGGCATTATACAGCAGTTGTTTTGTTTGCTCTCAATTTTAAAGATTTTAAAGATTAATTAAAGATTAAAATTAATAAATTAAAGATTAATATCAGTTTGTACATGCTTCAGATAACTTTTCTTCAAATTCTTTAATTCTCAATTGCTTTTGCAACTTTGTACTTTTGTGTTACTCGCAGCAACAACTCCACCTCATTGTTAGTCTATTTAAAAAACTCTGTGATTTTCCTCGACATTTTGCCGCGACATTTCAAAGAGCCGGAAAGTAAATAAGCGGCAGACAGAAATGAGGCAGGTCGAATCTTCTTGCGTTTCACGCATGCGCAGTACTGGAACGTAAGAGTTTTCTGCCGTTTCAATATGGACGCTGTCTATATACACTGAACAAAAATATAAACGCAACACTTTTGTTTTTGCTCCCATTCCCCATGGGATGGACGTAGAGACCTAAAATTCATTCCAGATACACAATATAACCATCCCTCCCAAACAGTGGTCACAAATCAGTCCAAATGTGTGGTAGTGGGCACATCTGCTATATTGAGATAATCCATCCCACCTCACAGGTGTGCCACATCAGGATGCTGATCTGACATCATGAGTAGTGCACAGGTGTACCTCAGACTGCCCACAACAAAAGGCCACCCTGGAATGTGCAGTTTTTTGCGCTATTGGGGGTCTGGGGACCCAGAACCGGTCAGTATCTGGTGTGACCACCATTTGCCTCATGCAGTGCAACACATCGTCGCATGGAGTCTATCAGATTGTCAATTGTGGCCTGTGGAATGTTGGTCCACTCCACTTCAATGGCTGTGTGAGGTTGTTGGATATTCGTGGGAACTGGTACACGCTGTCGTATACGCCGGTCAAGCACATCCCGAACATGCTCAATGGGTGACATGTCCGGTGAGTATGCTGGCCATGCAAGAACTGGGACATTCTCAGCTGCCATCTGCCCTGAACAATGTGAACCATGATTCATCCGTGAAGCGCACACCTCTCCAGTGTGCCAGACGCCATCGAATGTGAGCATTTGCCCACACAAGTCTGTTATGGCGACGAGCTGGAGTCAGGTCAAGACCCCGATGAGGACGACGGGCATGCAGTTGAGCGTCCCTGAGACGGTTTCTGACAGTTTGTGCAGAAATTGTTTGGTTGTGCAAACCAATTGTTCCAGCAGCTGTCTGGGTGGCTGGTCTCAGACGATCTTGGAGGTGAACCTGCTGGATGTGGAGGTCCTGGGCTGGTGTGGTTACACGAGGTCTGCGGTTGTGAGGCCGGTTGGATGTGCTGCCATATTCTCTGAAACGCCTGTGGAGACTGCTTATGGTTGAGAAATGAACATTCAATGCACGGGCGACAGATCTGGTTGACATTCCTGCTGTCAGCATGCCAATTGCACGCTCCCTCATTGCTTGTGGCATCTGTGGCATTTTGCTGTGAGACAAAACTGCACATTCCAGGGTGGCCTTTTGTTGTGGGCAGTCTGAGGTACACCTGTGCACTACTCATGATGTCAGATCAGCATCCTGATGTGGCACACCTGTGAGGTGGGATGGATTATCTCAATATAGCAGATGTGCCCACTACCACACATTTGGACTGATTTGTGACCACTGTTTGGGAGGGATGGTTATATTGTGTATCTGGAATGAATTTTAGGTCTCTACGTCCATCCCATGGGGAATGGGAGCAAAAACAAAAGTGTTGGGTTTTTATTTTTGTTCAGTGTATGAACTCGACTGATACTGAAAGCGATAGTGTGGACGCAGAGCGTTTTTTAGACACAACCGCCATTTTCAAATCTATCCGGGCTAGTGTGGGTGTAGCCTGAGACCTTGAAGTCAGCATGAAAGTGTTCATTTTCTCACAGACCTGTAGAAGAGCCATTTGCTCACCATTAGAAACGATACTTTGTGAAAAATGTGAAGGCTGATGCTAAGTTTACTCTGACTTCAGAGAGGTGCTGGAACCTCTACAGGCTCAGAAACTCTGAGCGTCTGACTCTTTTTGGGACTTCAGAGGCATTTCTGTCAGTGTCAGTGCAGCAGTAAAGTGACAGATCAGCCTGCAGAGTGAATTAAAATAGACAAGCAAAATTGACCTGATATGTGAACGACATCAGTGTATTGATGTGGTCGTACGTAAGAAACCAGCTTCATTCGAAACCTGCTCACTCCAAACAGCCAGCAGGGCGAGGAGGAGTCCTCTCGATTTCTGGACGCATTTTCACGGCTTTCCCTGAAGTTTGACTGTTAGCCCTCACTGAGTTAGATCTTTTTCTTTGACAGTGAAGAACCGCTTGGCTCCAGCCGCCCCCAGACAGCATCGATGAGCTCTTCCATTCTGATTGCTTCTTGGTTTTCACGCTGTGCAGTGAAGCAAATTTTCACCAAAGTTGGAAATTTTAACTCTTGAACACAGATTCTTCTTCAGGGTTTTTGCTGTATGTTAAAAGTTTTGGTGGCCAACAGAGGACAATCATCATGGCTGATTCAAACAGTTTTTAAACGATTTTCATTCTTAATTCTGTTTTATTTTAAAAAGTCTTTGCTTTTAATGCGTGTTTGCCAAACTCGTTTATATATATTTATAAGGACTCGTTGAGTCCTTCATCAGCAGGAAATTTAAATCTGGAGTTTTTCTGCCTCCATGTGGTCTGAACAACTTAATGCATCATGATTTTTTTTCCAATCAGTTTTTATAATGTGAGACTGAATTTACTGAAGTTTAAATTTATTTAATTTTAGTTGCTTAAATAACATCAAAATGCTCTACGCCTGTTCATTGCATTAATTACATGCAGACCAGTTGTGCAGTTTTTCTAATGAAGCTTTTCATTTTGTCCTGTTTGTTGATTTTATCTTTTCTTTTCTTTTCCTGCAGACTTCCACGTCCCCTCAGAGTATTTAACCAATATCCACATAAGGGACAAGGTACCTCCTTCACAAGACACCCCAAAGGTCCTTTACATGATTGTTATGAGACTGATCTCCTGAAAAATGTGTCCGTATTAATCTGTCTCTCTCTCTCACGTGCAGTTAGCAGCTATCAAGTTGTCTCGGTATGGTGAAGATCTGCTGTTTTATCTCTACTATATGAACGGAGGAGACCTCCTACAACTGCTGGCTGCTGTAGAACTGTAAGAGCGACCGGTCATTACTGCACCCTAATCACACTAAGTCAGTCACCACGTGGGTGGAAACTAAATTACTTTGATGTTTGGATGAGAAAATTGCTTGAAACTGAGATAAAAGTAAGATTTCATAGTTTCCTGTTGTGCTGGCGTTCAGTGCAATCAGTTTTTTAAAGAAATCCGCTCACCAGCTTCTTGTCATCACCAACAAACTCTCCACTTTTCCATACTGATCTAAAATACATCCTTCCATTTTAAGATAAGTCTGCAAATGTTTTTTTTAATGATTGAATCTATTTTTCAGAAGCTTCTCATCTTTTTAAAATGTTTTAATCTTCATTACAAATAAAGATTAAAGCATCCAAAAGAACCCCAGGCTGTCTGAAATGTCTCTCTGCGTTTATGATGGTGTACAAGCTGTTTAAAGCGATCATTTCCGCGTGTGTGTGCGTGTCCAGGTTTAACAGGGACTGGAGGTATCATAAAGAGGAGCGGGTTTGGATCACTCGAGCTCCGGGGATGGAGCCCACACTGAAGACCAACGCCTATGAGAGAGGGACCTACTACTTCTTCGACTGCCTCAACTGGAGGAAGGTGGCCAAGGTGAACGAACACACACACACGCACACTTTAAATCAGCACCAGGATGTGTTGCCTACATTTGATCAGGTTGACAGTTCTCAGATCTTGATTTCATGAAACTGGTCCGAGTGTTTGAACACTCAGTACTAAAGACTGCATTCGTACAGCTGTGTGGTGGTAAGGGCAGCTCCTTCTGCTGCTATCCGTGTCTCAGCCTCTAAAAGAGCTCCTCAGGTGAAAAACTAAGTGAAGAAGAAGGTTCTACTACTTTTTTCCCCTCCAAGGGAGGAACAACATACAGAGATCTGATGAACTGATCATTACTGAAGTATTTTTGAGACTTCATCTCTGCGAGGAATGTTTGTTGTTTGTCCTGGATCTGTAGATCTGCTTGAAATGAGGTTCAGAACTTCTGTTTGATTTTATTGAACAAGTCTACATTTGAGAACAATTATATTCTGGAAAAAAAAGCTAACTGTTTTAATAGTAAAATGTGATTGGATCAAATAAAAATATGCATTTGTATCCCATTAAATCCAAAGCTAAAATTTCATTTTGAAAGTAAACACAGAATATGATGAACGCTGTGTACAGTCGATGACAATTTACCACTTTCCTCCTCGTTTTCAGGAATTTCATCTGGAATATGACAAACTAGAAGAGCGACCTCACGTTCCCTCCACCTTCAACTACAATCCTGCCCAGCAGGCCTTCTGATTGGCTGTCTCTCCTACTGCCTGCCTGCCATTGGCCCTCCTGACCCCATTAGGTTTTTCCACCGGCACACACTGAACGGGGAGGACATCCTGGCTCCTGTCCTCCTCTCTGAACAGACTTCATCCTTTTATTTTTTTCATATTTTTGTTCCTTCTTTACCTCATTATCGTTATTTTTTTTTTTTTTTGAATTTCACACTTTTCCATCAGTTTGATTTGGCTGGTCTGTGAAGTGGACCACAGACTCGATACACAGACACAAGCACTGCAAAGTGTCCATCTGATTGAGTGACTCATGTTTCTGCTCAGTCTTAAGAATCGACTATTTTTGTCTCCAGAAGCTTTTAAGAGAAACCAGATTTTAACACAGGAAGTGATCACCTTTCAGGATGGATAATTATTTCCCACTGTGTCGCACCTCTCTGAAACCTGGCGATATCTTTAACCCACTCTCTTTTATCAGGTTTATCCCCCAGCATTACAAACCAGAGCACATCATCAGACAGTCAGGAGGACATGCAATGTACATTGTAGCACTATTTCATAATAAAAGAGGAAAAAATATCCTTTTTTCCCCCCTTTGGTTCCTTTGTGTTATAAAGCGGGTTTAATTTAAAGAGACAGGTGAGAGTGCAGCAGGTGATTTCATACTGCAGGGAGGTCTTTCACAGGTGGACACGTTCCCTTTATACCTCGAGGAAAAGGCAGGAAATCTCTCTCTTTTTTTTAATTACGTTTTTTATACATATTTCACCATCTGCAGTTATTTTATCCTCCTGAGGTGGCAGCCTGTTTAAAAATGAAAAAGACATTAGGTTTTTGGGGTTTTTTTGTCATTTGAAAGACAGAAATCTGAGGTGGCATTTAAGAAAACCGATTTGTCTTTCTGGATGATAATGGCGTTAAATTGGAAATCTGGTGAATGCCATTTCAGATTTATCTACTACAAATCTTGTTTTCAGCTTTTTCAAGATGGAGAAAAAAGAAAATAGTTTCTTTTTCTTTTTTTAGATTTTCCTCCTTTGTGTCGGATCATATGTTAGTCCATGCAGAAGTCAGCTTTAGTTTGGTGAAATAACTGACACTTGCCATATAAGAACAGTTACATCAAAAATAATTTTGAGTTTTGCTGCCTCATAATCGGCCCTTGGGGGTTCTCACCATAGTAAACATGGCTGTTCGGTAAAGCAAAGGGACTCAGTTTGTCTTGCTTTATTTGAATAGAAATCAGCGCACTTTTCTCAAGTTCTCGTTGATTAGATAATCAGAAAATGTCTGCTATGTTTAAGTAAATAAAACCCCAAATCAGATTCTCCTGGCTCTGGCTAAAACCTGATCAGGAGGCACCAATCACTACCCTGACCTTACAGCTACAAAGACGTTGGGATGATTGGTGATGCTAATGTTGTCTGTTGTTCTCTGTTAGCCTGTTCAGGGTTTAATCTCCCAGCTTATCCCACTGTCAGTTTATCCTGAGGATAAGTGGCCATAATATTTAATAGGATGGATTTATTGTTGGATAGCTGCACCTATTTCTACTCCTGCGATCTGTTTGATATTTTAATTGTTATTCTTGCAAGGCTTCTGCCTGGAGATCAAAAACTCAAACTCTGCTGCCTGTATCCACTTTTAAAGATTACAGTTACTTGCTGCACTGAAAGCCCCCCACAGTGAGTCACACAGTTTCCCACTGAGCGGAGGTCTGTACTGAAATGCAGAACCTGGGGTTTAGTGAGGTAGCTTCAGGTTTAACCCCAGGTGCTCCATCAGCACATGTAGAAAGCTCCACCTGCTGCTTTTCACCTATTTTATGTTAATTTTTGTTAACACTGCTCTCTGCTTCTCAAACTTCCTATTTCTTCACCTTTAACATTATTTTCTTTTTTTTTCTTTTTTTAAAATTACATTTTGTCCCAACTGTTTTCTGCCCGGTAACAGTCAAACCAATTGGATCCTCATGACACCACCACCACCTTGCTTGTAAGCTACAGCCAGGAGATAATTAGCATCATTAGCAAAAACACTGGAAGTGGACACTGGCAGCCCGGCTCTCATGGGTCTGTTTAGTTTAATCTGCTACATACACGTTGTTGTGTTGGGACCAGTTAAAACTATACTCCAAGGAAATTCTGATTTTTACACTTTTTAAAGCTGCTTAAACAAACATACCATCCTAATCGTGAGGTGATTTTCTTGTGGGCAGACCTAAGCTACCTGTTAAAGCCCATTCAATCTTTATGCTAAGCTAATTAGCTCATAGCTGTAGCTTGAGAAAGTTTCAAAAATCAAAAAATCATCCCAAAAAGTTTTTATTTTAAGGCTTTGAATTTTTCATATCTTTAACTGCCAGGAGACACCAGTGTCCAGTTATGTATATGTATTTTAAATATGTATACATAAAAGTGAGGCAGTATTTTTATGGAAAACAAAAAGGGGTAAAAACGGAAAAGAAACTCCTCCCTCTTCAGCTGGCCGTCACTTAACGATGCAATACTCCACTTCCTGTCATGGAGATGGTTTCCAGGGGACCACGCCCGACTCCGCCCACCTACTAGCAACAACAATCACTGGGGGAGGGGAGGGGCCAGCTAGTTCGCACTGCAGCAGCAAAGCCAAGGACACGCCCACAGACCTGTGTGACCTGTCTGAGGAGTTTTGATTGGAGGATGAGGACTGAGGCACTTGGCCGTTGGCTGTTTTATTAAATATGGCAGCTAGTGTTTTAATAGAAAAAGAATAAAATAAATATTCTGGTAATGAAACTGAAACATGACTCCTGGGTGTTTATTTTTGTTTGTGTCAATCTTCGAGGAGCCAAACCTCCAGTCAGGTCCATAATTCTGTAAATTATTCCTATATAGAAGTATTTATAGTTTGTGTGAAGATGGCTTTAATTCGTAAACAGTTAACGCAGCATTTTTATGAAACCCTCTGATTAAAGCTGAACATCAGAGCTTTAATTTGTCAGTTCAAATACTTCTGGTCATGGCTGTAGTTTAAAGTGAGGTTTGTTTAAATGTGGAAACCATTCAAGTCAGTCTCACTGGGTCTGTCTCATCTGTTTGAACCCTCGTCTTTATATTAATTTGTCCTCAAAAGCTTACTGCTCAATATTTGTGTTTAACAGTCAGTTTATTGCAGCTTCATTATCTGCTTAAGATCAACAATGAGACTAATTTCAACTCCACGTTTAATTTGATTCAACTCCACTATGGAGTCAATAATTAAAATAAACTGTGATTTTATTCAAATTTCAGCCTCACTGGACTCAAATGGATCCAAACAGCAAGCAACGTTTTCCTCCACTGAGAACCCGGTTGTAAATATCGTATAAAGATCAGGCTCAGTTTGAACCATTTTCTCAGACTCACAATCAGTAAACAGGTTAGGAAAGTTTCCTCGTCCTTTACTGAAGGACCTTTGGACCATGATGTTCTGCTCGGCTTTAACAGCTGCAAGTAAATGTGAAATGGCGTGCTATGAATGCTCATTCACCTGTCCTAGAGGTGTAACTTGCAAAATTAATATAAAAATTGTTTTGTCTGCTGTTTCAGGGTTTGTCCAGCAGAGGGAGCCACATGTCAAAGGACGATAAACGGTAGGAGGCTGCTCTTCACCGTGTGAGGTTCACTAAATCAATTAATCTATAAATTATCAATAAATATAACTAAAGTCAGTCATCGAGTACTTCCACAGAGTTAAAGGGTTCATGTTAAATAATTTAAAGCTTTTTTCACCTAATCGGTGAAGTGACTTTTCATTGACTGTGGGAGATTTAAAAAAACAGTTTAATGGAGACATAAACCTGCAGGAAGAAGACAGGTTTATATCCCAGAGGTAAATACACAGACTGTAAATGAGTAAAGGAACAGGAAAAGTGGATTGTAGTGCAGCGGTAGATTAAAACTGCGGTGTAACAAACCAATGAGTATAAAGAGAAAATTTGAGGTGAACACTGAAAACAAATTACCTCAGATATTTAATTCAAATCACTGAGTGTTAGAGAAATGATCATGATGATGAAGAGATCTTCAATCTCTGTGATCAATAGTTTTGCTTGGAAAATTGGAATTTTAGTCTCAGTTTAAACATTTAAACTTTTCTTTTAAACATTTCTCTCTGTGCTCTAATACAAAGGTGAACCTTTGCTGCTTCTTCTCCTTGTGTTAAATATGTTTTCATATTTTTATGTAACTGCCCTCTAAACACAGTTATGTAACCGAGCAACAAACTAATCTAACGTGAAACAAAGAGTGTGAGAGCGAGTGGGTGAATGTGAGAAGTTAAAACTTCACTTTATTTGTTAATTAGCTCGTTTCTTTTTATTAAAGCCAGGAAAAAAATTCCATCACACAGTTTCCTTAAAGAGTCTCACAACATTAACCGAGAACGACGTCGTGACTCTACCTTTGCTGCCTCAAACAAATCCAAACTACACTAACCTGTTTGGAAGGAGTAGAGACATTAATGAGCGTCACGTTCCCAAGGCGAGAGCTTGGATTATTTGTCCTGTTACTGTGAAATAATCTGCCGTGCATGGAGGGAAACTCACTCCATTTTGCTGGTTTCATTAAGTCTGCAAACAACCAGCCATTTATTCTCATTTTTAATATTAAGTCTTGAGTTTTAGGCCATGCTGGGAATTACAGATGTAGATTATCCATCCATCCATTCGCTTCCGCTTCTCCTTTTCAGGGTCGCGGGAGGCGCTGGAGCCTATCCCAGCTGTCATAGGGCGAGAGGCAGGGTACACCCCGGACAGGTCGCCAGTCTGTCGCAGGGCCAACACACAGGAACAGACAACCATTCACACTCACATTCACTTGCACATTCACACCTAGTGAATTTGGATTATCCAATTAACCTATCCCCACAAGCTGCATGTCTTTGGACGGTGGGAGGAAGCCGGAGTACCCGGAGGGAACCCACGCAGACACGGGGAGAACATGCAAACTCCACACAGAAAGACCCCGGCCTGATGGTGGAATTGAACTCAGGACCTTCTTGCTGTGCGGCAGCAGTGCTAACCACCGTGCCACCGTGCTGCCCAGATATGCAAAATTCAAATCTACATCTGTTCTGGTGAACAGATGTAGATTATTGACACCTTAAATCTGAAATGTTTGTCCCAAATAGACTTTTTACATCATTTGTCTACAGAAAGCACTCAGACAGATCACAATAAACTTTATTAGACTTTCTCTAGCGCAGTGAGGCAAAATAACCCATCCCATTACAGTTCTACTCAAAATCAGGTAAAACTTTATTTATACAGCACATTTCATTCCACCACAGAGACTCTGACATAACACGATGCAGATAATATAAAACTTAACAGACGTAAGTGAATCAATGGAGTCATTAAAAACCGAAGTAAATCATTTCTTCTTTCCTTTACCAGCAGTCCACATATTGATCACAATCAGTCACCTTTGCATTATTGCTGTTTAAATCCACTTTGCACACAGAGCATACATTTGAGCTCTGGCTACAGATTCCAGGAGAAGAAACTCATCAGACTGAAATGAAATGTAATACGTGACAGATTTTCAGATGAATATTTCTGATGTGGCGATTCTAGCAGCAGAAGGCCGTCTGTCGCTCTGCGGTGCAGTGATGTGTTAACGCTGCCTGAAACCTGCAGACTGAGACCGGACTCTCTCCCGATGCTGTCGGAGGCCTCTGTCGCTCCGTGATGAGGGATGTTACTGTGTTGATGGAAGGATTTTTAGCCAAATGTTGCCTCTGCAGCGGCTGCGCTGCTGCTATATTATTTCAGGACAGTCGGAGCAAATGCTCTGCAGCCTAATCGCATCATCTGAATGCTGATTTCGGTCACAGGATGGCCCTGTTTTCTTTTCTTTCTTTCTTTTTTTTATCCATTTTTATTTGTTTTATTTCATGAAAGTCTAAATCCCATCCACAGAGGATGCCAACTGTTGCTCCCGGCTGCCAAAAGTGAAATGCTGCCTCACTTTCCTTTGCTCATGCATGCAAACTGAGTGTAAACCTCAAACTTGTTGAAGCTGTCGGGAGTTCCTCTCCAGTGGCTGCTTTCTCCTGCTGCTGCTGGATCTGCAGAGACAAGCGGCCCCAGTTCCTCCTCACTGATGTCCGTTATTATTTGTAATCTTTTGATCCGCAGAGATGATAATAATCCTGCCACATGCCTCTCTCTGATTACCAGTGCATAATGCTGAGCCTTTATTCTGGAGCCTTTCAGCTCTTGGCGTTTTATGCAACAGGCCGAAGCAGAGAGAGAAAACCGCACACCCACTGCAGATTGAAGGATATCATTATTTAAAAGGTGATATTTTTACTCTGCAGCTGCAGGAAGCTGCTCTTCTTTCACTGCTTCCAGCAACAAAATCCTTCCAGTGTTTAGTCTTTTCTGACCCACTCAGCTTTTCACTGGCTAAAAATATTTTAAAGACCCGACTGATCACTTCTCTTGGCCTCAGCTTAGACCGCTAAAAGTCACTACATTTAAACAGCTGGAGATTAGGATTCAATCTTAATATCTGCAGCAGAAATTTAAAGTTTGATCTCTGAAAAGCACTAGTCATCTGCATGTTGTTATCAAGCCGCAAGAAACTGTTTTCAAGTATTTTGGGTTTATCTTAAGAGAAGGATTAATCCACATTGGGTGTTCTGGTTTTTGTGGCAGTTACTGTATTTGTGATATCAAACATGGATGTCTTTTTTTTTTTCTCACTGAACAGTAAATCCAGTGAGGCGCTGCCTAAAGGAGTGCCCAGTAGGAGGCGACTCCTCACCTAACCTCTGACCTCAGCAAACACTGACTGCTGCTGGTTTTTTGGGCCTGTTAGAGTCAAAGAGGGAATGAAGCAGAGGAGGTTTTAGAGACTGAATTTGCATTTCTTTGTGTCCCTTTAGATCTAATTCTAGACATTTTAAGTGTTTCTATGTTCATTTCATGTCTTTTCAGGATTGTTTTCTGTATATTTTTGGTCATTTTTCTTAATTTTATTCAATCTGCTTGCAGTTGTTCTTTTAATATGGTGGTCATTTGGTTGTTTTATGTAAGTTTTAAAACATTTCTTTTCACCTTGGTGAATTTGCAGTCATTTCACATCAGGTCTTGGTTCCTTTGTGCCTCTCCAGGATTGATTTTGTGTCTTTGGTGAAGACTGAGGTTTTGTACCTCAAGTGGTAAATTCTGGACCAATGCTTATGGTGAAAAACAATTCAGCTGATTGCTGAGGGTAACATTTGTTCAATTTATTTTGTTTCGTGCCAGAAAAACTAAGAAACCTTTATTGTAAAAAGTGACAAACTGGTTTTTAATTCTTTAAGGCATGGATCACACTGGCTTTGCACATTTATCCAGCACAAAATTACTGCAGCTGATTGAATAAATATGAGACTGATCAATCATTGGATACTGGGCGGCATTGAGCTGGTGCACTGAGGTCTCTCTAAAGGCCAGGTCACTGACGATATGAAGAGCTGGTTTGGGAGCCTACAGCTGACATGTGTCATATGTTCAAACATTACTGCAGTTATTGTTTGACAGGTTTAGAAACCAACTGGTGAACAAAGTGGAGAATTTACAGCTGTCAGTTTGTTGAGGAGCAAAAAAACTGCATACTCACTGACTAAAGAATTGTCAATTACAAGTCCTCAGAAAAATGCATTACCCCCAAAACTGTGTTTTTATTCAGCATGACCCCAAAATCAGTGACTGAGCCGTGAACTCGTCAAGGAAGTGGTTCCCTGGCCTAGCCCCTGGGTTTAATAGAAAAAAAAGCAGATTTAGCTCCACCCCCTTTAAGACACGTTTCTTCTGATTGGCAGTCTACTACAGCCAGGGTGTGACAAGCAGGTGGGTGTACCTGAGATGACCATATAAGGAGATCACCCCTCTGTGACATCACAGATCCAAGAGTAAAAAAAACCCAGTATTTCTGAGCAGTCTGAGCTTTTGGCTCACAGGGATTTCTATTCATACACCAACCTGATCTGTGTTTACAGTGAACATCCACCTTTAGTACAGGAAACATATGACAAGAAAATAAAGAAAGCTGCTTTGTGAGCGTCTCAGTGACAGCAGTCAGATATTTACGGCTCTAGCCGACATTTTAATCTTCTAATTTAATCTACTGTTGAATTTGTCTAGAATATGTAAAAAGCTTTATTCCTAACCCCACAGCCCCAAGTGACATCATCAGTGTCCTTGTGTTTACTTGTACTTCATTAGAAAAAATAAAGCATCTTTGAAGCAGGTAGTGTTTAAGCTTTGGTTTCCTGTTGGTAAATGTGATTTATCTGCTGTCATTAGTGTGATCTGAAGACTGATTAAGTCTTTTTTGCTGTAGTCGAATTTTGAGCTGAGGCTCCTTCACCCACTGGGAAAAAAATTCAAAACAGCTTCTGCATAAAAACCCAACAGAGTATTTGAAGGGGGTGACTCTGTGTCAACGGGTGCCTTTTTTTTCACTCTCTGGGCTCCTCATTCTGGCTGAGAGAGAGGGAAATCAATAGATCTCAGTTGGCTCATTGATCGTTTGGTCTTTGGAGACTACTGTGGTTGGCTGTTTTGGTCTTTAACAACAATCAACCTCTGTCTACGCCACACTCATCTCTCCTGCCTGTGTGGACGAGCAGACTGTGTCATCACAGCAACACTAATGAAGTTCTGACAGTTTAAAAGCACACAAACACCATCTTTTAATGCCAGGAACAAGATGATGATAAACGCTGTGATGACTTACAGTACGACTGGTTACCCACAGACTCTTCTTCCTATTTTTCATCCCTGAGGGCAAAACTGGTTTTACTGTTAGTATCTTTAAATGTTTTTTAGACAGAAATAGGAAAAAGGCTTGGTTCCTTGGATACAAAAAATCCATAATAACCTTTCAGCATGTAGTAATTTATCTAATCAGAGCTCTTTACTGAGCAGGTCAGAGAGAAGAAGTCCAGATAGAAGCATGTGGCTCCAACATGAACGAGAACAACAACCTGAAAATGTTAATCTGTCGCGTAAAAGTAAGAGGCAAAACCTGCAGTTCCTCTAGCATCCACTAGAGACCACTAGAGAAAATGTTAAAACTTCACAGCAGAGATAAATAGCATGATGTAACTTGCCTGTTTGAGTTGTATTAAGGCTTAAAGTTTGCATTATTAGTGGTGTGGCCTCTTTGACTAACACGTGGACAGAGTCTCTGAGCTGGACTTCTAAGCTGTGTTTGTGCTGTTGGAGCAGTTTTAATGACACTATTTGACCAATAATATGGCTGCTGTGAGGTTACTGTGCTAACAGACTGTCCAAGACGTCCATGAGTGAAATGCTGGGATTTTATTTGGATGTTACTGAGCACCGTGTAATTAATGACTAAATTATCTTGAATTAGCTTATAACTCAACCCTCTTTCCCTATTTAAAAGGTTATGAAGGGTAAAACTATCCACAAAGGCCAAAATTCATGTTTATTTGTATGGCAAAGACATTTTAACAAGCGAGACTGTAGCCAGCTCCTAGTGGGCATCACAGGATATGCAGTGTTCTGTTTTGAGGTTTTGGTTTTGTTCAGTCACAACCAAAAAAAACTTTCCTATGAAGTGAAATGTGTAAATCGTGTCATACTTTTACGTTTTACATGTTAGCAGAGCAACAACGGCATGAAGGTCTGCCATGGGCATGAAATCCAGTTGTTTCAGCCTGAGTCATAATGGTGAACCGACCAAACGAGTGTTTATTAAGCTTGCCTCAGCCACTCAAAGCCATAACTAGTGAAACTAACTGGAAACACTAACTCCATCTCTGAATACGCAGTTATCTCAGCTAAATCCTCACATCTGTCTCACCATCTGTGGGATGTTTTCAATTACTGCATTTCTAAATCCAGACTGGCGATGCTCCACTACTTCTGAGAGAGACAGATATTTGAGATAGATATAAGTCCGGTATTAGTTCCTGTGTGAAAGCAAACCTGACATCCAGAAAAACAGAGGATGTTTCTGAGAGTGTTGCGCTCTCTCGATCCGCTAAGAGGCTTATCTCATGCAGCATGTAACAGCGAGAGAACAACAAGGAGCCAGCGGCGAAATAAAACCTGATCTGGATTGAATCATCAAGCCACCGGAGTGATCGAGCATCACTCAACCTGCAGAGAGAGAGAGAGAGAGATGAAACCATAGAAACATGCCACGTAGCCACAGGCTGCACCACATGACCAAAAGTATGTAGACACCTGAGTTGCTGCTGGATAGAGTTCAGGTTAGGACATCAAACTGTTTCCCAAAGTGAAAGGTTTTCAGCAGGAGGGTTGAACTCAGACACGACACTCCTGCTGGACGTCCTTGCGCCGCTCTTTGGCTCCATTACACATGCGTCTAATCTTATAGCTTAAGTTCTGCAAATAAACCCCTAAAGTCTGACGACCACATGCTAAAACTGTCCACATTCATGGCTAAGAAGGATCAAGCTTCTGCAGTCTGTCCACACAAATGTGTCACTTTTGCTGCACCTCGCGTCTACGTTTCTCCACCATCTCCAGAGATGGGCTCTGGAAATGCTGCTGAATCTTGGCACACACATCTCCACAGAATCCAGCCAAGGAGGTTCACCTGTCCAGAAGCTGTTGACCCGTTAAGAACTGCTGACCCATTAAGACCTGACATAGATACAATCCCAAACTATGTGCAAGTACAACAAAGACTGTCTTATGCAGTTTTAAAAACACATAACCAATAAAGAAACTCTAACCATTTAAAACAAATCTGAACTTTTAGATTTTCAAGAGCAGGGAGCTTTGATCTTTCATCAGCTGTGGGTAGCTTCCTCTGTAGATGTGATGAGGTGAGGAGCTCATAGTAGAACCCAGAGCTTCTCCACCTCAAGACGAGACAGCTGAGGTGCTTCACCAGGATTGGTTTGACACAGGACACCCTGGAAAGACTCTCAGCTGACCTGTGACCTCTCTGAGGAGCTGGAGGGGGAAGTGTGGGTGTCTGGGTCTGATTGGACCTCTTCCCTGTGGTCACATCTGGCTCCATTAACATTAAAACTACACAGTGGCCATAGTTTATATACAGTCTTTGCTTTCTCTTTATAACGTTATCACTCGCTATGACGTCAGTGCATGCTGCTGACGCCAAACCAGCTGAAAGCAGACTTGTTGTTGACAGAGTTATGTGCAGAAGTGTCTAACCTGATGGCCACACAGGTGTCCACACAGTTTTGGCCACGTCGCTGAGCGCGTGTGTTGTGATTTTGGTGAGCTGAGCCTTTATCGTAGAAAGTTCCAGGGTTGTTTGGGCTTTTGCAGTGAAGATGAGAAGAGTGAGGAGAGTGGGAGGTGAAGGGTGAGAAGGAGGGCAGGCTGGGGTGAGGTGGGCGATAAAAGAGGCAGAGGGGGAGGAGGGAGGACAGATGAAGCGCTTACAGAACGAAAGCGGTCGCGTTTAAACTCAACAGTTTCTCAGCACACAGCGAGCAGCGCCTCCTCCTCTTCTTTCCCCTCCTTCATCCTCCGTGCATCCATCCTCCTCCTCCTCCTCCTCCGTTCCTCCTCTCCATGCCGGCGGAGGTCTCCGCGGGGCTGCCATGGCGAAGATCCGGGTGTCGTACGAGTACTCCGAGGCCGAGGACAAGAGCATCCGGCTGGGCTTGTTCCTGATCGCCTGCGGGATCCCCAGCCTCTTCATCCTGGGCTTCTGCTGGCTCAGCCCGACCCTGCAGAGCCTCCAGAGCAAGCCGGCCAACTGCACGGTGAGCCCGGCTGCCAGCTCCGAGCTGCCACCGCCGCTGCTGCCGGAGCCGCCGCCGTACAAGGAGGTGTAGTAGATGTAGTAGTAGTAGTCAGGTTAGTGGTAGTATTAGTTAAAATACACACTGAACCCGACTTTTCTTGTCGTTTGTTGTCGGGGTTCACGCTGTGCTGGTTTTCAGAGGTGTGTTTATATGGAAGTAGTTTTAGTGAGGACTGCTGCTACCACACTTACTGTAGTACTGCTACTGCACTCAGTACACGCTGCAGTTAAATACTTTTGATATCACACAATACATTTCTAGGGCAGGCTTTGACTGTCTATAGTACTTCACTTTAAAATATTATTTTAGCACACAGCCTATTAATAGTTCTTCTATAAAAAGAAAAAAAAATAACTTGCAGCCTACTGCAGGATACTGAGAGCTGTTAAGGATTTCAGCATTTCGCAGGAACTGCTGACACAACCAGGACTTTAACTGATTAATTACACACATTAAAAGTACATCAATCACAAGTACTGAAAAATAGTAAACATATGTCTGCTGTAGTGTTGCTATAAGGCTACTAACACTCAGCGGCAGCAGGGTGGCTTTACCTGGAGCCTAAATTAGTGATGTGACTGTGTAAGTGTGTTATTATCAGCTGTGGTATTAGTGGTTGATAAAGAGAGGAGTGCTTCAGTGTTAGTAAAATAATAAGTGAAGTCAGGACCAAAATAAATGCAGTTTTTAACATAATACTGACATTATTGTCTTCATATGTGCACTCGTCTGCTTTCAGCTCAGTGTGGGAGTCTTTTTGCACTTATTTACAGTCTCCTTAGTTTCTCCTCACACACGGAGTGGAGTAGACACATTAAGCCAACTCACCACTGTACGTATGTCACCATGAGTTCAATAAAAGTGAGAAACACCTCCAGGCTGCCAACTCTCTGTTAGGTCTCCCGTTGCTGATGGTGGAGTAAACATTTCCATCGATACTCAATATCCAGATTTTGGAGTCAGGATCGGGACACGTCGGCATGATTGGAGATTTTATAAAGTATTAATGTTGATTCAGACAAAAAAAAGTATTTAAGGGAAAATAATGTTGATTCCTGTGGATCTGGGTCCAGTATTTGCATTTTTTCTGTTTTTAATCATGTGAACTTAATGAATTCACAGCTTTTTGAAATTCTATGCATTAACTGGACAAAGCTGCAGCTTTACTTATAGGTGAAAGGATCCACTTGCCTCTTTTGTTATGCTGCAGTTTTTAGGAAAGTCCAAATTGTTTACTAGAAAGTCACTGACATATTTACTCTAGTATATGTTGCACTGACACACTGACGAGAAGCACCATGTCGAAGAATTCCTGGTGTTGAGATCAATATTGAAGGATTTCTGTGAGTTTGACTCAGATTATCTGTGCTAATCTCCTTCAGCCACTCGAGAAGTGTCCAGTAATAACTGAGGGCAAACTCTAATGCAGATCAGTTATCAGACTTTGATGGACAGTGAGGGGGATCCCGCCGGTCTGACCGAGGTGATCTGACACAAACTGTCAGTCGTCTGTCAGTGAACGCGGCCCTCGCTGTTGTTTCTAAATTAAAGTCATTCTGACAGCTGAGTCTAACATCTGTAGTCCAGATTCTATGTTACTCTGAGGTTTTGCTAACTTTAACCTCACAGGTAACATGCTGTAGTTCTAGTTTAAGCCTCAAATTTGGAAAATGCTAACTGGATACCCAGCAGTCAGACATTTTTTATCCCCCAGAGGATTATTTTTAACTTTCGGTATTTTCTCTTCCATTTCCTGGAAACCATCCTCATAACTCTCTAAAACTACTTGGTATTAGTTGGTATTTAGCTATAAATTACAAGAAGATCACAGAGAAAGTCCTACACATGGGATATTGAGAAAGAATGACATTGTTATATTTGTGTTTTTTACAAAGAAAATACGTATTAATGCATTAGAAAAGCCAAATATTGCACTTAAACTGATCTTTCTTTCTTTTTTTCAAAGGTAACCTTCACAGCTGAAGTTTTACTCCTGCTTTATGCTTGGAAAGTTCCTAATTTGTAGTAGAAGGAGTTCTAGAAAAAACCCTAATATACCACTTGTAAAATCTGCAGTTTTCTCATGCAGTTCATGCAGTGTAGACACAGAAAGAAAAGCATAACTCAACCTTAGTTGAACTTCAATTTCAGTGACTGTCTCTGCAGAATTAGAACATTTTAAGGTGCAACCTACATTTCTAGTAATGTTATGTTGACCTTGTCATTGTGTTGTTTTGATGTCGATGTTTCTAGTGGATCCAACCAGTTACAAACAAAGTTCTGTAAGATTCTTTAATCCTTCCATTGTGGGAATCCATGTTTTTGGATGGACCTTGCAGTGATGATGGTTATTTTTCCTGCCAGATTGATGGACCACGGCCAAAATTAAAGCCTTGTTAAGCTTTTACTCAGAGAAAGAAGGCTGACCTTAACATTTCCCTAAGCTCATCGTCTTTTTCTTGCTGTTAACTATTCAGTTCAGTTCAATTCAATTCAATTTTATTTATATAATGCCAAATCACAAGCTTAAACGCTAGATTGACAAAAGCTTATATTAACAATCATTTAAGAATCTACTTTTATTTCTAGAGAGGAACTTCGTTCCATATGACGTTTCTTGAGATTGTTTATCTTCACCAAACCCATTTCTCAGGGAGTAAGACTTTCAGATGCAGAGGAACTTTTAGAATGGAACTACAGGTTAATCAAACAGATATTCAGTGATTTAAAATTCCGATGTTCTCAAATATTGTCCGGTATTGTTTTTTTCTTTATGACACACAAAACATAAACAGGCTTCTCTGATATTTGTTATGTGTACATATTTATTTAAGTTCCAACACGTGTTATTAGCAGGGAAGTTCCTAAGTGCCCTCTGGTGGACAAAGACAGCGATACGTATAATGTTTTTGAAGGGTGTTTTATTTTCCCTTTTTAAATTTCGGCTGGTAGCCAATAATATCGTCCTGCTTATAAATTGGCCGGGCTCAAGGTGGAACTTGGAGTGCTTTATGCTGTTTTACAGTATTTTGAGCTTCACAGAATATCTTTTGAAAGAAGGGCAAGTTCATATTCTTTTAAGCCTTTATCTAGAGGAAGACACCCAGTAGGAATTTGAAACGACAAGCTTGAATGAGTCAACATTTTGACAAGTTCGTCATCATTTTGTTGCTTTTCTGATGCTTCAACTGACTAATTTACCTGCAGCTGCATCTTGGTAACTTCTAAAGCTATTTTGCATTGTCTTGTTGCTGAATAGGAGGCCACCACTGTGCAATCAGAGGGATGATTGCTGTGAGAAGAAGGCAGTATAATTACTTTGTGAGATATTTTTACTGAAAGGGAGACAAACTTCCGTCTATTACCTTCAGTCTTAACAAACTCCACTGCCATCAGAAACATATTGAGAAAACACAAGCAGCCAATCAGTTTTTCTAGTTTCAGCTTTTTGTTCATGTAGCGAATCCATCTATTATTTTCAGGGGAATCTTTTTTGGTCACAGACGGTGTCTCTGAATCTCCTTCCAGACATCTCAGTTGCTTCATTTTTAAACTTTTTCTTCGATTCATATGCAGCAGGTCGGTCTGGTGTTCTGCTCACTGGCAGCTGTTTCCCCAGTTGGTAAAGCCAATCAGCATTCTCCTGCTTCGGAGCCAGAGAACCAGTGACAGAAAAATGGCAACAAGCCTGAATGAGATCAAGACAGCTGTGCAGGTTTTGTACGTTGAATTTCCCAAATAACAACTCGTAAATCTCAGTGTTTCTTCAGATATCCTGGTCACGGATTCTCCGTCTTTAAAATGGATAAATTAGATTGAATGAATCAATATTTCCATTTAGAGCTCCTGCTGCTCTCAGAATACAAAATTACCCTTTAAATAACTTCTCGTTGGGTTCAAACATTCCTCTTCTTGCTGTACATGGCAGAAGAAAAAAACATGACCATTAGTTTTGACAGAAACTAAAACATATTGTTTGAAATCACAGCTCAAGCAGCCTGAGGCCTTTAATGATTGAGTTAGTCATTTATTTAGATTTTTGTTGTCAGGACCAGTGTTGGTCAAGTTACTTGAAAAAAGTAATCAGTAACTAATTACTGATTACTTCCCCCAAAAAGTAATCCCGTTACTTTACTGATTACTTATTTTCAAAAGTAATTAATTACTTAGTTACTTAGTTACTTTTTAAAAACACGATTTACAACCTGAACAGGTGATAAATATAGATAGATCTTTCAGCCCAATTCTACTTTTTCTACATAATCCATCATACAAAATGTAATCAAATGGAAAAGTCTCTTTTTTTTAAACTTGTTTTATCAGTTTTAATCTTTTAACTTTATGCATCAAGCAAAAATTTAATTATATGCAACATTCTCTGAGTTGAATAAATGAGTTTAACATTTAAACCTATTTTCTACTCAAAGTAAGGTCAGTACTTCCACGCTGCACGCTCATACTCTCTCCCACAATCGATATGTGATCCATTGTTGATCTGCACACAGCTGTTGTCACTAACGGCGCACTCGCTTACGTCACTGTCGTGAGACATTCTTAGTAACGCAGTAACGCAGCGTTCCTACGGGAAAGTAACGGTAATCTAATTACCGTTTTTGCAATAGTAATCCCTTACTTTACTCGTTACTCGAAAAAAGTAATCAGATTACAGTAACGCGTTACAAGTAACGCGTTACTGCCCATCTCTGGTCAGGACAAAGCGTCCACCTTTAGCTGTTTCGGTTCGCTCGTGCTGCATCACTTTCCGCTCTGGATCGTTAAAAGTGTTTGCACAGCGTTTTGAAGCCATTGGGACTTCTCGTGGTATAAATTACAGGCAGCCACAGCCTGCACTCCCAGCTGTTTACTGTGGATGATGAATTCATACCGGCCTGATTTATTTGGCTTTTAGCTTATTGCATCATTTTGGAATAATGTTCATGCATTATGGAGACTGGAAGTCCAAAGTCATGTGGCAGAGAGCACGTCTGCTCTGTCATTCACTGATCCATTGCTTAATAACACATCAATCACGATGGTTCGACATTATTGCAGCTTTGTGACCTCTTGAGTGATGAAGCGGTCTGACTTTTATCAGATCTGCAAAGACTGACTGATTATTTCTCATGGACATTGATATTTATTTTCATGCCCGAGGTCGTTGTTTGAGTCCAGTAATGAGCCGGTAGACAAGTTTCCGCCATCGCTCATCATTAACATCCAGACATATAAAAGATTTAGACTGTACTCTGTGTCCACACATTTTTAAAAGCTGCATGAACAAAAGTTCCAACAGATATAAGTGTTTACTAAAAACTGATGCTGACTGAGCCTCAAGAGAGCTGCTGCTCCCACTGCAAGGATGTGGACTCCGTCAGAGGCTGTGCAGAAAGCACAGTCTCCTCTCGAGCGTGGAGATGTAGTTGGACACGTTCAGCAGGACAGGACAGGACTTGGATTTGGGACAAGTTGAGCAATGTGGCACAAGTCCATCTCCGATGCTGGGCCAGTGAACCAGCTGGGAAAAACTGAAACATCACAAGCTCAACTGGAAGGATCTCTGGAAAATGGAAGGAAGCAGACTCAGCTTTATAATCAGAGTCACCTACAATATCCTCCCTACAGCCCAAAACGTCCATTAGTGAAGTGGAGACGACCATATGTATGCTCTCTGCCAAACTCCAGCAACTCTCAGGCAAAAAAAGCCTGTCCCAAGGCCACAACACCTAGAAATGTACAACTTCCACAACCAGGTCCTGCAACAAATGGTGATTATCTCATAAGGAAGGAAAACTGACGCCAATGCCCTCGCTCCTACAGTGGTCTGAATACCAAGCCTCATTCCCTTCATGAGAGCAGGAGAACTTCTTGTGAAGTCATCGGCAAGAGTAAGCATAACCCTGGAAGATGCAGGTCAACCCTGATCACACTGGTCTTTCTGATAGGAACAATAACTAATCTCAGGCCAGACCTCATGTTGCGATCAGCTTTGCAGAAGATATTAGACATTCTGGAACTAATGGTACTTTGGGAATCTGGAGTTGAAGAGTCATATGAATGGGAAAGCTTGTCATAATAGCAGCTCAGGCAGAATCTTGCTGTGGAGGTTGAGTGTAGAGGGCTTATTGTCAAGACCAAAACTCCTGAAGAGGATGGGAGTGCGAGGGCACTGAGCGAAGTAGTGACTGGTTGTGGATCAAGAAAAAGGACGCCAGGTGTCATGTTGAGTCCTCTGGAGGTATTGTGGAAATAAAATCAATGAAATACTGAGGATGGAAGATGCCCATCTGATGACCCTAATGAAGCAGTTACTGCTCACCCACTAAGGACCCCAGGCAGGAAGCAGTGCTGATTACTCAAAGGATTGCACCATCAAGTCCTATAAGCTCCACTGAGTCAGAGTTCCTGTATTTGTTTTTAAATCCTTAAATGGTATTT
Source organism: Copadichromis virginalis (assembly GCF_057382275.1). Taxonomy (NCBI): domain Eukaryota; kingdom Metazoa; phylum Chordata; class Actinopteri; order Cichliformes; family Cichlidae; genus Copadichromis; species Copadichromis virginalis. The sequence continues at coordinate 18,685,333 of NC_140634.1, forward strand.
ACCCCGAGCTCTCAGGTCATCTAACCAACTGCTGCTACATATACAGAAATCTAAGTGGAAACTCAGAGGGGACAGGATTCTCTATCGCTGCCCAAAGGTTATAGAATAAACTGTCTTTGCATGTTAAACAGTCACCTCAACAGTCCATTTTTAAAACTCATCCTAAACACATTTTTCCTCCCAGGCCTTCAAATCAGCATGATACATTCAAATCATGTTATTTTTACCTTAATCCAACCTTCGGTTAAAAACCCAAACAAAACATTCAAATTTACCTCACAGAAAATTGGACAATTAGCAAATATGTATATTTCAAATAAAATTACCAGTAAAAGATGTTATTTTTCAACGAATCAGCTATCAGAATCGACGCAGTCCACTAACATATCCATCACTAATCGTGTGCTCCCCCTCTTGCAGGTGGTGTCGGTGTTGCGTCCGGAAGAGATGTTCGAGTGCGTGTTCACATGTGGAGCAGACTGTAAGGGAACGTCGCTCTACCCCTGCCTGCAGATCTTTGTCAACAACTCCGAGTCCAACTCTGTGGCTCTGCTGCACTTTGACGAGCAGCAGCTGGTCCTCAACCCAAAGGTAACGACACCTCGTTTTACGGTGTGACGTGAAGGCGTGAGCGGCATGTTTTTTATAATGTTTTTCTTTATCAGTTAGGCTCTGATGATGCTGAGCTGCTGTCCTGATAGTCCGAACTACTTTGTATCCGCTGTTTGGTCATTAAAACAGAGACGCTCATCGTGTTTCAGCGCTAAAGAGGATTTTATTGAACCTGTTTATTTCCTTCATTTACTTTTTAAATTAGCTCTCACATCAGATAAGCTGTATTCTCCAGTTTGAAGCATTTAATGTCAGCTAATTGATTCATTGATTAATCCTTTCAGCCCATATGACAGCTCATTCTGTGGATGAAATAGTTTATTAAAAAATCAGCTGTTCCAGCTCTTATATCAGACAAATCAACAGCCAGCCTTTTTGAACGTTTGTGATCAGATTGCCCACACGACCTTTAACGTCATCTTCACCTTTGGAAGCATTGCTGCTACTTTCAGATCACTTCCTGTTCACTTACTGTGTGCACTTGGTTGAGGGCTATTGCTAATGTTTAGAACTGGGTCTTCTTCTACAGCCCAGAGACCAAACAGCAGGTTTCAGTCAAAAAGTTGTACAGTTTGCAGTCAGGACAGTTGTTCTTCGGTTTGTTTGTGTTTTTCAGGATTCGTTGGTTTGTCCAGATCTCCAGGCTCAAAGTCTCATATTTGACTGATGCCAGTGCTAGCTTTGTATTAAAGGCTGGCTTTTAAAGGCCAGTTTTACAGCCTTTAAATGAAACTAATAAGCTTTGCACTGTGAATCAGTGTTGCTATTACACATCTGAATTGGGGCAGACCTGAAAACCAAGGCTGTTGGATTCAAAATGTCTGAATGATTATGGACGATAATCATCGTGTCATGAAATAACACGTAAGCTCATACGAGTGCTTAAAATTTGATTTACCAGTCTCTCTTTTCACAGATCATTTATTTTAGTACAATACACCTCACCTCACCGACGGTGTGAGAGATTTCACTACAAGCTTAATTACTGACCCTTCATTTAGCATCACAATGAGTGAAGAGTGAAAAGCTTTAATTCCTGCTGCCAAATGTGGAGATTTACAGCAGCTCAAACTACAAAATATTAACAGTGAGGCTGCCAATTACTCAGAAATTAAGTACTCTGAGTACTCTACAGTGGTATTTGTACTGCACGAACACCCCTAAGTTGTAATATCTTGAGGCAAATGCAATAATCCGGGAAAGCTGATTGTGTTCACTGAGAACGCCGCCTCCGGATGAACACAAACAACTGTCTGAGTTTTAATGGCAGCAACAACATATCAGGCAATCACCATATTAGGGATATCTGCTCTTGGTGACATCATACAGACCCAAGACTGGAAATTTGATGTGAAACTTAACATTTAGCTAATGGGTATAACTGTAGCCACATTATTTAAATTTTTGGCCATGTTTCATATGAACGTCACCACTGAAACAGCAGATTTAGGGCAGATTTTGTCATGAATCGCTGTGCGGCAGGCAGGAGTTGGACCCAAAGTGCAGGACTCACAGACTCAGGGAGGTGAACTCAAAACTCAGCTTTATTTGCTGGCAGGGAAAAAACATACAAACTAATCTAAACTGGGAACTTGGAAAACTCACAGAGAGACACACAGGGAGATCCACACAGCAAGAGGGACGACGTGACACTGACTCAGAGAAACACAGGGTTTAAATACACTGGGAAGTAACGAGGGGAATGAGACACAGAAGGAGGGCACAGATGGGAGAAATCAGGACTGACGAGACAAGCAAAGCAGGACGCATTCACATGAGACACGGACCATCAAAGTAAAACAGGAAGTATCACACAGAGACGCGAACTTGACACAGTGGAGACAGCAACTAAGAAATACAGAGACAAACCATAAGGCAGAGGTCTAAGAACCAAAATACACAGGGAAATACTCAGCTGGGAACACAAGAGACTAGACTAGAGAGAGTAACAAAAAAACCAACCATGAGAACATAATGCACAATGCAGAGTGACAGAAAACAAGAAACTCAAACATGCAAAGACACACAATTACACAGAACAGAGGGGACACAGAGAGACATGAAGGGCAAGGGATCAAAACTAGAAGCCATAGAATAAATCACACACAAGTACAATAATACAAAAATCACAAAGAACTAAAAACGCTGGGTCAGGAGACCCAGGACCGTGACAGTACCCCCCCCTCAAGGGCTGGCTCCAGACAGCCCAAACACAGAAAAACAAAACCAAACAGAAAACAACCCAGGGCGGGCGGCGGGGGCCCAGGACGGAGGGCTCGGAACAGAAAACAAAAGAAGAGCACAGCAAACACCGGAGCCCAAGAAAACAACCCAAACACAGAGCAGTTCAGGGGGCCGGCCGTGCGCAAGGCAACGGCGGCGACGTGGAAACAGTTCAGGAGGCCGGCCGTGCGCAAGGCAGCGGCGGCGGCGAAGGAGACGACGGAGCAGTTCAGGGGGCCGACCGCGCAGAAGGCAGCGGCGGCCCCCCAGTCTCAGGCGTGCTGGCCATGGCCTGGTGGGCACAGGACCAGTCGAGGCAGGACCAGACGAGGCAGGACCAGACGGTGGCGATGCGGGGGCCGGACCAGGCGAAGCACAGGCTGAGGCCGGACCAGACGGGGACGAAGACTCGGAGGCCGGACCAGACGGGGACGAAGACTCGGAGGCCGGACCAGACGGGGACGAAGACTCGGAGGCCGGACCAGACGGGGACGAAGACTCGGAGGCCGGACCAGACGGGGACGAAGACTCGGAGGCCGGACCAGACGGGGACGAAGACTCGGAGGCCGGACCAGACGGGGACGAAGACTCGGAGGCCGGACCAGACGGGGACGAAGACTCGGAGGCCGGACCAGACGAGGTTGCAGAGGCTGAGGCTGGACCAGGCGGAGCTGCAGAGGCTGAGGCTGGCCCAGGCGTAGCAGAAGCACAGGCAGATACAGCCGGACCAGGCGACGACGAGGCGGTCGCAGGTGGCGGCTGGACAGGCTCCTCGGGCCCTCCAGCTGATGCGGCGTGAGGCTGAACGGGCCCCTCGGACCCTCCAGTGGAGACAGGAGGCTGGACGGGCCCCTCGGACCCTCCAGTGGAGACAGGAGGCTGGACGGGCCCCTCGGACCCTCCAGTGGAGACAGGAGGCTGGACGGGCCCCTCGGACCCTCCAGTGGAGACAGGAGGCTGGACGGGCCCCTCGGACCCTCCAGCGGAGACGGGCGGCTGAACGGGCCCCTCGGACCCTCCAGCGGAGGCTAAAGCAAAGCCAACAGGCATGAAGTCCTCTGGCGGACATGAGGACAACTGGCGCTGCACTGAGCACCGACTCTGCCCAGGCAATGCGAACATGGTGCAGTTCTTAGGGGGCTGCTTAAACTTCAGGGGTCCAGAATCAGCTGGGGACTGAGACCTAGCCTCTGGGGAAGCCCTGGAGTGGCCAACTGTGCCAACGGCGGCTAAACCATGAAAAGTACCCTGAGTAGAAATCAAGTTACCTCTCTGCATGGAGTGAATGAGCAAAACTGGCGACACAGGAGACTGAGCAGAGAGAGGCTGCTGGGCAGCTAACTGAGCTACTGGAGACACGGGTGAGAGTGGGAGCTGAGCTACTGGAGACACGGGTGAGAGTGGGAGCTGAGCTACTGGAGACACGGGTGAGAGTGGGAGCTGAGCTACTGATGGTGGTGAAGTAGATAACTGCACGGGAGACTGAACTGAGGGCGTCTGCACTGGCACAGGGGACTGAACTGATGTCTGTTGTAACGGAGGTGGTGAGAGCGGAGTAGGCAGGGGAGTTGATGACTTCACAGGAGAATGAACCAGAGGTGAGTGCACAGGAGACTGAGCTAGAGGTGGTAGTGATAGTTGAGGGGAAAGTGGAGCTGGTGATTGAGTGGATGACTGTGCTAAGGGATGCTGCACTGGGGACACTGGAGACTGCGCTGGGGACACTGGAGACTGCGCTGGGGACACTGGAGACTGCGCTGGGGATTGCAGTGATGGTTGTAGTGGAGGTGTGACGGGTGGAGGAGTGGCTGAAGTGGCTGCGGGTCGGGCGGCTAGTGGCTCAGCTATAGAGCATATTAACGGCAGGGCTATGGGTTGAATGTCTGACTGAGTAGCAGCCTGAATGGCTGGGTGTAGTGATGGTGGTGGTGGAAGGGAAACAGGTGGTAGTGTGGATGACGGAACTAAGGGCGACTGAGTGGCAGACCGAACTGATGACTGAAGCGATGGTAGAGGTGAAAATGGAGCGTGTGGTGGAGTTAATGGCTGTGCTAGCGGGGACACAGGAGATGGAGCTAGCGCTTCTGGCTGGGCAGCTAAGTGAAAAAACACAGCCCCGGAATAAACAGTCCCAAAGTCAGGAAACTCTTGACTGTCCCTTCCACTCACCACAGCTGGCAACTCAGACGTCTCGGGGTCTGGCTGTGGCGGTGGGTGTCGGCGGCGTGAATGCCGTTTTCTTCGGGAAGCCGGAGGTGCGGTGATGGAGGAAACTGGCAACGACGGAGAGATCACGGCCGGCTCCTCATCCTCCGACCACATTGCTGCGAGAAAAGCAGCGGGTGAGTGACAGTCAGAGTGGAGGGTGGATGGAGAGGAGTCCAGTGGCAGCGGCGTGGAAACGTTTCCCGATTGTGGCGGTCGCTGTTGCGGTATGACGAGCTCGTACTGTCTCCTTGGCTTTCTGCAGATTGGACAGTAGGCCCGAAAATCCTGAGAGCTCGCGAAGATGGGGATTCCCCTTGAGAATTGCCTCGATGGCGTTTATCCCAATGGACATTGCTTTAATGTCCGAGGCATGGGAAACTCGCTCCCACAGGCTGAAGATGCGGGCCAAATCGCTTTCCCGGGAGGAGCCTGCTGGGTCCATGTCTGGTCGCGTCGTACTGTCATGAATCGCTGTGCGGCAGGCAGGAGTTGGACCCAAAGTGCAGGACTCACAGACTCAGGGAGGTGAACTCAAAACTCAGCTTTATTTGCTGGCAGGGAAAAAACATACAAACTAATCTAAACTGGGAACTTGGAAAACTCACAGAGAGACACACAGGGAGATCCACACAGCAAGAGGGATGACGCGACACTGACTCAGAGAAACACAGGGTTTAAATACACTGTGGAGTAACGAGGGGAATGAGACACAGAAGGAGGGCACAGCTGGGAGAAATCAGGACTGACGAGACAAGCAAAGCAGGACGCATTCACATGAGACACGGACCATCAAAGTAAAACAGGAAGTATCACACAGAGACGCGAACTTGACACAGTGGAGACAGCAACTAAGAAATACAGAGACAAACCATAAGGCAGAGGTCTAAGAACCAAAATACACAGGGAAATACTCAGCTGGGAACACAAGAGACTAGACTAGAGAGAGTAACAAAAAACCAACCATGAGAACATAATGCACAATGCAGAGTGACAGAAAACAAGAAACTCAAACATGCAAAGACACACAATTACACAGAACAGAGGGGACACAGAGAGACATGAAGGGCAAGGGATCAAAACTAGAAGCCATAGAATAAATCACACACAAGTACAATAATACAAAAATCACAAAGAACTAAAAACGCTGGGTCAGGAGACCCAGGACCGTGACAGATTTAAAGTAAGTAGTTTGAGTACCCTGATAAAAGGTGGTCTATGCCTCAGTGGGTCAGAGGTTAAATGGCTGAAATGAGGAAAAAATGGAAGTGTTGCAGTGATCTTGCCATATTTTGCTGTTTTAGTTCCATCTGAGTGTCAGGAGATTTTCAGTCTGATTGTTTTTGTATCGCAGCATCTAAAGTCAGAGGTGAACCTAAACAGATCCGCTCATTGTGTGAATGAAGGACTCAGAGCGCCATTAACAACCAGCTGATGGTAAACACTGCACAGCTGCGTGACTCCGGGTCTGAGGGCTGGCTGTTTACAGTTTGAACCCCTCCGGGTTTCCACTTTAGCTGTGTGGGTCATGAAAGAAAGCACATCCATGTAGTCAGGTTCAATATCTGGTGAAACCAAAACAGCTGAATCTTTCATAGCAATGACACGCTTGCATAATCTGGATGGGTCCACATAAATTTGGATAAATAGTGCAGAAAACCCCCCACGAGGGGCCAAAAGGACAATATGCAACAAAATAATCAAACAGTAACAGAGATAAACACAGAAGTCTGTGCTGCTGCTGCTTCTTCTTCTTTGGTGCATGCCTGGGTCGTCGCTACAGCAACAGAGTAAATATAGAGGGGAGAGACGGGGCGTCATCGATGCTGCTCAGTCGCCATGGCAACCCATGATGTGGAGATGGAGAAACGGAGAGAGTGCGAGAGAGAGAAGTCACGCTTCATTCAGAAATCCTTTAATGTCGAGAGAGAGAGGCTGAAAATTGGAAAAGGACGGATGTCGCACCGCTCGTCGGCTGGGTGACCTTTACATGTAACTGAAAAAGGGGTGGGCGAGGGTTGGAGGGGAGGGTTCCTCGCTTCAAATATAAAACCTTTATTGCTCCGTCTCCTTCAAGACCAAAACATCGTTAACATGTTGGCAAAAAGACAAAAATGAGCTTGTTGGCGGGTCCTCAGCCTGCCTCACAGCGTCATCAGCTCCTCACAGATTCCTCAATGTAAACATCCAGATTCATAACGGGAATAATAAGCGCGTGTGCATCACACACACACAGGTATACAGCGATCATAAACAGACAGGTGCACCGAATGAAATATGATTTCATTTGGTGCTCACGTCCTCCTCCACGGGTTTGTTTTCAGACTCTCTTACAGCAGCTTTGTATGATTCATAGTTAAAAATAAGCCATATCTTATCCTGGGCCTCAAGCAGCTCCTTCGTCTCAAATAAGCTATAAGACAGCACAGAAGGTGGGCAGGGCTTCTGTGCCCAAGATGACCATCTTAGGGTTATATCTTTGTGTGACATCAGAAAGATCCAAGAGGAAAATAAAAACATGAAACTGAGTGTTCAGAGACGTGCTACACAGAGTACTGTTTGAATATAATACCAGTGCTGGGTTCTGGTTGTACGGTCGCCATGTTTCACATGGCTTAACATGGGGCCGGTGATTGGAACAGTGGGGTGGTGGTTTGATCCCGGGCTCCTCCAGTGAACAAGTTTAAGTGTGTGAGTCTGAGTGCAGTAGTTAGAAAGCACTTAAAGAATACAGTGTTTTGTGATTAAAAACCTCTTTGAGTGCTGAGTTTGTGTGGAAAATTTGCAGTTAGACGGTTATGGTTGAAATTTGAATTTTACTCTATGTTCAGCAACAAGGAGAAACCAACAACAGCTCCGTATTTCTGTTCTTGGACTTTAAAACAGCAGCTTTGCTTGATCCACAGTTCAAAATAACCGTTCTTTATCATACACTGGTGCAGGCCCTCAGTCTGAAGTGAGCTGTAAATTTCCTCAGACTGGCTGTCCCTCATAAACAGGAGGCGTATGGAACTCCCATGACTAGATTATTAGAACTTCAAGGAGGTGTTATCAAGCTGTCTTTATGAACATTTTAACATGGTTAAAACCCTGAATGGAAGTTTGATAACATTTGAAGGATTTTTTTTAAGAACTGTAAAAATGTATAAAACGTAGAAATTACAAAATTACAAACATTCAAAAAATTGGAATTTTCACATTTCTAATTTTGTAAAAACACAAGAAAAACAAAAAAACAATCAACCAACACAAAAACACGTATTTAGTTTTTCAGTTCTGTGTCTGTAATTCATGCAGTCGATGGATAGATCCAGCTGACATCAGCTGATAACTTAGCACTCCAGCTTCTTGTTCAAATACGGTCACTTCTGGCTCTTTCTGGTGCTCAAAATGCTAAAGTTTAGGCTTCAAATGGCCAAATGTCCACAGCAGATGGGTGATCAGGGTGCTGGTGTGTCTTTTATATAGAGCATATGGTTTGGGGCAGTGCAGTAATAGATGGTTTGAACCACAGCTGTCTTAAGCAGCTTTCATGTGGTCTCAGATGACAAAGATTGTGAAACTTTGTCGTGATATTTTTCCTCTCTGAAGCTGTTTGGACTTCAGCTCATTGTAAAGGCAGATGAAACGATAAAAGGCTGTGTGCTGCTAGCTCTGCAGGGGTATAAAAAAAGACAGCGCTGGGATTTTAGCCAATCATGATTTTAATAAATGACATATCGGCAGAATGTGTCTTCAGGGCCACAGCAGATCTCAGACGAGCAGGCGAGACGCATCGATATGTCTGTTTGGTAACCTCTCAGAAGGTTATTGTAGACGACACGCACACACCGGCTGCAGATACACAAAGTGATGCACACCTGCTGAACCACTTCATGTTTATTGGGGTCAGGAGTTCATTTCATTTTTGTTGGAGGAGAAATGAACTGTGATGACACGAGCAGAGAAATGAGCTGCAAGAGATTTTATACTCAGCGTGTGTATTTAAGTGTACTCGCCCAGCTATTCTCATGAGGACTCGTGTCATTTTCAGACCTCGTAAGGACCGTGGGGTAAAAGAAAGGTCATTTTGGCCATTTGTGATTTTGGGTTGCTTCTGGTTATGACGTGGTTTGAGAATTGTCACAAAAGCAGAAGTGAAATATGTGTGTTGGGCATGTCTAGCTCTCAGCTTGTGTTTAACCATGAACTGATAAGCTGGTGTTTCTGATCAGATAACGACTCAGACCTGCAGCTTTAATTAAAACCTGACAATCTCTTACGTGTGTGCCTACATTACTGTGTGTGTGTTCGTGCATCACTGCGTAAATCCAAGCGCCGTGTTCACTTGATTCAGCAGGTGTGAAAACAAATATGTGGCTGGATATGATCTCCGTTTCCTAATTTAAATCTCTGAAGGTGACATGAAAAGTGCAGCAGGAAGGTTGTTGGAGAGCTTGGAGAAGACTGTTGCATTTTAGTCCCATTACATTAAGAATACTGATAAGTACTGATACAGATCAATGGAGCCAGTATTGATAAAATCCTGATGATAGCTATCTGTAATCCTCAGATGTGCAGATATTGATTTGACTTCTGTTTACTGCATTATTCTTAAAGCACCTCAGTTTTCCTGCCTTTGCTTTACATGAACAAATTCAGTTGGCCTGTGCTGCTGTTGATCTTAATGTCATGTCAGTCATTTGGTCCACAGGTGGCTCCATTAAGTAATCCCCCCCCATAGACACAACACCAATTAACTCAGAGTGTCTGTCTTCTTCTTCTTCTTCTATCTCTCTTCAGCTGTTTTACAGCCACAACATCCATTTTAGACACAACTGCAATTAAGGTTCCCAGTCTGTCATTGAAAGGTCATGAAGAAAATGAGCTGAACCAGAGGTGCTTTTAAAGATGGAATTTGTTTAGATGGGTTCCCTGTTGGTTCTGTCTGGATTATATCCAATGCCATGTCAAGTTTTTCGCCTAACTTTCTTTAATTTCTTACAGAAATTTGTGCTGCCAGTCAGATCTATAGCACAATAACATGAAAACCATCCAACGACCAATCAGCTTTCTGCAATCTAACTCTATATAATGTCATCTGCAGGGCAGAGTGTGTGGATATTGACTCTTCCTGTTTTTTCTGGTGATGGTGATACACTTTGGGGTCCACAAGTACTCAGTGGGTTAGCAGAATGTAAAGGTTTCCAATGTTCTACTGACTCAGTAACTGCAGATCTCCAAACCTCTTCTGTCATTATCATCATTACAGAAACTGTGCACTAGGAGCTTCATGGCGTGGGTTTCCATGGTTGAGCAGCTCCTGTGGGTGTAATGTGAGAGTAGCCCAGTACTTTTCTTCATGTAGTTTATGTCAAAGTCTTTCCAGAACAAGATGTCATAAATAGGCAGCCATCTTGAAATTCCTCCCAGTGCTAATTTTTATTTGAGTAGTCACCAGGAAATAAAACTAAATCTATAGAACCACCAGGGAAGTCTCATCTTAAAATACAAACACTTAAAAGGTTTGATCCAAATTAAATGTTTGAAAAACATTTTTCCCCTGGGAGTTTTACTTCGACCTGCATTTCCTAAATTTTTATTTCAGGAGTGCTATGTCTGTCTCTTATAACATCTCTGCTTATGTCCCATTTTCACTTCTTGGGCTTGCTGTAAGTTGTGAACACCAGTGGGATACCATACAAACAGGACAGAAATAACAAGAGGCTAAACAGAATGAACTCAAAGCAGGACATGAGGATGAGTATAAATAAACTCAAAAGCAAAAAGAACATTAGAATGAAAATTCAACAAAAGTCAACAAAGCAAAATCTCTAGGTCCAAAAATCCAGGACCAGGAGAACATTAACAAGCATATAAAGAAAAGTTGAAGGTGGGGAAGAAATGAGAAACCTCCAAACCTCAAACTGCTGACGCTTTGCTATTACATGCTGATATAAACACAGTTATGGGAGGAGCTACTGAAAGAAATCAAGCAATTATTAGCAGATTCTCACAGAAATGACCCCAGACGTCTGCCTGTAATGTTCAGACCTGTTTAAATGTGAGACGGATCTGGATTAAAGCCGCAGCAGGGACAAAGAGACATTCTTCAAGGTTGTTCAGTTACAGAGCCACTCCTGAATTTAGGGGAGTGTTTAATGCATAACATAAAAAAATGTTTCTGCCTGGTCTTTGTAAGTTTATCCAGCTGAAAGTTATGAAGTCATAATGGTGATGGATTGATGTGTTTGATTAATTTCTCTGTCCTGCTCTGTTTTATTCTTTGTGTGCACTTCATCAGTCCAAACTCACAGTGTCCCTCTGGCTTTCTGTCAAACACACACACTGTTCAGTTCAAATTTAATGGAGTTTGCCAATCCAAGCTAGGCTGGTTACATTAGTGAGTGTGTGTGTGTGTGTCCAGCCCATAAAGTATTTCATGAGTGCAGAAATCCGACTCTAAAGTCTTAGCAACAAACTAAAGCAGCTTTGGCTTCGCTGCAGCTCGGTAATATCTCAGCACAGCGCTCTGCAGATGTTGGTGTTATGGCAGGATTACTTCTCGGCACTGACTGGTCCTGCTGCAAATGTTTCCACTGATGTCCACATCTGTAACCAAACGTGTCGGGTCAGTTAGATGTTGCATCGTATGACGTATGATTTAGTGAAGAACGATCATAAATGTTTCAAAGATTTTTTTTTTTTTGGGGGGGGGGGGGGGGGGTAAAAATCAAATATATGCACAGAGTCAGTGTTTACAGCAATGGCACTTCTTTGTGACTTCTTCGTCACTGTGACTCTCTGTGGTGTGCTGGATACTGATTGATGGACATGTCTTCCTGTCTCATCAAGTGATTGGTTTGTGGGCTTTTTAAATAGATTCTGGATCAGACTGTGATCTGGGGAGTTTCATAGCCATGAATTTAAAGTGTAGTTTGATGATCTCCAAGGTTCTTGATAATCACTTGTGCCAAAGGTCACTCCATCGTGGTTGAAAAGACACAGATTGAGGACATTTTTCCATATAGTCAAGAATCAAGAAAACTTTAGTCAGCCCTTAAAAAGAGATTGTGTTGTCAATTTGTAGGCTGAAATCTCTCCGCTGCTTCACTGGACACTAAAAATACCAGAATCATTTCATCCTGAGTTCATTATCCAGGAAAGCCATCAGAAGTCTCTAAATACTCTGCCTTCTGTCCTAAAATTTATCACTAAAAGGCCTCACAACCTGCAGAGGCCTGACACGCTCCAAGAAATTGATGGTGGTTTCTCTAAAGTGTGCCTATCGAGTGTGCCTATTTTACAGTTGTCTCAGTTTTTTGGGGGCCCACAGTTAGGAGTCAACTTAATTAGCATTACTGTAAGAAACAGATGAGATAACGCACAGCCCTGAATCACATGTTACACGGGACACGTGAGGTAAAGTTAGTTGCTCAGCGGAGAGAAAGGAAAGGCATGACTGATGAACCAGGTCAGTGTAAACTGAGTTTCAGTCAATACGTGTATGAAAGGTTTTTCTTTTTGGGATTAACATTTTATTGAATTTTCCAGAACACTACAGTCCACTTTAAATACAGATCACAACATGTAAAAATTGCCTCAGCATAACAGCAGAACAGTATTCTGTGATCTCTGACAGCGCTTGTCAGGACCCCAATGTCTGTCCCACTCTAAGTTTTAACCTAATCCTTTTATTCTGAACAGATACAGATCCCGCTTCAGGTGGAAGCTCTCCATTCTTCACTCCTTTAGTGGAGAATTGAAGAAAGTTAGAATCATGCAAAAGGCTTGAGTTTAGCCTCCATCTGGGAGACTTGAAGCGGCTACCAAATGAGGTCAGATGCTGGAGCACCGAGGCATGGTCAAATAAGTGTATACCTCCAATAGAACAAGACATTGCTCAGGGCATAATAAAATTTGACATAAGAAAATAATCAATCCTCGACGGAGCATTGTGGGGGGCAGAATAAAAGGTGTAATCTCTTGTGGATAGGTTGAATACTCTCCATGCATCTACTAAACCCAAGTTCCTACACATTTTAAGAGCAACTGAAGCTGATCTAGAGTGTCGCTGTGAGGGAGTGCTATGATCTAGTTATCATCCACTACCAAATTGAAGTCCCCTGCTATCAGGATTGGGTAATCACCCATATAGCTAATTATACATTCCAAATTACCAAAAAGGTAGGGTTGTCAACATTTGGTGCACAGATATTGATTAAAATCTTGAAATCTTGAATCTCAGCCAAGAGTAGCAATGTCCACCCATCTGCATCCTTAACCATCCGGGTGCATTTAAACTGTAGCTGCTTATGAATCAAAATTGCTACACCCCTACTCTGACTCTGACATGAAAAAAATACCTGACCCACCTAATCACGGCAAAGTTTATCCAACTCCTGGGGGGACAAGTGAGTCTCTTGGAGAAAGGCAATGTGAGCTTTTTTTGATTTGATAAATGTAATGATTTTCTTTTTTTTAATTGGATGGTTAAGGCCCTTTACATTCCAGGTCAATAAGGTAAAGGGCCTTTGGTGCTTATTCGCCATCATGCATTTTGTATTGGACATATAACAGTGGGGTAACATATTATTAAAACCAGGAGTTCAACACCGAGTGGACAATATATGGATGGCTGGCTATAAATAAAATAGGCTATAAATAAAATATGGAAGTAAATAAAAATAACAACTGATAAACATTTAAGCAAATACGTCTGGGGTGACAGAGAACACTAGCTACCCTCAGGTGGGCCAGGAGCCCCCAAAAGCAAAACATAAACTTTATGGTCCGTGACTCTAACCAGTCAAACAGTAATAAACAGGACCCGTTGCCTGCAGCAGCAGCATACCAAGTCAATGCATTGTGAGCAGAGCAGTCATTTCAGGACTTAGCTCCCAGAACACACCTCTGTGCAGGTTGGTTAGAACTGTCCCTTGAAAGACAGTCTTTAATAGTCTTAGTGAGATTCTCTACCAAGCAGATTGCGTCGTATTCTCAAAACTAAAGTAAGTGAATAAATCAAATCAAAGCGTGAGACCCTATAATATTGAAACTTAAACAGTTAGGAGGTGCAAAATATATCAATAATTTTAAATACTATAACTGAGCACCAGCCAAGGCCTGTTATTCAATGGCATGTTAATTACGCTATGGCAAAAAAGGGCAGTTTTTAAATCCAAGCCCTTGACTGTAAATAATTCCCTTAAGGTAAAGACAGAATGTAGTCCTGGACTTTTTTTGGGTCGATAAACTCACGTCTGCCCTCCGTCATTTTCAGCACAAGCAACGCTGGGAACAGTAGGGAGAACTTGATCTTCCTTTCGTGTAACAGCCTTTTACAGGGATTAAATGCCGCTCTTTTGTGCGTCCATACCCTTGCAGCCCTCTGGAAAGCAATCAAAGCGCAGGTGGTTTCTCCGTCCTCTGTTTTCGAGGTGGTGTAATTCCTGTCGTAGAGCGTTCACTTCGTCACTAGTTGCAGGAGAATTTTCCTTTAGTGCTCTGCTGGCATCCTCAAGGAAATCCAGGCAAGACTCGGCATTGCTTAAGCGAGTAGCCAATATCCCCTAACTTAGCCTCCACTGCCCTCGTAGCAGTTTGAATTGCATTGGGTTTGCTCTCTTGTGTCTCGGAGGTTTCCTTAAGTGTGCGTAAATACTTGCAATGACCTTGGCTATTTGTTCAGTTGTAGCAATTTGAGTAGTATTTGACTTTGAAGGTGAGGGTGGCTGCACATCATTAGCTTTCGCCGAGGCTTCCTTGCCAACACCTTCTTGGCGTTGAAGTGTACGCTTTTGTTGGTGAGCTTTCACAAAGAGTCTTAAAGGCTCCCGCTGTCCTGAGGCGATATTTTGTAAATGTTGTGTAGCGTAATGTTCTAATAATAAAAATACATTTTATTTGAGGCGCCTTTCTAAAACCAAAGGTCACCTTACAAAGAGAAAAAGACATAAATAAAATAGAATCTAATACATTAAAATACAGAAAACAACAAATAAAAACAAAAAACACAAATAAACAAGATGACAGCAAGTAAAATCTGTATTAAAATCCACAAGCAGTAAAGTCAGAGATAGAAACGACAAGGAGCAGGTGCATCTAGTACAGGTAGAGCTGCTGCAAAAACCCACAGAGCCCAACAGCCAGCGCAACAAATTCTGGATCCTTGGCTTTTAGTTAGCATTAGCAGCACATCCTGTGTCCGATGTGAAAGGACTTTTATGCTGCACACTGTGACTCACAGCAATGGTCCCGGGTCAGCCCTGACTTTGTGTTAAACTAATCCTAAAGTAATAATGGTATTTCTAACCACTGATATACCACAACTTTATCCTTTCAACAGCTGCTGAAAGTTAGGGGACCTAGCTGCTATCGGATATTTATATAGAGATCCTCCAGCTTCAAACTGTATTACCCTTCAAGGACCTGCAGTTCAAAAAAGCGCCCCTCCGACAGCCAAACCCATCTGCTCTCTGATTGGATTGTTACATTTGTGATTGACATGACATTCCAATCAGATGAAAGGAAGAAAAATAGGGTCAAAATTCGTACTTGTAACTTGCAGGGTTTTTTTTGGCTAAGTCCACACCCAAATCTTTTTTACCATCCATCCATCCATCCATCCATTCGCTTCTGCTTCTGCTTTTCAGGGTCGCGGGGGGCGCTGGAGCCTTTCCCAGCGCCCTGTCATAGGGCGAGAGGCGGGGTACACCCTGGACAGGTCGCCAGTCTGTCACAGGGCTAACACACAGGGACAGACAACCATTCGCACTCACATTCATTCACACATTCACACCAGGTGACAATTTGGATTATCCAATTAACCTATCCCCACAAGCTGCATGTCTTTTTTACGCACACACAAATTCTTTTTACACATACAAATCCCGATTTACAAGTACAAAACTGATTTACAAGTATCTTATGTACCTATCTTAAGTATGGGCCTCACAGCCCATTGTTCCTTCAGTGGGCTTATGCAAATGTACTGTTTATAAGATTGGGGAAACCTGCAGTCAGCTGAGACTGAAGAAGTCACTTGGATGAGTGACGAAACGTTTCTCCCAGAAAACGCTACGTCCAGATGGACAGAATCAACTTTGGTGATTTACAAGTACAAAATATTTATGACCACATTTTGAGCCCATATCGAGCCTCTAGTGGACGTTAGAGGAACAGCAGCTCTTGGCTGTTGTCTTTATTTTTCACCCACAGAAGTTGAAGTTTCCATTTCAAATCAAGATGCCACTAAATTCACCCCGTTCTCCTTTAATACAAATGTTAATCCTGATGTAAATAGCTAACGCTCCATTTTTTGTATTGTTGGATTAAACTGTTAATCAGACTGAATTAAGGTGAGCTGCAGCTCTGGTCACATATGTTTACGCAGAAGGCTGCTGCACGCACCCACTGGAAACTGCGGGTTTTATTTAGCAGAATAAGTGTGTGCTGTGTTGGTGATTAAGGAGTCATTGAGCTGTTTACTGCACATCTACTCTGATTTTTCTCTGTGACAAGCAGCAGAAGAAACGTCTCACTCTCCCCTCCTGTTAGGCAGATTGATTTAACACTCCCTCTCTGCTCCGGTTTCTGTCATGTAGCGAACAAATCGGCTCTAAATCGTGTGTTTTGAGCAGTAAAATGAGGATTTGGCAGCTGAATAAAGCGATGACATGAACACAGTGTGACAGCAAAGAGAGGAAGGAAGCAAGGAGATGAAGGCAGGTGGGCGGTTTCACTCAGCTAATTACTCGCCGAGTAATTTCCTCGTCTGTGACTTAATTATGTCATAAATGTAAATGACAAGAGCTGCAGGTAACCAGAGGGCAGCTGCACACACATACATGCATGTTTTGTAATAATCTCCCCACCCAAAGTCCTACCTTTTGCATTATTTTAATATCAATAATGAACTTTGACCCCAAACTAATAATTTCTAAAGATAACCAGCAAAAAGGTTGCTCTGTAGACTTTGTGTTTTCTCATTTTTCTATCAGTATGAGGACATTTAACACAACGCCAAAGGAAACAGATTTTACTGGAATCTTTTAAAAGGTGTCTAAAACTTTTATTTTTTCTAATTATTTAATGTCAAAAATTTCTTTAAAATTATTTTTAATTATTGATGGTTGCCAGGGGTTCACCAACTGGTCTCTAGGCCTGTGTGAAGTCTAATGATTTGAACTAGACTCTACTTAAATATGGCAGATCAAATATGTCAAAATAATATAATTTAAAAACTCAAATATAAATAAATACAATAAGAAATAAATGACCCAGTTATAAAATGAATGCAATTAAATACTCAAAATATTACATTTCTTTTATCATGTTTCATTTAGTTTGGCATTGATTTACCTTTTTATGATATAATTTTTTTGTTTTTATCATTTATTTTGTATTAATTTATTCTTTTAAAATTTGGTGGTTCATCTTCTGTATATAAAAATTTATTTATTATTTGGCCAGTTTTGGTCCTCCCTACATAAATGTACTGTGGTTACTCATAAACTTATAACACTGAAACACATATGATTCTTTTCTTTTTTTTTACCTTGTGCTTTTTGATCAGTCATGAGATATACAGATATAACTCAGCAGTCTGCTCTGTTTCATGGAAGGCATTATATCTATGCTGCTTGGGGCTTTAAAAGAGTGCAGGTGTTGTGTTTTAATACTGACCTTTTTATGCTTTAATCCCAAAGAAGTAGGCAGCAAACATTTTTCATTTTTCTGTTCATATGAGGACATTTGGAGCTTACAAATACAGCAAATCTCAGAGCAGCTGGAGAGGTCAACAGAAATAAGCCGAACTATTAATTTATGAAAGTATATTTGGTTCATGGAGACAGAAAAAAAACATTTAATATAATCACTGAAGAATGACGACAGCAATAATGACTTGTGTGTGTGTGTGTGTGTGTGTGTGTGTCATGCTAAGTTAAACTAATTAACTGTGATGAGGCAGCTTCTGGAGCTCCTGGACGCAGTGGAGGTGGGAGGCAGTTGTCAGTATCTTCCTGCCCAGCCAGGAGGCACTGTCCCTGCGGACAAACGCTACCTCTCTCCACCTCTCCTCTGCCTCAGAGGAAATGTTCAGCTGAGGCCGTTCAGACATTTGTGTGCTAACAAGTGTGTTCGACCTCTACCTAAACTGTACTAGTTTATACTTTACTCAATTCCTGGACCTTAACTGATCTTTGACAAGTGGTAAATGGCCAGTTTTGTCTCTGGGTGCTTTAGAGAAATCTTAAGCGTGTCTCAAGTAATTTAATTTGAAGTTCTTGTGCAGGTGTCGAAGTTTCCAAAGAACCTGAATCAGGTTGAATGTTGATGATCAGTCAACATTAAAAAAAAAATGAGGTGCTTATTTTTATTTAATAGTGTTTTCATTAATTATTGAATCTGGATCCAGCGCAGAATTTAGTGCAAACTTTAACCGAACATTGTGATATTCTTTAAAATCACACATGAAGTGATTTTCAGCCACTGCTCCTACAAATAGGATTTCTTTGGTTTCCAGGTCAAAAGCAGGTACTTTATTTAACCACTACAGATGACAAGATGACAGACTGAAGTTAAACAGATGAATTATAAAAATATGGAAAGGGGGGGGGAGGGGGGGGTTGTGGTTTATTCATTTTGCTCTGTGAGACTGTAGCTGGTCTGTTCAGTAATCCATGCTGAGAAGTATGAAGTCATCATCAAGTGGATCTATAAGCTGCTGCTGCACTCTGATGGGCATGCAGAGAAATAATGCGCTCTCTAAATGTACTCGATGAATATTTAAAAGTGAGACGTCAACAAGACACTAATAAAAATTCAGCTGGATTTACGGCTGTCGTTGTATCAGCTGGCCGTCAGAGAGGCTGACCACCTTTCAAGTGAAGGATCTCCACATGTTCGTCTCCTCACTGAAAGCTTGAGTGGATGCTGCAGTGTTTGATCCAAGCATCTCTTCATCATTTACACACTGCCTGAGACTTGGCATAGAAAGTCAAATATATAAATTATTAAAGGCTCCATAGCGCTCCCTAAAGGTGTGTTTGTATTCCCATCAGTATAGATTTTAATAAAAACTGTGACTATGAGGAGCAGAACTGAAGGGACTGCTGAGCCACTCATTCAACACCGTACTGTTCATCCACATAGAGGCACACAGGTGGACAGACAGGTCGTCATGACCTCATGTTAATCTGTTTAGCCGAGTCAGACTGAGAGGCGACAGCAGGTCACAGAAGACCAAAAACCTCAGAGCTTCCGATTATCTGCTCCAATTCAGGACAGAAACGCCGCTGTGCTACCGCCCTGTCTGTTAATCCAACCGCTGCAGTTCCTCTAACGTCCAGCAGGGGCTCCGGCAGTGGCTTAGTCCCCACAGACTCCCATGTTAAAATGTTACATCAGAAACAAACATGTTTCCAGCCTTATACCAACACTGGTTTATCTCTATAGATAATTCCCCACTCCATGTTTTTAACTGTTTGCATCATTGGAGGCGTGGCCTCCCTGACAGGGAGCTGTCTACTAGCTGCCTAGTGGTTTTGCAGCTATTGTGATCACATGCTGGTGATCACATGTTGTTGTAGTCTCAAGGCTTTTGTGGTTGTTGGATTGATTTAAATTTCCTTGCAGTTCTTTGATTTTTTTTCCTCTCCAACAACAAATAATGACAGCCGCTCAGCAGTGAACAGAAAGCTCTGAACATGTGACCTCCTGAGAGCCCCCACGCGGCTGATCAATAAGAAATATAAAAATCAGTGAAGAGATCGATAACTCCCCGCAGCGTCAGCTAGAGCTGAGAATCCTGCTGAGAACCTTTGTCTTACAAGACACAACAACAAACACCTGAAAAAAAACCACCTGAGAGTAAAACATGAACCAGGCTTCCTAAAGTGAGAGCAAATTTACAGAAAAACCAAAGAGCAGTAATTCCACAGGTACAGCAGGTGACACTGTTGGTAAAGTTGGTGCTGTTAATCCATTACAGAAAAAAACTGAGCTTGTTTCATGTCTTAGTCATAGACTGAGATGGACATAGCAACTATGATATCATCCACTGGCCTCTTGGTGCTTTAGCATTTGCCATGAATGCGTGTCAAAGGCTAAGCTAGCCTGTATCACACGGACACAGATACCTGCTAATAGCTAACTGGAGCCTCCGGTGGACGCTGGAGGAACTGCGGGTCTTTGTGTTTCTTTAAATTTCTAGCAAGTTTCCAGGTTGATGTCCTATGTCAACATGAGGAAAATGACAGTTCCCTCATTCCCTCCTGGAAGCTTCAGTGCAGTTAGCTGATCTTTGCAGGACAAAGGTCACATGTTCATTACCGTCCAATCAAAAAACATTTCTCCTTGTCTGATCTAATCAAGACAGACGGTGTTTGTGCTGTCAGCCTGTCAGAACATGATTGATGTTCTTCAACTCACAGCTAATTGTGTGTTGTCATGTCCCAGTCGTTTCCTGGTTATTTGGGTCAAGTGTTTGTTCAAGCTGAGTTTGTACTGAAATTTAGACTGAATGAAAAAAAAAAACAACACATTTTGTACAAAACTGCGTCAAACTAGCTTTTTACCTGAGTATCTTTGTGACAGATCATTCACCGTCTCACTCTTTTAATGCTCCTAATGCAGCAGGACCTCTCAAGTTCTTCTAACATGTGGTTGAAGCTGTGGAAAAAGTATCGCTTAAAACCGCATTTTCAGTGTTCATAGGTTGATGGCTCCGTGTCAGAGCACTGGCTACGAATCTCAGACAGATCAGGCCTTAACTTAACGAAAAAGTTATCAATCGTTCTTTTCATCTTTTCTTATTACCCACAGCTACATCCACTTCTGTTGGGCCTAGGCTACTCACTAGGGCTGGGTATCATCACTGATTTCTATAATCCATTAGATTCCGATTCACAAGGTCCCAATTCGATTCGATTCAATTTTGACTCAGACATTCAGAAAAATTATAATTCTGATCATTTATCAGTACTGACACTTGTGAGACTTCATCTGAGGTGTGAGCATCACAGCAGATGCCTTTGTGTCAAAGTAAATGAAGATAAAACACAGAAAAACATGTAGCAGATTTTCCTGGCCTGGCTTTTTATAGCAGATCAAAAACTGAAGAAAACCATGAATCAACATTTTAACATTACCTGATGCTGTTGAAGTGAAGGAGAGCAAAGTTACAGAGGGTTTTATTAGAAACACAGCTAACTCTTTTGCAATTTGCCATCATTTTAAAAAGTTTAAATTTCTTCACTATTAAACAGTAGAAATTAGGCTTTCTTGTCGGAGGTAATATTTGGGAGAACGAAAAAGAAAAACAGCGACCAACTGTGCAGTACATGACTTGTGCGTAATAAGCAAACAAATAATGCAGAAAACAGAGATTTGAGATGGGAAACTGTTCTAGAATTACACTGATAGAAAGAAAGAGCTGTGCAGGAAGTGGGAATTTAATTGTGGTGGAAGCAAAACAGCAAAAGAGGGAATTTATGACGATGTTTATCAAATGTGAAGTGTAGTTTGGTTGCTTTTGTTGCTGCTGGTTCAGTCAATTTTGGTTGGAGAGAGAAAAAGCCTGCAGCTTCAGAATCTGTGCAAAAAAGACGTAAACACAAAGTGCGGACCCGACGCATCAGAATCAGTGAGCTGTCGGCTTTAAGCCCTGACAGCTAACCAAGTATGTGCTGTCGGTTGAGAAAGCCGACATCTCGCTTATTCTGATGCGTCGTGCTCTGTGTTTACGTCTTTGTGCAGAATCTGTTTACCTGCTCTCATTTACTGTTTGGTTGTTGTTAAAATAGTTTTATGAGCTTTAACCTGAGATTCTGGCGTTTCTGGCAAAATATATTTATATTTAAAAGTCAATTCAGGATTTAATGAATCGATATCGCTACTCACCTCCCTCTATCCACCTGCGCTTTCAAACTTATATACACGTAGGCTGACAGGAATATCTGGACCAGGCCAATCAGAGAGGCCCCGCCCCTGACTATCTCTGATTGGTTTAGACCATGATATGGGCATAATGTGTGTCTGTTGTTGATCACACAGAGACTTTCAGAGTTGCAGAGATTTTTTTTTGTACTCGAACGGCTGGTCGAACCAGTGCGACCTAGGATTTTTTTTAGTCACACCACTGAGAAATTAAGTTGCATATGTGACCAATTTGGTCGCACTCTAGAGCCTTGCATAAGTTAGGCAAAGACCTGAAAAAGGTCATGCTAATGCCTGCAAGTCCACTAGAGGCTCCAGCAGTGAGTCAGTCCCCATAGACGCCCATGTTAAAATGTTTAAAGTGTTTACACAATGTCACATTCCTATTTATCAGGATGAACATGCATATTTCTCTTAGTGTTGTTAGCTTTAACAAGCTTGTTAGCTCTAACAACACTATTCCATATTCCAAGCCCTAGATTTTGTACATTTTTATTGATTTTAGTTTTTGATTTTAAAACTGTTTCACTGTTTCCAATGTCAGTGTGAATAATTAAGATGAATTTTGCTGTATATCGTCAAATAAATTAGATTTTTCCTGATTTAAAAGGAAACAAACACAGACTGATGTTTGATTCTAAAGAAGTGCCGTTAAATGCCTGAACGAGTCCACGCTTGGACTGTGAGGAAGGGAGATAACAGCAATCAGAGGCTGGAGTGAAGCGAGCTTGTGCGTGGAGCAAACCTGCTGCGTGTTCAGAGCGCTGCTGCTCGCTGATCGCCGCGTGATGGTTCATCCTGTCAGCAGCAGGCCGCTGCTGCTTCAAACCCAAACTCCTCTCATTCAGGGCGCTTATCACACACCACAACACACACACACACGTAATTATAACCTCAGCCTGTTGGCATGGCAACCGCAATCATCTGGCAGGGAGCCTCACTTATGATGTCATCAGGCGAGCCGAGTGTGATTGGACGGGTGATGAATGGCTGCTGAGCTGAGAGGGCTGATGAGCAGGCGTTTACCTGAAACACAGAGACAGAGCGATGGTCTCACTGACTGCACGACAGGCAGAAACTAACCCCCGACGGTCTGACGTCTCTGCACTCTCAGTAACTGTCCAACATATCACAGGCAGACCACTTCACACCCAAGCAAATGAGAGCTGAGGAGCTCAGATTTTAAGTGTAAGTTTTTAGATAAAAGACAAAGGTCTCCAAAAAATACCACCTGTGGTTAGAAAGTGAGCAGTGGGCACTTTCAGACACGAAGTCCACTCATTCAGATAATCTAAGATCAAATCTAGTTAACTATTTCTCCTGTATTTGGACTGGATATCCATAATAGCCTTCTGCAGCAGCCCATTCATTTTGCAGCAGTTGATGTGGGTCCAGGCTGTCAGGGCAGCAGTGATGTTCAGGTCTCACTCTCCTCAGACGTCACCTGCAGCTCTTCTCTGGGGACATAAAAGCATTTCCAGGCCAGGATTAAAGTGTAATTCAGGTTAAGCAAAGGGTCCCAAGGTCCCTCAAATGTGTCCATCTGCGTAAAAGTTAGCATTTGCTAGATGTGGATTGGTTGACAAGTGAGGAAAAAATAGGGAACGAGGGAACCACAAAAAACTTAGAACATCTGTCTTTTCCTTCTGGCGGACCAACAGCAGCACAAGCAGGAGTAGCCCCCAGGCCGCTCACTCCACCTCCAACTCTGCAGGCAGACAGTGAATGCACCACCCAGGAGTCCAGGAGCCATCATAATCACATGCTGAACCACCTCAGCTGCTTCTTTGCCAAGTGGAGGAATGGTGGCTCAGCTCTGAGTGCCTAAGGCCGAGCCATCCTCCAGAGGAAGCTCATCTCTGCCACTTAAATCCACAGTCTCATTCTTTCAGTTACCCAGAGCCCATGGTTGTAGCTGAATGTTTAAACACCAACTACCTGGTTTCATGCTCACTCGTTTGAGACAAGCTTTCTGTTCATCCCACTGTGAGCAGCACCTCGTCCCTGTCCTGGAGTGGGTGTGTTCAGTTATCATCTTACAACCACGGCCTCAGACTTGGAGGTGCTAATTCCCAGCCACTCTGCTGCAAACCACCCAGTATGAGCTAACGGTCATCATAAAACAAAGCCAGCAGAGCCACATCAGCTGCGAAAAGCAGAGAGGTGATCCTGACACCACCTGAACCATCTCCCTTCTCCTCTTACCTGCACTTACAATTCTGTCTATGAAAATTATGCACAGTGAAAAACCGCAGCTCTCATCATCATCCTAACAACATATCGAGGCTTGTAGATCAATAAAATCATTGCTCGCATTCAGCAGAGAGAAAGTTGCTCCTGACATCAAACATGAGAAACTTTATATCTAAAAGAACTCTACTGCCATCAGGGCTTTTGCAGGAATGATGACATAATTTTCCAGGGAGCTGATTGGTTAGTAGGTGTTGGTTATGTACATGTTGAGTTGTTATGTCACATAAGTGAAACACCTGCTTCATAACACATGAGGTTACCTCACTAAGCCAGTAATCTTGCAAGACTCTCAAAGCAACTCAGAGAAATTAGAAAATAATCCTCCCCATCACTCCTAAAACTGATGCCATATCAAACTGTTTTGATTTGAAAGGTGTGAAAACAACCATAAAAATATTTCTGAATGAAAGTGGTTCGATGAGGGAAGACCCACATTCAGAGGCCAGCCTGAAAAAGCCTGAATAAGAGCAGTTCAGTGAGTCACACAAGCTCAGCGCTCACAGAAGAATAAACCTTAAAAGAAAACAACAGCATCCCTGCTGAGAAACATGGACGAGGCTCAGGTGTGTTATTGGGCTGCTTGGCTGTGTTGAACCTGCGCTGGACTCATAATCAGAAGATTATCAGTAAAACCTGGAGGGAAACAAACCACCTGGTGTCAGAGAGAGTCTGACTTGGTCACAGCTCAGCAATCCTGCTACAGGATAATATGCATGTAAAAAGCATGGAGTGTGCTGAGAAGGGCCTTACTTCCTGATCTTAATTAAAGTGAACAGCTGTGGAAAAATCTGAAAGTCCTCAGAACACTGGCAGGATTTCTCAGTGGGAGGCCCACGGGAAATCAGAAAACTGCCCCAGAAATTAATTAATACCAAACGAGATGAAAATTCATCAAGTTCTCAGGATTTTAACTGTAGACAGACCTACCCCACTAAACATGCACTTGGAGTCATGGCCACAGTGAAGCGATGACCCCAGGGTCTGAAAAATAAATCCATTGTAGTGAAATCAAAACCTGCAGTTCCTCTAAAATCCAGCAGAGGCTCCCTCAGTAAGTCAGTCCCCACAGACTCCCACATTAAAAAAACTCTCGATAGATAATAAGGGACACCCCCATTAGCCCCTCCGGTGAATCAAAGCTGCAAAAAAAGAGCTTAATTTCTAGCACCGTTCAAAGGTCTACTGTATTTCTCGCACCATAAGGCACACCGGATTATAAGGCACGTTAAGCGAAACAAAACAGTCAGATAAGTCAAACTTTACTCAAGCCACTCTTCTTGCTTCCTCCACTTCTGTACCATTGATTCATTCTCTTGCAGCTGCTTTATTCCCATGTTTCAGTATATTAATGACTAACCTCCTATTGTGGATGGATTATCTCAGTTGTTCTCCTGACTGAAGTTTGGTCCGTTTACAGCATCCTGCTATGTGATTGCATTTGTCTCTAACCATCTGGAATGCTCCCATTAAATTTTATGGAGTGGAAAAAAGTTAGCATTCATCCTCCAGCTTCCCTGTGTTTGTTATGCTTACATAGCTGTGTAGCTAGCGATCACGTAGCACATCATTATATACCAGCTAGCCCAACTTCAGTAACCCTACAAAAATCACTGCTGTTTAGTTTTCTGTCCTCATTTATGTTGGAAGTGATAGCAGAGCTGTATGTTTTAATTTTTTCAGACTATTTTTTCTATGACATTTGTACGGAAGAAGATTAGGGTCACTGGAAGAAAAAAAAGTGTGAACGTCTTCTTCTTTTTTCTTCTTTTCCAGAATTCTGAGAAAAAAGTCAGAATTCTGACTTTAATTTCAGAATTCTGGAAAAGAAGAAAAAAAAAGACGTGCCCACTTTTTTTTTTCTTCCAGTGACCCTAATCCTCGTTCGTAGATTTGCATTAGTTTTGGTTTTTAGGTGATTTTTTTGCTCTACTAAAGAATAAATGTAACGTATTTCGGCAGTAACACATCTGGGGCCACAGCTGTGCACACTGGTACCTCATCTGGAGAAGAGTGGTTGATTATTCTTGAGCTTTGTTGGGAATAAATGTGCATTAATTAGCTCAAAGAGATTTTTTTCTGCTTTCATACGGTGACTACACATACTCAGGGAGGGACTGAAGCCAATCCAAGCAGCTGCTGTTGCCCCTCCAGAGGAATCATTTAGCTGGCTGTCATCTTTAATTTAGTTCCACCTACTGTCCACAAACTCAGGTGTGGCTCCATGCTGGCGAGAGATGCTCCGTTCTGCTTTTGACCTTTGAGCTTCTGATTCGGTTAAAAACATCCACCACAGTTCCACAGAGTCCACAGCTTCCATGACTGATGGAGACGACCCCCTGCCCCTTCTCTGCACCAATCAAGTCATCATCATGGCAACCAGTCGATTCACAGGAACCAGCCAGACACCAATCAACCTCCTGCTACATGAATCTGAGTGTGTGTGTGTGTGTGTGTCACAGAGGTTATTTTTGTTCGCTGAAAATAAAACTGAAGAAAAACAACGCGATGCTGACCCCCCTTTAAACTTTTCAGATTATTGTGACCTCATTAGAGCACCTCCTGCCGAGTAATCACTGTCATTTATTTATTCATTTAAGAGCTGCCACAAAATCAATGTGATGAAACACTGAAACACTCTGTCAAACCCTTTAAGTTTTGTCTGCACAGTTTATATGTTGTATATTTTGAATCTTGTTTTCACCTGTTTGCATCACAAACTGTATATTCAATTTAATTCAATTCAGTTTTTTTTTTTTATATATAGAGCACCAAATCACAACAACAGTCACCTCAAGTCACTTTATACTGTAAGGTAGAGACCCTACAATAATACAGAGAAACCCAACAATCAGAAGCCCCACCATGAGCAAGCTCCATGATAGTAAGAAGGAAAAACTCCCTTTTAAGAGGAAGAAACCTCCAGCAGAACCAGGCTCAGCTTTTTGAACCCCATTGTGGTTTTCACCATCTTTTTTCTAAAACCATAAGTGTTATATTTGGATACGTTATTAGCCAGTCCTAGCTAGCAGTGTTGGCAAACTACAGGAAGTAGTTTGTTTAGATGCTGTTAGTACAGTTACCTCACAGCAGCCATAATATTGGTCACATCATGTCATTAAAATGCTCCAAAAGGCTTCAGCAGCACAAACATGGTCCAGAGATCCACTTCAGTTAGTTGAGGTGTAACCTAGCAGGCAGCTATCAGCTACAGCTGGCTGTGTCCTGTTGTGGAAATTTTAATTACCAAATCCTGCAGACACGATGAGTTGTAACAACACCTTTATTTCAGCTATCTTATGCATAAGGAGGGACGTCAGTCAGGGGGCACTGAAAGTCGTCTCTCACAATGAACAGTTCAGGTTCCTTTTATACACAGTCGCAGAACAAAAGGCTTTTACAGTTGCAGTTCACACCTTGGCTCTAAACAGAAAGACTCTCTATCACCTGTGTGAATCTCCCCCCCTCTGGGGTCAAGTCTTCCTGTGTGAGGTTCCGTCTCCTGGTTTTCGTCTCCTGGAAGACATTCACCAGTTTCTCACCGTCTGTTTTCCGGCATGAATGAGGTGTGAACCAGATGTACTAAACTAAGTAACATGAAAGCATTTCATCAAGACAATACATTAAAGGACAATACATTAAAGATAAATCCCACAACAGTCGCCATTCACCTGTCAGTCAAAGAAGCCACGCCCCTAATAATGCAAACTTTAAACAGGTGTGTTATTAAATACAGGCGTTAGAAAAAGAGAACAGTTTCTGTATCCGGCTGTAAACATGTCTAAGTGTGCTGATGATGTTTATATGATGTAAAACTTCATGTAAATTAAATTGAATATTTGTGCTGAATTTTTTGTCGCAGTGTTCGTTTGTGCCTCCGTGTGAGAGGGACAACCAGAAGAACAGAGACAGCGTTCTGTGGTGGGAGGATTACTTCACCAAAGAGGTCAACAGCCAGTCGTTCATCTGCTTCTTCAACCAGCAGCGGCGGTGAGGCTCACGCACACGTTTACAGCTCAGTCTATTTGGAGGTGCGATTCAGATAAATTGGAAATCAAAGAAAGTGTGATCCTGTCACATCATTGTTACCACAGAAGACGAATGACCGGACTTTCTGACAGACACACTTTCCACTTTCAAATTTGCTGTTCCTGACCTTTGACCCTCAAGAAGTGACCTCTGACTTCACTTTAATAGTCTTTCCACTTCAACTTATAATTAAAGTCATTTTTTTGTCAGTGCCCTAGAAGGATTCAAACTTCATGCTTATACTTAAAATTTTAATATAAATTCAAATTTTTATTTCTTTTATGCCATGTTTTACCTACTGTCTAATAATACCATCATATTATTCATTTAAAGGTTTATCTTACTATAGTTTTATTGTAATATTCATCTTTTCTTCTGGTTTCATTAGTGCTCTGTGTGCATTATACATGATTTCTATTTACATTTTGCTTTCAGGGTGAATTTATGTTGCAGGTTCAGATGAGAAGTGGTATCTTAGCTCTTTAACTTTGATGCATTTTTAAGAAATGTTCATTCATGCTTATTTGAATATTTAAATACATAAAAAATATACATATAAAACATGATGAAAAACAAAGTGATTATACTGCATTTTCAAACAAAATCCTGTCAAATGCCAAAAATCCTCAAACCGTTGGTCTTTCAATCGTTGGACTAAAAATTGTTTAAATGAATAAAAAATAACCTTTAATTAAAATCCCAGAGCCACTTCATTCATTCAGATTTTAAATGCCTTATACATTATTGTTATTTTAATTAAAAAATGTGAAACATCAATTCAGGCTCCAGCCTGAATTCTCAAAATATATCTTGTAACCAGTGAATAATTTCAGTCTATAGAACATGGAACAAGTACAAAATTAAACCTAAAAAAATCAGTCGTGTACCGTCAGCAGTGACGTTGTCAGGAATTCGAGTAGATGATGCTTCAAACTAGATTATCACACTAATCAGAATGATTTTTTCTTCCAGAGTGAAAATAAGACTGCAGAGTCAAATAGAGACCAGCAGAAAAAAATGACTTTGCTGTTCATCTAAAATAAGATATTTTGACTTTCTGAATTTCCTTTATCACACTACCGATGACATAAAGGTGAAAATGTAGGTCAACAGTATGATGAAGGTGGATTATCAGAGGTGAGCAGGAGATACTGAGCAGAACAGCAGAAGGATGCTGAGGTTACAACCTGAAAATAAATACTGCAGTGAAACATAATAAGAGCAGGAGGAGAGATGTTTGAAGAAGTTCTTCTTTCCTCTCTTTTTATTCAGGCTCTGTCCAAAAAACTGATGAGACAAAGAAAAGCCAGAGATCTGCTTTAGCGTGTCAGCTTAATCCTCCGATAATTCACCGTCAGTGCTTACCTGTGACCTTGGTTAGTTTTATTTTTATCTCTGCACCAGAAAGATCCGAATGAGGAAATGCTGGTTCATAAATGAGGCCCCAGTGGGAGCTCATTGATGCTACACATCAGCTCTTCTTTGGTGTTTTAGAGAACAAACTGGAACACGCAAAGTTTCTTTTTTCATTAAGTTTAGAAAAGCATGTAGTCTCTAGATGTCTGGCTTATTTCAGAGGTGGCATGAAGGTTATATCCCAAAACTTTTTGGTGGTGTCAGTCAGAGTATGAGAGCTTAAATTAGACTGTGCACAGCTGGAGGAGATCTTTCTTCTGGTCACTTCCAACTCCCTAATTTTTATTTTGGGATTCCACTAGAGCATCGGCATGATTCACAGTTCACAAAATCCTTACTGATCTCATAATGGCCCAGAATTTAGATGCTCACTTCAGCATGAACTTTACTGAACACTTTTTAACCCTCATCCTCCATTTTCCCTCCGCTAATGTGTTTGTATTAGCCTAACCACAGCTCTATAGCTAGCCACCAGTTATCACACCACTATCTGTCAACTAGTAAGACTTCACCAGTCGCCCAAACATTGCTGATATTTAATTTTCTGTCTTCATTTACAAGTAACAGCAGTGCTGTACATTTTAACTTTTTTGGACCCTGAAATGATTAAAGATGCTCCACAGCTAACTGTGGAGATGAATGTGTGCTCAGTTAGACTGCAGATAGCTTAACTCTATTTTTGGGAAATTTGCTGTTAGTTTTTGTTGTTACATAGAAGCAGCTTTGCCTTTCTTTGTTAAATTGTTAGGTGTACAATTCATTTTAATCATGTGAAGATTGAGATTCAGAAATGAGACAATGCCACTTTTCAAAAGGAGAGATAGATTTTGTTTATCTTTAGTAAGATGTCTATTTGAGTATGCCGATGTTGGATTGCAGTTAACGATATCCAGCTAATGTAACATTAGCTATACTACCTAAATGAATAACAACATAAACACTTGTTGAGTTAAGCAAGCTAGTCATTAAATATACTCCGAGTGAGGCCCATGGACCTTAACTGCATTCTTTCTAATGACCAGCAGGGGGCAATTCCTCTTATAGAAAAAAATCATTGTCATTACTGTGGAAAAATTACTCTACTGCTCACCTGATTCGGCACTTTCAAACAAAGCTTTCCTGATGGGATGTGATTAAGGGGGTGCTTGCTTCTATCTTGCTTTCATTGTCTGTAACATGAAATATTAGTAGGAAGCCTTTAATTTTAGTGACAGGAGATGGTTTGGTATGAAAAAGGAGTAAAAGTAGAAGGACCTGCAGGAGGTCAGTGAATTAACAGTCAATCCCAAGAGTAGTGTTTTAACACCATGTTAAATTCGTGCTTTTACTTTTTCTTCTTTTTATTTCAGGCCTGATGACGTGTTGTGGCGCCGTTCCCATGACACCAGTGTCCTGTTACACTGTGTTCTTTGGCCAATGGTTTCCCTCCTTCTGGGCACACTCATTGTGCTCCTGACGGTATGTGCTCGCTCCCTGGCTGTTCGAGCCGAGGCCCTCCAGAAGAGGAAGTGCTCCTATGAGGTCTGCCAAGACCTGTCTGCCATGCCACCTGACCGCTGCGGCAGCAAGGCCAGAGACCCACTCACGACAAACTCTGACCCCGAGCTGTCATCGCCCTCAAGGACCCTGCCGCTGTTTGCGGTCCCAGTGCGGCGCAGAGATCGGGAACATTAGAGCGAGCAGAAAGATGTTTCTTCAGCATGAAATCACTAAGAATGCCAATGAGCCGGTGGGCGAAGTCGACTTAATGGCTAAAGACGCCACCAACAACCCATTGCTGTCCGGACTGGTTGGTATGATCAGAATGTTTGAATGAGGTGAAGATGAGGGGACATCCACTGTTGCCTATAGATTTCAGCAGGAAGACTATACAAAACTTCAGACTTTTTCCTGATTTTAGCTTAAAGTGGATCAGTGGAAATCTTCTGACTAGCAATGAAAGGCTGTTTAAATGAGGGTAGTTGGTGTTGGGTACTGATAGCTGATTCTACTTTGGGTCTGGTTTCTAGTCATCAAGAAACCCAGACTTATTAAGTTCTGGTGTTTTAAGGGTCTCTTATCAAGTATCTTTATCTGTTATACTTGTTCAGTCATTTCAGCTTACTTGTGAGCTCCAATATTTGGATTATATAATTTGTTATAGACCAGCTATATAAATAAGTTTGTTCCAACTATTAAATGGGAAAAATCTGTATTCATCAGAGATCTTTCAGTGATCATCCATCAGTTTCTGGCTTCGTCCAGCAGCAACTAATCACATATAGAACAATATATGTTCAAGATATTCTGGGAATGGGCTAAAAGTTATTTAAATTTAACCATCTCCAGTTCAGATTATTGAACTGGAAGTCCCATTATGACCTACTTTTGCCTCAGCGATGAGAGCTGGATCTCCTCCAATCTCAAAACGATAAACACTGATCTTAATTTCAATTTTAGAAAAGTGGACAAAGTTGGATTGAGGTGAGTCTGGCAAATACACTGTCGCAAGAAAATGATTGAGATCAGCCAAATTTGAATCAGGTAGGGTTTTTGATTCTTAGAAATTTTTGACACCTTGTGCTGATCTTTGACTTGTGTTTTTAAGTTGTTATACAAAGCATGAAAGCTGAGATTCTATCAGAGATTTAGATTTAATAGGATGCTATCAAAGCCCAACCCAAACCCTCGCGCTGTGATTGATGATGCAGTCAGGACAAGACAAGCATAAGGACTGACTCTTGGGAAGTAACTGCTCTTCTGTAGCTCTCTTATTAATGTAGTTTCCCTTCAAGTCCCAGTAGCCATGAATGTTTCTTAACAGAGGTGCAAAGTCCTGATGTTACCTTCAGGATTGTCTCTGCTGTTCTAGCTTGTGCAACTCAAGGCAGTCTTTTGCTGAGAATTTCTTTCATCAGTCTTCTAACAAATGAGACATATTACATATGTGAAGATAAATAGTTGTCTACTACAGCACTTTTATAGTACAATTTGAACCCTATAGGAGCTTAGCAATGATTTTGTTTTGATGAAAAAAGTTTTTACCAGCACACAGTCACAACTGTTGTTTTCTCTTTGATTTGTATCAATGGTCATAGAAAATATCTGGATTGTTTAGTCGTCTCTTGTGCTCTTGGTTGTTTACTGGGGGGGGGGGGGGTTGTGCAAGATGTTTTTAACCTCGTAACATCTGCCAGATCACTAGTTTAGGTTCACATCAACTTTTCCTTGTAATTTTCACCTGTTTTGCATACACAAATGGACATAACTGAAGAACTGTAAGACTGTGAGACTGACATTTAACTCTCATTTAACAACTCTAGTTTTTGAAGCCCATATAACCCTAAAGTAGGGGTCCCCAACTCCAGGCCTTGAGGGCCGGTGTCCTGCAGGTTTTAGATCTCACCCTGGGTCTATACACCTGAATCAAATGATTAGTTCATTTCCAGGCCTCTGGAGAACTTCAAGACATGAGAAGGTAATTTAGCCATTTGAATCAGCTGTGTTGGATCACGGACACATCTAAAAACTGCAGGACACCGGCCCTTGAGGTCTCGAGTTGGGGACCCCTGCCCTAAAGTTTACACTAAAAGGTTTGCCAGGTACCTGGTGGATATTAGAAGGTTAAATCCAGTTGGTTAAAACAGTCTTGGAATATTCTGGAAATACTTTCAGAGTCAGAGTTTTGAAAGGTCGACTGGTGTGGGTTTTTCTAACATTTTGGCTGCTCAGCTCTGTGACTGGATTTTAAGGTAAAAAGTGAAGAGGTGAAAAATATAAAGAGCCAGTAAAAGGCAAATAGACGGGTATTTTTAAATCAATATTTGGAATTCAATTTAAATAATTAAACCTGCACTATTAATTTATGTATTCAAATACACTGGTGACTCATCAGAGTGCCCATTAGTGGATCCTATTGCTTCAGGGACTCGAATCCTCTATAGGGTTGACGATGCAAGAGCTCTTTGAACCGTGAAGGTGTTGGCAGACAGCAGGGAGCTCAGCAGAAACAACCACAGCTAATGTTACTGACAACGTTACCCTTCAAGTCGCACCCAAAGAAATACAAAGTTCATGTATTCAGCTCAGTAAAATCAGCTGCACCACAGTTTCCCTTCAAAGTAGAGTGTAAAAGAGACCAGGCGCCTGCAAGTCAGTTATAACTTTTTTACTTTAAGATATAAAGCATCCTGAAGCAACTGACAGATTACTTTTGTCTGATACTATATAATTAAAAGTGAATGTTGGAGGTAGAACATTCTGTGGTCTAAATTTGGCAATTTATTATTTCCTCTAACTGGGCTGAAACTGCCCTAATTATGTCAAAAGAAAGATGTTAAACGTGCTGTCCCATTTCACTAAGCCAGGTTTCCATCCAGTTGAAACCAAACCTAAAGCAAATCATGAATGAATCATGAGTTGGTTCATCAAAATGCACGTGGCTTTAACTTACCGGTCAGTACCATTAAAATAATAAGACACAAGGCAAAAGCTCAAAAGGTGGAAATGTAAAGTACACTTTTGCTATTATTATTATTATTATTATTATTATTATTATTATTATTATTATTATTGTTGTTGTTGTTGTTGTTGTTGTTAAGGTTTTCAATCCTTCTATGGACATTGAAGTGGTGTTTCAAGTACATCATAAGTCTCTTTAATTGAAACATCACCAATTTTGTCATATTTTGGTGATTATGGATTAGACTACTAGTTCTTAATGTTTTTTAGTCTTCAATCCTTCTATGGACATTAAAGCTAAACACCATAACTAAATATTACTCTATGAAAAATATCCATAAATGGATAACTTTAGATCCCAATGTTATCTACAGGACTGCAGTTGTCAGTATAGGGGTTCTGGCCCATTAAAACTGCATTTTAAAGTATTTAGAAGTAGAATTCTACTTTAATTTGTGCCACATTGTTCACTTTTCAACGCTTCAAAACAAAGCAAAGCGTCGGTAAGTCTAATTAGGAGGACAATAACAAGGTTGTGGTAGGATGTTAAACAGACACGTTGTTGCTTGGTATCACTCCAAGGTAAAAAAAAAAACGACACATGCCCATGGCCCAGGGTTCCCTCCACATGCTGCCTTCAGAAGTAATGAGGACAGAATCTAGACCATGTGAGTAAAGTGTGCGGGTGCTTGGGGGATTCTCTGTGCTGCAGATGGTTTCGCTCGGCTTCAACCCTGATTGTACAGGCAGGAAAACCCTCTGAGCTGACAGCTAAGGGACAGGAGGCTTATAGCTTGTACGTTATACAGGTACCCACAGAGGCAGTATGTACTGCTTCCACAGAAATGTCTCACAAAATCTTCTTATTGGTTCCCAGTCATAATCAGCTTGTGAAAATTTAGAAATATTCAAATGTACCAAGGAGCACTACAATAAATTCCAGCTCAAATTATTTCTTTTTTTGATTTCCTGGACGATGAACGTTCATCCTGCTATCCATTCTCTTCCGCTTATCCAGCTCGGTGCCCTAACAGAGATACATTACACAAAAAAAGGCACCGGGCAAACGTTCAAACATTGTTTTATCTTAAATAACAGTTTTACAAATTGGCGAAACAAGAGTTAGAGGCTTTTTCAGTGAAAGTTTTAATCCTCCTTAACAGTCCATAACAGTTAGGATCTAAATTAAATAAAAATATTTAAGTTATTATGTATCATATTATTATGTGTCATACACATGCTAATACTGGATCATAAGGAAGGATTTATTTGTGTGTATAAAATTTTAATTTTGCACTTGGTATGATTTATGTTAATTTGAAGGGCCACCTGAGTATAGCAAAGTATGTAAGTTAATTAAGTGTTATTCTTTTATCTTTTATTTCTCGAGTCAACAAAAGAATCAGAAGTTTAAAAATTTTGGGAGCAGTAAACGTCTTAGCCTCATATGCCACAGGAGATTTTGAGACTT
The DNA here is from genome assembly GCF_057382275.1 of Copadichromis virginalis. Classification (NCBI taxonomy): domain Eukaryota; kingdom Metazoa; phylum Chordata; class Actinopteri; order Cichliformes; family Cichlidae; genus Copadichromis; species Copadichromis virginalis. Next base: position 18,720,899 of record NC_140634.1, read on the forward strand.
GAAAGTTGGCCTTTGAACTTGCAAGTCTGGAAATGGCTGATCTATATTAATACAGCATCATATTTAAGCAGAATTATGTTTCAAATTTTGCTAAATAAGAAATCACAAACACTTGTTTTGAAGGCATCAGCAATTCCTCTTTTGATTCGTGATGACGTTCCTCCATGGCAGCAGTTGGCACCCCACGTCACGTCCTGTGGAAAAGGCAGCCATGTTTGGTGGTGCTGAAGCCTCTCTGCTTTTCTCATTAAACGGTCTGCAAACTGTAACGATGCTGAGCAGCAGACAGCAGGTGGTGGAGAAGCTGTAGGGAGTTTTAATTTGAATATCTTCACAGCTCCCACATGTTGGCGAAGACATTGAAGTAGCTTCTCAATCTGGATCTGTTCAAGAACGATCAATGTGAAACATGTTTCAGGAAGTCTGCAGAGCTGCTGGGACATGTGATGTTTGGTTTGCACAGCTGTGTTTGCCTGGTGTTGCTGGTATTCGTGACAGTTGCTGAGGGAAGAGTTTAGACAAAAAATTAAGTGCTTTAAACATATTTAAGCTCATCTCCAGAAACGCTCTGGGTAAAATTACTTAATTTTCTGCCAAGTAGCAGAGTTAACAATAGACCTGCAATCACGAAGTGTGATTCATCTTGTATCAGGGGGAGTTTTTAATCATCAACTGTTGTTTCCAAATGTCTACCACCGCCTTTCAAACATGCCCAGCAGTCTAAATTCGACCCTGCTTTAAGCAATATTTTTGCCAAGCTGTTCTCTGAGCGAGTGAGCTGTTATTGTCCTGTCATCTCCTCCTCGGGTTCAGCTAGGAGACTGCCATCATGTTTCGTTGTAAACTTGAATTTTGCTGCTGTAACACATTTTATTCACATCACTTTTCATGAGAACGTCCATCCTGTCTTAGATTTGTGTTGACTGTTGGACACCTTTTAACCATTCCTTAAAAAAGCCTGAGAGCATGAATGTATTGTTTGTTTAATACGTCAGATTCATATCTGATTGTTCTTTGTCTTCATCAGTGATCTTTGTGCAAAATTCAAATTTATTCACAAGTGGCGTTCCTCTAATGTCCACTTGAGGCTCCAAAAATGAGCGTCTGTCTCACTTGCAGCACAATGACCCAAATATGTGTGTATGATGACGGGAGGCTTTAATTTCTGATCTTAAGGAAACTGAACAGCTGTGGAAAAAGCTGAAAGTCCACAAACCTGAGAACATTGGTGGGACTTCTCAGTCTGCTGACCCATGAGAAATCAGAAGGTTACCCCTGAAATTAATTAATACCAAGCAAGAATTCAGTTTATTCTCTGTATTTTAATTGTAGAAAGACCTTTTCTCTCAACAAAAATTCATTGGAAGTCATCGCATAAGGGACAACACATGGGTCTGAAAAGTAAACCCAACATGGAAGTACCAAAAGCTGCAGTTCCTTTAACGTCCAGCAGGGGCGCCAGCAGTTGGTCAGTACCCATAGACTCCCATATTAACACTTTACAACAGAAATAAACATGTTTACAGCCTGATACAATCACTGAATTGGCCTTTATACTGTATTCACCCTTTAGTTTGTAACTCATCTTTTTAAATTGTATTAAGGTTTAAAGTTTGCATTGCTGGGGTGAGGCCTCTTTGACTGACAGGTGGATAGTGACACAGGTGGCTATAGCTGCTAGCTGTTTGCTAGGCTTCGCTTCCGCTAACTGGTCTCCCTGAACTGGACCTCTGTTTGTACTGTTGGAGCCGTTTGGAGCCTTTTAATGATGTTATCCGACCAATAACATGGCTGCTGTGTGATTACTGTACTAACAGACTGTCTAAAGAAGCTACTTAATGTAGTCTGCCAACAAAGCCAGCTCACGTTGGCTAATAACATATCCAAAGATGGTACTTCTGGTTCTAGAAACAAGATTATACATATAGCACCTTAGTGTGCCACCACATTTCAAAATTGAGTTGAACCATCTGATGCATACTGTCTGTCTGATGCTCTTCAGAAACCTGTGAAGAAAAACAAGCTTTCGTCTTCTGGTGTCCTGTGTGAGACACCCGTGACCCTAACACACTTTCTTTCTAGCACAGGATGTCTGGTTCCCACGGGCACTTCTCTGGAGTGCTTCCTCAGGGAGAGTGGTCCATCCTAATCCCCTAATTATGATAAAAAGTCTGAGCTTGGCTGGGCTAATGTTCTCCAGACCGTTTAGGGAAACATAAACACCAGTTTACAAAGATATTGTGTCAGTCATTTAAACATGTAGGGGGAATAACCACAGATCCAGTCACAGTGAGAATGAACAGTTTGACTCCATGAATGTAGAGAGGCAGAAACACGACTGAGTGATGTAGCGTCATTAAAACATAATCAGTGCCTGAAGGAGTCAATCAAAAGTCATCAATTCTTTACCTTTTCTGCTTCTTGGACCCTTTCTTCTATTTGTACAGCTGCTCCTTTTAATACTTGTCCTTGCTTGCTTGCTTGCCTTGTTTTTGCCACTTTTATCATTTTAATTCTTCTGATTCTCTCATCTACTTTCTTTCTGCCCTTTTCTCCAACATTTTCTCTTTCCATTATGCTGTTGGATAAAAACTTTCTAAAAACAAAACAAAAACTAAGGGATGTTTATCTGAAAGAAAATTTGTGCACACTTTGAATCTGTTTCTACCGTTAGCTCCTGTTTTTCTTCTTTAACACCATTAAAACTTCCTTATAATCCAGGATCCAGCTGTTTAAAAGCCATCATGCCGTCAATGAATTTCATTTGTCCTCTCCAAAGAAAATGTAGCTTTTGTAGCATTTATGTGTATTTTCGTGAGACTTGATGAGGTTTTATTGTCTCTGTTTGAGGTCTCCATGTTAGATTTTCTATCTAAAGCCATATGCTAAGCTGTGACCTGCAGTAGCAACTAAACGCTGTATTTAGCTTCTTAACACAAGCAAACGTTTCATTTCATTCTGACAGATGTTTCGGTTTTAATCCACAATGTAACAGTCAGTGACTGAAAGGTGGATGATGGTTAAATGTTTTAGTTCTTCATTGACTGTTTCTCCATAATTATTCTCGGTGTTATTCTAATGACTGTCAAATCATTTCTGTTTTTTGTGTTTGGATCATGCCTCTGTACTAAGAACTGTGTTGTCTGTGGGTATCTTGTCGTCTCTCCATCTTTTTTGAACCTCAGCACTGTATCATGTGACCCAGGTAGCCGCTTCGCCCGTGTTTTCACGATAAAAATGATAACTATTGTGCCTCATAGAAATCTTTAAATAAAAACAAACTTTTTGTCTTCAAAGCCTCGCCATAGAAGATTCTTTTTTCATTTTCAGATCTTCGTGACTTTAATTTATTGATATTAGCTTCACAGAAGCAACTGTGGCTAATCAAATTAAATGTGTATATGAGAATATCAGTTATCTATCAATACCAGATATAGGCGTTTACTTGCTAATGATAGCTCTGTTTATGTTACAAAACACACCGTTCCTAACTGATCTCAGAGTTGGCAGCCGCTTATATAGCATGCTAGTCCAGAGATTTATGCACAATATGCAATTAATCAGAAATGGCTGCTGGTCTTTCAGCTTAACAAGCTCAAGCTCAGAATACAAACTCTAGTGGCTCACAGTCAAGCAGAATTACAAGGTGACAGTAATGTAAAGGATGGTACTAACAGAATGAGAGTTCACTTTCACTTTGACATATTTTAAATGACGTCTATTTTTAGATTTCACAAGATAAACACTTGCTTTTCTTGACCTGGTGGTATGTTGCTGGTGTTTGCATGAATTGGCTAAACGTATCTACTCAAGATAGTATTTTACAATAGCCTTGAGATTAGTGTTTCCATTGTTGGTTTAAAAAAAAACATATGATGAGAAGGGGCAAGTCTGACTATGAAACCAATTGGCCATTGGTTAATCACAAATCAATAGCCAATGAACATACCATGGATAATCCTTCATTTTGAAACAGAGTTTAGAGTGACTGAGCCCATAATCTCTGTAGGACTAAACTAAGTGAACTAAACAACAGAAGCGTAAAACCCTGTGTTGCGCGGGAGTTGATGATTTGAAGACTTAATTTCTAAGCTAATGTTACCTGGTGTTTTTTTTTTTCTTTTTCCGCATTAGGACTATCAATGAGAGGCACTGACTCAAAAAACCTGTTGTGGGAAACAGAAACGACTCCTCGGGCCTTTAGACTCAAAGGGGACAACTCAGACAGAGCTTATTTTTTTCTTCTATAGGAAGTTCTGTTCACACACTGGCAATAAAAATGGCTTCATGCATTAAAAAAAAAAAAGCAAGCCCAGGCTATACCAGAAGCAACCAGATGCAATCTTCATCAGCAGTCTTCAGGCAAGGTTCAGTTTCTAGGCCCAGTCACCAGACTACAACCAGGCTCCACCATCAGCCACCAGGAAAGTCAACCAAGGCTAGGATCAGGCTCCAATGGCCCAGGACCAGACATCCTTATTAGCCTCCAGGCAATACAACCGACTGAAATTTCAGTTGTAGCTTAGGCATTTAGCCTTTGTACAGAAGAGGTAAGACTGTTTGCATTATGCCACCAAGAAAAAGTGTAGTCAATGAAGAAGCAAGCAAGCAATTTAATCATATAGCACTTTCAGAGCAACTCCCAGCTGAACACAAAGTGCTGTACACTTGACGTGCCAGAAATGATACATTGAATAAGTGAAAAAATAAATAAAAATAAAATTTAAAAAAATAAGATGATAATTAAAATGATCTTAAAAATAATAAAATTACCACAAATAGCAAAAAATAAAATAGTAAAAAATGATAATTAGAATTACATTTAAAACAATAAAATCAGCACATTAGATTAAAACAATAAAATCAGGGTCATATTGTGTCATATGCCAAGGAGTAAAAATGGGTATTAATAAGACATGTTTTAAAAGTGGACAGTGAAGGGGCCTCTCTAATGTGCTGGGGCAGATTGTTCCAGAGATTAGGAGCAGCGATAGAGAAGGCTCTGTCCTCTGAGCTTTCTCTATATATCTTCCAGTTATTCTGGAAGATATATAGAGGTCAGTTAACTTCATGTCTGAAGAAATGACAAAAATCTCAAAACAGCCAAAAAGTGATTCTGGACTTAATGGGAGAGATAAAAGACCTTAAAAAGCAAAACGAGGAGAGGGTTAAAAGGATTGCTCTCTCGAGTTTGTGAGCTGGAACAATACTCCAGAATGAATGGCCTGATAGTGAATGGGCTGGAAACCATGCACAGATCATGTGCAAATGTTACTGCAGGAGAAAATAGGCAACCTTCAGAGAAAGAACAACTCTCCTTAGAACAACAGGTATTTGCCTTTTTTGAAACAAGGGTATAAATTTAGAAAGCAAGGACACTGACGTATATCACTTTCTTCCAAGAAAAAACTTTTGAGAAAAGTTGAGAAACCTCTCATCATAATTCATGTTATTAACAGAAAACAAAAGAAACAGTTCCTTAAACAGGGACAAAAACTGATAAAACTATGTTAACGAACACCTAACAAAGAAAAATGCTGACACTTGAGAAAGCAACTAAAAGTAGTACTAGTGGAGAAGTACTAGTCAGTAAAAAAGTAAATGTTACAGCTATTATAGAGAGGATGTCCTGTGAATGATGTTGACAGTTATATATTGCAACTAACACAATATACATGTTAGAAATTGAAAATGAGATTGATCCAGACAACAATTTACTAAATAAAATGGAGACTAACTGTTGCTATTACAATGAACAACAGTTTAATGACACAATTCAGCATGTGCAAGGAATATCACTTATTCATTTCAACATCAGAAGTTTATATGCACATTTCCAGAACATAAAAGAATACTTGGCACAGTTTAAAAAACATTCATTATAATTGCAATCTCTGAAACATGGCTTATGGCAGATAAGGTAACCGATATTGAGCTGGATGGATATGAATTAAATTGCATGAGGAGGTGTGGCTCCATATGTTGGAAAGAGCCTCGTGTATAAGATTGTTGACAGCATGACAGTGTCTATAGACAATATATTGGAATATGAATGGAAAAAAAACGAGAGATATAGTTGTCAGTTGTGTATAAAGAACACCTGTCACGGTCTGGCTGGCAGACCGTGGGGGTATGGGGAAAAGGAGGACCCAGGCACGGAGCTCTATGTGTAGACAGTGCGTTTATTTACAGTGAGGTAACAGATGCACAATAAATCCCGTTTGCTCCCTAGACTCCCATGTGTGTCTTCCCCTCCGACGTCCATGCTCGTGCTTCCGGCAGTTGTGTTTCTGCACACCCTGTGCGTGCTGCCCTTCTGGTCCCTCGTTCCACCTGCAGGACAATAACAGAAGCAGCCGTTAAACACTGAACCCGTGCGCACACACAATCCGCACTTCCTAATACTACGCACACACACACACACACACACTGACTTGGAGTCTTAGCTTAATGATCCCGCGCCGGTGGGAGCTCCAACACTCTCCCAAGTAGCTCCCCCGACGAGCCCTGATCACGAACAGGTGTGTGGCAGGCAGTGTTGGGAAGGTTACTTTTAAAATGTATTCCACTACAGATTACAGAATACATGCCCCAACATGTATTCTGTAACATATTCCGTTACGTTACCCAATGAGAGTAACGTATTCTGAATACTTTGGATTACTTAATATATTATCATGCTTTTTACAGCTACATGAATGTACCACTGCTGTGTGATTTATTACTGTTACTGAAGGTCCGCGGCTCCGAACCGTAGTAAAGGGACCTTAGTAAAGGTCTAATTCCGTGTCGGCTCGTAGCCGAAAAATAGCTTTACTTTGTTGTGTGGCTCAACTTTGCTTACAAGAGACGCGAGAGACAGAGAGAGGCGTTGAAAGGCTGCTCCAACAGAACTTATTGTTTTGGAGGAAAACACGAACACACTGTACAGTCGAGTCTTAATAGCTACTTATAACTGGGCTCGTCAGGCACTCTTCTTGGCTGCAGTGGTTATTATTATATTTACATGCTTCCAGCTCCCGTTTTTGCTCAATTACAACTCGTACTTTTCCACTCACTTTTTTCTCCCTCCTCACGCTCACAGACACATAATGTGTATGGCAGTCCATTCTCCCTGCAGCATGGACTACACTGCCCATGAGGCTACATTCTTTAGGCCAGGGGTCGGCAAACTGCGGCTCTTTAGTCCTTTTAGTGCGGCTCTGCGTGGTTTGGGAAAATAAATTAGAAGTATTTAGCTGAAGTGTATTTTATTTATGTTAGTTCTTTTTAAACTTGTAGTTCTAAATTGGAAGATTATTGTGATATTAAAATATAAAAATAAAATTATATTCTATTATTTTTTCATCGCTCAAAATAAGCGTCATACTCGCGGAAGCTGGTGTACACGCTGAAACGCCATGCATTTATCGAGACTTTCAACCCGAGGTAGGCCAGTTATGGATCTTCGGATCCACATTATGTCAGCAGCTATTCTCCACCGTGAACTATGTTAAAAACAAACACCGCTCACGCCTCACAGATGACAGCTTACAGTCCTGCGTAAAGATGAAAGTGACTTCATACAGCCCCGATTTGCACATTCACCAAAATGTGTTAATTATATAAATAAAATGTAATTTTCTCTGTAGCACTTCATGGATTTCATAAGCAACACACCTTAGTTGTTCACACAAAGCATAAAGGTAAAAAACAATATATACAGTGTTATCTTCATTTTAGACGTCAAAAAGTATTTGCGGCTCCCAGTGTTTTCTTTAGGCGTGGAAACCGGGTCCAATTGTGGTGAGCTCAGACAAGGAGGAGACAGAGGTGTCGTTTGGTCTTGCTTCCCCGAGTTTCCAGGGAGCACAGCCGTTTATTTTCCAAAAGAAACACACTGCCGCTAACCAAACTGCTCGGCATAGCTTAGCACAACAACAACATCAAAAAGGCGCTCTCTCAGCCAGGAAACACACAGTCGCAGAGAGAGAGAGCGTGTCACCCTGTACCTATGGCAACTGTAATGATGCCGCCTGGAACGACAGAACATCGCTGTCAAACAAAACCCAAATGGTCCTGACCTGCCAAAATATGAAACAGGAAAGTACCGCAGTGTAATCCATTTATTTCAACAAAGTAACTGTATTCTGAATACCACCTTTTTAAACGGTAACTGTAACGGAATACAGTTACTCATATTTTGTATTTTAAATACGTAACGGCGGTACATGTATTCCGTTACTCCCCAACACTGGTGGCAGGAACTTCAGGCGTGGCCAGTCCTCCTGCAGGGCCACACCCATCAGGCCTGCATGTGGCTGTCCTCCAGCCACACATGTACACACCCACACCCTGACTATACATATAAGTGGAACACAGAAGCATAGTGCAGAAAAACACACATCCCCAAATAATAATAATAATAATCATAATAATAATCCCTACTGCTCACAGAGACCTCCCGAGCCGGGTCCATGACCCACCAGGATCAAACATACAGTGGGGCAAAAAAGTATTTAGTCAGCCACCGATTGTGCAAGTTCCCCCACTTAAAATGATGACAGAGGTCAGTAATTTGCACCAGAGGTACACTTCAACTGTGAGAGACAGAATGTGAAAAAAAATCCATGAATCCACATGGTAGGATTTGTAAAGAATTTATTCGTAAATCAGGGTGGAAAATAAGTATTTGGTCAATAACAAAAATACAACTCAATACTTTGTAACATAACCTTTGTTGGCAATAACAGAGGTCAAACGTTTACTATAGGTCTTTACCAGGTTTGCGCACACAGTAGCTGGTATTTTGGCCCATTCCTCCATGCAGATCTTCTCGAGAGCAGTGATGTTTTGGGGCTGTCGCCGAGCAACACGGACTTTCAACTCCCGCCACAGATTTTCTATGGGGTTGAGGTCTGGAGACTGGCTAGGCCACTCCAGGACTTTCAAATGCTTCTTACGGAGCCACTCCTTTGTTGCCCGGGCGGTGTGTTTTGGATCATTGTCATGTTGGAAGACCCAGCCTCGTTTCATCTTCAAAGTTCTCACTGATGGAAGGAGGTTTTGGCTCAAAATCTCACGATACATGGCCCCATTCATTCTGTACTTAACACGGATCAGTCGTCCTGTCCCCTTGGCAGAAAAACAGCCCCATAGCATGATGTTTCCACCCCCATGCTTCACAGTAGGTATGGTGTTCTTGGGATGCAACTCAGTATTCTTCTTCCTCCAAACACGACGAGTTGAGTTTATACCAAAAAGTTCTACTTTGGTTTCATCTGACCACATGACATTCTCCCAATCCTCTGCTGTATCATCCATGTGCTCTCTGGCAAACTTCAGACGGGCCTGGACATGCACTGGCTTCAGCAGCGGAACACGTCTGGCACTGCGGGATTTGATTCCCTGCCGTTGTAGTGTGTTACTGATGGTGACCTTTGTTACTTTGGTCCCAGCTCTCTGCGGGTCATTCACCAGGTCCCCCCGTGTGGTTCTGGGATCTTTGCTCACCGTTCTCATGATCATTTTGACCCCACGGGATGAGATCTTGCGTGGAGCCCCAGATCGAGGGAGATTATCAGTGGTCTTGTATGTCTTCCATTTTCTGATGATTGCTCCCACAGTTGATTTTTTCACACCAAGCTGCTTGCCTATTGTAGATTCACTCTTCCCAGTCTGGTGCAGGTCTACAATACTTTTCCTGGTGTCCTTCGAAAGCTCTTTGGTCTTGGCCATGGAGGAGTTTGGAGTCTGACTGTTTGAGGCAGTGGACAGGTGTCTTTTATATAGATGATGGATTCAAACAGGTGCCATTCATACAGGTAACGAGTGGGGGACAGAAAAGCTTCTTACAGAAGACGTTACAGGTCTGTGAGAGCCAGAGATTTTCCTTGTTTGAGGTGACCAAATACTTATTTTCCACCCTAATTTCCAGATAAATTCTTTACAAATCCTACCATGTGAATTCATGGATTTTTTTTTCACATTCTGTCTCTCACAGTTGAAGTGTACCTCTGGTGCAAATTACTGACCTCTGTCATCGTTTTAAGTGGGGGAACTTGCACAATCGGTGGCTGACTAAATACTTTTTTGCCCCACTGTAAAATGTTTAACAACATTATGGAAGAACTGTTCACAAAAACAACTCCAAAGACCAATTTCATCCGTGAGGATTTCAATATAGATTTGTTGAATCCAAACATAAAAAGACTGATGATTTTATTGAGCTAATGTACAGAATGAGTTTTTTTTCCAACAATTACAAAACCAAGCAGACCATCACCAACCATCTTATAGTGCCACTCTGCCACTATTTCAATTTACCTACAGGGAGAAGACAGGGCATAATGAAGTGGAGTATAGGAGAGTGAGAACAGAGTCTATATATGCTCTTAGAATGGATTTACTAAACCATAACTGGAAGAGTGTATATGAACAAACTAATGTAAATAAAGTATATCATTTGTTCTTGCACACATTTAAAACCTTGGATGGCAAACACTGTCCCATAAAACAATACCGCTTTAAAAGTAAGTATTCAGTCGCTGGATGTCCAATGGTTTACAAAATGCTTGTAAAAAAAAACAATAATCTGTATCAAAAATGTAGAAATTGCAGAACGAAACTGACAGAAGTATAAAAAATATAAAAATGTATAAAAATGCATTAACTAGAATTAGAAGAGAATGTAAGAACGATTATTATAACAAAACGCTAGAGGATAATAAGAATAACACTAAAGGTAAATTGAATATATTAAAAGTATTTTTAGAAATAAACAAACCAAAGCTAATTACCCAGACTATTTCAAAAAACATGGTTATTACAAATAGGAATAAGGTGATTAACAGATTTAATGAGTTCTCTGTCAGTGTGGTCCAAATCTAGCCAAGGAAATAAAAAATACACTGCCTAAGGAGAACAACGTACGTGAGGACTACGCTAGTTCTTTCTAGAAGAAATAGTTAATAAATGTAAAACTACATTTTCAACACTGATTGATGACATTGATATGACTATAGTAAAGAAAGTAATTGATGGAATTCTATCACTACCAATATATATATATGTAATTTATCATTCAGAACAGGTACTTTCCCAGAGAAAATGAAAATTGCCAAAGTTATCCCATTACATAAAGCTGGTGATAAGCATAATTTTACTAATTACGGGCCATTTTCCTTATTTTCACAATTCTCTAAGATAATTAAACATCTATTTGTTGCAAGACTTAACAACTTCATTGAGAATTGTAATATTTTAATGGGGAGTCTGTATGGCTTTATATCAACTGGATTAACATCTATGGCAATATGGAGTTAATGGAAAATATAACTGAATATATAGATAACAGAAAACATACAGTGGGGATATTTATTGACTTGAATAAAGGCTTTGATACATTTAACCACAAAATATTGTTACAAAAACTGGAAAGATATAAATACCACACATAAATTGCACAACTCTCACGAGCAGAGATGGGCAGTAACACGTTACTGTAATCCGATTACTTTTTTCAAGTAACGATTAAAGTAAGGGATTACTATTGCAAAAACAGTAATTAGATTCCCGTTACTTTCCCGTAGAAACGCTGCGTTACTGCGTTACTAAAACCGTGATTTTTTTGCGAGAATGTCTCATGACAGCCACGTTCGTGACAACAGCTGTGTGCAGATCAACAATGGATAATATATCGAGTGCGGAGAGAGTATGAGCGTGCAGCGTTTAAAGCGTGGAAGTACTGACCTTACTTTGAGTTTGATTCCATAAAAAGTGACAAAAACATTAGTGTCCGTTGTGCGTGGGAAGAAAACTTCTTTTTACAGCGAAAAAACCCCTAAACTTCCAAGCAAGCACCGAGTGCGCAACGACGTAATGGGAAACTCACAGAGAAACTCACAGAGAAACTCGCGGATTCTTCCACTGACCGCCGCGGCACACCTGCCGCCTACCCAACTCCTGCTTTACAGGTGAAAATAGAGCAAAAGGAGCGCTAGTCTTTGATCTTATTTATTTTCTGCTGTGTTTTACTTGCATCTATTTGAAAGAGTGAGTGTAAACACACACAAAAAAAATTATGTGCTGGAATGTGCAGAAAATAGGTTTAAATATTAAACTAATTTCTTCCAGTCAGAGAATGTTGCATATAATTAAATTTTTGCTTGATGCATAAAGTTAAAAGATCAAAACTAATAAAACAAGTTTTTAAAAGGGACCTTTCCTTTTGATTACATTTTGTATGATGGATTATGTAGAAAAAGTAGAATTGGGCTGAAAGAGCTATCCTTTATCAACTATTCAGGTTGTAAATCGTGTTTTTAAAAAGTAACTAAGTAACTAAGTAATTAATTACTTTTGAAAATCAGTAATCAGTAAAGTAACGGGATTACTTTTTGGGGAAGTAATCAGTAATTAGTTACTGATTACTTTTTTCAAGTAACTTGACCAACACTGCTCACGAGTCATGCAATTTATGTGTGGTATTCAAAGCAAGTAATAATATGCTTCCAAGTAATGTTCAAAATGTATTTAAGAATAGAGAAGTACGACCTGAGAGGAAAATGCAATTTAAAGCAGCTATGCGTTCGCAGCACTTGTTAAAGCATGTGCACATCAGCTTTTGGAATAACTACAGGCAATACATATTTGATGAGTATACAAATAAAGAGATTAGGTCCATCATGTATAGTTTTTATTCTGGTTTTTTATGTTTTCCATTTCCTGATTGTTTTGTTGACATTTTAATCGTTTGAAATGAAATAAAGAAAGAACGTTGCATAAAGAACATTTATCTTCGCAAATTTTTCTTTGTTTCAGGATTGACCATGATGTTTCAAATCCTTCTGAGCCTAATTTAAGACTGAGTAAATAAGTAGGATAGAAAAGATAATGGTATGTTTTGTGGGAAGTGGAGATGATGAGAAAAAAATGGTGATGAAACGAAAGTAGTTGGTAAATGAGCATTGATGCTGTGGGCAGCGTTGACCGTGTAATCACAATGTTCCTGTTTGATTACCAGTCAAGGATGTTTGTTGGATTTAATTTTCACCCTCTTTCCCCTCACTTCCTGCCACCTCACAACTACCCTCCATCAAATAAACCTAATTAGTAATATTAGACATATTTAGTGACAACAACAATCATACTGTGAGCATGAAAAGTCTTCCCTTGGAAGAGATGGAAGATTTTAATGCTTCTACCACAGGTTTGGAAAGTGGAAAATGTTTTTTTGTGTTGTAATAAACTAAAATGATTTTAGCTCTTATTATTCTACACGTTAGTCAAAGTGAAATCAGTGCTCTTAGACTTGTCTTTAATTTGTAATTGGACAAAAAGAGGAGCTGATTTATTTATTTTGTGTGCCCATCAAATGAAAACTCAGTCATTGCTTGCTGTGAGTCAAAAAGGGTTAACAAGCCATTTCGGACAGTTTTTTTCTTCTCTTGGATTTGTATGATGTCACGGTGGGTTGACAGCCTTATATGGGCATCAGAATCAGAACACTTTATTAATCACTGAGGAAATGATGTGGTCACAGTTGCTTCCACACAGTAAGAACAATAACTAACTAGAAGCAATCAAATAAATCAAATAATACAATAAATTACAAAGTATAACCAAATTACTCTAAGCATCGTCCTTACAACACCACCTTACGGCAGTCCAGCTCCATCCCCACAACATTGCTGGCCTTAGGATGTGTTTATTGAGTCTGTTGGCATCTGCGACCCTCAACCTGCTGCCCCAGCATGCAACAGCATAGAGGATGGCACTGGCCACAACAGACCTATAGAAAATCCTGAGCAATGTCCGACAGATGTTAAAAAATCTCAGCTGCCTCAGAAAATAGAGACGACTCTGGCCCTTCCTGTAGAGTACAGTGATGTTTTTACCCAGTCCAGTTAATTATCCATCTGTACCTGCCCCAAACAATAGTCTTTATCAAACCAGATTTTACAGTTTAATTAATTTAAAACAGTCTCTTTCAGAGAGTAACAACCTCATACTCCTCCTTAAAAATTAGATGCTGTAAATTGTAATCCTTTTGCCCTCCCTTTCTCCGGACTAAACTAGCACTGTTTACACATATTGCATATTATATGTACATAAGAAGAGCAGAAAACATCTCCAGGGTTACAAACCGACTGTTCAACTGAGGAAAATATATCTAATTGCAAAGTTTTAATATTAGATATCAGGCAGTGAAGAAGGTCCAGCAGTGCGCTTTGATGTAAATAGAAATATTTCTGCAAGTTATTCAGTGTGCGGGAGTCTCCCACCCCTACTCAAAATTATACTATTGTTTACACAGAGCATTGTTATGTAATATGAAATATTCCAAATACCCACGCAGTGATGAAACCCTGGCAACACCTCCAGAATAAAGCCAAACTTTTCACTGGGGGAAACCACACAAATTGTATAAAACAAAGCCTGAATTAGAACAACACACTGAAAATGTGAAAAAAATATGTTTCTGTAATGCTAAAGTGCAACAGAAAGCTTTGTTTTGCCTTTCTTCTGCACTGCTGCTGCCTAGTGCTCAGAGCAGTTCAGTGGATTTGTGTAGCACTGCAGGGCCTTTCCCTTACAGCCACAGACGCTCCTTACAGATAACAATGCACTGAATTAAAATGAGCTTGAGTGCGTGTGTCCTCCCTTTCATTCGATGTCCTCCATTTATGCGCTTTCATTCATAAACCCCAGCCAAACGAAGGGAGACGAATGGCTTCCTATCGGACAAGAGGAGCGCACACACACGCACACACACACACACACTTGTACTGCATGAGTCAGTGCACTCGCTCTTTGTAATCAATGAATATTCAATGACTCGCTTACAAACACATATTGACCCTCGCTCACCTTGCTCAGCACTGTTAATGCCAAACCACTTACCTCGAGGCTCTGCTGTGATGAGACACACACTCTCCATATTACCATGTCACGCTTTGTCATCACTGTTAACTCAACACATCTGATCATTAAAGCGAGTCCTTCAACCTAAACGACCACATGAGTGGTTTGATAAAACCCCTCCTTATGAAACGTGAGAATGCTACGGTAAAGGTTCAGCTATGTTTAGTCACCAGATGAGCTCAGGTGGGTTTAAGGGTGACCTGTTCTTCTCACTTCCAGCTTCATATGTTTATTTTTGGACTCTTCTACAGTATCTTTGTACGTTTCACAGCACAATAATAATTCTTCTTTATCTTATTCTAACCCTCAGTTCATCCTCACTCCTCAGATTACAGCCTTCTGATTGGTTATTGATGCACATCAATAGTGTAGCAGGAGATATGTGACTGAAGATAAGGGCAAGCAGGTGCAGAAGACCCTTTTTAAAGAGTGCCATCATGAATACAAATAACAGACTGAAGTTCACTCTGTTGGAAACCCATCCATCCACCCCAACCTCCTCACTATGCTGACATTGTTGCCTTATAACTTGAACAGCTCACAGCCTGCAAACCAGTAAACACTCAGGATAAAGCAGCTTTTTTTGTTTATGTGACTGCCACCATGACTTTGTAACTGATGTATTTCATTGGGAAGTATATTTCCCACTTGCAGAATGTACGCATCTGTGTGAAAGTGTTTATCGATGGGCAAGGCAGCCCAGAAATTTTAGTTTTTCTAAACATAAGTGCCCCAACCTAACCAGTATGTTATATTAGAATTCTAACAAAGCCATGGGCTTCCACTTTTGTTCCCATCATAATTACTACAACCACTAGGAGGTGCTACTGGGGTACAGGGAAATAATGCTTAAACACCAGGCTGGTGGACGTAGAGTCTAGCTGTGAAAACTGTAGTTAGAGTTGAAGTGTTTTAAACCTGCAGTTTTTCTAGCATCAGAAGGGGGCGACCCCTCAAATACGATAAAAAAATAAGCAGCGAGGTTTAAGGTCAGGTTTACCTCACTTCAGTATGAATGTGCAGTCTCTAATTCACATCCACCCCTCATTCATCACATCTAGTTTCTACCAGGGCAACCCTCAACTTAAGGATCACTAATGTCAGCTACAGCCATGTTTTAAATACAGTCTATGGTTGGAATATACTCCAGTACGAACCGCCTGCTTGTTTTGGGGGGGGTTGTTCCTCCTGAGGATGACAGACATTTTCAAATGTCATTGCGCTATTTTGAAGTTAAGCTCAGGATTACATACTCTGTTTGAGGTCAGTGAATGTACCATTGTCAGTCTGTGATATTTCAGCCAGAACACACAGCTGTAGATTCACACTGTGTCACTTACATGCACTGACAACTGACTCGCGCTGCTGCTTTATAGCTTATTTATGGTGTGTCATTATTAGTATTGTTCTGCACTTTTATAAGAACTCCTAATTTCATTGTCAAATCAGTTAAGTTTGGTATTAAAGACATGAAGTTGTCACTTTATGTTTTACTGAAGCTTACCTTTGTGATGCAGTAGCATTTCTTACTCCTTAATACTCTTTTATATGACCTTCCATATGGAACAACACACCAAGAAGTCATGTGGTAAAGTACCTAAGATCATCTTTTTGCAGCCCATCTTCAGGAATTTGTAGTTTCATAACATCAGATCCATGCCTGACCCTGGGTCTCACATCTGCCAGAACATTATCAAACACTCCAGAGTGCTTTTTTCCTGAGTCCTTCTAAATTGGGTAGGAGCTCATTTTGGGGCCATGAACTGGCCAGCAACCAGCACAGCTGAACTGGGATATTATCAGCCCACTTCAGGTTTAAGTTCAAGTTTAAGAAGAATTATCTGAACAGCTTTGTGTATGAACATTTCTAATTTGGACTCTGCTGTATGACTGGGATGCTATTCAGTTAGAAGCTGAATGCTAATGGAGGACAACTTTTCATGTAACTCCACGTCAGCAGAGCTCTGACAGCTGCCATCACTGAAGGGAACGATGCTGGTCTCCATCTTCACTCAGTGTGAGTAAAATTGTATTAAGTATTGTATTGTATTGTATTGTATTGTATTGTATTGTATTGTATTGTGTGTTTCAGTGAGCAGACACAGAGGCTGTTTTAATGTGCTGTGTTTCATCTGTTTCCAGTTAGGTCAGATTCAGTCTGCAGTACTGGTTGTTTAATTTCTGCATCCTTGCTGGTGTTCAAAGCTAAAAACCAAGTAAGCAGTTTTGTTGAGAAACTGCAGTGTAAACATGAGTTTGTTTTACAGGATATTTAAAGGTGGTTTTAATAAGATGTCCTGCAAAACTTTGTCAGCAGATTAAAACTGATTTTTCGTGCCGCTTTAGACATTTGACTTTAGACATCTTGTCTGATCTTTCTTTACACCTAATGAACTCCTTTAGTGGTGGTGGAGCAAGGGAGTGTAAGACTTTATATATTAAACACACTCTTTTAAATTTCACTAACTTATTGAAGTTCAGTAATTTATGTTTTTTTTAAACACATGACAGTGGTGGTGGGAAGTCGGTTTTTTGTCAAGTCGTTTTAAACTTCTTTTATAAATGTTTTCAATAGTTTTAAGTGTTGTTGGACAAGCAAGTGACCAGGACGTCAAACAATAGTCTATATGAGAGATGATCATTGAGTAAAAATACGTTTTTGCAACATTCATATTTAAATTACTACGTATATGATTAATTCAAGCTCTACTCCATCCAGGAATATGTTTGATTGCTTCAAGTTTAAGGGGTGTTTTGAAAAATGCATGCAGACAGTTTTTGAGGTGTTCAACATTAGGCATGAGTCCTCCAGCCAGCTATGCAATAATGCTAAAGCAGCTGTAAGATCTTTTGCCACCTGCTTGACACTTTTGGCTTACGTATATATAACTGCATCATCCGCATACATTTGAGCAAATATATTTGGACAGACTTCAGGTAAGTTATTGATAAAAAGAGAGAACAATAAGAGTCCAAGAACGGATCCTTGAGGAACCCCTGTATCACAGTCTAAATATGGAGATTTAACCCCATCTAACACCACACACTGTTTTCTGTGTGAGAGATATGAGGCAAACCACTGAAGAGCCTGACTGGAGATATTAAACTGAGTCAATATGGACAACAATATCTGATAGTTTACAGAGTCGGAAGCCTTCTTCAAATCTAAAAATACAGCTCCAACACAGGGACTCTTGTCCAGCAAGCTCTTCAAGTTCTCCACTAACATACACAGGGCAGTATCTGTGGAGTGATGGGCCCGAAAGCCAAACTGCAATGGATGTAATGAGGGTTGGGTGTTTTCTAGGTGAGCAGTGAGGAGTTTAACCACCCACTTCTCAGCTATTTTAGATATGACTGGGAGTATGCTTATGGGGCGATAATTAGCCATGTCAGTTTTCACACCTGCTTTGAAAATTGCAATTTTCCAATCTGTTGGAACAATGGAGTGTTCGAATGACATATTCAAAACATGAGTTTTTGGACCTACAAGCAAATCCATGTTCCTTTAGGAAATTTGTGTTAATACCATATACATCAAGTGCTTTTGATTTTTTTAACCCTGTAATTAGTTTAGCAACTTCAGTGTCTGAAATATGAGTGATGGTGAACAAATTTTGACCAGCATCATTCACATTATCAGAGCATACGACTGAGTCAAAGCTCTGACTGATCTCCTTAACCCTTTAAGACCTACCATAGAACCAAGTCCGCCAGAGCTTATATTATATTTTTACATGCTGTGGAGCCATTTTTGGGAGCATTTCAAGTTGCTATACATCAATACAACCACTACAGCCTAAATTTTAATAATATGTATGCATTAAGTGCATAGTACTTACATAAATTGCAAAAAGTGCAATAAACTACAAAAAAATTGAAAATCGTTTTTGTTTTTTTAACATGTATTTCTAGTTAGAGAAATTTAAACTAAACATTTTAATTCTCCACATAATGAATGAGAACTTTTTCTCATTGTTGACAAAAATAAATATAATTGATTTCAGTCTTAGAAAGTGTGCTGTTGCTTTTTCTCCAATAAACCGCCAGCGTGTCCCAGCACTGTCACAGCACTGTCACAGTACTTTTTGGATTACTTTTGATGAGTAATGATGAAGGAAAATGTTCTGTTCTGCTTATGTTGGACCTTTTGAAACAGTTGACCACCACATTCTCCTTGAAAGGCAGATGTGTGTGGAGGCCTTTTTTGGTTCGGTGCCAGTACAGCGGGGGGAAGTGATGGGTTGGTGTATCTCCAACTGCCTTAGAGTGGTTCTCCTCATATTTACATCATCAATGTTTTTCTGTGGAGGTCTCTTATTTCAGACCATCCTCTACCTCCCTTACTTAGAGTGTCCCTCAAGGTTAAGTTTCGGTGCCTTTAATGTTTTTATCTTCTTCCCCTCCAACATATAATGAGCCCCTTCAAGGATATTTTCTATCACTGTTATGCTGATGCCATTCAGTTATACATTTATTTCAAGCCCAGAGATTTATCTGCGCTCCAGCTTGTGAATGATTGCTTAGATTCAATCAAACGTTGGATAGCTGTTAACTTCCTACAACTTAATGAGGGGAAAACTGAAGTCCTTGTATGCGCTCCTGACAGATTTTTTCCTCAGATAATGAAAGCCCTTGGTCCTCTTTCGGTTTATGTTAAATCCTCTATCAGGAATTTAGGTGTCACTTTTGACTGGACTCTCACATTGGACGGTCATGTCAAATCTCTGGTTCGGCCTTGCTTTTATCATTTAAGAAATGTTGTTAAGTTAAGCCCTATTGTGTCTCACTCTGAACATTTATATCTGCACACTTGGACTACTGCAACTCATTGTTTATGTGTCTAAGCAAAGGCTCCCTGGAACGTCTGCAAGTTGTGCAAAATGCTGCAGCTAGGCTTCTGACCAAATCCTCTAAATATTCACATGCTATTCACATTGCTATTTCAGTTATACTGGCTTTGAATTCAGAGTCCATTTTAAAATCCTAGTTTTGAATTTTAGAGCTTTGCATGGACTGGCGCCAGCTTACATCTCTGATCTTCTACAGCCTTATGTCCCTAGCAGGTGAACTCATCTGATTAGGGCCTGCTTGCTATACAGCACACTAAGATGAGAACTAAGGTTGATAGAGTTTTTGCCACTGTGGCCCCTAGACTGTAGAAGTCTATCCCTCTGCACCTCAGTAGTCACTTCTAAAAAACATCTCAAAACTCACCTTTTTAGTATTTCTTTTGGTTAATTTTTGCCTGCTTATGTTGTTTGTTTTATGTTTTAGAACTTGTTATTCTATGTGCAGCACTTTGTGATTCTCTGTCTAGAAAGGTGCTATATAAATAAAAATTTTACTTACTTACTTACTTTGAGGTTAGCAGACTCATCAGTGCGGGCGTGCAGCCACTGAGGGCTCGGCTGGATTAAAAAGCTGCAGACGCTCGGCCCTCTGTGGCCATTTAACTCCTCTGCTGTTCAGGCAGAAACACAACTCTTCCCGAGGTGCCTTCTTTTCAGCTCGTCAATGTAAGGAGCACTCTGAATGAGAACCTAATTGAGACCAGTCCATCACTTCCCCCCGCTCTACTGGCACCGAACCAAAAAAGGCCTCCACACACATCTTTTAATACAAACTGATGATCAGAAGCTTAAAAACACTTTCCCTCCACTCTTCTGCAGAAATGTTAAATTCAGTGATGCTCTGAGAAAGCAGACGTTTCTCCACAAAGATTTAAGTAAACCATAATCCTGTGCTGCTGCTCACCCTTTGTTACACATGATGACGTTTTCTGTCTGGTAATACTAGGCCTCAAATTCTTGTTTTAAAAGAAACATTTCAGGGTTTTGACAAGTTAATGAATTAGAATAGAATAGAATAGAATAGAATAGCCTTTATTGTCATTGTACAGAGTACAACGAAATTGGAGTGCCACTCCCTTGGTGCAAGTTTCAATAATAAATATAAATGTAAAATATAAAAAGTACAAAAAAAAAACAATCGTAAGTACTCAAACAATAGTATGTACAATATATACAGGATAGCAGCATTAATATAATGACAGTATGAATAGCAGCATAATATAATGACAGTGACGGTATGGAATAGGTTCAATTGTTTTTGTGCTTATTTACTACGGTGATAGCTCTGGGAAAGAAGCTATCCCTGAATCTGTTTGTCCTGGTTTTATGTGACCTGTACTGTCGGCCTGACGGTAATAGTTCAAATAGTTGGTTGCTGGGGTGAGAGTGGTCCTTGATGATATTGCCAGCTCTGCTGACGTACCGAGAGTTTGCAGTGACCTCCAGGCTGGGCAGAGAGCAGCCAGTGATCTTCTGGGCTGTGTTGATGACCCTCTGCAGTACTTTCCTGTCTGCAGCTGAGCACCTTGCATACCATGTTGTTATGCCGTACGTTAGGATGCTCTCTATGGTGGCTCTGTAAAATGTCACCAGCAGCCTCTCCTCCAGGTTGTTCCTCCTGAGCACTCTCAGATTAGAAAATAACATGCAGAAATTGTGTTTAGTTTTCATTGATCCAAAAGACACTCATATATTAATCAGCACATTAAACAGTCTTAATCCAGGTAATCGGTGTGTCTGTGTGGAGTATCATGTTTGTTTTGAGGTTTATGTTAGCTGAATTTGGACATTAACTTTCCTGCCAGGTCACAGAGGGGAGGCTGAGCTGGATGTTGGTCCTGGGGGAATGGGGTTCAGCTTGGCCCCTCTGACAGGACCTTCTCAGCTCTCCTTTAAGCATGCCATAGCTGCTCTATCTGGGTTACCCAGTTCTGTTCGGGCCTCAGCATGCCCTAGATCAATATGGAAATCAGAGGTTTTAAATGAGCCTCACAGATGCAGATTGGAGCAGTACACAAGAAAGTTTTCTTATGTGTGACTGTGCTTCAAGTTCATGTTCAGTTCTTGTTTTTGTATAAAGTTTTCAGGTTTTCTGACGATCCAGATTCTAACATTGTATAACGTCTTTAACTGATGTGAAACTTTGGACAGTGATACTCAGTCTTAGAGGATGATTCAGTCTCAACTACTCTGAGTCAAGTACAGGGTGGGCCATTTATATGGATACACCGTAATAAATGTGAACGGTTGGTGATATTAAAGTCCTGTTTGTGGCACATTAGTATATGTGAGGGGGCAAACTCCTCAAGATAGGTGGTGACCATGGTGGCCATTTAGAAGTCGGCCATCTTGGATACGACTTTTGTTTTTTCAATAGGAAGAGGGCCATGTGACACATCAAACTTATTGGTAATGTCACAAGAAAAACAATGGTGTGCTTGGTTTCAACGTAACTTTATTCTTTCATGAGTTATTTACAAGTTTCTCTTTGTTCACAGCCATTGACATGTCGAAGAGGTTAACACGTTAACACGTGAAACCAAGCACACTATTGTTTTTCTTGTGACATTACCAATAAGTGTGATGTGTCACATGGCCCTCTTCCTATTGAAAAAACAAAAGTCTTTTTCATTGTAGCTGAAGTCCGGGACAAACTGTGTTCCTTTTCACCACAATACGAAACGCGTAATATTTTCTCTGAATACGAGACAATTCCGTTTTTTGCGGGACGCTTGGCAACTCTAATAATTAACCTTATGAACAAAATAAAGTTCAACATCAGTAACATCATAGCACCACCCAGCTGTATAGAAACTCCGTCATGCTAGCTAGCACGCAGTACGAAAAAGTTAGCATAACGAAAATAAACTCCACCTAAACTTGGTTCATATCTGACCCAGATGGACTGCAGGTTATAACTTCTTACCTGAAGTTCAGTTCACCTGACACTCTCAGACCAGCGGCCGCTTCGGGTCTCTCCTCTTGCCTCCCTTTTCCTTCATCCACCTGCTGGCTTCCACCACTTGCTAATGTTATTGAATCTGTGGAAGCTCCGCGATAGCCACCACACGAAGTAACGAATAACGAGCCTATCTAAATCCCAGTAACGAGTAACGCGTTCCCGGTTTTGGCATAATAACTAGTTACCGTGCTCGTTACCACAATAATAACGTAGTTACTGTAATGCGTTACTTAATATCGCGTTAGTCCCAACACTGGTAACCAGTGTGTTAAGTGGATGTGTTGTACAGGGAGATGGCCACAGACAGGAAAGGTTTCCTGTGTCGTTCAGTGGTGCTTTTCGGTAATCTCAGTCTCTCACTGAACGTGCTCCTGTGACTGACCAGCATGTCATGGAGTGGGTGGGAGGTGTTATCCAACATTGTCTTTATCTTGGACAGCATCCGCCTGTCCGACACCACCTTGAGGTAATTACAGTAATTACAGGAAGGAAAAGCAGGACAACAAAACAATCTACAAACAGGTGAGAATGGTGGCATGCAAAATGACACAGTATGTGTTCCAGCCCTAGAGAAATATCATGATCCTGGCACTTTTGATTTTGTGAGTTATATTTCCGCTTATCCTGTTTCTCCCATATCTCATAAAGTCTAAGTCTGTGCAAGTTGTTCTTATGATTTAGTTATTTCTGGTTTTATTTTGATGGTTTCTTATCTCGTTTGTGTTGTGTTTAGTTTCACTTCCACTATCTTCTTTTCCCTGATTAGTTTCAATTGTGTATCTCACGCATCTCCATTGTGCCCCAGTCACCCTGCTGTGTGTATTTAAGCCTGGGCCCCAGTCAGGCCTTTGTCTGTTTGCTTACATTTATGTTTCTTAGTAATTGTGTTCAGACAATTTTGGATTCCTGCTATTTTTTTTCATTGGTTTTTTCTGGTACCTGTTTTGAACAAATTCTTCTACATCATCAAACAAAAACAAAAACAAAAAAATGGATTATATAGATAGTCCATGGATCCCAAAGATATTGCAAAACGCCAGTAAAAAGAAATATATCCTGTACAGAGAATTTATAAAGTGCAGACCTAAAGAAATGTGAATGATGATTTTAATAAATTCTTTGTAAGTTTCAGATGAGACCTAGCTGATAAAATTACTGCTTTGAGAAAGAGCAGAGGAACAAATAGAAGAAAAATCCTAATTAAATGTTTCTAACAGCACAAGAGGAAAATACAATAATTGATGTTGTAGAGAGATGTCAGGACAAAATCTCAACTAACTGAAATGGTATTGATATGAAAACTGTTAAAAATGTAATTGAATGATTTTAAAAACCTCCAACCTTCATCTGCAATCTGTCATTATAAGGCGGTACAATTCCGAACAAAATGAATAGGCCTGTTTCTCTACACTCACGATTCACCCAAACACTAGTGAAATACTTTATTGATAGACTGGATAAATATTTAAATGAACACAAACTATTAATAGAGAGTTGACATGGATTTATGTCAAACTGATTAATGTTTAATGCATTAATTGAACTAAATGAAGAAATCACAAATTGTATCAGTCAAAGAACGTATGCACATGGAGTCTTTATTGACTTGAAGAAAGCTGTTGACACACTTGCCAATCACATATTAATTGATAAATTGGAAATGTATGGTATTAGATGGGTGGCGTTGGACTGGATGAAAAGTTACATAAACAACAGGCAACAGTTTATGAAGGTGGGAGAACATTAATCAAACTTTTAAACCTTGCTTGTGGAGTTATATGGGGTCTAAACCTCTAGATCATCAGATATATTGCGGTTCATTTTATTTGCAAATGATACAAATAATCTTTATCATGGAGAAAATTCACAGCAGCTTTTAGTAAATTCACATAAGAATTTACTAAAAACAAATTATCACTGAATTTAAGCAAAACTAAAATTCTATCCATCCAACCATATTTTTCCACTTATTCGGGGCCGGGTCGTGGAGGCAGTAGCCCAAGCAGAGAAGCCCAGACCTCCCTCTCCCCAGCCACCTCCTCCAGCCTATGCGGGGGGACACCAAGGCGTTTCCAGGCCAGCCGAGAGATATAATCTCTCCAGCGTGTCCTGGGTCTGCCCTGGGGCCTCCTCCCGGTGGGACATGCCTGGAAAACCTCACCCAGGAGGCGCCCAGGGGGCATCCTTCTCAGATGCCCGAACCACCTCAACAGGCTCCTTTCGATGTGGAGCAGCAGCTGCTCTACTCTGAGCCCCTCCCGAATGGCCGAACTTCTCACCCTATCTCTAAGGGAGACGCCAGCCACCCTTCGGAGGAATTTCGAAATTCTAATGAAGTTTTTTTTATTTTAAATTTCAAATATCTATATATTTGAAATATCATTATCTTAAAAATGTTAAACATGGAGAATGATTTAAGCAGCATTTGAAAATGTGTGCATAATATTTATGAGCTACTGTAACCTTTCACCCAAAGAAAAAAGGCCACAAACAGTGAGGCAGATATTTTTATTCAGCACTTTATGATCAAGTTTACAACAACAGGACAGCAAATTCTAAAACTCAATTACACATTTTCTTAGGGCCTGGTTATTTAAATCCAAATCACTTTCATGAATCCATCACGATATGACAAACGTAATAAAGTTTACATAAAACAATCCAGCAGGTCGAATGTATCAGAGAAAATCTTTAAAAAAAAGAAAAAGTGCAGACCAGCTTTCATAATAATGAATTTAGCCATAGTATTTTAAATGTAATGTAAATGTAAAATGCCATATCATAATACTATAAAATAAAATATGTTGCATGGGCAGAGGTAATTTAAAATGAAAATCCTCCAGCAAAAAAAATCTCTGCTTTTTCTAGAAACGTATACAATCACAAAAGTCAAATTCTTTCACAATATTTATAATGATGGTTTTATTAAGAAAACATGAGGTTTCTGCATTGTATTCATACTTCAGTCTTTTATGTTTAAAGTTTAAATGGTTTACAAGCATTAATTACATTAAAGAGGAGATCAGTGCGCTCATTTCCAACTCCAGAGCTTTCTTCTCAGGCTAGTAAAGTAGCTTAATGTGATATCGAGTATTTTTACTATTATTTTTTTTTAATCCTCTGAGAAACAGGCTACTGTCACTTTAAGGCCCCTCCCCTCTCTTAAAACTTATCTTATGATTAGCCAGCTTTCAGAAGCCAGTTGAGGGGCGGCACTTGGAGCTTGTGATCTGTACTAAAAGTACTTTTCTTTACAGGGATTACATTTGCATACCTCAGTATTTAAAACTTTGGCCACGTTTAACATGAATGTCTAATGCTGTATTATAAAATATATGACAGAGAATAAAGCCTCTTTAAAGTCTGAATACAGCAGGTTATGTTTGCTTGCAGCTACTCAACAGGTATAAAAGAGAAACAGAAGTATTACACAACCAGGCAGTTGTTGACAGACATATATATTCATCATATTGTAAAAAAGAAAAAAAAAGAGTATTACATCTATATTTACATACAGCAATATGTGTGTTTAGAATTTTTAAATAAACAGCTTATATGGAGCAGTAAGTGAGAACATACTGGAGGGTATAAAAAATAGATGGCTCTTTCCTTCCCTGCTGTCACTCAGTTATTATTTGGATCACAACAACCTGAGATCAACCAGTGCCTACATTAAAGGGACTCCACTATGTTTTTCAATGAGTTTAAATCCATTTTTAACAATTTAATTTTTCAAAGTTTGTTGTTTTTGTTGACAATAAACTATATATTTTTTTAACATTTAGGATTCAGATAGGGCTGAATTTGATCGATCATTTGTGCCTTCTCTCTGTAGGTTTGAGTCAAAGCAGTCCTGTAAATTGAGCTGTTCCAGTATGTTTAGCTGGTGGACTTTGCTGGACTGTCAGGTGGATTTAGAAAAAAAAAAAGAAAGAAATCCAATTTGCATGCCAATCTGAGCTCAGATGCAGATTATTTAACAGGTACTCACAGTTCTTAAACAGCTTTACGGAAGATGATTTATTCAAAATTACAGAAATGACTATATAATTATAATAATATGCTGCACAATTATCATTCAATCCTTTTTTTAAATATATAAACGTATGGTTAAAAATAATAAGTGTCAGATGTTTTAATGGTTTTGGATTCTTGTGTTGAATAAAATCAGACTGTAGATTTAGTGGAAAGTCTGTGAGGTGTTATTTGCTAAATTTTAAAAACTTTTCTCAGATTGTGCTGATCACCAGCTGATCACCAGCTCTAGCTACGAAAGTCTTCCCTGCAGCGCCAACAAACCCAGAACCTCCGACTTGTCTTATGCTTTGTTTTTATTTAATCCCAAATCTGCACTTTAATTTCTACTTTTTCTCAATGAATTTGTTGCTGTAAAACCAGTGATTCAGAGTGCAAGACCTACAGCCCTGAAAAAAGGTTTTTACAATCTTGGACTTATTTATTTATATTCCCTGTTTTGTCCGTTTCTTGTGTTGGAATGTTTCCTCGTTTTGATCGCATGAACATCGTCATCTCTTTAGCGTCCAGTGTAAATGAAATCTGAGAAAACAAAGGGACAAAAAAGGGAAAAAATTACTATGATTTATGTGTGCTGCAGACAAATACACAGTTTCTACTGAAATATATAAATGCAGTTTCAGTTCAACTGTCAAACACAGAAATGGGACGGTTCACGTCCACAGGTGGACTGTTTCATTTCTGGGCTCCGATGACAAATGTTAGAAACAGTCTCACCTCTGCAGTACTCAGGGTTGAAATTTTCATAGATGGGGTAGAGAGGGTTCTCCTGTTCGCTGCGATGCTTTCTGGCTCTTAGGACATCCCGAATACACTGATACAGGAAGGCATACTGGCACTGCAATGCAACAAGACTGTTATAATGTTGTAATAAACACCTTCCGGTGCTTTTAGAGCATTCACTGCAGAATTCATTCATGTCCCATGGAAAACACAGACATTAATTTCACTAACCAATAATTTGTCAGTTTCCATCAATAACCTTT
The DNA here is from genome assembly GCF_057382275.1 of Copadichromis virginalis. Taxonomy (NCBI): domain Eukaryota; kingdom Metazoa; phylum Chordata; class Actinopteri; order Cichliformes; family Cichlidae; genus Copadichromis; species Copadichromis virginalis. The sequence continues at coordinate 18,748,639 of NC_140634.1, forward strand.
TTTATTTCTGACAAAAACACGACGATAACAAAATAAAAACTAATGCAAAAGGACAAAATACTATTGATCCTTTCGTCAGCAAATAAAATTGAATTGACTAAAACACATGATTAAGACTAAATCTAAAACTAAATCAGCTTTGTTTTTTCTTTTTTCTTTCCTTTCCCTCAGGTCATCTGGATCCGTTTTTTTTTATCAGTTCCCAGTCAGAACCAGACACGGAGAAGCTGCGTTCAGCTTTTATGCTTCTTATATCTGGAACAAACTCCCAGAAAGCCTCAGATCAGTTGAAACACTCAGTTTATTTAAATCCAGGTTGAAGACTCACCTGTTCTCAACTGCATTTGAATAAAACACCAAATCCACACTTTTAAGCTTAAATTTCAAAACTTAAATTTTAACTGCTGATATCTACTGTTCTGATTTTATCTACTGTTTTGCTTTTTTTTTGTTTTTTTTAATTAATTTTAAATCCATCCATCCATTCGCTTCCGCTTATCCTTTCCAGGGTCGCGGGGGGGCGCTGGAGCCTATCCCAGCTGTCATGGGGCGAGAGGCGGGGTACACCCTGGACAGGTCGCCAGTCTGTCGCAGGGCCAACACACATTTTAAATCATGCTTTTTATTTGTTTTTGTTTTTAATGTCTCTGTAAAGCACTTTGAATCACCTTGTTGTTGAATTGTGCTATATAAATAAACTTGCCTTGCCTTTATTTGTTTGATCCAGGTTTGATCAAGATTGACAATTTAGTATTATAACGACAGTAATTGGTAGAATTTTCAGACTACCATATTTGATAGCTTCCATTATTAATTTTTTTCTCACGTTTTAATGATGTAGCTCCAGTTTAGTCTAAAATTCTCATTGTAATATTAATAGTTGAACTTGTTTTTTATGTACAATAGTATTTTTTTTTGATTTGCTACAAACTGGTTTGGGTGTGGTAACGTCATCATAAACTGTTTTTTCAAAACCAATTTGCATTCAATATTTACTAAAAAGGAGGATAACATCCTATTTCTAAATCTTTATTGGTAGTTAAATTCTAGATTAGGTCAATATTTCCTGATGTTTCTTGTCTAATAGTTTCAGTTTTAATGATGTATTACCATAAACCATGCAGATTTATCAATAGCCAATAAAATCTGGTTTCTTTTCTTCCAATTATTTGTTTTTTTGCGACTGGTTTATTTCAAAGTCTATTGTTGTTTGCCTTTGCTTCCATGTGGGACTATCCTTAATCATATTCTAATAAGTAAAATTGAAATAATGACTAAAATACCTGCTAAACATAATGAGATGAACTGAAGTGCTACAATCACTGGTCTAAGTGGGAGAAATGTCTGGTGTACAAGTTGAAATCAAATAATCAAACGAATGTCCTAGAATTCAAAGCTAAATACTTAAATATTTGAATGTAGCTCTTACCTCAGTCTGGACCATGTGCTGGCGGTGCAGGCGGAGGTCGAACACGCAGCCGTAAAGGTCGATGGTTCCTTTGGAGTCCAGCTGCTGCAGAACCCGATCCAAAGCAATGAAGGTCCCTGTGCGCCCGACTCCAGCACTAACAAGCAAAAACATCCAGTTATCAAAGATCTTAAACAGAGAATCAAAGAAGGTTCAAGGACTCAATAGTTCACTTTTTTTTTGGGGGGGGGGGGTTTCTAATGGCGGGATTCTGTTAACTCACAGCCAATCAGATTTCTCCCTGAGGACAGCCTCAAGCATCTACCTGCAGTGAACGACAGTGGCTCCGGTGCTGGGCGATCGGTCCACATAGTCCCGGGCTGTCCTGACAAACTGGATCAGGGACTGGGTGCTCTCAGGGACGCCGTGATCAGGCCACACCGTGTAGTGGAAGTGACGCAGTACCCGAGGATAACTGCAGCTGCTCTCCTGTCCAGGTCGATAATGGATTTATTAGGATTGTTATCACCCATAGCGACATTCAAGGTCTGGATTTTGAGGCTTTAGATATAATGTAACATAACGACATAACGTTCGTTTCAACATAACATAGTGGAAATCAACTTTTTCATGGCCACACCAAAAACATGCAGAAATAATCAGAATAATCCTTCTGTAGCCTCTCGATTCACCCTCTCCATGAAACAAGGGTGGTTTCATGGAGGTTAGCTCCTCCCTTTTTAACAGATATTTGTACAGCAGGTGGGTGGACTCTCTGTCACAGAGATAAACATACTGTATAAGGATATCCCCTTAAAACCTCAAATCTCTGCAACTTTACAGACATTGGTTGGCCATGTTTATCACATGAGCTTTATTTGGAGAAGTTATGAAAATGAAAGCTTCACAATAAGTATATCCCTTCTTCATTCTTTAGATATTACTGCTTTTCTACATTTTTACGCTGGAATAAAAAACGAGAGTAAAAAGAAACATACCGAGGTGATCTTGAACTCTCGGATGGTCCACTCAGGCAGGACAGACTCTGACAGCATCTGAATGACCAGATCACCGTAGTACAGAGGCTCTCTGTCTGCAGGCCAGTACTGGTCACACTTCACCTGGAAACACAGCATTCATATAGTTTAATTACTTCTCAGGGTTGAGTTTATCTTCCTTTGCTAACCTGTGAGAAGAATCTGGAGCTCTTTTCAGCTTGCAATCAAAGCTCATAATTTCAGTTTCATAATCGTTCCACTCAAGTGGACATTTTGATCAAGCGGACGCCTCACCCGTCCTTTCTCCACACACTGGGTCACCATGATGATGTTGTAGACGCCGTGCTCCCACACCATCCGCCAGAAATCATCTTTTGTGCCCGGGAGCGGCCCCTGGGTGGCAATGTACTCCCTGCGGTAGTTATTACCCTGCACATGTAGGCAAGAGAGGCGGTATTAGTGTCATTGTCAGTGAGTGCGCTCAGTTTGTGCTTTTTAGCATGTGCTCATACAGGTATGTAGCTGGCGTTGATGTAATCGGAGCAGGGGTCGTCCTCCAGGTACGACAGCTTCACTCGGGTAGAATCATCTAGAAAAATGAAGAAATAAGTCACCAGCGGCTTTCATTATCTTTAACGTGTAGTTTAAACTAACTCTAATGCAATGAGTACTGAACTGGTTTAATAAATGTTGACTGAATTCCTCCCACTACATCCAGCATCCACAGAGCAACGTAACCATAAGGCGTTTTAGCTCCATTTTTGGTCTCCACCTGTTCTTATAAATAATTTCTGGGTTTTTAGCTTCTTAAGGTTTCTCTTACTTCAAAAGCTGTAACTGTCTGCTGTTTGCTGCTGAGCTGGGCACTTTTAGAGGTTATTTATTAAGTAGTCATTTACCTAAAATCAGTTTGAACACCCAGAACTAAAAGTGTGAAGGCTATAAAAGCACCACAGGGCGACAGCCAGACTCTGACTCTGAAGTATTGCTAAAGTTTTCTTGTTTCTTGTTTTCTGTGTTTCATCATTGTAGAAGTTTCACTAAAATGTCTTTTTTCAAATTTTTTTTATCAGTTAACCTTTATTAAACTGTCAGTATATAGAAAAAAGGCCAATCAGTTTGGTAGTGGTAGTGTGGTAGTCTTGAGAGGAAAAATCAGGGATAAATTAATATTTATTAATATTTATTAAAAATTGTTTGCCAGTTTTTGGATAACATTAAAAATTTTGGATTAAAACAGGTTTAACTGATGCTCTCAGTCATTCAGTTATTCTTATTTTTTTCTTGCAATTTTAATAAAATTTATATCATCTTATTGCAGCTTTGCAATAATACTAAACATCAGATTCGCACATTTAACCTTAAACCAGCCAAAAACGAACAATTATGAAAATTGCCCAATTAAATTTCTATCAGTCTACTTAGTGAAGAAGCAACCATCATTTTGAGCTACTGAGGGCATATTTGTAAAAGCAATAAGTGCAGATTCCTTATAGTTTAATCAATATGGTCACATTAATGTTTCACCATAGGGTAAAGGATGCAGTTTATGTCTGATGGTGAAATTCTAACACATCCACTCCAGAATAAGTAATGAAAACAGCGTCTCTCACAGCTTTCCTGAGGTTCTTATTATTGAATGTGAAAGATGTGTGAATGCGAAACAGACTCAGTAATGACTCATTTCACTGAGAGAGAGAGAGAGAGTGTGTTTGTGTGTGGTGTAAGTGTGTTTACTTCTCTGACAGTTAATTATAGAGGTGATGTTGTAAATGTGGCACCTCAAGTCATAAATCTGATTTTTTTGCAGTTAAAAATAACGGATGCTTAATTACTTTATTTTAAACTGAGGATACTTCAGAAGGAAAAACTTTGAAAATGACAAATTGTGGATGTGGAAATTACATTTATAATTGCGTAAAACAGATGCACCAAACAATCTTCATGTGATTAGAAATCTGTCTGTATATCACTCCCATAGCAAAAAATCAATGAACTAACATTTCAGACATTTAAAACTAATTTGGCATCATCCCCAACGACGCAGACAGAAAACATTTTCACAGATGTATCATAATTTTAAACATTACATTTCACAGATGATTCATTAATTGAGTAATAACAATTTAAAAAACTCTTTTGTGCTATTTCAAGCAAATGTTATTGTTACCTGAGTAAAGATTGCGTCATTCAAGGAAATTCAGATTCCGTGTCATTATTTAAAACCGCTCCTTTCTTTTTCTTTCTTTCTTTTTTTTTAATCAATCCATCCTTAATATAATTTAGCTGTTTTTCAGCCCATCATCACACTACCTTTGAATGAGCAAAAATTCAGTTATGCAAATTCATTAAACTGGACTCGGATACGAGGGCTGAAACTTTAAGATCAATTAAATTTGGCCAGTTGTTGGTATCAGCTGATCAACTGGTTGGAGGACATACCATTTTATAGTTTTTAATCTGCTGGTTGGAAAAAAGATGCTATGCGAAACTATTTTGTGACGTGTGGATAATAAATAATATAGAGGACAATCTGCTTGGGTGGCTAAGAAATGGAAACAAAAAGCTAATTAAATGAGTAAATATTCCACATAGATGCTGTATTTTCAGTAGTATTGTGTAATTATGAAGGCTTTTATCACCTCAAGCCTCAGAGTTCATCCTTGTCACCAAGGGAACAGGTGCTGCCTCATTAAAGCTCTTGACGATGTGATAATTGCCATGATTTCCACTTTGATTTATTTTTCTTTCTCACTGAGGGACTTGAAGGGTTGTCAGCTAACTGTTATGTGGAGTGACTGTTTTTTTTTTCTTTTTTCTTTTTAACTTTTTGAGAAGCAAAAAAGCTTTAAAGCTAAAAACTGCACTTACATGGCAGGATGTTGTTGTAGCGGTTCTTTCCTCGGTTTTCCGGCACTCGGGCGACATCCATCGTCTGGTTACGGCCGACATCCTTCAGATCCTGAACAGAGATGAGAATAATTACATTTGTACAGTTATAAACATCAGGACTTTGTGACTAACAAGACCAGCCAAAATCTGCTTTTGAAGAAAAGCAGTGCCATTCCTCATCAGAGTCATGGTACATTACTTGACCTTTAAGTTTCAGAGAAGCAATGATTGAAAAGCAAAATGGTTCTGAAAAGGCGGGCAAGTCAAACCAACAGCCAACTGGCATAAGCATGAGCCCAGAACAAGCAGTTTGATTTGCTGTGAAGTTGGTACACAATTGGAAGACTTTCAAGGTTTTTGAGTGTAAGATGGGTGTCCAAAACCCAGAGTTATTCCAACAGAGTGATCTGATGTTATTCAACTGAACTGCGAAGCACTTTGATGCAGTTTAAAAGACCTATTTTGTTTTATTTTATCAGTGACTGTATATCACAGAAGTACTTGTTTTTTTTAATTTACCTGATTTAATTTAAGTTCATTTGTTGTTATTAATACCCACACAGTCAAAGGGACTGTGTGGGTATTAATTTTTCCTTATTTTATAGTTTTAAAGGTGCTCAATGATGTCAAGAGAGTGAGCCGTGTTTGGTGAGGAAATAAATGGCTGCACCCGTTAGAGACTCTTCTGTCATTCTTAATGCCAGGGGCTGCTACAACAGTGATTTAATATTATTAATATGCAAAACCTCTGGTAAAAGAAACAGTGTGTCTTTCTGTCTTCCTGAGATTTAACACTCCAAATGAAAACTGAAGACATGCCCAACAAACAAATAGTATGATTGATCAGGTTCTTGAACACACTTTTGTAATAATTTTCATACACTTACCTCAAACTCTTCAGAAAGCAAGTAGTTGGAGTCGGCCTGCAGCTTGGTCAGATGCGACTCGAAATGGCCCGCTTTGATAGGACTGAACAGAGAAAGATAGACAAATACTCAGCAAAAGGTATATACTGGAGGTAGAGTGGTGATTTTTAGCCATTTCAACAAATTAATTACATACAAAGTTTCAGAAATAAAGCCTAAACTCTCACCTGGTGATCCGACGGTTACTGCAACAGAAGATTAAAAAATTGAATTAATTCATGTGACAGTACAATAAGGTGGTGAAACATAGGTTGGTTTATAAAGGTGGGTAATCAACTAGACAGTAACACAAACATAATACAGGAGTGAAAATGATACATTATGTATAGTTTTATCGCCTCTTGTAACATTATGCAGTAAGAAGAATACAATATGGTTCTGTTATAGCAATATTTCCAGTCTAGTAGACAGTCAAAACATCTCTATTATTTAATTCTTTATCTATTACTTAATTGTGTTGGTGAAGTCTTTATCAAAGAAAAAGCTGCATGTAACAGTCCAAAATGTATGCTCTCCTAGAGCTTTCTTTTTCTAAAACAGTCCAGCGAGCTGGATTGGAGTCCTTGTTGTGCTAATTCTGGCCCCTGGGCCTTACATTTGACACCCTTGTTCTAAAATGTCATTGACTGTGATTTTATGCAAAAGTGGGGTTTAATTTAATCATCTATAATTTAGCTGGTTCAATCAACACTTAAAACATCTCATATACTCAGTCAAAGAAAACCTTACATTTGTGACCTTAAAGTCATTTTAATTCATGGCCCACAAGCTGAGGTGGGCTGGCCTATCCTGTGACAGAATGATGGACAGGCTGAGATGTCTGACAGACGTGTAATATGAAAGATACCACAACAACAGCCTATTTTTACACATTCGGTGGGTTTAAAACACTTGCGTCTAATCACATTACTGCAATTTACACGCCTTGCAAAGCTGTCCCGTAAGCTGAATTGGACCCTCTGGTCGGTTCTGGCCTAAATAATGCAGGAATTTTTCATCTGCGATTTGTTTCCAAGTGAATTTGAGATCTGATAATCACTGCTACCAGCAAACGCAGAAGAGCATCGTCTTTATGTCCAGTTAAAAAACACGCTGTAACTGTAAGCTGGGGTCATTTATGAAGCACAGAGAAGCTTTGTTTCTACGCTCTGTTACATTTGTGGTTGATGAGCTGTGGCCAATATACAAATGTATGCAGACACACACACACACACACACTAATTAACAGATGCTGCGGCCTGTGGTGGGTGAATGATGAGGTAATCTGAGAGAGGGAGCGAGCACTTTATTGGAAACTAATTCTTCTTCACACACTCACATATTGGACGTGGGAGGTGTTGGAAACTAATCTCTCCCTCCCTCACGTACTGAAGAAGAATAATTATAGATGTGCCGCACGCACAAACTTACCTCCGGACGCCCATATACATCCCTGAAGTTGGAACTTCTTTCCACATGCTCATCCTCACCACCGGGTTCTCCTGCACAGCCCTACACAGAAAATATCAGCACTGATTAGGAACATTAAGATCAAAGAGTTAAACCAATGAAAACATTTGAGCCGTGCCCTCTACGCTAATAAACATGTTCACCAAATCACAACTAATTAACTCTGTAAATTAGCTTAACAGCTAAATGACTGTGAGAAAACTGATGTGACATTTTGGAGCTAATTTTCTGTTCAGGGCTCTGTTGTGGGGCCATAAATGTTACATAAAGTCATGAAGCCAGTCGGAAATTTCACACTGATGCCACAGAGACAACGCCCCATCCAGAGTTAGTGGCATTGATGGTGTAGTATTAAAAAAGAAATGTGTGTTATCTCAGAAATGCTTTAAAAAGCTGTTAAAGTGTCCATCATTTTGACTTATACAAGAGGAAATCTGCAAACAGAAGAACAGATTCAACTTAAAGGTAAAAAACTCTAAGCTGTAGTTAAAAAAAAGTTTACTATTCTGTTCTTAGTCTGAAATAGAAAAACTTTTAAACTTAGCCAAATTATATTCTCCTTTTTCTTTGCACAATCTTAAACTGTCAGATGGTCCAAACAAACATGATGGTAAATGGTCTGTATTTATATAGCGCTTTACTAGTCCCTAAGGACCCCAAAGCGCTTTACATATCCAGCCATTCACACACTGGTGATGGCAAGCTACATTGTAGCCACAGCCACCCTGGGGCGCACTGACAGAGGCGAGGCTGCCGGACACTGGCGCCACCGGGCCCTCTGACCACCACCAGTAGGCAACAGGTGAAGTGTCTTGCCCAAGGACACAACGACCAAGACTGTCCAAGCCGGGGCTCGAACCGGCAACCTTCCGATTACAAGGCGAACTCCCAACTCTTGAGCCACGATCGCCCCACATGACCACAGGTTCAAATAATGAAGTAAGTGTTTGAAAACGGTAGAAGCCAGCAATCCAGTGTTTGGATCTCAGCCTAATCTGGCTTCATCAACAACTTTTCCTATATTTCACTTTGTTTTTAACTTGACTACAAACTCTGGCTTTCCCGCTTTGTTCTGATCGGTTTAACATTTGTTTTGAAGATTATGTAATCTGTTGTTATATTAATATTTCCCCTCTGTGTCTATCTCTGCTCCACTCCGTGTGTGAGGAAGTGCACTCAACGTGAAACTGTGAGCAGGGAAAGGATGCGCTAACATGACCAACTGGAGTTCAGCACCTTCATAAGTCTCTAAGAGAAAAAAACCTAGATGATTTAATTTGAAAATCATTCAAATACACAGCTGTGTTTTAAACTCCCAAACACTGACTCATTCAAAGCTCCCGTAGTGGAGTTTCAGATTAAAGAGCAGGAAATGAGCAGCACATGTTTTGGCTGATCTTACACTTCCAAGCGTCCTTGAGGTAACTACAAGCAGAACACCTAGTGTACTCACACTTTGCGTAGCCTCTGTCTGTAGGCCAGCAGAGAGACGACTGCCACCATCATACCAATGAGGAACATGCCAGCACTCAGACCCTCCACCACACCACCTAGAGGCTCTGACAAAGAACAACACATATCGGGAGATAGCTGAGGTTAGACAGACCAGCTGTGATGTTTCAGCTTTTACTTCATGTGCCCTTGAGTGGAAGGTGTAGATAAAACATCTGTGTCATATTAATGAGTCAAAACTCAAAGACAAATTTTTAAAAATTTAGATGAGATGGTCCCAAAAATTCATTAATTCTACTCATTGCTATCCTTAGTTTACGGAAAAGTTAGGTTTGGTTAAACTCAGGTAAGATTTTTATAAGAAAAAGAATAAAATCTTTAATCATCAGTGAAAATGGTCGGCCGTCTCACCTGCGTGCGTCCGGAGTGGCTCTGACAGGTAAGTGTCAGTGAAGAGTGGCTGAGAAAACTCTCTGTGGTTCTCGTCAAACAGTCGGGTGAAGGCTCGCACGCTTAGCCTGCGCGAGCAGACACACACACACATACACGGTCAGTAGCTGAGGGGAGGTGTTTCTGTGCTCAGTGGCACTTCAGCAGCATCAGTTTCTCATTACCTGTATGATGTTTTGGCTTTCAGCGGCCCGTCACAGAAGGCACCGTAGCTGTCACTCAGATAGAGGTCACCGTCATGGTAATGATCACAGGATCCCCCCAACCGGTCTCCTCCTGCGCCCAGGTTCACCTCCACCACCTGATCAGGTATTGATTGACCACATTAATATATTGACAGATATACAACCAGCACAGTTCTTATTCAGAGGGTGACTGTGATCATTTTTTTAACTTCTTCACTTTTTTAAAAATTATCTTAAAAAATGTAATAAAATTAAATATTTTAATTCTAATGTCTTAAATTTTAATTATGCAAATAAACAATAAATAAAAATGTTCTTCGTGAAGATCAGAATCTTGAGTTTAATCAGCACCTTTATAATGACTAAAGGTTTGGTTGTTTATGTCAAGTCTACAGAAAACAAATATTTTGTTTGCATTTTTAGAAAAGTTAGAAAAAGATCTATTTCAACATGTAATTTGCAGATTACCTGCCCAGCAGAACTCTCAGTGTCCTGTGGACAGCGGCTGGGGAAGTAGGCAGTCTGATAGGCTCTGACGGATGAGTTGCTGATGTAGTCGCGGTATGAGGGCAGTGGGTGGCGCTGTTCTGGCTGCAGCATTTCATTGGCTGTCAGAAGAGACAAAAAAACTTGTCTACCTCCAGTTTGTCTGTCTGGAAATGAATGTAAGTCAAAGTAATGTAAACATGTGTTGGTGTGTTTGTACCATCAGACTCGGCCACGATCACGGTGAAGTATCGGACGGCTCCGTTGGTGTCGCTGAACCAGGAGCAGTTAAAGCGAAACAGGATGGAGGATGACTTGATCTTCGATGACCTTTTGGTGACACATACACTTTGAGGTGGGACAGGAGGGCCTGAAAGGAGAGAGGACTGGTTAAACAAATATAAGTGCCATTTTGACTTTTTATTGAATATATTTTTAGCTCATAATAATTGCAGTAATCATTTTAAAAATTAAGTTGGAATTTTTGTTTATTTTATCAAGATTTGGACATTTTATCAAGCACAAACTATTTTATAACTGTGAAATTATCATATGACATACATGATTATTCATGGCATTTAAAAATATTGTAATATTAATTGCAAAATAAACAGCACATTGAAATGTTTTTTCTGAAAACTCTGAAACAAGAAATGTACAAAAGTTTATAAAAACAAAAATTCTCAAAAGAGAAAAACAATATTATGCTTCCACAATCAGCACAATAGTATCACATGGTGATCATCACTACTAGTATACCACAACACTGTGAAAAGTATATAAAAATATAGTTTTGTTGTTTCTGAAGAAACTGGCTTTTCCAGTTTCCATTCGCTCTTTCTCCCAGTTTCATCCTTAGCTTTCTCTCTTCCTGAAATGCCACCTATAAAAAACTTGTGGATTTTCTGCCTTTTTCTGTTTCCAGTGCGCTTGTGTCAGGATGATTTATAATGCAACACAAGCACAAAGAGGGAGGAAGAGATGGACGTGAACTAAGGGGGGACAAAGAGAAGAAAGGAAAAGGTTTTAGCAGAGGAGAAAAGTTTCCAGAGTGTTTGGGGTCATGGTGACTTTTTCAAAAAGGGCAAAGAGAAAAATAAAGTGACACTTCAAAGATTAAGAACCTGTGTGTGTGTCTCCTTCCTTCATTATGAACACACACACACACACACACACACACACACACACACACACACACACACACACACACACACAAAAGTTCCCTTCTGTTGTTTATTTTTTATTGTAGCAGGAGTTGACTGCACCAGATGTTCAAACTCGGCCTAGTTAGATAGAATCATAGGAGGAAGTGTGCTATTTAGAGGTTTTAGACCCGTAATAAATTAAAGATAACGCCTTTTAGTTCCAATTCAGTGTAAGGTATAGCTACATACATATACAGCAGAAACAAATGGGTTTGACAGCAAACACGGAAAACCAGATGATGTCGAGTCAGATCCCTTCTGTTTCTCTCTGGCACCCATGACAGGATCATGAAGTCATGAAGTTGGCTTATTCAAATAAGAGCTGGGTTTTAGAGTGAGTGAACAATCAATCACAATTTAGTTTGCTTGTAAAATGACAAACGTGACCTTAAACCTGAATGTTATTAGTGAAAAAACTCATGGCGAGTTCCCTAAAATGTGAACCACAATCTGGGAGTGAATTATGGGTGGACAGCTGACGGGCAGCTGTGCCAAAGTCAGTGATGTAAAAAAAAATGTCTGCCGGACGCTTTTCTTGGACTTTCAAGTAAGGAGAAATCTGTTCACAAGAGCTGCTTTATGTTGCTTTAAGTTAGTCATGGGCTGCTAGTTTGACTCATGGTAACTGCTAATTGAGTATTTCTAGCTTGCCATGTGATTACTGGTTATTGTTGATGTGTCAATCACAGCAGTAAAGTCAAACATCAGTCACTGAATCCCGCCTTAGCATTCCACCCGCTCCTCCAAATGTGATTGTGTTTGGCTACAGAAACCCAAGATGGCAGTGGACATAAAGCTTAACTACAAGTTAAAAACATTTGAGCGTTTTTAAGGAATTAGTTCAGAAAAGTATAGAATAGTATAATGCCACTGAAACAGGTAAAGAAAACTGACTATGCACAAACTTGGAGTAAAGTCAGTCTTCAGTTCCCTCTTTGTTTCCCAGGTGAGCAGTCCTACTTAAACTGAGGTTTTATTTAAACAACCAAATCCAACACTTTACCTGAGGGGAATATTGGTGTGTGTATGTATGCTTGTCTATCTATCAATATGAGGACCAATGAAATTTAATGAAAAGTGAGGACTGTTCTGGGTCAGTCCTCACATGCTTAAAGGGTCTTAGTTCAGGGCTCAGGTCAAAAAGGATTAGGTCCAGGTTAGGTGCCTGAGACTGCCTTATGTAAATGAAGATCCTTGTAAGTGTGTGCTTAAACTCACGGTCGATCATAGTGACGGTGGTGTGTGTCACCGGCGGGCTCGTCTGTCCGGCTGATGACACTCTGACCGTCACAGAGTATTTCCTGTATGGCTCCAAGTGGTCCAGTGTCACCGCTGTGATGCCTCCCACTAGCTTCAATGCTGAGATCAGCTCCCGGTCATCGTAGCGCCGACACTCAACCTCGTAAGAGTCAAAGTCAGCGTGTGGAGGTGACCAGGAGCAAGAGAGGGAGGAAGAGGAGAGAGGGAAGCAGTGGATGGACTTTAGAGAAGATGGACCTAGAAAAGAGGAGATAAGGACACAAGGAGAGGAAAGAAGTATAGAAAAAATGAAGACAAGATGAGAAGAAAGATGATGAATGAAAAGTGACAAAAGGAGACAAAAAGAACAAGTCCAATGAACTTTCTGTTTCTCACTTTGCTTATTTTCAAGTTTGACCTTCATGAGTAAAATAAATTCCTTGTGGTGTTTATCTTTTCAAAACAGAGAGCGACAAGTCTGCTGCTGCGAAAGTCCCCATTTATTTTTCCTGATCAGATGATAGAATCACTCTTTAAGAGATGATGAATGTTCCTGAGGACAAAGACAGAGGCAAAGGACAACACATTTGTCATTTTTTGGGCTGGGAGCAGACAGAAGATAGAAAAATAAGATGGAACTTTTGTATTCAAGAGGTGAAAATAAGGGCCTTTGATCAGTAAACATAAGCTAATTATGACATAATTATTGTACTACAAAATTATTTGGGTTAAAACTCCTGTGAGTACAACAGATAAATAGATAAAATCAGCACTAATCTGACTGCCCCCTCTTACATTAGCCAAACCAAATAAGTGAATATTTTGCTGAGATTAATTCATTCTTATTTCATTTGTGCTCATTTCTGCTGACCAGTTTTTGATTGGTTATTTCATGCAGTTTAACGGTTAGTAGTTGTTGAAATTCATTCGATTTGGGTAAGAGAAGAAAGCAGGCTGAGGTAGGTGTCAAAAATAGTGATCTTTATTTTACACACTTTCAGTGTGGGAAGAAAACTTGCAATACAATCTTCTGCGAATGGACCGCTCCCCATCCTTATATTACCCTGATGACGTCACAGTAAGATCTTACTGGAAATGATAACCGTTCCCCACACTCAAAAAGTTCTCCTTATATAGACATCAACTGCTACTTTAGAGAAAAACAAGTGTGTATTGTGTTGTGCAGTTTTGTGAAAGTATGTACAAAGAGAGACTGTCCTAAGACGACCTCCCTGTCCTTACTTAGTGTGTGTGTGAACGTGCGTGTTTTACATAACTATGTGCATGTTGTTATTCGCCTGAATATGTCCAAGTGACTGGAACAGGCCCTGCTGGACCCACCAGATCGAGTGGTGTAAATACACTAATGGACAACAGCTTAAGCAGATAGAAAGAATAATACAGAACAACAATAGACTGATTAAAGTTATGATAATCTGTATGCATTAATATCTGCTCAGATTAACATAGATATAATTCAAAGATTATTCTGTCAACTGATTCAACAATGGTAAATGATTAATCAATGATAGGTCTGATTATAACTGTGACCATAAGAATACAAAATAAAATATCTCTTGTCCACATAGTCATTATAACTTAAATCAATATGAATCCATGATTCAGTGAAAGTGTACACAGGTTACATGTAGAGACAGCGTCTATCAATGTCCTCCAAGCCTTTTTGAAATGTTAAAAATAATGGCAAACGATTAAAGGTAATAACAAAAGCTTCAAGCTGTTCCGTTATCATCTTTAAACATTTAAAGATGGATTGATACTCTGCTTTTTGGTTGTAAAAATAGTTTTCGGGCTTTGGGGTGCACTTGCCTGGGTCTGTATTCAGTGAAGAATGAATACAACATACCTCTGATAAACAGACATTACTTGCATGCAGTTGTTTTTCAGAGGGATTTTTTGAGCCTTTTCCTTTAAGTCGTCGTTACTCTTCTAATGATACACAGGGAACTTTTGGCCATGTACAGATCTAGCTTTTAATTTTGTACTTCCTGTCTGAGTGAACTCAAAATAAGGGCTTCTCTGTGGGTATTTATAAATGTGTTAAATACTTCATCACTTCGTCTGCTGGAAATTAAAAAAGGAAGCTGTGAAGAGAAACTGGGTCAGATATATATGTGACCTGGATATTTTTTATTCCTCTCCCTGATGGTTTCAGTCCCTGCAGCCAAAAACCCTCTGGACAAGCAGGATAGGATTAAAAATGGATTTAACTCCACAGAGAGACTCAGAGCCTCTGTTGTGCTGCCATCAAGTGGAATAAAATCATAAATGCAGCTGGTTTGTAAAATGCTTTTAAAGCTTTGGATCCTCTTCTTGTAAGCTGATAGTATTTTTTAATGTTTGCTCAAATTATCTATAAACATAAATAAAACCATAAAGATTGTCAAATGTGCGGTCAGAGGTTGATTAATCCTGATCTGATTAACAGAAAATGCAAGAAACATGCCAAAATTAATATGCAGAAAAATTTTCCACTAACAGGAAATATTAAGAGAGTAAGGTCAGTATAAATATGTCTGATTAAATACTCGCACAGTAGTAATTGATTTATTTTTCTTCCTTTAGGTTCCCCCTACTTGTTCTTATGTTCCTCTGGATTGGCTGGCTCCTGACTGTTGGTCCACCTTTGGCTCCGCCCCCACTAGTAGTCATCAGAGTGAAGTTGTACTCTCGCCCTGGAAACATCCCGCCCACAATGCAGCTGGTCAGATGGGTTTGTGTGACCGTCAGCTGATCAGGAGGAGTCCACTGCAGACTGAAGTTACTGTAGTCTCCTTTGGTGGGAACAGCCCACAACAGCTCTATTGTGTCATTGCTTGGGCCTTGTTTGACGGACAGGTGGGCAGGCGGTTGGGGAGCTGGGGAAAAAAAGTAATCAAAATAATTTGGCATTTAAACTACATCAAAAAAATGTGCTTGTGTGTATTTTCATTTCACTCACAGGTGCGCCCAAATGCTGAAACATTATTGGTCAAATCTCCACTGTGCGTGATAACCTCAGCACGGTACAGTCTACCAGGGACCAGCGCAGTGAAGGTGTGACTTGTGTGCTCCGCACCAAGAGTCTGGGCTCCCAGGATGGATCCAGAAACATCGTACAACACCACCTTACGTAACAGGGAAACAAACAAATCAGCATGAGATTCTAATTGAGAACTCCACTGAAATTTTTTCTGTTTTAAAATCGGAGAGTCACGGGGAGGAATTTTAATTCTAAACCATAAAGACCGAACTCTGCAAAACATGGCTAGTGGGATTTATTTTTTTGTGGACTGAAGGAGGAGGTCATGTTTGCAACAGTTTAACTGCAGATATCACAGAGATACATTTACCTCATAACTGCTAAAGCTTCCCTCTCCATGGTGCCAGCTGACTCCCAGTCTGTCCGTCCATCCTGAACTCTCCACCTGTAGAGATGAGACTGGAGATGGGACTGCAGAGCAGAGGGGGGACAAAAAGGAAGAAGACATTTTAACAATGTGACTGAGGTAAGTGAAATGAGAAGAAACAGAAAGAAGAAAAATTTAAGAAAATAGCAAGGAAAGATGGAAGAGGAGAAACTATCTGACTAAATGCCGAGAACGTGGAAAAAATATCTTGAAGGTGAGAAAAGATGAGGACAGAATAAAATGAAGGCTAAGCGATGGCTGTGATGTTTGTATCCATACAACAGCACTGACTGACCGGTTCTGGCCAGCACAGATGATTCGCTGCTCATGTCTCTGCTCCAGCTCACCACCTGCAGCTTGTACAGACTGCCTGCTCTCAGCCCAGAGAACACACAGCTGTCTGCAGCCGAGCCCACCTTCTGCAGGTCCACCTGTTCACCTGCATTCTGAAGAACACACAGCGCACATTAACACGATGAAACTTAGCAAGAACTTAGCTTAGAAACTTAGCTTAGCATGAACATCAGGAAACATGTGAATGTTGATCCCACCGTGTGATGATCCCTCCTGCTCCCAGGAGAGCCCTGCCTGTGATTGGTGGTCCCCTCAGAGATGCTGTACAGGGTCAGGTCATAGATGTCAACATGGCCATCGGATGGACGCCAAGAGAAGGAGAGAGAGGAGGTGTTGGCTGAAATGACCAATAGATTACTGACGGCAGCGGGACCTGAAGAAGAAAGGATTCACCTTGGGTCAAAGTGTGCATTTACAGGAGGTTCTTTCAGGAGGTTCTTTAGTGAAAATACTTCTTTTGACATGGGAGTCTATGGGGCCTGAATGACTGCTGGAGCCTCTAGTGGATGTCACAGAAACTGCAGGGTTTCAACACTTTAAAAAAAAAAAAACATGTAGCAGAAGAGTCATAGTTGTATCATAACTAGTTTTATACGTCATTAACGATCCGTCCTCTTAGTAAAAACTTCTAAATTGCGACTTACGTGTTTGCCCCTCTGCGCTTGCCTCCAGTGACGGCACGCCACCACTCAGCGTTACGACCCTCACGCGATACCACTTCCCTGACGTCAGACCTTCCAGAAGCTTGCTTCGACTCTCGGCTGCGACCGTTCTATTGATCACCACAATGCCGGCCTCGTCCAGCAGCTGCAGGCTGTAGCTGTCATATGCGCCCACTGGTTGCTCCCAGCTGACGGTGAGGCTGTGGGTGGTGTGATCATTATCAGCCTGGAGGGCTGTGACTCTGGCTGGAGCTGTGGTGAAGGAGAGAATTTACCTATGTTCAGTCTGCACTGATCTAAATGACAAAACTCTAATAATCTGTCAGGTGCCTTACCTGTCCTGCCTGTGGCTGTGTTGCTATTGCTTAGCTTCCCACTCATCGATTGGACAGTGATGGTGTAAAGGTGACCTGGGGTCAGCTCTAAAAAGTCCAGGGTGGTGACATGTTTGGGAACAAGACGAGTGTCGATAATGACTCCGTCCTAAAGACAGAAAGTTGAGAGATATGTCTTAAGTCGTCTGTTACTCCACCACCTCCGCATCCCTTCATTATACGGTCTGAACATCACCTATTCACAGTGTTGGGGAGTAACGGAATACATGTACCGCCGTTACGTATTTAAAATACAAAATATGAGTAACTGTATTCCGTTAAAGTTAGCGTTTAAAAAGGTGGTATTCAGAATACAGTTACTTTGTTGAAATAAATGGATTACACTGCGGTACTTTCCTGTTTCTTTTTGTCACGGGTCAGGACTGTTTGGGTTTTGTTTGACAGCTACGTTCTGTTGTTCCAGGCGGCAGCGTTACGGTTGCCATGGTTACAGTGCGACGCTCTCTCTCTCTCTGCGACTGTGTGTTTCCTGGGTGAGAGAGCGCCTTTTCGTTGTTGTTGTTGTTGTGCTAAGCTAACAGGCAGAATGCTACAAGCATAGCTCTAAAGAATGTAGCATCATGGGCAGTGTAGTCCGTGTTGCAGGGAGAATGGACTGCCATACACGTTATGTGTCTGTGAGCACGAGGAGGGAGAAAAAGGGGAGTGGAAAGGTATGAGTTATCATCGAGGAAAAACGGGAGCTGGAAGCATGTAAATATAATAATAACCACTTCAGCCAAGAAGAGTGCCTGACGAGCCCAGTTGTAAGTAAGCTATTAAGACTCGACTGTACACCGTGTTCGTGTTTTCCTCCGAAAACAATAAGTTCCATTGGAGCAGTCTTTCAACGCCTCTCTCTTGTCTCTCGCAAGAAAAGTTGACCCACACAACAAAGTAAAGCTATTTTTCGGCTACGAGCCGACAGGGACCCCACCGTATTAGTCAGAGGTCCCTTTACTACAGTTCGGAGTCGCGGACCTTCAGTAATAGTAATAAATCATACAGCAATAGTACATTCATGTTGTTGTAAAAAGCATGATAATAGATTAAATGGTAAATGGCCTGTATTTATATAGCGCTTTACTAGTCCCTAAGGACCCCAAAGCGCTTTACATATCCAGTCATCCACACATTCACACACTGTAATCCAAAGTATTCAGAATACGTTACTGTCATTGAGTAACGTAACGGAATACGTTACAGAATACATTTTGGGGCATGTATTCTGTATTCTGTAATGGAATACATTTTAAAAGTAACCTTCCCAACACTGCCCATTCATCAGTCGACCCAATGCGTACATGAGCTGCTCGTGTTGGTGTGGAACTGAAAGTACACACATTTTTAGATGTCTTTAATTTTTAATACATTTAATTTAAATTATGAGTTCATATGACTGCTGAATGTTTTGAGCTCAAACTAGGGTGTACTCATGCTGGGAATGTTTGCCTCGTACTGTCCTTTAGCACAATTATCCCTACACCCAGGCCCATGTTTGTTATTAAAGCAATTTTTACAGCAGAATGTTGATTTCCTGTCTGAGTTATATACCACACCCTGAACTGTCATCTCGTGCTTTGTTGTGTTTTTTTATACAAATAAAAACATTTCCATTATATTATACTTATACAGAACAGGTACAAAATCACACTGAACCTATTATTCCATCCAACTGTATACATTTCAAACTAATATGTTTATGATAAGTGTGAAACTTGCAGTGTTTCATATCAGATGCATTTTTATGAATTGCAGTTGAAGTTGGAATCAAAAAAGGGGTTAAACAAATCATGTGGTGAGGTGTCTTTGGTATTAACTTACCACGGTCAACAGGGACACAATGTACATGTCCAGGTCTCCTTCGCCAGGCATCCAGGAAGCCAAAAGTCCAGCAACAGAGTCAGTCAGACCAGGTTGTGGAACCAGGTGGAGGTTTCCTACAGCTCTGGGAACTGAAGACGAGATGGATTTACTAAACTTCAACCCAAGATGCTTGCAGTGAAGCTGTGAACATATACTCTGCATTTCTAACCTGTTCGCCCCTCAATGAACTCTGCTCTCTGATATGATCCACTGAATGTCGCCACCACAATCTTATAAAGCCGCCCAGGCGTCAAAGAGGTCAGCCGGTGTTGTCGCACCTCACCACCCAGCGTGACCGGAGGGAATACTCGAGAATCGTTGAAGAGCAGAGTGACCTGGGGGTACAGGAAGTGGTGCAGTGAGATGAGTTCATCCTCTGGGAAACAGGGGTTCAATTCATGTTTGATGATACATTTTAACATTGTTAAATCATATCAGTGGGAAAATGCACTTAGAATACTTCACTTACTCCGCAATTTTTAAGTAATTATAGTATAGTTATTTTAACCATAACCCTATTAAACATACTTAAAGTACCTGCTTACTCGATCATATTTTTAAATTCCCTCAGTAATATCTGAATTACAACACATTATAGCTGATACTGATTATTTAGACCGGTGTTCAGGTGTTTGTCTATGAATTACTAAATATTTTTTAAACAAAGTTTTGTGAAGCACACCTCATAGTAATCCACGTCTCCAGGGGCAGGGCTCCAGGTGATGTTCAACTTGTCGGTTCCTGCATTGCTGAGTAACAGATTCTGAACAGCTGCAGGAACTAAAATACAAAATTCATCCCAATCAGGAGAAATAACACACACAAAAAGAACTTTTCTGTAATATTACCATGTTAGGTCATTTTTCACGTTATCTCTCACTCACAGGTGCGTCCATCAGTGGAGATGCTGCTGACATAGTCTCCACTCCAGGTTTCCACAGTGACAGTGTAGAGTCTACCCGATGTCAGAGATGAGAAGACGCACTCGTTGTGTCCTGCTGAGACACTCTTATTCTGCAGCACGGTGTGATTGTAACGGATCAGAACCACGTAGCGGTCGAGAACCCCAGCCGCTTGGCGCCAGTACACCTGAAAGTATGACACAATATGATCACATAGTAATATTTAAAAATTTAAAGAATCAATCAATCAGCTTTATGACTCTCTGTTGGTTCTAGCTTTACTCGTATTTGTACGTTTGATAACTCCTTCACCCAAGTTAACTAAACCTAGTTATGGCTAGACCAGGTGCTCTAGTTCAAAGCTGATGGTGGGGTTCCTCAGGGCTTGGTACTTAGCTCATTTTTATTTTTAATACATATGTGCTCAGGCATGTTAGAGTAGTGCACATCATCAATGTTATGTAGATGACACCCACATCTATTACAGCTGTAATCCCGACACGAATAAAGTGTGCCACCTGTTTTGCAGACAACAGCCACTCCTGTTTTAGCTGTAACGGTTTGTGTAATGGGTGCTAATTTGTTCTCAATTAAGCCACCTAGAAATATTTGTTTTGATGATTATTCAGCCTTAAAACAGATAAGCCCCACATTAATTTTGGCTGTGACTCTTTTGTTATGTGTAAGATTAAAGTGTCTTAAAAACATGAAACATTTAATTAAAAATATATAGTTTATACAGAAATCCCAACACATTATTTGAGGGTAATTTAAAGTAGTGAGAAATTTCCTTTTAATCTACTTTTGTGTCTTGTCAAAAAAATGACACTTTTGCGACTTAATTCCTCTTAACAAATCCATAATTTAGTCTCTCAGAGCCTGAAGTCGCAACACAGGTTCAGAAGTAAAATCGTTTTTGGACTATCAAAAAAAAAAACCCCAAACATTCAAATATCCCCGAAAGTTGTCTTTTTCTGAGATGTAGACCACTTAGGTGATCATTTCACTAAGAGAGCTTTAAAAAAACAAATAAAACAAGTAAAAAACTGCAACAGTAACACCACATTAAATTAAATGTTATTCTTGTTACACAGATATACCTTGAGGAAGTTGTCTCTTCCAGAGTGAACAGCTATTGGATTTTGCACAGTGGCTGGTTCTGCAAAATGGAACAAAAGACAAAGCAACAGAGATGTTTTAACTTAAGTACAAACAAAACTGGTAGATGGTAAAATAAACATAAACTCAGACAAATATAAGACTTTAAAAGGACTGGATTCTTACGTGTTCGAGCTAGGACGGTGGCGGAAGTCTCCAGGTCGCCACTCCTTGTTTTTATGACCACCGAGTAAAGCCGGCCAGCCTCCAGCGACCTGAATGAGCACTCAGGTGGTGAGGAGTGGGACACAACAAATTTATGTTTAGAAATTCCCTTCCTCTCCTCAAGGCAGACCAGGTAGCTGTCCACGACTCCTGACACAGGACGCCACGACACCTGCAGAGCATCAGACTTGCCGCCATTTGAAACAGTTATCTCAGAGACAGGCTCCGGGGCTGAAAATAAAAATATAATTGTATCGTTTTTACTACAGTGTTAAATATTTGTAATATAGAGAATGAAATGAATGTATCTCTTTAAAAAAAAGTGCATAAATTGTAAATTCAAAAAAACATAAATAACCTTTATCCCCTTTGTTTCTCAAACTTTTCTTAAAAACAAACAATGAAAATTGCGTATGCCATTGCAGATACAGCAATGATGCCACTTACTGACCAATAGAAGGTTATTTGAGGGGATTGAGGGTGGAGTCAGGTTTTGTTTCTCTACAGTCTAAATACTGATTCGTTAGCAGGAGAACAATACAGACATTCACATCCAGAGGATTCTGAAAGTATCTGGAACATTCTATGGGAACACAGTACAGTAAGTGCTCTGAACAGGAAGTGTGTGTTTGCTTGTATAAGTGTTTATGTGAGATGTAATATGAGTCTTAGACTTTCTGAGGACATTTAAAAGACCAAATAATGCCAAATTTTGTCTTCACATTTAAACAGACCTTTAAAGGGTCACTGCTGAGTCCAGACTTAGTTATGGCTCAGATTGAATTTTAGGTTTTGGTAGAAGGTAATGGTCCCAAGAAAGCGACAAGTCTATTGCTATAGTGCCCATGAAGACAGGTAAACAAGTGGGTGTGTGTGTATGTGTGTGTGTGTGTGTGTGTGTGCGTGTGTGTGTACAGGAAGCCTTTGACCATTAGGAGCATTTTGGTTTGTGTGGAACATTCCAAACGTTCTTTTTAGTGTTTCAGCCATTGTTCTAGAAACCACCTGATGTTGTCACATAACATATTTTTACTTACCACTTTACCTAACTTTAACCACCACAACCTGAAACCACACCAGGTGGTAACCAACTTCTCAAAAAAATAATGTCTGACAAGTCATCAACATGTCATGCTTTCAATAAACAAACAAGAAAAAACCCAAAACATTTACATGTTTTGTTTTGGGTTTTTAAGCAGTTATTTTACAACATTATTCATCTGAAGAGAAGTAAGGAAAAAAAAATTTGTGTTGAAATCATACTCTTTCTTTTGACTAAACTCTAATATTTCCAGCGAGCCTGATTTTACAGCGGTCCACAAAGTCGACTCAGGAGATTTTTTAGTTACTGTAAACTGTCTGCTGACATTCCTGTTCAGACTGTTTGGTTGAGAGGGTCACTGAGTTTTTCCTGTTCACAGACGCCGAATCTGTTCACCACAAGGGAACACACAGCAATATTGTCTCTACACAATAAGATCCCAGCAATCAAACGG